>NC_089828.1:53027937-53646709 GCF_035046505.1 Tiliqua scincoides
GTTCTGTTTTAGCGGCCATGTCTGCTTATAGATATCTCTTCCTCCTCCAAGGATTTTTCTAAAGCCATCTCAGCACATCTTGCGGCAATGAATTCCATAAACAAACTATGCATTGTATGAAGATTATGTCAGAGTCCAGAAGTTGCATGGCTCCACGGGGTTGGGGGTGGGGGGAGTGCCCACCCAAATGTCCAACTGTTTTTCCAGGCCTTGTTAATGACTGTAGGCGTCTTTTGAAACATTATTGCTATAAAGCAGGGGTGTCCAAAGTTTTTGGCAGGAGGGCCACATCGTCTCTCTGACACTGTGTTGGGGGCCAGGGGGGGAAAGAATTAATTTACGTTTAACATTTGAATAAATTTACATAAGTGAATATATTAAAGATGAACTTATATGAATGAATGAAGGTCTTGCAATAGCTCAAGGCCTATAAAAGGCCTTGCACAAAGCAAGGCTGACCTTTCCTTTGCTGCCGCTACTGCATCACAGACGTGAAACAGCAAGCTGTGGAGGAAGCCCTCATCCCACAGCTCATGCGAGAGGTCAAACAGTCGCCCTCACAATGAGAGCAGTTGTGTTGGGCCAGTGTGGGCTCCAACAAATCTCCGGAGGGCCAGAGGCTCATTTTAGACTGTGGGCTCCCTGAGGGCCGCATTGAGAGGCCTCGAGGGCCGCAAGTGGCCCCAGGGCCGGGGTTTGGGCACCCCTGCTATAAAGACTGATGGTGTGGCTGCAAAGTGTCATCGGCTTTTGCCGGCCTGTGAGAATGTTGTCCCTTTGCAGCACCAAGAGGAGGTGCGCTGCCCAGGAGATGGGCTGCATGACTGCACCCAGGAGCACTCCTGATTGGAACTCTAAGCCAGACTAAGTGTCTCAGAACTGGGTGAGCACTTAACCAGGCCACCCTCGATATCCTCATTAGCTTTGAGCCAAATGGAAGCCTATGGCAGGTTGACCTTCCTCAATACAGGTGCCAATGCACTAACTTCAAAAGAGCAGGGGAAAATGGGTTCAATCTGACAGACCGTAGTGGACATCCTTTCTCTTTTTTTGTCTGCAAATTATAGTGTAAGGCAGAGCTGGATTTCTCTCTCCTGTTTCCAATAGAGGAGCTGCCTTCTGTCACGGCTTTGCTGGACTGGTTATCAAATAGCTCTTTTTTTAAACAGAACAGCAGCTAAACCAGGTCATGTTTTCTCTCTCGTTGTGGCCACCGTCAGGCAAGTCCAAACAAGGGATGAGTCATTAAAGCAAATCCCTGTTCTCTGAGCGAGGAATGGCTGTGGCTATGGGCTGGTATTGTTAAATGTTTAGTTTGGTATTTCTCTGCACATATATATGAATGTGGTCTTTCACATATATATGTGGTCTTTCACATATATATGAATGTGAATGTGCATATATATATGAATGGATTTTCTTCGCTGTCCTGCTGAAGCAGGCCTTTGGAACTGCAACAGAAGGCATCTATCTCCGGACCAGATCAGACGGAAAGCTCTTCAACCTCTCCAGACTGAGAGCAAAGTCCAAAGTCCAGCTGAAATGTCTTCATGACTTCCTCTTTGCCGACGATGCAGCTGTCACTACCCACTCTGCCAAAGATCTCCAGCAGCTCTTGGATCGTTTTAGCAAGGCCTGCCAAGATTTTGGACTGACAATCAGCCTGAAGAAAACACAGGTCATGGTTCAGGATGTGGACTCAGCTCCCTGCATTACAATCTCTGCGCATGAACTGGAGGTTGTCCATGACTTTGTGTACCTTGGCTCAGCGATCTCCGACACTCTTTCTCTCGATACCGAGCTAAACAAGCGCATCGGTAAAGCAGCTACCACGTTTTCCAGACTCACAAAGAGAGTCTGGTCCAACAAGAAGCTGACGGAACATACCAAGATCCAGGTCTACAGAGCTTGCGTCCTGAGCACACTTCTGTACTGCAGCGAGTCATGGACTCTTCGCTCACAACAGGAGAGGAAACTGAGCGCTTTCCACATGCGCTGCCTCCGACGCATCCTTGGCATCACCTGGCAGGACAAAGTTCCAAACAACACAGTCCTGGAACGTGCTGGAATCCCTAGCATGTATTCACTGCTGAAACAGAGACGCCTGCGTTGGCTCAGTCATGTTGTGAGAATGGATGATGGCTGGATCCCAAAGGATCTCCTCTATGGAGAACTCGTGCAAGGAAAGCTCCCTACAGGTAGACCACAGCTGCGATACAAGGACATCTGCAAGAGGGATCTGAAGGCCTTAGGAGTGGACCTCAACAGGTGGGAAACCCTGGCCTCTGAGCGGCCCGCTTGGAGGCAGGCTGTGCAGCATGGCCTTTCCCAGTTTGAAGAGACACTTTGCCAACAGTCTGAGGCAAAGAGGCAAAGAAGGAAGGCCCATAGCCAGGGAGACAGACCAGGGACAGACTGCACTTGCTCCTGGTGTGGAAGGGATTGTCACTCCTGAATCGGCCTTTTCAGCCACACTAGACGCTGTTCCAGAACCATCATTCAGAGCGCGATACCAGAGTCTTTCGAGACTGAAGGTTGCCAACATATATGGATGTTGAATGAACTTCACTTCAGAGCTGGAAATGTCATAACACTAAAGCAGACTTTTAAAAAATTTATTTGGATGTGCCCTACAGGTAAAAAGAAATTGGGTGGAAGAAGGGATGGCATCCTAAGTCACACAGGTTGGGCACTGGGCAACAGTTCATGCTCATTAGAAGGAACCTCTGGCCAGGCTGTCTGCCTGAAACAACCTCCCCCCTCCAATACTAGTCAGATACTACATCATCAATTTTCTCCCAGTGTGCTGTGGCACTTTGGTATGCCATGGAAGGTCCACCAGGAGTTTGGAGAACAGCAGTTGAAAACCATGGAAAAACTCTGTTGGAGTAAGAACAAGAACATAAGAACAGCCCCACTGGATCAGGCTATAGGCCCATCTAGTTCAGCTTCCTGTATCTCACAGCGGCCCACCAAATGCCCCAGGGAATTCTGCACTCCTGCTTCTACGGCAACGTTCTGTAGTAATGAATTGTCCATCACTCTTCCTTAATACAGACAGTTGCCCTAAAAACAGTACCGCAGAATCACCCGGAAGTGACACCACAAGAGGCGAAGACCACAGTGTGCCATGAGAAGCAACACGGTTGAAAATACCTGTACTAGGCATTCCCTCCCCACTAATGGAGATGGAGGGAGGAGCTGCTGCCTACGGCTGTTGACAGGTACTCAGGGCTTTTGCCCCAAGGCATCTGGCAGCCTGGTGCTGAGCAAGAATTTAGTTTGCTAACTGTGGCCAGAACCCGCATTATCCCTTTTGGAAATCTCAAATGCCAATCCTCTTCCACTGCTTCGAACAAATTTAGGATACAGCAGCATTAGTTAAATTGACTTATTGTAGATGAACAAAAAAGAATATCCGTGCAGACAAATTTGCTCACAATTGGATCTTATTTATTGATCCCTGGAATACAAAGTTGAATGACAATTTTTTATCCAAGTGCTTTATTTTCACCTTTGCAATATTGAGTTTGTTTAGCGTGTTTGCATACTGTTAACTAAAACGAAAGCAAGCCCCTGTTCTTCTAGCTGCTTTCCCCCCCCCCAATCTATTGACCCCAAGGCAGGCATGTTCTGTAGGGGGAGGAGGGGAAGAAATGGAGACTCTCTTCTCCTCTTATTCAGTGTGTGTGTGTGTGTGTGTGTGTGTGTGTGTGTGACTGGAAGAAATGATAACCGGATAGTCTTGGAGCTCAAGTCAATCAATCACAATGACAAGTTTTGCAGAGGGAAAAAGTGTACAAGGAAATAAAGCTTTGAGTCGAGTATCCTCTTTGTCCTACAGGGATCTACTAATTGTCCCATTTTTATATTATATTTTTATATTAGAACCGAAATTATGTCTTAATTCTGCAGCTTGACAAGGTGTTCCCATCCAAGATTGTGCCCTTCTCTGAACACCCACCCCATATTTTTGCAGAGGTGGAGGTGGTCACTCTAGCTAGTCCACAGACCTCCTCTCCTCCACACTTCCTTTTTTGTGCCATCTCCCTCTTCCTTTTCCAATCTAGGGAATGGGAGGAGCAGATGCTGGCATATCACTAGGTAAGAGGGGGCAGCATTTGGCCTGCAGCTTCAGGTGCCAGGAAGTCTTGAACTGGCCCTGTTGAGGATTTTAGAACTGTTTCCAATTTTGGAAAGGGGCGTAGCTTTGTGGTAGGTTGTCCATTTAGCATGTAGAAGGTCCCAGGCTTGGTCTCCAGCATTGCTTTAGCCAGTGGCATAGCTGGAGGGGTGCAAAGCTCTAAATTTTGCAGGAAGCCTCACCGCAGTGAGCAAGCAGACCCTCCCCCTCCGTTGGAGCCATTCAGGTCAGTGGGAGCAAAATGGAGGCTCTGAAGGGGTTGGAGGGTCCACTTGCACGCTACAGTGAGGCTCCCTGCAAAACTTAGCCTCCTCTAGTTATACCACTGGCCAGAGCAGGGAAAGAGCCCCATTCCTGAAACCCTGGAAAGCTGCTGCCAGGTAGTGTAGACAAGACTGGCCTAAGCTGGGTCAGTGGTCTGGCTCATCAAAAGGCCATTTCTTTTGAGTCTGATTGCTCAAGTTCCTCTATGAATAGGACCTCACTCGTATAATTTGTGCATCTTGATGTTGGCTGTACTTCTTATTTGGGTTATAATCTGAAGTGAATCTCTAGGAACAAGTTGGTGGGATATACTGTCTTTGTTAATATGATACGCAGAGAATTGTTTGAGAGATGGAATATCCGCCCCCACACCAAGCTAAGAATTAAGTAGCTGACATGTTTTTTTTCCTGTCCATCCGATTTGCGCACTCCAGACAGTGTATCTGTCAAACCTGCTATTGAATGAGTGATGCAGCTAATGGAGATGTGAAAGTTCTCTCTCCCTGTCTCTCTTTCTCACTGCCAATTACTGATCAGCAGTGGATTATGGGACGAGGGATTTCCAGTGGCAGCCAAGCACAGAAATCTGAAAACAGGACTGGCCACACATGTGCTGGGCTTTCATTGCAAAAGGATGGATTTGTCTATCCCTGCAGAATTCAAGCTGATATTAGAGCTACAAGGCTATTTGATAAAGACTTTCAGACTGCAATCCTTTACCCACTTACCTGAGAGTAAGTCCCATGGAGCTCTGAGTAGTAATTCTGAGTAGGCATGCATAGGATTGTGCTGTAGAGGAAGCAGAAGTTCATTGGCACCCCAAACTGTCCTACTTTCTGTCCTATTGTCATGCTTCATCCACACCAGCAACATGAGCATGTCTGGCAAGCCATCTTCTTCCCTTGCAGGCTGTAAGGGGGCAATGATCACATAACAGAGACTGGGTCTGCATGTTCTGTAATGCACGTCGAATTTGGGTAAGCAGGCTTGCAGGAGAGAAACTGCCAACAGAATTTAAAGCTGAAGTTTGTATCTGCTTTCCTCTTTTTATTTTTTTTTCTTTCCTTTGTGAGAAAAATTTAAAACAAATGCACCATTTGCAATGTAATTTTAACATTCCTGTTCCCCTGATTTCAAATGCAAACCATTTCTCTCTTAAATGGGCTCTGCTGCCACAAACATAGGGAAGCAACTTGTTACTGAGTCAGACCATTGGTCCACTTAGCTGAGCATTGTCTACACCAGTGGTCTTCAACCTGCTTTTGTGCCGCAACCCCAATGAAGACAGTCAGTAAGTGGAAACCCACCACCATTTCCCACCTCTTCTCCCAGGAACCCATCTGCCCACCCCCTTCCCCCATTGCCACCCATTCCTGCCCACCCTGTTTCCCCCCACCTCTTGTGTCTTCACAACAACCCTTTGAGGTAGGAGTCTGAGCAGAGACAGCAAGAAGAGGCTGTGCAGGATTCTATCAAGAACTCGGTTTTGATAAGGTAGCACCGTGATTGGATTGGATCCAAGCCAGGGGTGCTCACACTTTTTTGGCTCGAGAGCTACTTTGAAACCCAGCAAGGCCCGGAGATCTACCAGGGGGGAAGGAAGCGTCTGACAGACACCCCCTTTAATGTATGGATTCCCTGCTGGAGTCTAGTCAGTTTCGTCACTAGACGAAACTGACATATTAACAGTTTGGAGAGACAGGGCTCCGCGATCTACTCATTTTGCCTCGCGATCTACCAGTAGATCATGATCCACCTATTGAGCACCCCTGATCCAAGCCCTCTCTTGCACAACTTTGAAAGGTTCACTGCTCTGAAAGGTTCATGCGCCTCCTCCTGGCTTCTTTGAAGGCTGGGAGGTGTCGCAGAAGCTGAGACGGGACACAGCGAAGCCAGCAATGCCTCGTCCTCGCTGAGGTTATTGGCAGAACCTGGGGGCAGTCTTGCGCCCCCTGACTTTGCACCCGAGGCATGTGTCCCTCAGGCTCTGTCCAGGATATGCCTCTGCTGGTACCTTTTGCATGCAAAGTACTGGATGTGCTCCAGCACAGAGGTACAGCCTCATCTTCACATACCAACCTCTCTCTAATGAGTGAGCATCTCCATAGTCCCCGATTATTTTTTAATTGTGCCAATACTCTCTGAACTCAGTGGTGTCAAACTCATTTCATGGAGTGGGCCAGATAGCGTTCATGGCACCTGCTGAGGGCCAGAAGTGATGTCATTAAGCAGGAAGTGACATCATTGAAGCTGGCCAGAAACAAGCACTTAGTTAGACCTCATTGATAAATTAAAGATCAATAAGTCACCGGGCCCTGATGGCATCCACCCTAGAGTTATTAAGGAATTGAAGAATGAAGTTGCTGATCTCTTGACTAAGGTATGCAACTTGTCCCTCATAACTGCCACGGTGCCAGAAGATTGGAGGATAGCAAATGTCACGCCTATTTTTAAAAAGGGAAAGAGGGGGGACCCGGGAAACTATAGGCCGGTCAGCCTAACATCCATACCGGGTAAGATGGTGGAATGCCTCATCAAAGATAGGATCTCAAAACACATAGATGAACAGGCCTTGCTGAGGGAGAGTCAGCATGGCTTCTGTAAGGGTAAGTCTTGCCTCACGAACCTTATAGAATTCTTTGAAAAGGTCAATAGGCATGTGGATTTGGGAGAACCCGTGGACATTATATATCTGGACTTTCAGAAGGCGTTTGACACGGTCCCTCACCAAAGGCTACTGAAAAAACTTCACAGTCAGGGAATTAGAGGACAGGTCCTCTCCTGGATTGAGAACTGGTTGGAGGCCAGGAAGCAGAGAGTGGGTGTCAATGGGCAATTTTCACAATGGAGAGAGGTGAAAAGCGGTGTGCCCCAAGGATCTGTCCTGGGACCGGTGCTTTTCAACCTCTTCATAAATGACCTGGAGACAGGGTTGAGCAGTGAAGTGGCTACGTTTGCAGATGACACCAAACTTTTCCGAGTGGTGAAGACCAGAAGTGATTGTGAGGAGCTCCAGAAGGATCTCTCCAGACTGGCAGAATGGGCAGCAAAATGGCAGATGCGCTTCAATGTCAGTAAGTGTAAAGTCATGCACATTGGGGCAAAAAATCAAAACTTTAGATATAGGCTGATGGGTTCTGAGCTGTCTGTGACAGGTCAGGAGAGAGATCTTGGGGTGGTGGTGGACAGGTCGATGAAAGTGTCGACCCAATGTGCGGCAGCAGTGAAGAAGGCCAGTTCTATGCTTGGGATCATTAGGAAGGGTATTGAGAACAAAACGGCTAGTATTATAATGCCGTTGTACAAATCGATGGTAAGGCCACACCTGGAGTATTGTGTCCAGTTCTGGTCGCCGCATCTCAAAAAAGACATAGTGGAAATGGAAAAGGTGCAAAAGAGAGCGACTAAGATGACTACGGGTCTGGGGCACCTTCCTTATGAGGAAAGGCTACAGCGTTTGGGCCTCTTCAGCGTAGAAAAGAGACGCCTGAGGGGGGACATGATTGAGACATACAAAATTATGCAGGGGATGGACAGAGTGGATAGGGAGATGCTCTTTACACTCTCACATAATACCAGAACCAGGGGACATCCACTAAAATTGAGTGTTGGGCGGGTTAGGACAGACAAAAGAAAATATTTCTTTTCTCAGCGTGTGGTTGGTCTGTGGAACTCCTTGCCATAGGATGTGGTGCTGGCGTCTACCCTAGACGCCTTTAAAAGGGGATTGGACAAGTTTCTGGAGGAAAAATCCATTACGGGGTACAAGCCATGATGTGTATGCGCAACCTCCTGATTTTAGAAATGGGTTATGTCAGAATGCCAGATGCAAGGGAGGGCACCAGGATGAGGTCTCTTGTTATCTGGTGTGCTCCCTGGGGCATTTGGTGGGCCGCTGTGAGATACAGGAAGCTGGACTAGATGGGCCTATGGCCTGATCCAGTGGGGCTGTTCTTATGTTCTTATGATCACCATCAGGCACCTTTCAGTAGCACATTTATTTTAATTGATTTCTAATTAATGCTGCAGTGCAGATGCAAGGGAGGGCACCAGGATGAGGTCTCTTGTTATCTGGTGTGCTCCCTGGGGCATTTGGTGGGCTGCTGTGAGATACAGGAAGCTGGACTAGATGGGCCTATGGCCTGATCCAGTGGGGCTGTTCTTATGTTCTTATGTTCTTAACCATCCTTATGTTACTTCAGCTAAATTTTACTGCACACACTGAGTACAAGAGGACTTTTTTGCTCCCTGCTGTGTTACACATTGGCAGAAGACACAAGATTGAATGCTTGCCTGAAATCACGGCATTCAGGTGCCCCAAAGTGACTGCTGAGATAATCACCCCAAATTAACCAGATAGTGTTTACACAAATAGTAAAAGTTCCTAAATTATGAAGAATGTGGGGGCTGTGGGATTTGGGGTGGGGGGAACCAGAAGCTTTTTCTGCCTTTGGCATTAATGAGGATTCCACTTACAGCAAGGAACCCGGAGAGCACGCTGGCTTCCTGGTACATCTCTAAAGTTATTAATTTTGCTACTGGTGTCATTTTCCATTTATGAAACAATGAAGCAAAGGATTTAATTATGCAGGCTTAAAAATAGAAGGCAGTGTGTGTTTAGCGGTCTCCGGCATTCAAGGCGCGCCTCCAAACACAGGCAGGCTCGCCTTGTGGGTTTTGCATTAGAGGGAAGCGGCAGGGCAGGTGAAATGGAAACCGCTCTTCCCCCTATAAATCTCTCGGAAATTCAAACAGCCATTAATGTTTGTAGACATTTTAAGCGATGATTTCATAATCGCGCCAGTCTATCTGTGGCGTTGCGGCAGACGAGGGTCGTTTGGTTTAATGTACGTTTCAGTCTTCATTGCCTTTTAACTAGTTTTTAATCAGTAATTATTGCCGAGCTGGAATGGTATGTGCAGTCCTTCCTGCCCGCTCCCCGGAAGAGTGCCAGTCAATATGTCATGTCAATTAGCCCGTGGCGCGTGGGCTGGCAGGAAGCGCCAGCTCCCTCTCTAGCAAAGGGCAACCGGATAACTAGCCTGTCTGTCTGATCAACTTGGTGGGGTTTGTGTGGAAATTCTCTCCTTCTCCTTCCAAACACACTTCCATTTACCGTCTCCCCCAGGGCACGAGGGGCCGGGATGGCTTAACTGGCATGAAGCGAAGGCCCACCGAAGATGCCGGATTTCTGTCCGACCTAAGTCATTCTAGCAATAATTCAGCGATCATGTGGGCTGCTTTGGTGCGTTCCTTTTTAAAGGTACAGAGTTCTGGCCGTACTTATGATCTGCACAGATGTTACATAAGTAGAGTAGTCTCATGCATGGTTTTGCAGGGAAAGACTCCGCTTGCAACCATGTCACACGCACAGGAAGAGACATCTGAGTGGCCCTCTGAGTGAGCAGGTGCTGTTGCATCGTGGCTGTGGTGGACTCTTCCCACGTCATTCTTCTCTGGAGCCCAATCCAGCTGGGAGACCACCTGAAGCTCTTGCTTTGAGCAGAGGGTTAGGGAAGGTGGCACATGGGCAAGGGGTCCGTTGCACTCACCTTGCGTGCTGCCTGGCCCACTCTCATTTAGGCAGCTCCAGCTCCGGGGTATTTATACTGGTTACTTGTCTCTGTTCCCTGTTACTGTGTTCCCTAAGGCAGCGGTTCTCAAACTCCCAGGGAGCTCGAGATCTGCTCTAAGTGCGCGCGGGGAAGGCAGCGGGGGCGGGGAAGGCAGCAGGGGTGCCCTGAATAGCCTTGTTCTAATCATTTTCCTCTTCATGTCAGAATTCCTCCCATAGTAAATAGGAATCTTAGAGCCCAATCCTGTGCTCAGAAGCATGGCTCCGTGCCGCCAAGCTCTGTTGCAAACGTGTCGTAAAGTTAGTTTGCCAGCCTAACTGCTGGGCTCCCGCTGGTGCTAGCCCAGCGCCGGCCGGTGCTGGGCTAGCGTGGGGTGGTCGCCCAGCTTCTGAGGGTAGGTGGTCTCCCGGACTGCCAAGCTGTGGCACGGTAGGTGGGGTAGGGACAGAGGTGGGGAGGAGTCGTTCCGGGAAGGTGGGAGATGGAGAGAGGGTGGGGGGAGGCGTGCCGGGGGGCGGGCTGGAGGCGGGTACGCAGAGTTCCACTCCACAGGATCCAAGGCATATGTGTAGGGCGCGGAGCCCCTACAAAAAGTCGGCAGTAAAGTGAGTAGCCCCATTGCTGGGCTGCTTACCTTACTCGGGGGAAGGGGATGAAAGTCCCCTTCTCCCGAGGCGCCTCTCGCGGTAGCTTAGGAGGCGCAGGATCCGGTAGTAGCGCTTCTCGGTGCTGCCGAGCCTGGCTGCCCCGGGCAGCTCAAGATTGGGCTGCCCGTTGGTTGCCTTTGGCAAGTTCCCTGTGAAGCTCTACTGGTCAGTTTTTCATCTGAATTTGTTGTCTCTCTAGACCAGGGGTCGGCAAACATTTTGGCGGGAGGGTCACATCATCTCTCTGTGTTGGGGGGCCAGAAAAAAAAAGAATTAATTTACATTTCAAATTTGAATAAATTTACATAAATTTGCATAAATGAATATATTGGAGACAGGACTTATATGAATGAATGAATGAATTTTACTGAATTTATTTAGAATACACATAAGAACTATAATTCAGGCATGTAGAACCGCATGAGAACTATGAACTGTTTGCCACACACCTCTTGACAGTGAAAACATATAGACCAAGCCAGAAACACATGGAGATAGTTGTTTAGAGGCAAGGAGGGGGTTAAAATAATGCCCAGGGAAAAGCAGAAAACACACAGACTATAAAAGTCCTTACTCTAACCTGGCCCGCAGCTTGCGTCTGGTGGTCGTGACCGGCAGTTGTGGGCTGGCATGGGTTCTGATGGACCAGAGGCTCATTGGAGACTAGGGACTCCCTGTGGTCTGGATTGGGGGACCCATGGGCTGGGGTTTGCCCACCCCTGCTCTAGACATTCAGAGGTGGATTTGTACCTGTCACCCCAGTCTGGGGTTTGTGGTTGGGTGCAGTAGGCATTGGCCCTGAGCCATGAGTCTGCCCCTGGCTCCACCCGTCTGCAAGCCATTCATTTGTACCTCAGTGAACTTCAGGGTTTTTATGTGAACCCACAGAGATCTTGTGGGTTTAAAGTTTGCCTGCCCCAGTTTACATCTGCCTAGATGGAGTTCTGCAGTGGAAATTGTCCTACTCAAGGTCATCAAATGTGTTCTCTTAGAGAAATAGGTATTTGAACTTGGTATTGCTGATCTGTCCAGCTACACCCATAGCGTTTAGAGGAATAGCAAAAGGCTGACATTTGCTGGTAAATAAAGGGCTGAGACTGTTTCTTTCCCAAGGATGGCTCAGTGAAGAGTATTAATGGGTGTAATTGTTGAATGCTAAGAATTATCACTCATTACTGAAAAGCAGATGTTGCACCAAAGTTGAGTTATGCATCATGAGAGCAGAGCGTAGACGGGAGAAATGGAGAATGGAAGCAACATCTCTCCAGAGCATTGATGGTTTGTTTTTACCAGCCTGCTACTATCAGGTGAACTAATGTCATTCTTGTCCCCCGCCCAAGATCTGAAATATGGAGGTAACACTGACCTACTTTACCTCAAGGTTATTGTAAAAATTACCTGAATAATATACATATGAAGCTGCCTTTATACTGAGCCAGAATATTGGTGCAGCTATTCAAGGCCAGGCCAGGCCCTGAGATGGCATACCAAATCCTGTGCTGTGTTTACCCAGTGGCATGTTGGCTGCCATTCTTCCTGAAGCAGGCTTGTGAAGGTTCAACTGGAGTCCCAAGATGGTGGGACAAGTTTAATGATTCTCCCTGGCCAATACTGGCGCCTGTATGATTCAAAAAACTGGCTGAATCCAAACAATTTTCTAAAAAAAATGAGGAATATAATTGACTGGATGCGATTACCAAAACCCCCTCCCCCATCAGCCAGATACTCTGTAGGCACCCCTTCCTCTCCCTATGCAGAGCAGGCCACCATCTCACCACCACCATCTCCCCCTCCTGCAACCTCTCTCACCTCCACCTGCCTGCTCATAGCTGCACCAAGACCCCCACCCTGCCCGGAGTGCACCAGCACAGTATTCACAGATAATGTGAAGAGTCGCAGATAAGGGGTAGGTGACGGTAGGTGACAATTCTGCTCCTCGTGGATAAGCGAATTAGCAGATAGTGAACTCGCATGTAAAAAGAACTGAATGTATGTCTTTGGACCTCTTGCAGCCCATGGAAGGTTGGTGGCTCTGGCAGTTTCTTCTTGTGTAGGACAGAGTGGGGTTGGAAGAACTGACACCTAATTGACTTGCTCCCTGGGTCCCATGCTGGTTCCCTGGGCCTCCAACTAGAGGAAAGATTTTTTCAAAAACAAACCCACCTTCTCCTTTTTCCTGATTCTCCCTTGGTTCAGGGCAGAGTTGCAGAGTGGCAGTCTTGTGCCCGCCTTATATTAGCAGCTACCTGCTTGGAACCACTTCCTGTGCTCATGAGTAGCTGTCATTTCTTGGAAAGCATCTAGGGGTTCCCACTGCCTTTGCAAGGGGTCCTGCCCCTGCTGTTCTCCCTGTTTTTCGTTTTCCTTAATATTTTTAAATTGTGATTTTTGAAATGGTGTTCTTAGAAACGAGCAGATGAACCGTGACACTGGTGTCACTTGGCCACACCGTCCTTGCCTGTTGCTCAGCCATTCATTGACCCTCCCTCTGCTACCTTGTTCTGGTTTGTTGGCAGAGCTGAGATTTGACTGGTGAATTTTAGAGCCCCTGCTTTCAGCCACTGGGCCACACCAGAACATGTGCATCGCCACGTCTACTGCATCAGAGTTAAGGTGCTTTATTTTGGTTATTCCCACCCCTTCCTCCCAAGCCAGTGAATTAGAGAGCATCCTTATGGTTCTATTGCCACAATACACTGGAAACAAAGTCTGTGCGAATCCGATGCAAACAGCTTTGCTACATAAAAAGGGATCTGTTTACAGCACTGTGTCGATAAACATGAGAGGAAAAGCTCCTTCTGGTCTTTGCAGATGGTGCTTCTTTTGCACGGTAGCAAAGTTACAAGATGCCACAGAAATCTGCCACTTAAAAATGCAAATGTATGGCAATCTGCAGGATTCGGCACCGGGGAAGGGAGAAGCTGAGGCAGGCGTACTTCCCAGGGTAGATTGCTGCATCGGCACCGTGGCGTCAAGGGGACGGGAAGATTGACGACATATGCTTAGCTACAAGATTCTAGAATGCTGTTCAACCATCATGGTTATGATTGTTTTACGTTTTTAGATAGCTGATGTTGTCTTAATTTTGCTGCATGTTATTGTGAAAAGCAGTTCCCCCCCCCCCCAAGAAAAAAATGATCAAAATCACAATAAAACATTTCATGAGCAAGCATTGGCTTCATCACGTGGAAGTGCCTGGAATGAACAGGTCCTAAGGACCGCTGCTCTTTGGGGCTAGGGCAGGTGCCTGAGGAGACCTGCCAGGTGTGTTGCTCCAGTTGGAAAAGGAAGAGAGGAATGGAGCTGAAGAGGCAGTAGAGAGTGATGGGCTAGACGGTCCCTGTAACTGCTTTTAGGCATGATTGAGACATACAAAATTATGCAGGGGATAAAGTGGATCGGGGAATGTTCTTTTCCCTCTCATACAACACCAGGGACATCCACTACAATTGCGTGTTGGGAAAGTTAGGACAGACAAAAGGAAATATTTCTTTACCCAATATGTAAGTCGGTGGAACTCCTTGCCACATGCCTTCAAAAGGGGATTGGATGCATTTCTGGAGGAAAAGCCCATCAAAGGTCACACGCTGTGACGGGTCTGTGCAACCTCCTGATTTTACAAGCAGGCTACCTCAGAATGCCAGAAGCAAGGGAGGGCACCAGGATGCAGGTCTCTTGTCTTGTGTGCTCTCTGAGGCATCTGGTGGATACTGGCCATACAGGAAGCGGGACTAGATCCAGCTTTGGCCTGATCCAGCAGGGCTCTTACGTTCATGGAGGAGAAAACGTACAGGCGCAAAAAATGTGCTTGCGATTTTTACCCCTTTGTAGCAAGCAGTGGCTTCCGAAGAGACCATTTAAAGAGGGAGTTGGTGTGTGTGGGGAGGGGGAAGAGTTAGACCAATTTTCCCCCCACCCCATGAGTGCAGTATTATCTGTCTCTCCCCCCACTACTTTTACCAGAAAAGACCTACAGTATGTAGGGAGCTCCAATGTGGTTTGCCCCTTAATCAGATGTGTTCCTGGTGCTGAGAAATGAAGCAAGGCACCAAAGCTGGGTCCAGATGCCCTTCCACCATGGACTGCCAGGATCCTCTGGGCAAGGAGAACCAGTCAGATTTTTCTGTATATGGGGATTTTGCAGTGCTGTACCTTGTGTAGCCTCTGTGAGAATAAGTAACCTAAGCTCTTGAGAAGAGCATTGAGATGAACCTGATCTCAGACCCCAAAAACGGTTTACTCAGCATGAGTCATGCTTTATTTACCTGTTTTGCATCCTACTGTATATTGCCTGTTTGCAAAAACGTTTTAAAAATACTTTTTCATGAAGTTAGATGGCTTCACTTGTATTCATTTTGCAGTGACGCTGCAAGCCAAAAGACTTTGATACTATTCTTCATGGTGCAAATCTAAATTGGTTCCAAGTGTTGTGCCAACTTCTGAACCCCCCTTGTAAAGTGACTGAACCAGAAAGTTTAAAAAGGGGAAAGAAAAAAGACTCATGAAACTGGACCCACCTTTTTTCTGGTCCGACTCCCCGTGTATAAGAAGCGCCAGCAAACTGGTGGACTCTCCATTGCTGCAAGTGTTTCCAGTAGAGAGCAGGGGAAGGGGCACTCCAAGGCTGTTCTCAGCCTGGGGGGGTGAAGCTTTGGTGACTCCTGGGGGTCCTTTCTGAGGCTATGACCCAAGCTTTGGGATTCCCCCACCCTCTGGGTTGTGAGCACTTTTGTGGCAGAGACCAAATCGGGCTGTTTTATGAGTGTAGATGACAACAAGACAAAGCATCCGTAAGTGGATTCATGGCACCATATCAAAGGGGCGCTGTCTGGCCCAGCAGCTGTTACTACAGAAAGCAAACAAAGCCTCCTGGAAGTGGGCCCTTCCCCCCCCTTCCTTCTAGTACAAGCTTGACTCGGTGCTTCCCACAGCAGAAATTGCCTTTGAGGGTTCACATTTTTCATGTAGACGGAGGAAAGCAACTTTCTCTCCCGGCAGGCAAGCAAGGGGGGATCAGAGGGAAGAGGTCCAAGTGTCAAGCGGCATGGTGGGAACCCCTGACCAGCCAGAGCCTCCGCTCAGGCTTCCCTTGGCTGGAGATGGATGCTCTGGGAACAGAAGCTTTTCTTCAGAATTTGGAAAAGGAGGGGTGACTCCTTGTGTATCAGGACTGGCCTGTGATGAGGCTGACTAAGTCTATTGCCTGGGGCAAGAGATTAGTGAGGGCACCTTCTTCCATTTGCTGCTGCTCCCCCCACCCCGCTTCCTGCATCCTAAAAGGAAGGGGGGCAGAGTGGGAGGGGAGAGTAACTGCTCTTCTCGCCATTGAGAAGACTGTTGCCTTCCACACTGGTCCCTTCTTCATTTTCAAAGTCAGGGTGTTGATTTTTTCCCCTCAAAATTGGGGAGCAGTGACAGCAGCGATGAGAAGATAACGCTGCTGGCTAAGATAAGAGGAGGGCAGCATTTGGTGCATTGCCTCAGGTACCTTCCGTCTCAAGGTATCTGAAACACCATCGTAGAAAAATACGTGGAGGATTAACTGCGACGGCTATGCGGTCCTCTGGCTTCAGGGGGTTGTACTTCCTCATACCAGAGGAGGGTGACCACCGACAGGAGAAGCCGTAATTTTCCTGCCTGCTTGTGATCCTCTTGGTGGCATCTGGCTGGCCACTGTGGGAAGGTCAGGGCTGGACTGGACGGGCTGTTGGTCTGATCCAGAACACAAAACATGTTGGGCAACCTTTGTAAGAGACTGCAGTGAGGTTTCTGGCAGAGACATGGTTAATATGGTATGTGATCAGTCAACAGTAGTAGTTCTGGGGATTCCTTGTGCTTTGCATTAAACCCCAATATCCAGAGTGGTCATTTTGCAACCCTTCTGGAAGGTGCTTAGGCTCTGACTTTAGCTAGTCACTGTGGGGGGAGTGAGATTCATAGTGCTTGGGGCAGGGGCAGGCAGTAGGCAGAACATCTTGAGGTGCTTTGTAGTAGATCACCAAGGGTTTCTGACTTCCAGTTGATCAAGAACAGCAAACACAATCTCAAGGTGAAAATGGTTGGTTGACAACCTTCAGTCTCGAAAGACTATGGTGTAAGCCTACAGCACCCGGTATTCCCAGGCAGTCTCCCATCTAAGTACTAACCAGGCCTGACCCTGCTTAGCTTCCGAGATCAGACAAGATCGGGCATGTGCAGGGTAAGGTGAAAAAGATCACTACAATTGTTGGCCCTGTGCTAATTGCTTCTGTGTCCGCCTTGGTGTTCCTAACCTGTAAAATCAGAATATTAATTGACTGCTTTTGACCAGGTCTTGGTGAGGCTACTTTGGCCCATTTTTGTTTTTGTTTTGTTTTGTGTTGCGGTCCCTGATCTGTAGTAAACTAGATGTAAACGTGTGCTTATATTTGTAAGTCAACCCGTTGTACGGCTCATAAAGTACAGTGAGCAACTGGCTCGGACTCTGTGCTGCTTTGTTACATTTGGCACTGGTTGGTGGACTTCAAGATGCCAGGAAAAAAGGAAATCCCACATGCCTGTAGTCTGCCCACCTATCTGGCCTGAATGCCTTTAAAAGGGGATTGGACAAATTTCTGGAGGGAAAGTCCATCACAGGTTCCAAGCCAGGATGGGCACGTGCAAGCTCCTGGTTTTAGAAGCAGGCTACCTCAGAATGCCAAATGCAAGGGAGGGCACCAGGATGCAGGTCTCTTGTTGTCTGACTGAGCACATGTGTGTGCTCCATGAGGCATCTGGTGGGCCACTGTGAGATGAAGGAAGCTGGACTAGCTGGCCTGATCCAGCGGGGCTGTTTTTATATGTTAGGGTTTTTGTTTGGGATGAATTAACCAGTCATATAATATGGGAATAAACCTCTCTCTGTACAAAATATTGGACTACCCTCTCCACCAGGAACTTAATTTAAAAAGTAAATTTTTTTTAAAAAAAGGAAAGGCAGATGAACATAAGAACAGTCCTGCTGGATCAGGCCATAGGCCCATCTAGTCCAGCTTCCTGTATCTCACAGCAGCCCACCAAATGCCCCAGGGAGCACACCAGATAACAAGAGACCTGCATCCTGCTGCCCTCCCTTGCATCTGACATAGCCCATTTCTAAAATCAGGAGGTTGCACATACACATCATGGCTTGTAACCCGTAATGGATTTTTCCTATAAGAACATAAATGCTCCTATAAGAACATAAAGATGCTCCTTCATCAGATTTATTTCCTGAGCTTGTAGGTGTCAATTGTTAGTGTAGGCCATCAGACCAGAATGTTTTATTTGATTTTCTCTCTGTGTGAGCCTTTGTTCGTTTGGGGCAGTGGGAGGGGGCAGAGCGGAATTGAAAAATATCTATCTTTTTCAAAAAATAAAATGAAAGATCCTTAGGGTAATAATCAGTCTGAATTACAGCTTCTGAAATTAATGCCATGCCGGGGTGGCAAGCATAATGTGTGCATTTCTAATCTCTGCCATTTTCCCCCCTGTAATCAATACACTGTATAACGAATGAGCTTTAATAAGCACGCTCTGTTTTATTA
The DNA here is from genome assembly GCF_035046505.1 of Tiliqua scincoides. Lineage (NCBI taxonomy): Eukaryota > Metazoa > Chordata > Lepidosauria > Squamata > Scincidae > Tiliqua > Tiliqua scincoides. Next base: position 53,046,113 of record NC_089828.1, read on the forward strand.
TTCTTATTAATAATAAGGAGGCCCTTGAAAATATCCATGAAAAGAGGCACTTAAGTTCATAATTAATAAATGTGGGTTTCGTTTTCCATTGCCAAACAGCCACTCCTGAGTGGGCTTGAAGGGGACAGATCTTTATTCTAACAGCAGAGGGGGCTTTGAGTGCAAGAATTGTATGCCTGTGAGCAGCAGATTAATAAGCAAGTGTAGCAGAAAATATTTAACGCACTTAGTGCAGTTAATGCAGTTTGAGATAATTTCTTTTGTTCTCTGGTTAGGAAGCACCAGGTCTGCTGCTAAGCTCAGCAGAAATTCAGCTGTTGGAGGAAACTGCAGCTTCTCTTCGGACGCTTGGTTGTTTCCCTCCCTATAAGGAGACTTTAAAAAAAGTAGATTTCGGTGGTTCAGATGATACTTTGGAGTGCTGCCCCATCGTGTGTGGTGGAATGAATGTTCTGTCCCACCACTCCCCAGCCCTGTGTTGGCTTCCGTTTTGCTCCCACTGCCTGGAATGACTCCGACGTGAGGAGGGGGAAGGGCCGCTTGCCTGGCGTGTTCAGGTGCCTGCAAAACTTAGTGCTTTGCATGCCCTTTAGCTACCACTGGGTATGTGTGTGAAACCTGTTCCCTACCTAAGTTTAGTTCTCTGCTCTTTGCTGTCTCCCCCCAGCCTGCTCAGAGAGCGGACAGCAAATAGCTTAAAGCTGTTGAGAATGGCAAGCAGAGTGGTGGAGTGGTGGTCTGCGTTCCCTCCCTAATACACTCCTTAGGTATAAAAAGTACCCCCCCCCCGCTTATTTTATGGGTGAATGAGGCAAATGTGTGTTAAACAACATCTAGTTTGACCCTTCAAGATGATGCCCTATTTGGGGAATTGTCTCCCCCAGAAGTCTTGTGCCAAATCTTCAATCTTTCCAGCACTCGGCAAAAACTCTTGAGAGAGGAGGGGGAAGTAGCCTAGATAACTCTCTGTGGCCTAGCCACTACAAGTGTCCCCAGCCCCAAGCTTGCCTCTCATGAGCGTCAAAGGTTTGGAGGGAAGCACCTATTCTTTCTCTGGGTCCATGAAATTTTAGAAACTTGCTTTGGGTGGCAATAGTGAAGATAGATGGAGGCTATGTGATTGAGGTCTGAGAATGATAGAGCAATGCTTCAGAAGCTGTTGGATCAGAAGTGGCAGTGGACAAGAGAAACAAGCGCCCTTGATGCAGAAGATGCTGTCCCTGCCATCAGCTTTTGGGAAAGAAGCAAAATCCAGAACTTTTCAGGCTCTCAGAGTTCAGAGGGAGAGATGGAAGCAGGTCTTTCCCTGCCTTCCGTCACCCATGGACCTTCAGAGTGATCCACATTGGTGGGATCTGCCCTTGGAATTTTAAATGAAAGCTGAGCTTCTCAGCATGATTTACAACCTGCCGCTTGTGGTTTGGTTTCTGAAGGTCTGTGGTGCATGCATCCCACTGGGAACATGCCCAGGCAAGCTGCTTGTGGGGTACGTGGATAGGACGTTGCTGCAGGATTGCCCCAGTGTGAAACTGCTTCCCTTTTGCAGTCATCTGGGGAAACCTCTTGCGTGCTTGCCACTCACTGAGGTGAGCATGAGAGTGATGCATAAGACAGTCTTCTCTGTGGTGGCAGTCAATATGTGGAGCTCCATGTCACTGGTAGTTCAGTTGGTCCCTAAGTTGGTGGTATTCCATAGCCAGCTGAGAACTTATATGTTCCAGCAAGTAAGGTCCAAATCCTAACCAACTTTCCAGCACTGGCATAGCTGTGCCAATGGGGCATGTGCTGCATCCTGCAGTTGGGGGGCTGTCACGGAGACCTCGTCAAGGTATGATTGTTCCCTCACTTCGGACCTGCATTGCCCTTACCGCAGTGCTGGAAAGTTGGTTAGGATTGCGCCCTAAGTCTTGCAAGGATGTCTCTGGTGAGTTATGCTTTTCTGTTTGGAGAAGTCTGTTTTTGTCCTTGAGGTGTGTTCGCCATTTTGAACACCTCCAGATAGAGCGCAAAGCAAGATACAAATGGTTAAACCACTGTTCTTCTCTCCATCGTCCCCAAATAAATCTGCCCAGCCCCATCTGTAGCAAGAACAGTTCAAATAGCATCGAAAGCCCCTTGTAATCCACCATAAATGTTTATGGCATCGGGAAAAGTTCATAAATGGCATTTCTAGGGCTGTTTTTCTTTATCAGGAATTGTAATTTGACAGGTAGGGGAAACTGAGGTTGTTCTGGAGAAGCAGATCAGTGAACGGAGATTTTTCTATTTTGATTTTTTTTTGGGGGGGGGGGAAGTCTGCGTGTGTAAAAATCCATTTGTTGACACCAAAGGCTCGTGAGCATATTTTGAGCTGAGATATAGGAGGCCGTTGGGCATTTTGCAAGCGCATAACCCAACATGTAACACACTCATAATTCACTAATGTTTGCTGACTGACAGGGTTAAGTGGCTGCTACTCCCAGCCTCCCACCAGACTAATGTATTCCAGACCCGCTCTCCTTCTCCTCCTGGATGGAAGTCAAATTGCATCCAGGCCGACAGGAAGCAGCGGCAGCCCTGCACCGTGAATCAGCCCCGCTTCCTAAACGATTTTCATTTGTTTTTCTAATCTAATTTTTCCCTCGGTACCTCACTAATCATCAGTCCCATTAAGGCTTTGATGGGTTGACTGCTTTCCAGAGACGAGCCAATCCCTCCACCAGCAGGGCGCTGACCTTCAACCGCAGGCACCGAGTCAATCTCCTCCAGTTAAGCAGCCCCAGTTCTGAGGTCTCTTTCAGCATCCTGTGCCAGGTCCCCTTGTCTCCCCCCCCCCTTTCCTACTTCAGTCCTCTCCAAGCTACTGCTGGCGAGAGGTCCTCTGCCTCCTTGATTCAGTTTATTATTTGAACAGAGCAAAGACTCAAGAGAAAGGTCCTTCGATGTTCCTGTTTTCTGTTAGCTGTCCCGCTCTTGTCCTTGGAGTCAAACCAGATGTCAGCGCTGGCGCCAGATTGCAGGGAGCCCCGGGCCATCGTCCTGCACTGGACTCCCCATGGCACTGCTCTTTGATGGGTGTAGGCCCTCAACCAGTGCCTGACCTCTGACCCCTGCCAAAAAAGACTCTGAGATGGAAGCTCAAATTACACCTTTAAACAAAAATAAATCAAGAGCCACAGGGTGGTGGTTTGCATTGGGACCGTGGCAACAGGGAGGGAATATGTGACCCCTTCACCTTATGCCACAATACCACTGAACATCTAAGAGAACACTCATTCAAACCTGAACAATCTCATATGAGTAACATACCTGCAAGTGGACAAAAATTCTGTAGCTTTATGATTTATTTTGTCAACTAAGATGTGGAGCTCAATGACATGAATAGAGTAGCGGCGTCTTTTTATTACAGTGGCAAAGGAAGCAAATTTCTGTGGCATCTCTGAATGGCCCTGTGCGGGAGTGGTGGCAGCTACCCAGCTGCAGTGAAGTCAAATCAATAAGGGAGTTGAGGGTGGAGCGTGGCCCACAAATGTTGCCATCTCCGAAGGCGCGCTTATTTTCTGATATTTGGGGGGAGGGAATGGGTCTCCCAGATGCTCAGGCAACATTCCCCGTCTGTCTGTGCTGCATTGGCAGGAAAACGTGTGATGCATAGAAGGTACGAAACAAGGAAGAGTTGGAATCTGGTGATCTTACCTCCAGGCTGAGGGCAAAGAAAGCCCTTGTGCTATCATCCATCTAAATGGGGTGTGTGTGTGTGTGTGTGATGATTTGCCACACAAGGGAGGAGTGTGATCAACAGTGTCTGCTGTAGAGTAGGAACTCCTGTAGAGTTTCTAGCTGGACTTCTAGTACAGTAGTAGGTTGGATTTGACATTCATTAGGTTTATCTCCAAGCAAGATGCTTCCCTGGTTAATTCTGCATGGATGCATCACCTCCTCCCCCAGATCAATGTCTAGCTCAGGGGTTCCCAAGTGTGCATCGTGACGTCTTACAGCATCGTGGCACACTCACCGGCTCGCTGCAGGATGCCCCCTGTGGCCTCCCCTACCTGATCCCCTGCGCGCTGCATTTTGGATTACACAAAATCTTGCACGAATTGGGCACTGCCATCTTGGATCTCACAAGGTTTTGCAAGATCCAAGATGGTGCTGCTTGGTTCAGCCAGGAAGAAGAGGCTGTGGGGCTGTTGTGACCCAGGTCAGTTTGGGAACCGCCAAGGCAAAGTGTGGGCGCATCAAGCCTATTTTGTAAAGCCAGCATAATGTGTGGTTGCCTTGACTGCTTGCATGGTGAGGAAATCCAAGATTTTGTACAACCACTTTAATGTCCAAACTCTCATGCTTTTTGGAGCATGTGGAAAAACCGTCAGCACCTTAATACTGGCTGAGCTAAACTGAAGGGAGTTAAAGAAATAGATTTATTGGAGGATGATTATTTTTCTCTAGTACCTCTTTATGGAAATTGCTGTCTTGGCTCGTAAACCAGCATAGATCAGGCTGTTGCAGAGTAAATGACTCTGTTGCAAGAATTTTCAACAACATGCGATAATGGAGGGTGAGGGGCTCACAAAATGATCCCTGGCTTGAGAATAGGGGTGTTGCAAGTCGGTTTCTATTTTTATCTGTGGAAAGCCGGAGAGTACGGGAGCACTGTTAATTACATCTTAATTGTTTTCATCCGTTCCTGAAATAGTTACCTCCTTAAGACCTGGATTCCACTAGATGCTGATCTCTAGCTTTTCTCTTAGAAGAAATGTTGCGGCAATGCCCTCCATGTCTTCTTCTGGGCCTTCTCCCCCTCCGCAGGGTGACCTCCACCGTTTCACTGATGAAATCAGGTGTCTTCTCACCAGAAGGCCTCCCCCACAGGACCCTGTTTGGTCCAGGCTGCCTTTCTTTAGGCTGCAGGAGCTGGTCCTAGTCTGAGTTAAAAGTCAAGAAGGTAGTGGGGGTTAAAGCAGGGCTTCTCAAACTTTTGTTACTGTGACCCGGGGTGTGTGTGTGTGTTTTATTTTATTTTTACAGCTTTTGATTTCATCAGTGGTTCTTCCTATCCACTCTGCTGGAAGGGGAGATGGAATGGTCCACATGCTGCGAGAAGGAAAGAGGGCATCAGGTGGACACCAACCCACCTGTAGAACAATAACTTATTTTTAGTTCTTCAGAGGTTTGCAATCCCCTTCCAAGGTGCTGGTTGTGACCCTCATTTTGAGAATCCCTGGGCTAAAGGGATTTTAGAAGGGGGAAAAACATCCTACAGCAGTTAGGGTGGCTGCTGAAAAGGTAGAAAACAGGTACACCAAGCACAAGCCACCCATTCCTGCTCCTCTCAAAGGTCCAGGAAAGGTCTTTGGCTGCAGACAACGCTGTGGCAACCCCTGCTAACAGAATTTTGTCAAGCTTGTGTGGCGTATTCCTTAGAGAATAGAAGCTGGGGGACTTGACCTCACTGGGTGACCTTGGCCTAGTCACAAACTCTCATCCGACTTGACCCCCTCCAGTGAGCTCTACCAGTGAGCTATCAGCCTGTCCCAGGCAGTGCCCAGAACTGATAGTAGCTGATCACTAGTTTATAGTCTGCATTTGTGTTAGGGGCTCCTTTTCATCAATCAGATTAAACACAGCCAACAGTCAATTGACGAAGGAAGTACTCCTGTTAGTTAGGGGTAGTGGTTATATTTAACATTTAGGTAGTCTTGAATGCAAGGACTTCTGCAAACTGCAGGTGGAGGTGCCAGCTCAGGGCAAAGAAAAAAAAACCCCACAGGAGGGAATGCCTCTAAGATGGGGCCTGCTGTTTCACATGCATGCATGTCCTAAAACTGAAGCAAGTATGTCTCCAAGTAGTTTACTCAAGTACAGGTTGAAACAGGGCTGTACAATTCAGTGGACAGAAGACCCCAGGTTCAAACCCTTGCAGTATCTCTAGGTAGGACTGGGTTCCTCTGGCTGAAACCAGTGGAGGGGGGGGAACACGGACGGATGGGGAATGCTGCCTGTAGCTAGTATCACCCCTGGTGGGCAATGATTCAACTCAGTAACCATATTCAAGTGTTCATTTCCCTTTGGGGGAAACTGCACGTGGGCTTTCTGGGAGTGTGCCCATCATTCCGACCAACATTCAAGGATCTCTCCCCATATTCAGTGTTTATCACTGCAGGGAAACACTCATCACAGGCTGGGCTCTACCCCAGATACTCCACGAAGTCCTTGGAGGGAGATGGTGAAAAACATCCATAAATCCCAGTAGCCACAATGTCACCAATATCTTTCTGAGCTTCAGGAGGCTTCCCTGAACATGCTCCTTTTAGCACTGTGATGGATAAAAATGATTAAAGAACAGAAAATCTAGTTATCAGGAAAGGGACCTTCATGCCAGGTAGGTTTGTGTCTCCTCCCAAGCAGATGGGGGGGACGGGACACACAGAGCCCTGGTGTAGCTCTGGTGTTGTCTGGTGTAGCAAAGTAATTAAAGAATGATTGACTAGCCAGAGCATATGGGTACCTTTTGAGATGAATGTGGGTTAGGGGACATTCAGCAGTTAGGCGTCAGCAATAAAAACCACATGACACAATGTTGTTCAAAACAGATTTTTATTTTATTTTTTTTCTGAGACAAACACATTGATTTTCTGGACCACAGTAGAGGATGGAAACCTTTCACAAACTTATTTATTTGAAAATACAAATATAAAATTATACTTTCCACATCTGTGATGTGAGAGACCCCCATCCATGTAGTATTTTTACAACAGGGCTTCGGAAAGCCATACACAGAGACCTGAAAGATGCTTGATATATATAGATACACGTATATATATATATGTATGTATATATATATTTATATATGTATATAAAAAGTCACTACCAAAGTTCGCATCAGTTCATACTAAAATATAAAAGGGAGGGGCTAGGTCTGGCCACTGTGTCGTAGTCGATTAAGGACATCGAGAACCACCTGAAGATGCGGAAAACTTTTGCATTGGGTCACTGATGGGATTCAGAAAACGTGTACAACATATACAGTGAGAGTAGTTGTGATCACTACAATTCCACATGACACTCACATCCCACACACATGGCGGTGTTGGCATATGTACAGAACACAGGTTATTCTATAGCACGGGTGACTTGTATTTTTTGTCTGAAACAAGGTTCTGTCGAGACGATACATTCTGATTGTTTGGTAAGCGGTGAACAGATCGCTTTGATTTTGAACTCCTTTTTATTTTTTGGTAATTTTTTATTACAGTATTAAAGTATTGCTTAGCTTGCAGAATCTCATGTAGTGCTTGCACAGAGAGAGAGAGAGAGAGAGAGAGAGAGAGAGAGAGAGAGATGGATTGGACTTAAGATTCTGCGCACTTATGAAACTCTACAGTGTATTGATGCAGATTTTTGGAATCTGCCAGTGTGTCTAAGGCCCCCGTCACTCAAAACGTAGTTAGACCAGCTTCAGTTTGCTTTTCCAACCATTTTGCTTTTCAGAAATAAAACCCAAACTAAAACACACAGAAAGGAAACCTTTTGAAACAAATATACCCAAGAGTAAAAAATAAGTAGTGTTCTTTTTGTAAACAGTTTCATTTTTACGCAATATATATTACACAACCATGGCTGACCTTCAAGGAAAAAAAAAGTCGTAAACTATATTGCTTTAGTCTTGTTTTATGTTGCGGTGAATTAGATGGCAAATGAAACAGGATGGTATGGGGTGGCTGGATTCAGTAGCCCTCATTCACACTTGCAATCAAAAGAGCTGGACAGGGTTAAACAGCCAGGCAGAGGAGAAAAGGAAAATAAAAAGTCTGTACACCTTTCAGGTCATTATCATTATTAATATTAATATTATTATTACCAACAATTACCCAATGATTTGACTAGCCTAGCAAGATGCGTGACATTCATTGGTGTGCATGTGTGAGTGTATACTGCTGTACAAGGAGGAAAAAAAATGACAGTAACAGAGCCATGCTACCTTAAAGTCCAAGCTACAAATTCAAATTAAAACGCACATTATGCAGAATAAAGAAGCAAAAGGGACAGGTTGCTCTTTGTTTTAATCAAGTCAATTTCAATTTAAGATTATTGGGCAGTGGGGTTCTTTTTCCTTTGGTGGGAGGAGAAACAAACCAAAAGAATGAAAAACTCCAATATCTAATGGGTGAAATTGCTGGCAAAAATTTAATAATAATTTTAAAAGTGCCAGGATTTCACACTAAATCCTCTCCAAACAACTAGACCCCTTTCAAATTCTATCACCACTGAAAAGAGCAGTGAAGTCTTGGTGGCTGAATTTCATGACCTGTACTATGGTTTTTAAAAAAAAATCAAGGAGTAATTATGCATGAGGCACGAAACAAGCATTTTCAATGCTCTCCGCAGAGGTGCGTGAAATATCTGTGGTTAGATACAGACCCCCTTTGTCTCTATATCAGTAGATATTCAGTTCCTGTTTGCACCAGTCACCTGTAACCTTTTGGTTTTTGCTAACAAGGCAAAGTTTGCAAGGGGACACTTGCGTGCCAGCTACGAAATTGGCTGGGAGGGTGCTTTATACCTGCTCTGCTTGACTAAAATAAAGATGCAGCTGAACCTGATGTGCTAAAAATTAATCTTGTTCCCTCCATTTCCCCCCTTATATATATAAATAAATCCCCAGTCCCTCAAAATGGATTTTTCTACATGTGTGCGGGAACGAAAAGTGAACCTTAGTCTAGGAGACCACTTGGAAAACATACCAGATTCCACAACAGTGTGCTACGGGCCACGGGGGGCGTTCCCAAAGGTATAGAAACATCTAAAACATATTCACACAGGTTTTTTTCTTCTGAGCATTTTTTTTAAAAAAATAATTTTTTTTTCTCTTAGTAAAATCATTTTATTATACCATGCCTCCCTCTTTTTTATTATCTTAAAAAATAAATTAAAAAAATCCAGTTTTGCATATCTAGCGTTAGCATTTAAGGTAGTATGGCACACCCTCTTTTATAAAAGTCAAAGGGTGGGGGGGGATCTACAAAATGCTGCAAGGAGCTTTGCTAGCATTTTTTTTTTCTTTTTCTTTTAACCTTGTGAGACCTTTGGTTAGTTGAAAAACCACATGAGATCAGCAGAAAGGAAAAACAAAATGCACGACCCAAAAAAAAAAAATTAAATTAAAAAGAAAAACCTGCCCCAAATCATTAGTATTTCTTTTTGTCTTAAATAAGAGAAAGTTCTATCCTTACTGGTCCTAAATCTGAATAACTACATCTATGTATTTAACCTTAATTACGATACAACTACCAATATGTACTAGAAGAAGTAAGAGAAGAAAAGAGTGGGGTGGGGAGGGGGGTCACTACACTAGCATTAAAACAGCACTCTTACAAGATAGTCAGTCGTTTTTATACATTATTAACATACAACAATGATCAACAAAGAATCTTCTATGAGGTGATGGGGAATGAATGAGGAGGAGGAGGAACACATGGTAGTATACAGTACAGGCACAAGCTTCCGGGGAACGTCGTCCAGGACAGCTCAATTGAAATGAGTGGGAGTTGTGTGGTGCCCCCTCCCCTGCCTCCGGGCAGGGGGACAAAACTCCCCGTCATTTGAAAAGGGCTTCCAGGGGTGAGTTCCTGGTGGATTGTACTCTGGTGTTGTCTACAATGATTAAAGAGTAATTAAAAAAAAATTCCCTGACTTTTTTTTTTTTTTTTTTTTTACACACTGACTCTCAGGGAATTTGGTTTGTGATTAATTACTTGTAAAGAACAGTTTTTATTATTATTATTTTTAGTGTACTACTTGATCAAGTCTCAATATTTTAAAAAGCGTCCAGCATTCTGGTTTTTAAACCTGGTTGTTTTGAAATAAGAAAATAAGAACCTAAAAACATTATACAACAACCGAAAAGGAGGGAGGGGAGAAACCCATGATTGGGGGGGGGGGACTGTTTACTTTGGGTTGGATCCAAAAGTACCCTTCCGTTAGCTAAAAGGCCTCTTTTGCTGATGGAAGAGCAGTTTCTGACCTGGCAGAGAAGCACTGTATGAGAAAAGTGATCTGCCCCACTGGTACTTACTCACTACAGTCCATATTTTCCTTACTCATGGGTTCTCAGTCTGTGTAATGCAACCCCTGGTGCACTGTGCACACAAGGTCTTCCATTATCTTTTGTGCAAGAGTTTGTGGCACCAGGGCCAGTTGCAAGGGCCCTTGGCAAACTGCCCTCCCCAAGCCTCTCCCACACACCCCCCAGAAGGGTATGGGCACAGAGGTGGTTGCAGAGTTCAGTAGGAAGCCCTGGGCAGCTGCCCAGTAACACCGACCTTGCATGGACCAGTACTAAGACTTGGTGTCCTTCTGCTCCTGCTTCTTTGGGTCCAAAACTTGGAAAAACAAGGGGAAAAAACCCAACCAACCAACCAGGGATTTCCTTCCCCCTCTCCTTTTGGTTAGCATTATGGTGCCTCGGTGAGTGTTTCAAAGATGCCTTGCAAAGATAACTTGTCTATCGAATTCTACATTAGCCTACTTGTTAGTAAAATTTACAAAAATAGGAGTGCAGCAGCTTTTTTTTTCTCTCTTAACAAATGTCGCATTCAGTGTCTGTACTGGCTGTACCTAGAGTACCAAATTTATAAACGTAACAATTTAAAAAAATATTAATAAAACTCGTCAATATTAATGTTCAAAAAAAAAAAAAAAGAATATATCCACTATAGTTATGCTTGTAATATCACCTACTGCGTTGTACTTCGAGTTTGCTGTTGCCGGCCTATTGACCCATATTTAAAAAATTAAATTAAAAAATATCCTTCATAAGTCTCCTCCCCAGCAGAGGACCATCGATAACAGCCAAACATTAAACATGTGCAAATCAGAAATTGTCAGTTTTTCCCTACCAGTCACAGTGCAATGATGTTTTTATACATTTATTTATTTATTTATTTTTATTCTGTTTTTCATCTACAATAAATTAATCTTCTCTTGCATCTAGGGTGATAACTTGTAGCACTGAGGTATTCAGAACAAAATGTTTTCTTTAAAAAAAAACAACCTTGCTTTTCCTAATTGGATAATATAAGAAAGAATGGATAAGAGGTGAGAGGATGCAAGCGTTAACATCTGCCGCCCTCCCCGCAGCTTCGGAGCTTCCAAGACTACTTTTGACTTGGTCGGAGCACTGCGGGACGCACAGGGCGACTGAAATGGCTGGACAGTCAGGTTATTGGAATAATGGCTAAAAAAAGTGTGCTTGAAACTTTTAAATACCTTTTTAAATATTAAAATTGTAGCTTTTTCAGTCTTGGGAAAAGCAGTTTTGTGTTTTAAATTAAAAACGTAACTAGACTGTTCCTTTGTAAGCTGTGTACAGATGTCTAGTCAATATGCTGGTGTGACGCTAGTACAGTTCTAAGGTCTAACCCCTACAGAGCTAGTGTTGCCCTAACTGCTGTGGGCCAGCTCCGGCAGTTGGTCTCAAAAGCTTCACCACGTGAGGGTGCAATCCGTGAGAAACAGCTGCTCGCACAGTGGGAGCGGTGCAGGGACAGTGCTGCTCTTGCACCCGCACGACACTTCCCGCGTGTTTCAAGAGCCTGCGGAAGCCAAGGTTCTGACGGATTGCTTCTCCGATTCTTTATCAACTCCTTCCATTCAGTACAGAAACTGCCTTAGCCTGACTCCATCACAAAAATATTATGCATTTCTCTCTTTTTTTTAATAGTTTATATGTAAGTTAATGGAATTGTATTTACAGCATTTTTTTTCAGAAGTCACAATTTCAAAAAACCTTATATCGCCTCTTTTTTTTCAACAACAAAAAAATGCACTTATAGAAAAAGGACACAAAAAAACTTTGTGGTCCTTACCTTATTGCCGAAAATAGATATAATTAGGTTAACTAATAAAAATAACTGCTAGAGATCCTGCTACTGAGCCAGCGTCCCGTTCCCCATACGGCATAAAATAGAATATTTCTGCTCACTCGCCTCACTTGCTCTACTTCTAAAATTCAGTGTGTGCTAAATTCCACCTGAAAAGATTCTTTTTTTTTTTTCTCCTTCTTTTCAGCTTTGGAATCGGTACCAGTCCGCTGAAAATCATGTACCATTTCAGCTTTCTTTAAGCAACAAAATTACATAAAAATGAAAGGGGGAGGGGAGAGTTAAAAAGAAAAGAACCCTTAATATATAAACAGTTATATTATGGTTAGGCTTTTCCTAGATACACAAAGTAGTAGACCTACTGACTACAAGCCTATGTCAAAATACTACAAAAAGGTGATTAAAATAGACTTCAAAGGGGGGGGGGAACCTATCAAGAAAAATAATAAAATGAACCAAATGGATTATATACACATTTTTCTTTTTAAAAAGCTGTTGTTCTATATAGTACAGCAGATTCATGAGATGATAGAGATTTGAACAACCCAAGTCCGCTGAGAGTCACCTCCAGTTTGTGAGGGTTATTTGGTGATGATGTAATGCTCAGAGTCTGATGATAGTGATGATGATGTATCACCTAAAAATGGGACCATTCAGAAACTTCTCCCTGTCTTGCCTGGACATCCAGATATACTCTACAATGGATAAAAAAAAGAGAAACAGATAAAAGAAAGCAATTTCCTCTAAACTCACACACATGCACACTCGCACACTCTCCTAGTTCTAGTGGAGCCCCTTGGGAGTGTGATGCTATTACCTTTGCATGTGGTGTGTCAGTAATATTACAGACTTCAAGATGTACCACCAGACTTTTGCATCAATGGGGTGAATTTTGCATCTTACAGCTTGGCTGTGGGTATCCCATGGGGCTGGTATTAGGGGTCAGCAATGTCGGGCAGAAGACCACTGTCATTCCCTAAGAGAATCTATGTGCTCATAATCAACGTGACTGTCACAGAGCAACACTTTGGGCCAGGACAGCAACTCTGTCATCACTTCCCTATCAGATGTAAGGGAGTGGCAACAGGATGCAGGTCTCTTGTTGTCTTGTGTGCTCCCCGAGGCATCTGGTGGGCCACTGTGAGATACAGGAAGTTGGACCAGATGGGCCCTTGGTCTGATCCAGCAGGGCTCTTCTTACATTCTTCTCTCCCATCCTTTTTGCCATGGTAAGCCCTACCATGAATTGGGGGTGGGGGCTCATCCAGGAGGAAGGGAAGCCAGTGGAGAGCTGTGCTAAGAATATAAAAATACAAATTCTGGTGCAGAACGTTGTGGTCTGTATGAATTATGCAGATATGCCTTGATAGGTCTCCATTTGCATTATTTGTCTTAAGTAGTTTTGTGCCCCCTTCTAGTTTCTGAAAGCTCACCAGACAAGTGTGGGCATATGTTCAAACATGTCTTTTTTCTTTTTAATTTGACATTCTTAGGGAAGTTGATTTCCATAGCCAAGGCCTTTTGTGTTGTATTACCTGGAATGTGGAACCTGAGATTTCTTTTTCTGCTGCTGTTTTAATGGGAGCTTTTTGCATTTTATGGTTCTGTTTCTTATTGATTGAAGTAGATTATTTTTATGGGTTTTTTTTTCCCTGTTGGGGGACACAGCCTTGAGTGCCTCTCTTTTTGGAGATGGGAAGGCTGAGCTATCAGAATTTGAATAAATAAATGAAATCTTCCATCTTATGGATGTAATCATGACTTCAAAGAAGGGCCAACCTGAGTGTGGTGGGGCAGTCATGTGTCTTGCCTCTGTGCACTTCTCTGCCCTGGGCACGTATAAAGCAGTGTGTCTGTGTGTCTCTATTAATTTTATATTGGTTTCATTTCCCCTGCTAGCCACAATGGACTTACAAGTAGGGACTCTTGTGGGAAGGCCAGTATGCTAAGCTTCTTTTCAGGCTCGTGTACAGAATCATGTACAGCAGCAAAATAAAGGGCAGAAAATGGAAAAGGGGGCTGAAAAAGGTACCAAGCAGGCAAGTTCTGCCATAAAGCCAAGGATTTGCAAGGCCTTATCATGAAGGGTATGTGCACAGTCACACTGCAGGATTAATAAGGACTCAGAATCTAGAATCTGGTTTCCCTTGAATCCTACAAGTTGAATCCCTCTAGATTTTTCTGTTGTCTTGCTGTCCTTAGCAAGAATGGGGCGAATTTCATGTGAAAAAGCTTCATACTACTTTGCTAAAGGCGGAGTTCAGGTGTCAAGACCTGCTATAGTGTAACAGCCATTCATTTCAACTGAGCCTTCAGTACAAGAGGAGTTTGTCTGAACTGCACCACAGATAAAACGTGGCAGGCTTGGATCTACTCGAGACAAAACTGGAAGTGCCTGTTTTTTTCCTCTTTTTTTAAGACTTGCAGAGGCTTGGAAGGCCCAGCAGAGGACTCCCCAGACCCCTCTAGACCCCCCCAGGACCGCAAGCGCTGGCTGCAGGTAAGTGAAAAAACCCCTCTCGTCCCTGGCAGCAGTGTGATCCTGGGGATTGTGCTACTGCCTTTCCCCCTCCCCCACAATAAATTCCAATGCTCCCAACTCCTTGGTAGGAGTTTGCAGAATTATGTGTAGAATAGTGCTTCTCAAACAGCACCTGGTGGCATAAGAGGCTTGACTATTTGAAACCTGTGGTTAGCCTTATTTTTCAAAAGGCTTATGGGAGACTTTCAAATAAGGCTGCCTGGTCTACTGGTGGGACTTTTAGTTGGTATGCCAAAGGTCCTGGGTTCAAATCCCTAGCAATATCCTGCAACTGGGGAGAATGGGACTATAACTTTAAAGAGAAAACAGTTTGGGCAAGGGCTATGGCTCAGTGGTACAGCACCTGCTTAGCAGAGACTGAACCCAAGATCTTCTACCGACGTCTCCAGGCAGGGCAGAGAAATGATGGAGAACTGCTGCCAGACAGTCCGTGTTGAAGAGACTGACCTAGATGGACCAATGGTCTGATTCAGTGTGAGGTAGTTTCCTAAAATCAGTAAGGCACAAGGGCTGCCTAGCACCTCTGAGCTGATTGCCAAGCCTTACTGCAAACCGTCTTCCAAGATGCCACTGCAGGGGGTTCTGAGCCAGGAAATCCCTAGTTCAAGTTGTACTACAGCCATGGACCACGGCTGTGACCTTAAGCCAGTTATTCTCAGCCTCAGAATAATACTGGAATATGAAATGGGAAGCCCTTGACAGTAAGCAGGGGGCCTGAACCTGTGCTCCACTTTGGGAGACTGGCCTTCACAAAAGCCAATCCAACCGTCACCTGCTCACTGTCTAACATGCAGTCAGCTTGAAATTTGGAGGGCTTGGGAGAAGGTGCAGATGAAACAGCCTTACCTTTTCTGCCTGTTTCAAAGTATTGTCTGCCCGGTGCTTGCTGGCTGCTAGTCACCACTTTTCTCCCAGAAAACCCTGAAAAGTCCATGATGTTGTGATACAGCTTTGTTCTAGGGTGTGCTGGGAAAAAAAGAGGCTGCCAGGAAGGGTGCCATTGCTGTGGCAAGACCACCATTTTGCCCTTCCAAATTGCTGAAATGGCTCCCAAAAGATTGACAAAATAGCTAGCAGATGGGACTAGTCTCTGGGGTTTCTCTATGCACCTAAGTTGCTTGTGAGCTGCAGTCCCAAAAGTGTTTTACCAGTTTCCTTACAGAAATGATTTATTAGTAAAGCAATGTTAAGGATTCTTTGCTTTTTGCCTTGTTAGTGACTGATTACAGCTGCAAAGGTTGTTGGAAGTGTATAAGATGAATTAATATAAAACTGGTTAATGCAGAGGCCTTGTTAGGACCAAAGCACCCTTTTTTAGCATTGCCTAATGTTTGTGTTGGAGCCCATGTCCTTCTGTGTGCCTCCTGTTTGTGAAACTGGGTGGGGGGATGTGTGGGTAAGCCTTTTCAGTGGTGGTCTGTTCCCTATGGCACTCGCTCCCCAAGGCTCCCTCTTTTTGTCACCCTTTGAAGACTTATTTACTCTCTCAGCCCTTTTGGGATGGTTTCGTTTTCTGCTCTTGCTCTCAATCTAATGCTATGATTTTATTTGTTAAACGCGTACCTTTAATGTTTTGTTTTGTTTTAAAATGAGCAGTAGCCTTGCGTCTCTTTGAAGGTGAGGTGGAAAATAAATATAAGGACACAGGACAGGCAAAGTGGGGGAGTGAGAGCCATTCTGAAGAGTAAAGGCTAAGCATTTGGGGCCTTTTAGTTTGGGGGAAAGATGAGGAGGGGG
This sequence comes from Tiliqua scincoides, assembly GCF_035046505.1. Taxonomy (NCBI): domain Eukaryota; kingdom Metazoa; phylum Chordata; class Lepidosauria; order Squamata; family Scincidae; genus Tiliqua; species Tiliqua scincoides. The sequence continues at coordinate 53,062,253 of NC_089828.1, forward strand.
TTTATGTGTGCCAAATATCCTGCGTGGTGTAAGTGTGAAGAAGTGGAGAGTTATTCCCTCTTCTTTCTTAATGCTCAAACAGAATAAGTCCATGAAAATGAATAGCAGTTGACTCATGGCGGGTAAAAGGAAGGACATCTTCACCCATTTGATAATTAAGTAGTGGAATTCGCTGCCACAAGCTGTGGTGTTGGCCACTGGCTTACTTTACTTTAAATGGGAATAACTTTCCAAGGGATTTAACAGATTTGTGAAGGACACCTGTCAGTGGCTGCTGGTTATGGCAGCTATATAAAAATTCCAGACTCGGAGGACAGCGTACCTCTGCATATCAGAGGTTGCTGCCAATCCCTAAAGTCCCTGCCTACTGTGCGGTCACTTGTCAAGAGAATTGCTGCCTTCTCTGGACACTCCCTTGCCACAGGCTGCTGAATCATTCCAGGGGACGATCATGAAGGAGATGGCCAGGAGGGCCCAGGAAGGCTATGCACGTGGTCATGGCCCCCTTGGGCCTGGGAAGCAACAGAGGGACGGGCTATTGCCTTCAGGCCTACTTGTGGGCTTCCCAAAGGTATCCAGCTTATCTTCTGTTGCAGAACAATTAAGGACACAAATTCAAGACAAAATCTTCTTTTACTCCCCGTTAACTTATATCAACCTCCTGGTTCCACATTCCCATCAGGCTGCATTTGAACTATGATGATGGTGAGTACAGAAGGGTATTAATGCTCATTTGAGTGAATGTGCCTCAGGGATGAGTGTGAAACACTTTCTCTTTAAATACATTCATACCGCACTAGCTTGGTAAAAGGGGGGGAAGTGGTTCCATATTGCTTGGAGATTGAGCACAGCTTCAGTGTTGTGATACCTTTCAAAGCCCCCTTTTTAAAAAACAAACAAAACAAAAAACAAACTCAGCTGTTCCTGGTCAAAATAACCAGCAACAGTTGGGTCACTTCAATCACACACTTATTCACATCGCTGACACTCAGAAAGCCCTCCACAACTAGTGTGCCAGATTTCTCAAATTGTGGCAACTATGGTTTTAATCCATGCACCAATTTGGAATTTAGAACACATGCTATAGATCGAGCACATAATTGTGATTAGCAGCAAAATATGGCATGTACTGTACTGTATTTATGACATTACAATATGTGTTTAGCTTAAACTGGTCATGGACTGTTTTCTATGAGCTGTCTAGGCTAGATCTTTGCTACTGGGACTACACAAAAGATCCCTTCCCCCCAACCCCAAACTGGGGTGAAAAACCAACAGATCTGTCGAAAAGGGCATGGAACTGGGCAGGGATCCGAATGGTACATTAAGATAATACTTTCAATTTGCTCCAGTTTCTTTCCTTCCTTAATTGTGGTTGTTGCTCTGTTAGGTACCAACAGTGTACTACGGTATTTGGCCCAGCCTTTAACTGGGCTTCCTGCACCAAAGCACACACTTGGAAAAATACTCTCTTTGCAAACCTCGAGGTCATTTTCCTGGTACTTTTTAGTATGAGCTTGCTTCCACAAGGTTGAGGAAACCTCAATGCTCCAACAGGTTTGAACTATCACAGATGATTACATAAAAACATAAATTACATAAAAACTGGCCATTTAAAACACTCTCTACAAAAGTAGCTCAGGATCCCTTTTCAGTTTCCATTCCAGAAAATTGATTGTTTTTTTTAAAGTCTTGCAAGGAAAAAAAATAATCAAAGACAACATTTGAAATAAAAAGTATGCATGTAACAAAAAAGAAAATATGGCAAGAGAGAAGGGACACAGTACAAAATACAAATGCTATAGACTAGAATACCTCCAAGTGAGATGGCAACCAACCCTGTGTAACGTTTCAATGGTATCCATTTGTAAAAGCCGTTGCAATCAAAGGCCCCTAAAATTGCACAATTGTTAAGGTCATCAGTGCGATATATGGGAAGAGAGTGATTTTTATTTTTTGCAAGAAATTATCAAAAATCTTGAGAGAGAGAGAGTGTGTGTGTTGCCAGCATGAATTTTTTTTAGAAAAGCTGAAGTCTGGACTTCTGTCCCTAGACTTCTGTCCCTGCAAAATTTTCTAAGGCCAGGTGGTGGTAGTGGTCTTATTCACCTCCTTAAAGAAGTAAATTTTGGAATGGCATTTCTGAGGCAGCTGTTAGTAAATGGATGGTGGGAAAAGGGTATTAAAAGGCAGCCACTTTCTGCAGCATGTTATTGGACGTGACATTAAAGAGCTCCCTGTCTGCAGGTTTATGCAAAATAATCTTAAAGCCATGTTAGTGCAGACAAAGCACAATGCTGAGCGCTGTATGAGGAGGAGAAAATCAGGCCACTGCAAAGGTCAACAGCCTGCACGTGTTCAAGAACAACCAGATCTTTTTTCTTTAGGCAAAATATGGAAATCAGGGGCGCTCTGTGTGGTAATAGATGGCAGTTTAAATTGATGTTGGTCTTAACAGAAGAATAATCTATATTTCACAATACAACCAATCCAATGGGATTTGCAAGGTAATCAGGTGACATTACAATTGGAATGGAATTCAACACAAATTCAGTTTATCCAGGTGAAACGTCCTCTGCTCACGGGGCAAAGAACCATCTTTTAAAGTGGCAGCTCTCTTATCCTTAGCAGATGGAGGGCAAGTGTTTGTGCCAGCACAGTGATTGTCCCTAGCCTTCGTGGTGTCTCTTTTTAGATTGTGAGCCCCTTTCAGACAGGAACACATTTTTTTATTCCTTCTGCTACATAAAGTAGTATATAAAGTGTCTTAATAATAAACCCGTTATTTAAAAATGCAGGGAAGTAACTTACATTACGGAACTTTACCTGCACTTCTGTCGAACAAAATGAGAAGGGTTCCTCCACATTTGGCCTAAAGCGATTTGGTTAACTGACCTGTTATCAGAGACCACTGAATTGTGTCATACATTCATGCTAACACACACAGTTGGAACACAGTACCATTGAGGGAAAAACACCATCACCCTTGCATGCAAATTTGTGAAGCAAAATTTCCGCTCCGCAATTAGTAGCCACACATTACTGCCAAGACATCTTTGACTCATTTGAGGACATCTGTGTTGAAAACTTGGTAACATTTTTGCAGGTTATCCAGTTAGAAGTAACACATTTATAGGTTGGATTCACATACCCATTTTTTTCTCTGCTGTGTAACAGTTTTTTTTTTTACTGCCACACATAGCTTAGTCTGCGAGTTGGACAACAACCCCAATGCACAAGGCTAGAGATAATCTGGTCATGTGAATCCATCTCCACCCCCATCCCCCATAGTTTACTAAGGTGCAAGACAAGGCAGCTTCCCATGCGAAATGTTATAAAACCATGCTTAGTTTCTATCCAGCTAAGATTAGGAGAGGCACTCAATTGGCTCAGTGCAATTAAAAGTGACTCCTTGCTTTCCAACATCAAATCACAGGAGTGCTCCTGCAAGTCCCTTCTTTGTCTGTCCATATGTCTGATTCAGACAAGAGCACAGGTATACCAAGCTGCTCCTACAGGAGTACAAATGCCTCTACGAGTAGCAAACAGATCTCTGCACTTCCCAGAGATACATTTTAGGGAGGGTGTGTTTTAAAATTAGCTTAGGAAGAGCCCACTTAGGAAGAGGTTTTATGAAAGAGGCAAGTTTAAGTACTCCTGCCTTTTCCAAATACTGACCTAATCCTTCAGTTGCTCACAGAGCTTCTATATTATGATTTCTCACTTATTTAAGGGTAACAAAGGTCCATATTAGATGCAATGAAGGAGACCCCCTACAGGAACCCTGAGTACTCCCCCTCCCCAAAATAAAACAGCCACTGGGATGGGGAGTTGATTTAGTTTGGGGTCATGGCATGACAGGAGAGGGTTAATTTCTTTGCTCCTACATCTATTCCACAATTTCGACCACCCCCTGAAGCTACTATTAGTCACAGACAGGAAAACTGTAAGTTTTCTTCATTGTGGCTAATGACTTCAGAATGGGGTTTGAATTGGGACTTGGTGGATGGGCTGAAGGGTTAGGCTCTACCCCTCTACTCCTGCTGCATTTTGAAGGATGACAGGAGTTTCAAATGTTGAGTTTGGACCTTGGTCTAAAGATTTAACGGAACCACTTCTATACAAGCAAAATGGATGCATTTGTCTGTTATGAAGCCCAGTGTCTCAGTGGAAATCTTTCTGATTCTCCGTTACAGCATAAACTGATACAACTGCGGTCAAATGGACACCTCTCAGCAGTTGATATTTATCTAAAAGAGCGCAAATCACATCCATTGCCTGGCAAAAGATTTGCATCTGGAGTCTGGCCGAATGGGGTCATACTGTACTTGGAAACTTGGGTAATAGTTCACTGTTACAAACAAACGACACTCCCAGTTATACAGAACTGGTGGATGGAGAAGGGCCACCAAAAGAGATTCCATTTGGCTTCTGATTGGCCCAACGTGACGGGCCCTGGAATGTGGCAACATTCTGTATGCAATGGAGCAGCTTCTCTAGAAGTGTGTCACCTGCCAGCAAGAAAGGGGCAAACGGCACACTGCCAACTAACTTGCCTCGTTTCAGGGCCTGAGAAAAGCAACAGGAAAGTGAAGAGGGCTACTTACAGCAATTCCGTGCCCAAAGCCGGAGCCAGGCTGGGGGCTGGCAGCACTTATGTAGTTACCAACACCGGAGTCTTGACTGGCTGTACCGTAGAGGTCCGCAACTGGGCCCGGGCTGTTTGCCCCTGGAAATCCTCCAGGCCGGGCGGGATTGGAGCCTGCCGGGGAAGCGGGTGCGCCAAAATTCGGTTGAGCACTGTAGCTATTCAAGACTGGTGTGCAGAGAATAAAGCCAGGTATGAGGCCAGAAGCCGAGCATGCACAAGTGTTACAAAGCCAAACACTTCAAACTGAACAAGGACAAGAAACAGCCTAGGTCCGACTTCTAACACTTAACCAAGGCCATGCGATAGGAGAGCCAGTATTGCGTCATAGTCAGCCCATACTACTAAGAAGCTCGGAGCTCCAATAGAGAGAAATATGTAGAGAGAGAGAGAAGAAAAAGAAAACATCCATTCAACACACTGCTGCAACCAGAGACTGTAGCTGCTCCGTTTCACCAAATTATCACAAAAATATGTATCTTTCAACATCTGATTTGATGCTCATGCAGTAGTAAAAAACGAGTTTTCTAGATCTGGGCATATCGAGACAGCATTCACATCCCATGCAAACTACAAAGGAACTAGTTTTAGACTACACATTGTGTTAATATTGATATTAAACGTTGACAGCAAATAAAGCAAGTCACAGCTAGGAAAAACTTTTTGCTTTTCTGTTTTCTGGTCATTTTTTTGGTTTTGTTTTTGGATCCACTGAAAACTTTCAGATGGAAAAATCATACCTACCCACCCATTATAAGCTCTCAAGATACATGAAGATTGGGAGGTTTGAAATGTTTTCTTTAAATAAACAAAACAAACAAACAAATGATATGCAATGGAACATCTTGGAGTGTTTTATATACACGAGAGGGTTGAGTTCCTTTTCCTTCTCCTTAAATTAAAAAAAAAAAAAAAAGGAGCCCTGTCTCCACCACCAAAACTGTTCTTTGGGCATTACCAGAACTGAATGTCTAGAAGCCAAAAATCACCCTAAAAGCTGATGAACCATGAAGCTTACTTGTTTCTAGAAAGAGAAAATGGTAAACAGCAATAAGGAAATCAGTCCCTAAAACCGGGCAGCTCTTTCTTACAGCTATCTGGTAGAAGAGGAGAAACTGGTTTTGGAGGAAAATTCAGAGGAAGATGTAGAGCCTGTGGTGCACCAGGACCCACCAGCTCACTTCAACTGGACGTGGGCCACTACAAGAGGGCGGGCCAGCCATCTTTGTACTCCGAGACCCGCCTTGTCTTTCGCAACGGTACTAAGACGGCAGGGAGATTTCTTCAGCTGATCGTTCTTGACCTTTAAATGTCTATGGCTTAATTAGGTTGAACAAGGTAACACTCAGATTGCTCAGAGTACAGCACAAACCTAAGAACTTGTGTTTTAGCAATGCTGCTATTAATTAGTAGTATATTCACAGTGCCGAGAGATATTTGATTTGTAAAGTAAACTGGTGGAAGTGTTTCAAAAATGCTACGGGGAAAAAGGAAGCGGGGCTCGATGCCGCAAATGCAGGTGCTCTGGTCTTCCCATTGCCAGAGCACTGCTCCATTCATCTAGCCAGGCAAAGTGAAGCAGGAGCCTGTAGCGTCGTGACCCACCTTTCTATTGCTCTGAATTTTGCAGCCTGCTAAACATGCAGACCTGCCTGTTTCCCCAGAGGTCAAAATGGCACGCAGCCTGAAGGTACGGTTGGGACTCCCTTCTAAGCTTGCTGAAGAAGAATATTTGGGACTTATAAACCTGTGGCACTTTCCATTAGTTCTCTGCCTGCATCTTGCAAATCTCACAACCAGACTTTGAGTCAAACAATTGTTTCTGTTGAGCAACTAGGAAGACCAAGGAACCATTACTGCTAATGGGGAAGCTGGGAGTCTTCCCACAGAGCCCTACAATTAAAACAGGAGTCTTCACCTCCCAACCATAATTCCTATGGAAAAAAAAACACGTTGAGTATTGCGTGCATGGATTTGATACACCTTAAGTCGCACAACTCCTGCAAGAAAAGCTAGCCTGTCAGCGCTCAACCAGCCCCACCGGGTAGCCATGAGAGCCACACTGCTGCTTATGGTGCTTCCCACGTCGCCGTGTCACCCCTGGCTAAATATTTTACAAATACCATCCTGCTTGAGACAAAACGGCAAGCTGCTGGTTGGCTCAGGGGAGGCGCCATCATTTACTGGGCAAATGGGGCAGCGGCGTTGCTGGGAGCTGGGAGAGGAAAAGGTGAGCGGGGTCAGGGTGGGAAAGAAATGAGACCTCGGAAAGTAATGCCATTGTGCTGGCCTGCGCTGGGAAAAAAACAAAGCACTTTAAAAAATATTAAAGATTAAATGTCAGGCTAACATTTGGCGTTCTCACTCATGGAGAAAAACATCCAGCTGAGGTATTCAGAAGCCCTTTATTAACTCACTAGAGCAGACTTTTCCTTTTTTCCTTTTTTTCCCCTCCCTGTTGCAGCAAAGTGGCTACAGTCCTCACTGACAGCTCCCCAGAAAGCCCCCCTTGCCCAAGCGAAAGACTGCTTGAGGCCTCTGGTGGGAGCGACACACACTCTCTCCTCCACAGGGGAGCTGCTTCAAGTCACCCCCATATGGAGGGTGCCATCCGGAACCAGGAGCTACACATCTCTGCGTGACGCGTGGCTCCCAGGCAGTTCAATCTGCCCCGCGCAAAGGCTCTTGCTGTGCAGCCGCCCTGATGGTGGAGTCCGTTTCTGCGGGCCTGTCAAGGAGGGGGCTGAGAAATTGTAATATTTGCAGCTGTTACAAGAGATGCTGGCCAAGTGCTCAGGATTCCTCCACCAGCTAACCCAGTAAGTATACAGTTGCAGGGCTCTGAACGTGGTCTTAATTGGGCGCTAACAAAATTTTAGCTTCTCCTGTTCCACTCAGACCTGCTGGTCGTGGGGTGTAGGTGAACTATTGCTGACCATTCCAAGTTCTGGGGAGCTCCTAGGACCTGGCATAGTCTTGAACTATACATGTTGGGGGCCTCTCTCAAACTGGCTTTCAGCAATCACGCTTGGGCACCTTATCTCCAGCACTGCAAGTGTCCTGCAAGTCTCACACATTAACTCTGTCTTTGAGGGTGACGTCCAGGCTGCACTTCCACTTGCTTGAGCACGTGGTCCAGTGACCAAGTGCAAAGGGGGACAGAGTGCCTATATCTTTAACTGTTGTACAGAAGAGGGAATTTTGGCAGGGGTAGCTCATCATGGAAAGGTTTAAAAAGCTGCACCTGCCAAAACTCTCTCTTCTATACAAGGTATAGGCACTCTGTCCCCCTGTGTATATAGTCACCCTATCCAGTGGGACCAACCCAAGCACCATGCCCAGTGAGGCCTTAATTTCACAGCTTAGTCCAAGCAGTTTTTCTCTGTGAGGGCTTCTTAGGAACGCACCAATGGTGTGCATGTCTTAGCCCCACCCCACCCCCAACTGCATTGTGATCAATGTTTGAGAAGCTCTCCCAATGTTCAACATTTGTCACAGCAGACAAATGCTGGTCACAGGGAGGGTGAAGTTAAGTGCACATGTCATCGGCCCACTCCCAGGGAGATGAACACCTGAATTAGGCTCTTTCCTTTAGTTCGCTCTTCTTTCAGCTCCCCTCCCCACAGTGCTTAGCCTGATTTTTACATTGCAAATGCCTCAGGAAAGGGAATCTGGGGCTGGCCCAAGAGGTTGCCATGTCCCCACTTTGCCATAGTTTACAGGCACACCAGCACTCAGCCAGAGCAGCTTTGAGGGTGCAAGCTCAATAAGTCGCTGCTTCACTGCAGGCCTCGCTGGGACTATGACTGTTGGCAATTCGTGTGCCAATTTCAAATTGTTTCTGGCTTTTTATAACCACTGTGCAACCACTAGACTCTTTCAGAGCTAGCAGGTGGGGTCCTGGTTGCCACCTGGCAGAACCACAGCAGTGCTTGAATTATGGGGTGGAGCGGTCCTTAATGAAATCCTCACACCCTGAGCCCCAATTTAAGCCACACCCTGGGGTCTTCTTAAGGCTTCATCATCACAAAAGAAGGAAGTCTGTTGGCCCCCAGTAATTTGACCACTGCCTAGGAGTGGGCTTAGGATTTGTGTCCAAGGCAACATTTGGTTACCACACCCAGAGGTATGTGATGAGTTAGCCACTATGCACCTCTTTCTAAGCAGAGATGGTGTGTGATTCTGTGGAGCGGAATGACTATCTGTTAAGGGGCAACTGTAGCCTATGTCAAGGGCTGGACACGCACCAGGTGCGCTGGTGCAAACACTCATTTCTTTAGTAAATGCAGTCAAATTATGATGCGCACAAGTTCTCTGTGGGCCACTGCTATCTTCCCTCACAGACTCTCACCCATCCTGCAAGCCATCTAGGAACTCATCAGAAGATGTTGAAACTTCTTCTTTCACAGCTGTTCACTCACAAATAGTACTGTTGGTACATTTTAGACTGACTGAACGAACACAATATATACAAAGTGGAAGATAATTTTCCATGATCTGAGCATCATTTTGCTGGTGTGCCACAATCTCAGAACCGACTGCCAAAGAAATGTGCGTGCCCACTGTGACTGTATACAGGGTGTGCCCACTGTGATCTTCAAAGACGTTTGAGAAGTAAAAGACGTCTCACCTTCTTTTTGTTCACAGCCTGCAAAATAGCTAGTTGCAAAAATTTCTGAGGAGGGTTTGGGAAAGCTGTTACAGAGCTGGTACTTTGCTGTAGGTCCAGTACATTACAAAAAGATGGTTCTCAAAACCATCACAGAACCTAAGACTTTGCAGAGAAACTGGCTTTTAGTCACGCATTCAAGCCAGGATGAGATGCTAAATCCATTTTTACAATACCAGCACCCAAATCCAGCCAACACTTCAAGGGAGATGTGTGAAATTACCACCAAAAAGGAAGGGAGGACTCACCCGATATGTGCTTCAGAAACAAATATCTGAGATAAGCCATAGACTGGAGAGGAGAGGGAGACTTCACCAAATTTAAAAGCTCAAAATCAATTCAGGGCTCAAGAGAGAACAAAGATATTATGGGGTATGGATTTTTCTGATGTTTCTGATTTTTCTGAACTGGACCACAATAAGAGTGGAAACCAGCTGTAGCTCTTTGTCCCCTGAAAATGAGTTTCTGTAGCTTTGCAGCCTGCACAAGGAGGGTGGCAAAAGTTTTGTGTGATCCAAGCATAAGGCAAAATACACTTTGGGTGCAGGAAGTGTGGGGAGGTCTGCTGGGTTAGGACGTGTCTAAGAAAGCAGAGGTACAGGGTGTCCTCAATCCAAGCTCCACTCCCCTTTTCCCAAACACAGCCAGCTCACTGCCATCTCTTTAGATTCCGCTATTTTTCCTGGGAAGACTTGGCTTCCTCCCTAGCCTCTGCCCTGGGCTCTCTGCACATCAGATCCCATTGAGATGCCCTTGTGGAGAAGACAGTATATTTGCTGGCACTAAAATGAAACCTGCAAAGAGAAGTGGCAGAGGCCGTGATTTCATGTGTTTTTGTGAGTCAAGGTCAAGAGAGCAGTGGAAGGCATTCTTACAGGTCTGGCCGCAGGAAAGACTGCAGGCCTCAGCGCAAAGGACTGCAAGTAGGCCTTCCTTTCAGCTCACTGTTGCATGGATGCAACATAATAATATGTTGGCCAAAAGCCAACAATTGGGAGTGACATGCATCAGGTCCAACGTAGTGTGCCATTAACATTTTTTGTTTTCCTTGGTACAGTGAGGCTGCACTCTTGAGTCCTCACACCTGAAGTCACATATCTTGATCGGGAGGGTTAGGACCATGCCTGTTTTACTTTTCTGTGACAGCTTATGTCTTTTTCTAACTCTCCACTGAGTGAGCAAATCAGTGCTAAAGGAAAAGCCACTGTGGTTTAGTGCTAGAGTACTCAACTGTGGGAGTGGGGGAGATGTGAGTTCAAATTCTCACTCAGCCACAAAGCTCAAGAGATTGCCTTGGGCCAGATGCTGTCTCTCAGCCTAACCTACCTCACAAGGTTGCTGTGACACAGTGACAAGAAAGGCAGAGGAAAGAAGCGATCAGCACCTTGAGTTCCTTGGGGAAGGGCAGAATGAAAATATTTGGTCAGGATTAGAAGTAACCCCAGGTTGGCTCCATGGGCAGAGAGATGCAGACTTATGGATAATAATGGCGAAATGTGTAACTTCTTAATAGATTGCGGTCATACAATGCATTACCTTTCCTTAATGCCCAAGCTGGCCTCTATCGTGTGCAAATGTACAATGCATTAGGCATCCTTGCACCCAACCCGAAATGAAAACACATTCCCTGCATCCTTAGAATAAGTGAATTCCATCTGGTGGTCATGCGGTCATGGCGTTTTATGAAGTATGGGGCAAAGCAATATTTTAGAAACAAGAAAGGAAAAAAAAAGATGCACAAACAAAAAATGATGGATTACTATTTTGGGCTCTTTTTAAATTGGGGTCATGCAGGTTGATGACTGAAATGGAAGGGGGAATGCAGTGGTAAAAGCAGCTGTAATCTCCAGGTTTATTGGGACAGTGGATCTAACCTTCCTGTCAAAGCCAGCCTGCTGTTCCCAAATGAGTCTCCAGTGAGAAACTAATAAAGCCATAAAAGTCCATTCCCACCTTCCCTTTAGGAAACAGAACTGGGCCACCACAGGAACTAGTGTGGATAGCCACTGCTGCCACTTTGTGTGCCCATTAACCGAGATTACATACAGGTTTGACAAGCAAATTTGCATTCAGCTAGGAGCCAAAAATAATTACATGGGCTCGCAATTGTGGACTTGAAGTTGCACCTTCAGTTTGTCTGACTGCTTAACGGAGAGAATAAGATGAACATCAGTCAGTGATTATAACACTGTTCAAAAGCAGACTTTTAAAAAGCCGTCTAATTTAAAAGACTCATCGGGGGGGACACATTAGCAAAAAGGGATGTATCCAAACTATGGAAAACAACACCACCGTGCTGCTTAGGTCTCAGACGAACACTTTCCTTCCGTTGGGTGATGGTAATTTAAGGCAGAGGTGGAATAACAGGAGAGAATTAAGGAACAAAGCAGAGATGAAAAAGATGTTAAGATATAAGAGGAAACTGGAAGGAAGCGATTTTACGTTTAACCAAAAGAAATAAAGCAGAAATTTGGAGGGGGCATGATCCGTACTCGGTGCCACACGGACAGAAATTTTACTTCCCATCGGCATTTGGGAACATTGCTTACATTTGAGGCAAATCTGGTTTGCCACCCGCAGAATACTCAACAGTGAAGGGCAGCCCATCATGGCAACTCAAGAAGTGTACCTGTATGGTATCCATATTCACCACAGCTGTACCTTTTAGATCAGTGATTTTAAACCTTTTTCATCTCACGGCACACTGAGAAAGCACTAAAATTGTCACGGCTCGCCAACAGTTTTTTGAGAATTGACAAGGCACACTGCGCTGCTGCTGGGGGGGCTCACATCCCCCAATGGCCCTACAAAGAAATGACTCTCCCATGAACTCTCTCCATGCCACGCCTGCAAAGCAGCACAACAATGTGCCACGGCACAGTGGTTGACAATCACTGTTTTATACTGTTTTACACTGAAGTACATGCAATGAGTACAACAGCAAAACAAATAACATATCTAAGTTGTGGCCATACAAACTTCATCTGACACTACTACAGTCCACAGCAAGCAAGAAAAATAGTGATGGCTCATTTAAAATTTTCATTTATTTAAATAAAAGAAAAAAAAACTGGCATAAAGGCAGCAATACCACGTGCACTCACTGGAGAATAAGCCTCACCAAACATAGTGGGCCTTACTGCTGAAAAACACGCTCTGTTCTGACTTCACATCACATCAATCAGTCTTCTGCCCTTCTACCTATTGAGCAACACAGACTTCAAATTTTAACCCTTTCCTTTCTGGTCAGCATGCAGTTTAGCTAAAAACAGTATTCAGAATTTGATGAGAGACTCTATATCGTGTAAGAGTGATACACTTCCAAATGAACCTGCACTGCCCTTTTGTTAAGAATATTTATCGCTTTTCAACCAATGGGGTGGAGGTGTTGTGCCACTCCTGTGCTATGGAATGTGACACTTAATCTGAATTGTGACTACTTCCCCCCCTCCACACACACAAAGGAACTCTGGAGCTGGGGCTTTACCTCCTACAGATACAATCTGCTGAGTAAAATTTCCAACCCTCCTTAGATATAGAGCATAGTTTCTTCAGTCTAAATGTAAGAAGCTCTCACATGCTTCATCCAAGGGTTTTGGTTGCTTATATCCTCCCTACATTTCCTAAACAACATTTCAGTAGCTATTGAGATGCAAGCTTTCAGTCAAATAATATGAGATACTTAAAAAAAAAAAAAAATCACACAACCAATTGCGTTTTTCTTCTGCAGGCAACCACAGCTACCCTAGGTATGTTTACTCAGAAGTAAGTCCCACTATGTTCAATAGGGTTTACTCTCAGGAACCAATAAACCACTTGCACTCAAGTCAGGGCTGGATTGGGCATTTTCTGAAATAAGGATTGCGGTGAGTGATATTGCAAACGTTGAAGCTTGGGTTCAAGGGCGTATACCTGTCCAATGGGACTGTTGCCTTTTGGGGTTTTTTTTTGCATCTTTGGACTCCGTCCACCCCCCTGTGCTATAGCTAAAATTAGAGAAATGGTAGCAAATAGTACATCAGAACTGAAGTGACAACAGACTATAGGCCTCTCAGATGTTCGCCCCTTGATGAAATATTTACTGGGTAAGAGGGGGGCAAATAGCTGGGGCACAAGCATGAGGAATGCTTTCTCTTGCATTCCCAGCAACTGAGCCTCAGACGGTGAGCAAGAGGATGACTACATTATCTAGGTGGATACGCAGGCTCATGTAGGATGAAGGCAATACAGGCTAGTCAATGAACAATTTTTAAGGTTTGCATTGTTCAGTGAATTAAGCATCTGTAAAAAAGCAAGCGTGTGTGTGTGGAGGGGTCTTCCAGTACAAATGGGAACCTATCATGGGGTCTACTATCTCTCTTTCTAGGAAGTAAAGATCATTTGGAGTGTTCTCTGCTCTGGTGATCTGTGGGGAAGCATCTCCCAACCAGCTGGCAATAAAAACAGTAACACAGAAATCTTCTCTATAAATAATAAATTGAATAAATCTCTAATAAATATAATTAAATTTGTAATTAGATAATATTTTTTGTGGGCAAGGGAGGTAGTGTGGTCCATGATAATGCCAATTTTTGCCTCCGCAAGCTCCTAAAGTTTGGGAACCACTGCAATAAATAAAAAAATATGAAACTGGGGACCCATCATTGATCCCACCCCTTGTCTGGACCGGATGTGCACACCCATCCACCCTGTTTCCTCTTATTTTGTGTCTTCACAACAACCCTGTAAGGTAGCAGGTTGAGCAGGGCCAGCCTTAAGAGCTTTGGGGCAAGACAGCAAGAAGAGGCTGTGCAGGATTATATAAAGAACTCGGTTTTGATAAAGCGAAGCCTGTGCAAGTGAGGGGTTTGAAAAGTTGCCACGACCCTCTGAATGAGGCTTCCATCGGGGTCACAACGCAGAGGTTGAAGAACACTGCATGATGACATCTGGCTGAACATACTGGTGGATTCAGGAAGCCTCTCTGTGGGGAAGAGATGGTGGCTTCCCACTTAAAAAGGGGGGGGGAAGTCCTTAGCTAGTTGAGTGTGGTTAAGATCTATCCAACATGTATATATTTAGGTATATAACGCAGGCTTTTCCCAGTGGAGGAGGGGGAGGACCTACCTTCAGAGAGATCTTTAAAATGAGTATGCTTTTAAATGAACTCTGCACACCTATGAACAACTGTGGGCCATTCTTTCTATAATATTTAAGATGCACATTTCACACCTTAAAAGGGCACATCAAAGCCTGCTGTCACAGGTGCACCCATCAGGGACCTGCAGCCAATCACAGACAGGTGGACCGACATGATTCATATGTTTGCTATAGTCATACTTTATGTTTTAAAAGACTCAGTTTTAAGATGTTTTTAAAATCTTAGATGTACACCTGAAATATTACCTGTGAAGTGCCCTTAAGATGACTGTCAGACTTAAGATAGGATGGGCTAAAATCTAAAAATAAGCAGCCCATCCCGGGGCATTCCATGTACAAATGCTTTTATGCAAATGCCCTTAAGTCTCTGAGCAAAGATGGGAGAACTGGAATGTCTGGTGACAAGGGAAAACATTGACATAGTGGGCATAATGGAAACCTGGTGGAATGTGGACAATCAGTGGGATACCGCAATCCAGGGCTATAAACTCTACAGGAGGGACAGGCAGGGGCGTGTTGAAGGTGGGGTGGCCATTTATGTTAAGGAAGGGATAGAATCCAGCAAAGTAGAGATTGAAGATGGGTCCGACTCCACCATAGAATCTCTGTGGGTTAAATTACCAGGCCCGAGGAGTGATGTAATACTGGGGGCGTACGATCATCCTCCAGACCAGAAACCGGAAGGGGACCTTGAAATGAGGAAACAGGTCAGGGAGGTGACAAGGAGGGACAGGGTTGTAATCATGGGGGACTTCAATTATCCTCATATTGATTGGGTCAATTTGTGTTCTGGTTACGAAAAGGAGACTGGATTCCTTGACATGCTAAATGACTGTGCCTTAGAGCAGCTAGTCATGGAGCCCACCAGAGGACAGGTGACTCTGGATTTAATATTGTGTGGTACTCAGGACCTGGTTAGAGATGTCAATGTTACTGAGCCGTTGGGGAACAGTGATCATGCTGCAATCTGTTTCGACATGCACGTTGGGGGAAGAATACCGGGCAAATCTCTCACAAAAACCCGACGAGCGGACTTCCCTCAAATGAGGAGGCTGGTTAGAAGGAGGTTGAAAGGTAAGGTAAAAAGAGTCCAGTCTCTACAGAGAACATGGAGGTTGCTCAAATCAACAGTAATTGATGTTACTGCCCAGCGGAAGTGTATACTGCAAAGGAAGAAGGGCTCCACTAAGTCCAGGAGGGTGCCCGCATGGTTAACCAGCCAAGTTAGAGAGGCCGTAAAGGGCAAGGAAGCTTCCTTCTGTAAACTGAAGTCTTGCCCTAATGAGGAGAATAAAAAGGAACATAAACTGTGGCAAAAGAAATTAAGAAGGTGATACGGGAGGCCAAGCGAGACTATGAGGAACGCATGGCCAGCAAGATTAAGGGGAATAATAAAAGCTTCTTCAAATATGTTAGAAGTAGGAAACCCGCCAGAGAAGCAGTTGGCCCTCTGGATGGTGAGGGAGGGAAAGGGGAAATAAAAGGAGACTTAGAGATGGCAGAGAAATTGAATGAGTTCTTTGCATCTGTCTTCACGGCAGAAGACCCTGGGCAGATACCGCTGCCCGAACGGCCCCTCTTGACCAAGGAATTAAGTCAAATAGAGGTTAAAGGAGAAGATGTTTCCGACCTCATTGATAAATTAAAGATCAATAAGTCACCGGGCCCTGATGGCATCCACCCTAGAGTTATTAAGGAATTGAATGAAGTTGCTGATCTCTTGGCTAAAATATGCAACTTGTCCCTCAAAACGGCCATGGTGCCAGAGGATTGGAGGATAGCAAATGTCATACCAATCTTTAAAAAGGGAAAGAGGGGCGGCCCCAGGAAACTATAGGCCGGTCAGCCTAACATCTATACCGGGTACGATGGTGGAATGCCTCATCTAAGATAGAATCTCAAAACACATAGATGAACAGGCCTTGCTGAGGGAGAGTCAGCATGGCTTCTGTAAGGGTAAGTCTTGCCTCACAAACCTTATAGAATTCTTTGAAAAGGTCAACAGGCATGTGGATTTGGGAGAATCCGTGGACATTATATATCTGGACTTTCAGAAGGCGTTTGACATGGTCCCTCACCAAAGGCTGCTGAGAAAATTCCACAGCAAGGGAATTAGAGGGCAGGTCCTCTCCTGGATTGAGAACTGGTTGAAGACCAGGAAACAGAGTGGGTGTCAATGGGCAATTTTCACAATGGAGAGAGGTGAAAAGCGGTGTGCCCCAAGGATCTGTCCTGGGACCGGTGCTTTTCAACCTCTTCATAAATGACCTGGAGACAGGGTTGAGCAGTGAGGTGGCTAAGTTTGCAGACGATACCAAACTTTTCCGAGTGGTGAAGACCAGAAGTGATTGTGAGGAGCTCCAGAAGGATCTCTCCAAACTGGCAGAACGGGCAGCAAAATGGCAGATGCGTTTCAATGTAAGTAGGTGTAAAGTCATGCACATTGGGGCAAAAAATCAAAACTTCACATATAGGCTAATGGGTTCTGAGCTGTCTGTGACAGATCAGGAGAGAGATCTTGGCGTAGTAGTAGACAAGTCGATGAAAGTATCGACCCAATGTGTGGCGGCAGTAAAGAAGGCCAATTCTATGCTTGGGATCATTAGAAAAGGTATTGAGAACAAAATGGCTAATATTATAATGCCGTTGTACAAATCTATGTTAAGGCCACACCTGGAGTATTGTGTCCAGTTCTGGTCACCGCATCTCAAAAAAGATATAGTGGAAATGGAAACGGTGCAAAAGAGGGCAACTAAGATGATTACGGGGCTGGGGCACCTTCCTTATGAGGAAAGGCTACGACGTTTGGGCCTCTTCAGCCTAGAAAAGAGACGCCTGAGGGGGGACATGATTGAGACATACAAAATTTTGCATGGGAAGGATAAAGTGGATAGAGAGATGCTCTTTACACTCTCACGTAACACCAGAACCAGGGGACATCCACTAAAATTGAGTGTTGGGAGAGTTAGAACAGACCAAAGAAAATATTTCTTTACTCAGGGTGTGGTTGGTCTGTGGAACTCCTTGCCACAGGATATGGTGACGGAATCTGGCCTGGATGCCTTTAAAAGAGGATTGGACAAGTTTCTGGAGGAAAAATCCATTACGGGTTACAAGACATGATGTGTATGTGCAGCCTCCTGATTTTAGAAATGGGCTATGTCAGATGCAAGGGAGGGCACCAGGATGCAGGTCTCTTGTTATCTGGTGTGCTCCCTGCGACATTTGGTGGGGCCGCTGTGAGATACAGGAAGCTTGACTAGATGGGCCTATGGCCTGATCCAGTGGGGCTGTTCTTATGTTCTTAAAATAAACATTATCCATTCAATGTGTTTCCAGCCTCCACTGGCACACTTACAACAGCTAACAAGCAAGACATTTCTAAATGCACCCGTTTCAGAGTCACACACCTAAAGTAACCAACAAAATATCTGCCCAGGCAGTTTGACAACCCTGTCCACATTGAAAACTACAGAGTTAAAAAGAATCATGGAAAAAAATAAACAGGAATTATCTGTATCCTTAATTCATCTTCCAAGAAGTGAGAATCTGCTGAAGAGAACAAACAGTAGATCTAGCTAGCTAGTTCTCTCTTTGGTGTAATGCCTCTACAAAAATAACAGGTTTCTACGGACTGATTCAATCAGATCTGGAGCAGCTCCTGGAAGAAAACTTTTCAGAATTACACAAAGTCAGTACAAATTCTGGAACTGAGTAAAAGGATGGAGTGAAGTTTGGTGGCCTGGCATGCAGAGTGCTTTCTGTGCATCATTAAAGATGTGATGCTTGATTTTACTATTTTTTGCTTCCCCAAAGGAATGAAATTCAATACAAACCTGGGTTTTTAAATTGATCCGGGCTGGGAAGGTGGTGGAGGGGGGAGTTACTCGCTGAAGCAGGGTGCTCGCTACGAAGCATCTGAGCCACCCGTGGCCCCATGGAACCATAGTCCGCATACGATAATGGAGCCCGTTGGTCACTGGGCGGAGAATAGAAACCGTAATCGGGGATCCCTGGAGATACAGTGACTCTATCATTATGGATAGTGGATTGGTTCTTAGTTTCAATATTATAAATTGTACTTTTTTTTTTTTTACAGTTATAAATAACGGATACATAAAAGCAAAAATAGAATTCAGAGATGTGAACGGACCGCAGTTCGATCATACCGACTCCAGTGTCCTCACTTAAGACTGCACACACAGAGGCAACGAGCATGGGTTATAAAAAAAGACGAATCCCCATCATCCGATTCTCTAGATGTTCTTTTCCACAGCAGGCACAATAATACATAAGAATAAAATACAGTGCCCCACTGATTAAAATAACAAGGAATACAATCCATACTGAGAAACACAGAGAAAAGCTGAACCAATCTATCTAGGGGCTAACCTGACAATAGCTGCCTCAACTACCCACATGAGCTTTCTTTCCCCATAACGAACTGAGAAAAAACCAAAAAAGAAAGAGAAAGCACCCCAGTTGTGTACAAATGTATGGTCTGTGGAGGTTTTTAGATACTCATATTCACACAAAAAACAGTTTATGGAGCAATACAAGCTCAGGGAGGTTCTCAGCCTTATGGGGAAATATTACTCATAATTGATTTTACCTTACCTGGATTTTCTTGGCATCTTGGCTCCCCCAAGATCAACCTCCCACTTTTGTGCCACATCAACCCCATTTCGTTACACTCCTTGGCCATAATACTGGAGGCCACAGGCCCCAAGCTACTGCTTTAATACAGTCAGGTGAACACTATACAATTGGTGTGAGTTACAGAACTAAGTTTTTAAAAGGAGATTGGTCATGATTCATTCTGTTCTATTAAACCTGCTCCCAACCCTCAGGTTACAAATTCCTACTCACATTACTACATAGGAGTAACAACTACAATAGAGACAAATACCAGAACAAATGTACAGTACTTGTACTACTCCATATTTATGCTGCCAAACCAAGAGCAGAACCTGCCCCAAGACAGCCCTCTGGAGGTGACAGTTGCGGTCACCTTTGGAGGGTTCAGGTAGGGCAAAATCTGGCTCAAAGCAGGTCCAAGGGATCTCTGTTGAGCCAGATCCATGGAGAGATAATCTGTGGATATGGCAGCCCCACCTGGAGCAAGTAATGGAGTTTTGAACAATTTCTTGACATCCACTGTCAACAAATCCAAGCAGAGGTACTTTTTAAATATTTGCAATAAATGAGAAGGAAAGGAGTCTTTGCCACATGCATGACAAAAGCACAAGCCACTGCTGGAAGAAACCATCCCAGCATCTGGACCTCTAATGCTCCTCCACATTTATAATTGCTTGCCAACAAAGACAAGACCAGGTCTGAACTTGCAATGACAGAAAAAAAAGATGGTATTAAATAAGAAAGAGTCCCCTGCCCCATTTAGCATCAGCTTTGGGGCTGGAAAATGATCGCTGCATTATGACAGGGCCTCCAGGTGAAGAATGAACAGTGAGCAGAAGAAGGAAAATAATAAATAATAAATAACCCTCAAGTAATGCTTTTTTGCCCCCAGATTCCCTTGTGTCTCTGCAGAGGCAGTTTTATGTTTCTTTCCAGGCCTTTCTTATTAGGTTAAACTGCACTTTTTGTTTTTAGATTTGACAAGTACTCTTAAGATGCGTGTTGTGGAATTAAGGTATGTGATCTCTGCCTTTGTAACTTGTGGGCAATGAGACAGGAATCTATTTGGGTTCCAAGAACAGTGTATGGCAAATATCCTAACAGCCAATCAGCAGGACGCGTGCCAGAGACGCAGATGTGGTTCTTCTGATTGATTCCCAGAACACAGCTTAAGAGCACCCATTGAGAAAAGGAAGAGGACAAGCAACTTCTTCATACGTATGTTCAAGACAGAGTGTGGCATTCATTCTTGTGTCAACTTTTAGAACCAACTAAATGTGGACTTCTGCTGCTTTCCTTCCTGACCTTGTGAGACTTGTGAGAAGCAACCCCCATCTGCCTGTAGACTGCCTTCTCTAGGATCGTAGAATTACACAGGGAATTTCTGCCCAGGTAGACATAAATAATTGGTCTCTGTTGAGGAGCTGTCCACAGTGTCCTACTTTCAAGCACCTCCAGGGGACACTTAACAAGTTGGCAGTCTAACCCTAGCCCAGAGCAGTTTCAGCACATGCAAAACCTCTAGGAAGAAGAGTGTTGCTCAGGTGAAGAGTTGCGTCTAGACACAACCTGTGCTCCTGCTTGAGCTCGTTAACCGTGTCTGGCCACGGACTATAAGGCTTAAAGTCAGGATGTGACCCAGAACCCACGTGCTATTGTCAGAGGCCCAAGCAAAATTCCAGAACAGCGTTTCACTGACAACCTGCCGATCGAGCTCCCGCCTCTCCTTCACTCTCTCCCCTCTTCTGCCATAAGCACCACCCGCAATTTGGCAGCCGTTGGCACCATCAGTGTTTATGATAATAACTACGCGTGCTTGAAAGCAGCAGGACATTTTCAATATAACTATCATTAAGACAAAATGCTTTAAATCAAAGCCATTACTGCTACTGAGAGTTAAAGCTCACAAGATTAGGCCGCTTTTTATCTTTATGAAAAATTCATAGAACAAGCTGCCAAACATCATCTTCCTGCTTGAGAGAGTAAATGATATAATAATATTTAATGCTGCTGATACAGATGAAAGTGAAGACGGAAGCTGAACACAGTAATATGTACATCAGGGAAACACTTCTGAACAAGGAGCTCTAATTCTCCACACATGTAGAGTGCCGGGCATATCAACAAGTGGGAAGTGGACTGTTGATTTCTCCAACTTCGGCACTTTGGAGACCACCAGCTACTCTTACAAGTCTTTCAGATTCAGCGGAGTCGAGGGGGTCCTGCACAGAACGATGAAGCTACATTTGGCCAAAGCTTGAGTGCTTTGGAGCTGTAGGGTTGGGAGTTCTCGGCCAAACAAAACCAATAAAAAATGGAAAACACCAAAATACTTATATAGAAAATATTCCATTGTGCCTCCAGAGATTCACTACCAACAGACACCATGGAGCTCGAACTAGAAGTCCTGCAAGGTCAGAGGCCTATGCCACACACCACTGGAACCACTGGTCAGAGGAGGGAACATCAGGCTGTTTGAACTAACCGCAGACTAGAATCGGCTGGGTTCTGGGAAACTGATGATACCAGAGAGGGAGTCCCTTGCCAAATTTCTTCTATAATCTTCCATTGTGCTCCATTAAGGCCCAATCCTATCCAACTTTCTAGTGTTGACGCAGCCGTGCCAACAGGGTGTGTGCTGCATCCTGCTGTGGGGAGGCAGTCACAGAGGCCTCCTTGTTCCCTTACCTGGGGGCTGGATTGCGGCTGCATTGGCACTGGAAAGTTGGATAGGATAGGGCCCTTAAGCTGTGCAAGCTGTTGCTAGAGAAGCCACAAGGCTCTTCCCACCTAGGGTAGGTCAGAGGGCAGCTTCTCACCCCTATTGCTTGAGGGTATCTGTTGACTCTGTAAAGCCAAGGGGAGGGGATTGCTTCAGTAGTACTGAACCTGGTAAGTAACCTTTCATTTTAGAGCTAAGGAGACACAGTTGTCTCTGTCACTGTCCCTGCTCCCCTCCTGGGCCTGATTCACCCTCCAATCTGTTGGGGTGCTTTACAGCACTTTTGTGACGGCCAGCACCAGCAGTGGGGCTTGAACACCAGCAGGAAGCCCAACAGGATCAGGCTCTTATAGTTTCCCTTGTTTGGTCCTCACATTAGTCCTTGAGATTGGAGTAGGCAGACTTCAGCACTGTGAGATGTGAGATTTGGATTTTTCTTGAACTCCAAGGTGTAACAACAGGAATCAGTTACAAAATAGAGGCTCAGGGATCTGGGCATAGAATGAAGGAACGAGTAACTCTGAGCACATGCTCAACTCAGCAATTTGTTTTCAGTAACACAATTGAGCTCAAGGTCCTATCTCCCAAATAATCCATTCCTGGTTTTGCTCCAATTGTTTGTTTCAGCAGCCTAATTTAGGAGAAAATGTGCTTAGTTGCTATTATTGAAGTACTGGGAGTCGGAAACCCTTGGCAATCTTCTACAAATTGCCCAGAGATTTATTAGCAGATCCCAATCTACCTTCCACCATCCTCAGGTTTAGATATTTTTGGTGCTCACAGTTCCAATTTAACATTTAAAAATGAAAGCTAGGTTCCAATAAGCCAATTCACTCAGTAGTGGAGCCAGGGGGGTGGAGCTGTAAGTCCCACATGGCTCTGGAACTCGCCATGTAAGCTGTCTTTCCCGCTCACTCTCAGGGCCATTCCAAAAAGCAAAAGCGACGCACAGGCATCGCCTCTGTGTTGCTTTCGCCTCCGGACAGGCCCCACGAGCGAGGGGCAACTTACATGGTGAGTTTTGGAGCCGTGTGGGACTTACAGCTCTGCCCCCCCCTCTGGCTCCACTACTGAATTCACTAGAGGCCTTCAAGCAGCCACCTGTCCATCCCTGAACTACATCATATGACTATGGCTGTGCATACCATGTTCCATTTCCAGAGGAGCTCTTGAACGCAAGGCAGTCTCTATAATCTGAATAGACTGATTTTACCCACGGCTGATTAAAACTTCAGAAACTTGAGTAACTGCTTGACTTGTTCAAGATCAGGAAGAAGGTACCATACTGCCCCCAGCATCCACTGCCCCCGGCTGGTCACACACCTATAGATTTTCACAACTCACCTATTCAGCACTATTCTATGACTAGAATGGATGTAGGTACCCTTTTTATACTGAAAATGGCTTTGTCAATTTGTTAATAATTTAGTAGCCTGGGCTTGTAGTTTACATAGTGAGTCCCATCCAAGCTAAAGCCCCATCCAATAACAGGGCCATCCATCGCCAGGTAAATGCACATGAGGGTTCCTTCAAGTGGTCTCCCACCCAGACCACCTGGGGATGAGATTCATGCCTTCTTAGCTTCTGCAAATCATGCGCTTTTAGAACATAGCCCTGGACCAAATTCTATTAATGGCAGCTGAGATTGTGCTTACGCAACTTTACTCAAGTGACCTGGAAAAGAGTGCTGACTGCACAGTTTATAATCGGAGGGTTATAAAGAGTTGTTCATACTCTTTATATAAGTATAATATATAAATTATATTATAGAGAGTTGTTGCAAGCTTACAGAATGGGATGATAAACTGCAAGAGCACATTCTTGTAGATCTGGAATGGGTGGCATCAGGAATTGGCCAGGTTGGACAGTGGCCAAGGGCTCATGCAGCTGGGCTGACCCAAGAACTCTCACCACCAATGGAAGTGGTAGAAACCCAGTGCGCCATCAGGAGGCAGATGGGAAACTTCATGGAAACCCAGTGTCACATGGTGCCCAGAAACACTAAATCTGAGTTAAATAATAGATCAAGTCCTTAGTGGCAGGATGTGCTTGGAGGGAATTCCCCCCTCCCAATGCAGATTAGATAATCACAATGATTCTGTCAGACCATAAAGTCTGTCAATTGACTAAGTTGCCAAGAAAACAGAAATGGGATAAAACAAGATTCAAGGACCCAAGGTTTCTTTCAGTATAAACCTTGTTTCTCCCTAAAAATCGCATTGAAGGCCTCTGCCAATAAGCACAGACTAAGACTAAAATAGATCTGCAGGAGAATAGTGACAGCAGAGGATTCTCCATGTGCCACTTCATCTGAAAATGCTCACAGAAGTCTTTTCTGCCTGCTACTTAATTCTGAAATAGATTTGCATATTTCTTTTATAACAAAAGCTACGTAATGCACGATGCTTGGTTAACAGTGCATACATTCAAGCAAACAGAGCATGTTCTCAAGCCCTTCTTCAGACTGCATTCATCTAGCGAACATCCAGCCAGGGCCAGTCTTAACACAAAGCAGGATGAAGAGGGCTGCTCCAGGTGGCAGGTTGTGGGGCCATAGTCAGGGGTGGCAGAGCCACCCACCAGGTACTGCCCACATGGGTGGCCTGCAGAGGAAGAATGGCAAAATGGAACCATGTGGCTTTTCCTCTTTATTGTCTAGCAGGAAAGCAAGGAAGGAATTGGGGTGTGTGATTTTAATAGGAAAAAAAGTGGGAGGCTAGCACAGCTTGGTGCTCTGCTTCTGGAAATGCATGGGGTAGCACTGCATCCAACTGGCTGAAATGTCCATAATCTTAAGGGCTTGAAATAAAGCATTGTGGTTGCCCCTGCCCTAATGTATCAGTTGCTTCAGGGACTTGGGTAGCATAATCACAAAGGATGCTAAATGTAGGCTCAGAGATTCATTGTGCAGCTGGGTTCACAACACATCTCAAGAGACACTTGGAGACATCTGGAATAGCTAAATCTCCATGGCTTGTACTGGAGTCTCTTGACTTCCATGTTTTGATGCACAGAACATGAATGCAGGCCAGTGATCATTAAGCAAGAGTGAATCCCAATGAAATCTATGCAATTTGTACCAGAAATGCAGCCAAGTTGCAGAAGATGGTCAGAAGGGGGGGGGGGGGAGAGACCAGCTGCATTTGTCACATAAGAGGAGTGGCAATAAAAGGTTATAGGATACAGGGGTCAGAGGAGTGGAAGAAGATTGAAGTGTCCTCATCCAGGACCATGGATGAGCAGTTTGTAAGTATGGCTGGCAGAATGGAAGAACCTTATCTTGGTGCAAAATGTCACAGCTAGAAGTCTGGTTCTCAGATCATATAGCATCACTTCTCTTGCATCAGCTTTGTTGGCTCCTGATTCATTTCTGAGCCAAATTCAAAGTGCAGGTTTTTACCTTTAAAGCCTTGAACAGTTTTGGATGAGGATATCCAAAGCCCACCTATTGGCCATTTGAACCTGCCTGTTTCTCAACCATCAGGGGAAGCCCTGCTTTGTGTCCCATCCCTAGCTGAAGTAGGGTGAGTTGACATGCAGGAGATGGATGACCTTTTAAAACCATGGCACCTGGGCTCAGGAATCCCCCACCCTGTCAGATTTGGCTGGTTCCCTTTTTGCCTTTTGGCAACAAGTGAAAACACTTGTTGTGAGACAACATGCTGAAATTGGCCCTTCTACACCCATCTTTGAGAAAATTATTGCTGTTGGTTTAGCTGGGATTTAAGTCAAATGATTGGATGTGTAAGGAAAGAACTATCTGGTTGATGTCTATAGGAAGATTGTGTGCCCAAGGCTTTTGCACAAACTACACAATGATGTTGTGTGAAGAGGTTTCAGCCTGTCCAATTTTGTCTGGGAATATGTAGCCTGTAAGAGTTTGCTCTGATGTAGGGATGACTCCTCAGTAGGGCAGACAAGCATGACTTGTACATGGTGAACCTCTGAATCGGGATTGGTGGCTCTGATGATAATATATTCTCAAAAACATTTGCCATCAAAATGTCCCATACTGCGAATTAAACAGTGTCACTCTCAGGGCAGCATCACTACACATGAAGGTCACTTGGCAAAGCTGCACTTGGTGTTTCCTTTTCTGCCCAGCTCACACTATACACATTTGATTCCTGTTGCGTATGTGTAGCGTCGGGCGGAAATGGCTTATGGACAAGCAACTACAGACATAGAGAAGGTGCAAAGAAAATGATGCTTTGCAATTATCAGACAGCTGTGCCATTGGGGTATTAAGACACCTTCCTCTGATTCGGTAAAATGATTGCAGGCGGAGACATTTTCATGTCTGAGCCAACATTTCAAGGCTATAACCCATATCAGGAACCATCTGTCTAGCTCCTTTAGTTCAGTTTTGACTTCAGCACTGATAAAGGACAAGTGATTGGGGACACGCTAACAAAATACTTGACATGAACCAATTGTAAAAACAGCAACCTAAAAATCTATCAAAGCCATCTTTTCCTGAGCCCCGCAATTGCTTGCAGTGGCAAATAAATACATTTCTCGGCCGCAGTGTTTTGTGAGTGATCAATATTTATAGCCTAATCAAAATCTCCCATTTTGCAAATTAAACAGTGTCACTCTCAGACAGGGCAGCATCACTACACATGAAGGCCACTTGGCAAAGCCTCAGTGAGAGAAACTGCAATCAGGGAGCCGGCTTTTTCTTGCAGTGTTTGACAAAAGAGTTTCCACTTGAGGGGCTCATCTTTAATCATTATAAAAGCACAGAAGTTTAATCCATTTTTGATGTAAGTGCTAATAGCTCTGTGTCCTTGAAGTTCAAAGTGGTCTTCGTGCATGTCACTAATTAGCCAAGCAAGCAGCCAGTCCGCTCCCTCTCATGTTTCTAATTAGATTCTTAACAACAAACAAATGTCGACCTTACGAAGGCCGCACTGCATTTTTTTGCCACTCATTAGATAGTTTTGGAGAGCAGCAGGTACCAATCTTTCCCCCTCCCCTCCCAAAAAAATCTCCTGCCGTATTCAGACACCCCATCCAGGATGGTGGGGGATGATACAAAAACAGCTCTGCCTTGGGTGAATGAAGAGGCTAGTGATGGTGAGACAACATGGTTGACTATGCAAATTAGACTGGTCAGTCATTTTGCTTCTTGGGATAGAAGGACGAATGCTTCCATCAATCCAGAATGACGTGCCACTTTGCTATACCAGCTCCTTATACTGGACTACAAAGTGGTGAGGAGCTAACGCAATGAGCTGGGAATGTCTTAGTTTATTTCCTTCCTTGCCTCCTTGGTCTTTTTACTCTCTTTTATGCCCTGACCAATGGGTCCCACATCTCATTGTCTTGCAAGCTCTCCCCACTATCCTGGAACACACCACATCATATACCATTTTCTAATCTAGCATTTTCGTCTCAGCAATGAAAAGTGATTATTGGCTGCTCATATCCACAACACAGTGCTTTTTTCATCAGTACAAATAGCCACCCATTTTTTCCTTAAGACTCTGGAGTAGCGTATGCTCCTTGTGACATGCCTGCCCACAAGAACAGATTACTCCAAATAGTACTTCCAATGAGTATTTTAACTAAAAGTAAGGAATATTCAGAATGTTCATCTATAGCAGGGGTGTCCAAAGTTTTTGGCAGGAGGGCCACATCGTCTCTCTGACACTGTGTCGGGGGCCGGGGGGGAAAAAGAATTAATTTACATTTCAAATTTGAATAAATTTACATAAGTTTACATAAATGAATATATTAAAGATGAACTTATATGAATGAATGAAGGTCTTACAATAGCTCAAGGCCTATAAAAGGCCTTGCACAAAGTAAGGCTGGCTACTGCATCACAGACGTGAAACAGCAAGCAGTGGAGGGAGCCCTCATCCCGCAGCTCATGCGAGAGGTCAAACAGTCACCCTCATACTGAGGGTGCGTTGCGTTGGGCCAGTGCGGGCTCCAACAAATCTCTGCAGGGCCAGAGGCTCATTGGAGACTGGGGGCTCCCTGAGGGCCACATTGAGAGGACGCAAGTGGCCCCAGGGCCAGGGTTTGGGCACCCCTGATCTACAGGAGAGATGAGAATTCCAGCCTGATCAGGAGCAAGTCACTGAAACTAAAGGTTCCCCAGACTTTAATTTAGATGTAGCTCATGTTCAGTATTCAGACTGGGGGCCTGAGTACACAGAAGAGTACACGTAAGTGATAAAAGTGTGGACTTCTGGAGGAAGGCATAGATAGATGACAGGGGAGGTCCATCCTAAATTAACATCTCCATCGGGTCAGTAAGCAACAGAATACAGTAGGGCAGTGGTTCCCAAACTTTTTAGCACCAGGATCTACTTTTTAAAATGACACTCTGTTGGGACCTGTCTAGGTTTACCAGACTTTTAAAAAAAAGGAGACCTAGAAAGAAATTTTATTTATTTATTTGTGTGTAATAATAACGAGAAAGACCCTCAAACATTTATCTCCCTTTATTTACACAGGCTTGCAAACTGCAGGAGCTCAGCTCCTTGCAGGGCAGTTAGCAGCTTCAGTATCTGATTTCTGAATAGCTTCAGGGCCTGAGGCAATTAGTTATCTGATCTTTCCATCACCATTTGGCGACCGACCAAAAATCAGGTCCCAACCCACCAGTGGATCCCAACCCACAGTTTGGGAACCACCGCAGCAGGGTGTATGTTCTGGAGCCTTTGTCGATCATTACCCCTGGGTGCCCACAATGCGACAATCTTTTCTTTTTTGGTACCTAGACCCCTCCCATGGGTACTTTGAAGAATTGGACAAAGTGGGAAACTTGTTTATTCTAAACCCAAAGTAGAGGCAGTTGATCCTCTCCCCTCAAGCGTGAAGGAGTATGGGGGAGTAAGACCACTGGTCCAGCCAGTCCATTACTGTCTACTGTGACAGGTAGCAACTTTCCAGGGTCTCAGACAGGGGTTTCTCTCATCAGTACAACCTGACCTTTAAGAAACTGAACCTAAGACCTTCGGTATGCAAAGAATGTACTCTGCAACTGAGTATTCTGCACCACTACACCAACTCAGCCAATCAGAGGCTTCACTGCTACAAGCACACTACAATACTGAATGAGATCTACACCCGTCACATTCAAAGAGGAGCACAGGATGAATCTTTTGTAAGCCTGTTATGGGAAATCTTGGTTGAGGCTCCTTTCCTAAAACTCCATACTCTGCCATCTTCCATTCTGCATATTTTATACAAACTGCAGAAAAAATGATTCTGCTCCTGCCTCAGAGGGACCAAACATTATGCGGCCAAACATTATATGTGCAAAATTTGCACAACTGGAGGTTTTGGATTGAATTCTGACATGAAGAGGGCAACTTTCCACCTCAGCTGCTGCCATTTCTGTGTCTAATGCAAGACAGCTCCGTCCACAGATGCCCATTCTCCATTCACAGCCACTCCAAGAAAAGCAAGGTTGTGAGTCATCTGATTTCCATGCAAGATTTGGCCATTAGTCAGGTGGGAAGAAACAACCCCTCTGACTTTTTCACTTCCTGTTCTGCAATGAAACCAGTAGCACAACTAGAGGGGGTGCAAAGCACTAATTTTTGCAGGGAGCCACACCACACCGTGCAAAATGACCCTCCCCCTCTGGAGCCATTCCGGGGGGGGGGGGAGCAAAACGGAGGTGTATGCCTGGCTCCGAAGAGGAGGGGGAGAGACTGCTTGCACTCTGCTGGTAAGGCTCCCTGTAAAACTTAGCGCTTTGCACCCCCTCTAGCTACACCACCGAATGAGACTTCCACTGCTACCTATCTTTTTTCTTTTAACTACTGGAAACCAGATTTGCATTAATTGTTTACCAGAGCCTGGACCGGCCTTTTATTAATATTAATGGGCAAGTGGAAAGAAAGGACCCCTTTATTTTTAGCCTACTCTAATTGTGTAGTAATTATTCATCTACAAAACAAATGAGCCGAACTCCATCACCATGGTAACTGAAACTCTGGCCTCCCTCTGTAACACATTAATGGGCTATCGTTCCTGTTAATTTTAATTGAGGCCTTTTTTTTTTTTTGGTACAACAACAGATATGAGAAAGAGGCATTTGACAGTAAATATAGGATTTTGATTTGCCATTCAGTGAAGCTGCAACCGCCGTGGACAGGACTTGGCTCTCAGAGGCCACTCACCTGTTGCAACTCACTCCAGTATTACGGCTCCCTGAAGGGAAACAATTGGGTAATTCTACAATTAAGACAAATCTGTGAGACATGGTTAGCCTAAGCAGAAAGCAAACACATGCTCGCTTTACACCGGATCAAGCCATTGCACCAATGAGTGAGAGCTGGAACAGCCCAGTGGTTAAGGGTGTGGGCCATGAGCTCCTTGGTTGGACTTTCACCATAGCCTCAAACTCACTCAATGGTTGTTTTAGGCAGTGGTGTCACAAGGGTTTGTGTCACCCAGTGCGTCACCCTCCATGACAGACCTTCTCCCAATGTAGTGGGTGATGGAGTTGGTGCAACTCCATCTGCTGTCCAGAGGGGGCAGCATGCTGTCTAAAAAGGGGTCAAACTATGGTACAGTGACCCTGACCTTTCTATCTGTGATCCTTGTGGGGTGTGGCCCTAACCCTTTGTCTTTCCCTTCTCCTCTGAGCACCTCCTCTTTGTCCTCTGACCACCGACCTGTTAGGATGTGCACACCAGGACTCTGACGCCCAGGCCATCTTAAGCACAAGGCATGCAGGGCGAGGCAGCTCTAGGGCCTTGCTATCTCTAAGTATTAGCTGAACCTCTGATCCTAATCAGATGCTTTAAATATATACTTTATTAAGTATAATAAAGTATAATAATAAGTAAATAACTCCTTTGCAACTTTATCAAGCCATTGCCTCTTTGTCTTTTTATTGATTAGCAGTCAGCCAGGTGAGGGAGATTCCCTAGAGTGATACTAAAAAAGGGGGGAGGGTCTGCTGCTTAAGCTACTCTGCTTCCCCCTAAAGAGGAAACTATTTTTACTCCCTCCAACAGTGGGTGTGGCAACACCCTGGGCAATAGGTGCACCAGCACCCTACCCCGCTGGGTTTTGGCTATAACTTTTGATAGAATAGAGATATTTCAACATGGTTCGCTCCATTGCATTCTGCATAAAAGTACGCATCAAATGACATATAACATGATGGTATCATTCAAAAATACAAAGATTTAAAAATTTTTGGCCAGTAGTAGTGTCACCCCCCCCCCCCGTGAACATCACCCGGTGCGGCCCACACCCCCAGCAATGCCACTGATTATACGGCAAGTCGCTCTCAGCTTTCAGATTTTCCACCTGCAATTTGGGAATGATGATGACACAGACCCTGTCTTGCAGGTCTCCTTATAAGGGTGCTGGGAATAATGGGAGTGAAGTGCTTTGAACAACTGGAATGAGTCAAGTAAATGTCAAGATTTTTCACTGTTATTAGGCCAAATATGTAGCTAATATCAAATAACTATGGGAAAGACAGCTGCATTGCTCAACAGAAGAGGAAGTAAAAGATCAGCCCCCCCCCCCCGGTTTCTCCATAGCATTTGTTGTGGATTTTTTTTGTTTTTAAAGGGAAAAGAATTTCTTGAGGGCAGGGCTCAGTGACAAATGGAAGACGGAAGGAGAACAGAAGACAGTGTTCCACACTTGCTAAACTCCGAGGAACTTATTCATAGGGACATAAGAAGCGCTTTCCTAGATCAGACCGAAAGTTCACTGGCTCCAACGTTTTCTTTTCTCATTGTGGCTCAGCAGCTGGCACTGGAAAGTCCACAAGCAGGGGATAATGCATATGTCTCTCATGTTGCTCCTCTGAAACTGGTATTGCTTCCCCTGCTCAGAATGGCTCTGAAGGGGAGGGGCCGTTTGCACGCCATGATGAGGCTCCCTCCAAAACCTAGTGCTTTGCACCCCCTCTGGCTACGCCACTGGGCCCTCAATCACTTCCTTCCATGCAAGCTGGACTCAAAAGTGCATGAATGACTTTAAATGATCTGAGCCCTCCTGGGACTCTTACAGTAGAAAATGAAGTAACGTGAAGTGGCTTGCTAAGAATAAGATAACATCCATTCAGGGAGTGGCAGTTTTCAGTGCCCTCTTTCCCCTTAACACAAGATTCGTCTGCTTGGATCGGGGGGGCATTCAGGACAATGAGGAGTGGGTGAAGTGAAATCCCCTGCATGCCAGAGCAAGTTCTGTGGAAGAGTGTCTGCCCACTGAGAATAATTCCACTGATTGAGAAGACAATTAAAAGTTAGCAACTACATTCATTAAAGATTAACTTACACTGTACTTAAGTCTGCACTCCTGAACTGGTCACTAATTGCAGTGGAGATGATTTATCAAGTGCCCTGGATTTTCTATTACAAAATAAGTGATTAAAAGCCAATGTATTTTGCCCACAATAGACTCTATGAAAATGACTGCGGCTGGGGTCAGAAGAGACCTACAGCAGTGTCTGACAATTAGAAATTTATAGAAAAAGCTCAAGAGTGCTCTGCAGGGGAGCCCGTGCTTCAAGGAGACAGAAAATGCCATCCACGACTGAGGAAGACAAAATGAATGCGGGGCAGCCGGACAACCCAGAAGATACTCCCAGATGTCCAGCTTTTGTTAATAGTTTTTCAAATGATCATCGGTCAATGTGCAACTTCAGAAGCCCGGTGAAATGCATTGTGCTTTTCGTGCCCTTTGAAAAATCCTGTGTCTGTATGGGGCACTAACAGTACATGTAACAGAAAGAAAGAAACCAGCATCGCTAATCATTCCTACTCGCCTCACACCTTCTCAAGGGAACCCTCAAAAGCCCAGCAATGACACATGTTGCTGGAAGGTACCAGAAAATGATGTGTTTCTCTCCCCAAACCTGTGGTCACGCAGAAGGCCGTCGCTCACAGTGCCTGGCCACCATCCTTTTAAATAGAATGATTGACTGAAGTATGTGATCCAAGAGCTTATTATCTCAGACCTGCTCCCCTGTGGTCTCTCAAGAATTCTCAGACAAGTGCCAGTCCCTGAAGAAGTGGTTCAAAGCCCACTTCCCATGATGCTTTTCCAAGAGACAGAAATTCATCTCGGTGTCAGAGGAGGTGTGCGTTTCTTAAGCTCTGCATGGTGGCTTCACCGTCTTCTTTGTCATATATACGTGACATTCATCAAAGCTTGGACATTTGTACTTGGGTTAAGGACTCAGTGCTCTTAAGCAGCTTTCTCTTCAATGTGTAGCTAGCCGAAAACACAGCTGCGTTCCAGGCACACACAAAGTCTCAACGCCTGGCATCTTGTGTTTGAGGTGGCAGGGCTGGGAAAGACTTGGAGAGCCACACAGGCTATGGGCTAGATGGTCAGAGTTGGTATAAAGTAGTTAGAAACGTTCATTCGGTCATACTATGCTGGGGAGAAGAGGCCATCACTCAGTGGTGGAGCGCATGCTGTGCATGCAATCTCTGGCATCTCCACTCAAAGAATCACAGGAAATAGGCCTGGGCACTCTCTTGCCTGAGAAATGCTACAAATCAGGGCCCACATTATGGACTAGATGAACCGACAACCTGGCTCTGTTGAAGGCAGACCTACATGTGCTGACAATATATCTAGGGAAGCAGCTCCAATGTGAGCAGGGCTTTGTAAAAGGCCACAAGGCCAGCATCTGCACTGCTGGGATGAAGCAAAGGAAGCTGCTCTACCACTACTCTTCAGCACTCCCATTTTACACACTATAATTTAGTGCGATCTTTGAAAGACACCAGTGGCATAGTTAGAGGGGGTGCAAAGCGCCAGGTTTCGCAGGGAGCCTCACTGCGGTGTGCAAGCAACCTCCCCCTTTGAAGTCATTCCAAGCAGTGGAAGCAAAATGGAATGACTCAAAGGGGAGGGGACGTTTGCACACCGCAGTGAGACTCCGCACAAAACATGGTACTTTGCAGCCCCCTCTGCTATGCTACTGAAGGTTACAAACAAAGTGCAACCACATCTTACAGAATGAACAACACAACCCCTGTTGGCACTTCTCATCCGACAATGTCAAACATTTCTCTAACGAGGGGAACTTTAGCTAAAATAAGGATCTTCTCCATTTTGCACAGGAGATTTATATCACAGCCAGACCCTGAACCTAGATTTTATAGATTTTAATCCAAGATTTCTAGAGAACCCCAATAATTCTGGGAAAAATATAGCTTTTCGAAGCTCTGTTCAAAGCCCTATTCGACACCTGCACCGAGTCAGTACACATGCAATTGTACACACAGAGTGTACACAGTCTCTGCTTGTGAACAGAAACTATGCTGCTCCAGGTTCAAATTCTGCCCCAGGTTCTAGACTGTGGGGTGAGGTGTCCTTAATAATAATAATAATAATAATAATAATAATAATAATAATAATAATAATAATAATAGGTATTTATATACCGCCTTTCTTGGTCTTTATTCAAGACTTTATTCAAGGCGGTTTACATAGGCAGGCTTTTATTTAAATCCCTTATTAAATAGGAATTTTTACAATTTGAAAGAAGGTTCTTTCTTTCAAGAACGACTACATTCAAGGTGTTTCATTCCGATCTGGCTTCACATTCTGGCCTCCATCCTCCCACGCTCAGAGCAGATGGAATTGCTCGGCTTCAGCTTGTCAGCTGCTCCAAGGTCGCACGGTGCCGGTGGCCTTGAACTGGCGACCTTGTGGATGTTATCTTCAGGCAGACGGAGGCTCTACCCTCTAGACCAGACCTCCTGCCCTTACATTTAAGGGCATTAACTCCATGCAGCCACTTGCGCCAACATGCATAGATCGGGGGAGGCAGCATCTGCCAATGGGACCCTGCTCTGTCCTCTGCAAGATTGACTCACCCTGGAGAACTGGACTTCTGCTTCATCGTGCCCACCAGGCAAATAAAAGCATTAACCGACCCATCTTCAATTCACTATCACGTCAAAATTAGTAGGTGCGCTCACACTTTCTCTCGCACTTGCATCAGTTCTGCAGCTCTCCAATGAGCAGCCTTTGCTGAGAAATTACTGGCTATTCCAGCGGAGCAAGACATTTGAAAAGCACCTGCTTTCTTCCCAAGTGGCAATCTAACTTCTGTGATTGCATGGCTTGGATTAATTTTTGGGGACTTTTTAGACCCAAAAACAAAGGAACCAGAGCTTCTTCTTAGTTGTTGCCCCAAAGGCAAAGGCCTTGGACAGCTAAGCCATTTCAAACGGTTGCCACAAACTCCCCCATCATTCTGCATGTACCAACCGTCGTGCACCAATCTTTTCCTTTTATTACTGCAATTTGCAAACAAGAGAGGTACTTAATGGCAAGACTAAATATTGGAAAGTACAAGAGTTAAGCGTGCAACATGGATTGCTCCTTCCCATGCAATTTACTGCTTTGCTGACTTTTAGATTCGATCCCCATCCCATTTCCCTGCTTCACACATTAAACAGTGGGCCCCGCTTTCTCATAGTAGTTTACTACTTAAGTAGTTTACTACTTAATCATTCCTCCAGTGCACAAGATTGATAACTTCATGGTAGCAGCAACAGAAACTGCACACTTTCCATCAAGGAATGGGATGTATTCATTCATGTTAATGATATTTAGGGGGTCAAGAGGCTGTCTTGCCTTTTAAGAGAGCTGGATACTAATTCTTAAGTGTGCATCAAAACAAATAATATATGCTGAGGTAAGTGCGCCGATTCAGCTGTCTACACTGAGTGTTCTCAGTAAACTGAACACACTTCTAATCAGCAAGGCACCTTCAGGCAAACTGTTGAACTGGATAGGAGGCAAATATGATGGTTGGGGGTACAGTCTACTCTCAGGGGGATATGTGCTGACCAGTGGGGTAGCCAGAGAGGGTGCAAAGCACTAAGTTTTACAGGGAGCCTCACCAAGACATGCAAGTGGCCCCTCCTCCCCCCTTCAGAGCCATTCCGGGTGGTGGGAGCAAAACAGAGGCAAAGGAGAGGGGCCGCTTGCAAGCCATGGCGAGGCTCCCTGCAGAACTTAGTGCTTTGCACCCCTTCTGCCTATGCCACCGGCACTGACAAAAACAGCAGCAGCAGCCACAAACCATATGTCATGTGGCATTCAGGACCGGAATTACCCACCACTGCTCATTTGGAAAACAATTTTGAGAAGCTGAGTACAGAAAACTGAGTGCACAAAAAGAAAGAAATGAAAAAATAAGAAAGCAAAAAGACGGATTGCTGGCTCAATGGTGAAGATGGTGAAACTCATCTAGGGATCCCTCGTATTGGTGGTTCATGGAATGTTCAAACTGGACATGGGTAGAAATAGTCTCCTAGGACTCCACAACGTGGGCAGAGATACAAACAGCAGCCAAGCGAAGCCAAGGTTGGGTTTGTGGGGTCACCAAGTTGGTAGGGTCTTTTTTAGGATCTAAAACCAATTCCCTTGTGCCTCAGCATAGTCTGACAGTCGGTTATTGCACATACTCTCCATTTGGTAAATCCCCAGTGGACACCTGTGCTGCTCCGGTAGCTGGACCCAAGGCTCCCCCCTTCAATGACTCTGAGCACTGAGAATATGAAAAGGGTTCGTGGTCTGCAGGAGGCCAAGATTGTTCAATGCTTGTTGAAATGAAGCTCAGCCTCAAAGCTTAAGACGCTTACATATGAATAACTTCCACTGACTTCAGTGGGAACTACTCACAAGTAAGTGTATTGCCAGGTAAAACATGGGTGCCTTTTTCCTTTGGTAGTCAGAGGCCAAATGGTAGGATATGTGACAATAGTCAATGGAGCACCACTGCCAGAGCACTGAGCGTTGTTGTGGAATGACGCGTCACGTCTAATTTGGCAGGGCTTAATTAATGGCTGCTGTAGGATGGATCCAGGTATTTGGCAGTGCTCTGTATGGGTCAGCCTACTCTTCCAGTCCAACCACGGCTCTACTTTGACTGCCGTGCTCTTTCGAGTCGACAATAACCTATAATATCAACTCAACAATGCATGTTCTACGACTACGGCTACTGCTACCAGTTACGACGACTACAAGTGCATGCATTTAGTTCAGTCCCACAGATACATGACACTCTAAGAACAGGCAAGGGGAAGATGTGAGATGTTTTACGAACGACAAGTGTGCCATTTTATTAAGTAAGGGAGAGGGAGAAGAAACCAAGAGAGAGAAAAAGTGGACTGAAAGAAACAACAAAAGAAAAACAAATCATAATAATAATAAAAAAAAGAGAGATTTTTCTAGAGTTGGATATGAGTCGTTTCTGGAACCGTTTCGTTTGAACAAGCAAAAGAACATGCAACCAGCTGCTACTAACAGGAAGCTGGACACAGAGAGAGGATTAATAGGTGTGGACAAACCTTCCTGCTGAGCGTGCTCAGAAGAGTGTTTGAGAGGAGTGCACGTCCCAGTGTAAGAGAGGCCGGAAAGAATGCCTCAGAGACACCCTCTCTCACAGCAGCCCCAACCAAGCAAGAGAGAAAACAACAAGAACATAACTGCTCACACTCACCATCAAGCTCATGTCATGAGATCTGTTACAACTGGCAAGTTTAAAGGGCAGTACAGGACGGTGGAGCGCCGGATTCCGGAATGCAGCGAGGCTCTGGCCAAGGCAATGGGGAGTTTGCAGGGGAGCCAAGGACAGGCCCTGCGGTGTCCTCGGTTTGGGTCACCGCTGCC
Source organism: Tiliqua scincoides (assembly GCF_035046505.1). Taxonomy (NCBI): domain Eukaryota; kingdom Metazoa; phylum Chordata; class Lepidosauria; order Squamata; family Scincidae; genus Tiliqua; species Tiliqua scincoides. The sequence goes on from NC_089828.1 coordinate 53,099,708, forward strand.
TCGTGGCCGATGCAGTCGCTTGCAAAAGATCTAGGGCAGTGTTTCTCAAACTGTGGGTCGGGACCCACTAGGTGGGTCGCGAGCCAATTTCAGGTGGATCCCCATTCATTTCAGTATTTTATGTTTAATATATTAGGCCAGTATGTGACTGCATTTGGGGAAATGTTACAGATCTGTACTTATATGTATATGCTTTTAACAACAATAGTTACTTCTGGGTAAGTGTGAGTAGTATTCCAGCCTAGGATTGTTAAAAGGTTTCCTGCTTGATGATGTCATTTCTGATCATAACATCACTTCTGGTGGGTCCTGACAGATTCTCACTCTAAAAAAGTGGGTCCCGACACTAAAAGTGTGAGAACCACTGATCTAGGGGATAGGCAGCTTTGCCTCCAAGGGCCAGGACCTCTGGCCATGTCATTATCCAGACAGGAAGATGGGAGAGTCGCAAGGATAAAGTCTTAGACTGGTACCTTTTGGGTGGGGGCTGGGTTCAAAATTTTATCTTCCTTTGGGAACCCAAATGAGATTGCAACTTCATCTTCCCATGTGAAACAAGCAAGGAAGGGCAATGGAGGTCCAGTTCAGCCACCTTACAGAGACCACATTCCATTACGGAGCAGAAGCACAGCCTTCTATCACGGTCAGTGCTCCACGGGATACCCAGATGTACTGTGAGCCAATAGGGAGAAACTGCCTGAGTCATTCGTACAGATCACCACATGGGGCAACTGCCTTATACTCCCCGCCATATGTGGGGGAGAAGAGGGAGGGCATGCCAAATATTCCAGTGCACAAATGGACGGCCACTGGGTAAGTGCCTGAACTGGGCCACAGAAAACAAAACACTGATCCTTAAACCTTCCTTGGAAGAAGCCAGAGGAAACAATCCACCCCATAATAGCTTGCCAGGGAAGGCAAGATGCACACCTGGCTCCATTCCTGCAAGCGGCTTTGCAACACACAAAGGGATACAAGCGTAAAGCTTCACCCTCCATCGGAGTAGGTGAGCCAGTCCATACAGGAGCTCTGTGCATGCTCAGGAGCAGGACAAAACTGATCATGAAACTGTCTCAGAGGAGTTTGTTACAAAATACAGACTCTCGTGCTAATGTGGCTCAGGTCCCAATTCGTTCCAAAAGATATACTGGCAGGGGTGAGTGAAAGGTGTTCAAGGTGGGTGGGTAGGCCTGTCTTGTTGGGAGAGTGGCAACAGTCTGATCGACAGCCTGGCTGTAATCTGCCTGAGCTCCAGTGCCGTGCGGGGAAGCTCTCATAACACTCATGAGGGGGAAGATTAAAAAGCATTGGTTGAACTGAAGAGGTATTTTACCATTTGGATGTTACACACGCACACACTTTTAAGCCACGGGCCCTGTTCAAACAAGAGGATTGTCCTCTGTGTATACCGCACAAGCATGTACGACAAAAGGTGGCAGTCTCTGCCCTGGCATACACACATTCAAACACAAGATTGCAAAGGGCGCATGTGTATGGGCAATGCTCCAGGTAATAGTCCTGCGGGGCAGTAATGTGCCCTCCTTTGGCGTAGCGCTTGGGGTGGGTACCCCTCAGGCTCTGCCCAAGTTACACCCCTATGCACCCAAGTACTGTATAAGCATTTGCAATGTGCCTTTGCACACTGGAGCATTACCCACACACACAAGCTCGTCATGGAGGTTTGGCCTCCCCCCTCCAGCTACACCACCGCTTCCACAGGAGAAGGAACGCGGGTGCAAAGCTGCTGCAGCAATCACTGCCTCCTCTGGGGAGAACCCAGAAGTGATGTCATGTGATTTCGGTGCTGGGGCAGTGCGTTACACTACTGTGTGTACGCACATGTAGATGTCCGCCTCCCACATATGCACATCCGAACAAGGATACAACAATGGCATAGCTTTAATGGTACGTGTTGTGTGTTTTTTTTCTTTTTTGGGAACTTTATTTTTAAGGTTATATACCGTTCCCTGACAGGGTTCTAAACAAAGGTCTAGGTTCCTCCAAGAAGCTTTCGCTATTACATCAGTGAACCTGCTTGTGTGCCCTGATGAATAAAATCTGAAGCCAATTACTTACATTTGTGATTTGTAATGAATCAGGCCTGGGCACCATTAACATGACGCTGGTTTAATCCATTCTCTTAAATCCAGTATCATTGAGGATTCCCTTTTGACATAAATTGGTTGTAAATGGAGCACCAACCCTGAGCAGAAGCAGGTGCCTTGGAATGAAAACACCAAAGCAACCCACACTTCCGTAGAGCTGTGCACAGTTCCTTCCTCTTTGGCAAAAGTGCCAGGGTAGAACTGGGCTGTCCACATTCATGTTCTGGAAACTTAGAAGGCACTGTACTGCTCTTTAAACTTGCCTTATATCTTGGTGTTAATTTTGGGTTAGATTTAGTTCGGTATCACAAGTTAATTTGTTCTTTTTTAAAATTAATTTTCAAATTAAAAAGTGAAAAAGAAAATCCAAAAAACCAAATGATATCAAGCAGAGAAATCAGCTGACGCTCAGCCCACTTGTAACGGACACCAACAGCACTCAGATTAAAATGGGACAACGCAGAAGGCCGAGTTAACCTGGCAGAACCCCCAGCCTTTCTACGGGGAAGCTCATCGTCACTACTTAAAATAAGGCTAGAACCGAATGGGGGCAAAAATGTGGGAGGGCTGTGGAAAATTCCCCAGTCTTCCTCCAATAATAAAATTAATTGTTTTTAAAGCAGAAAAGAAGGAGGGAGGGAAACAAAGGAAAGGAGAAAATCACGCTCCCATGGCTGCCTGGCAAGTCACCCTATGGCTTTTCCCTGCTTCCTGCAATGTTACGACTGTAATGGACGATCCTTTGTAGCCCCGCAAGCAGTGCCAGTTTGCATGGAACGGAGTTCTCCAAAACATCTCACTTTCGATTGGAGAGAATTCAGCCTCTCCCCCAAAGTCTGTTGGGGTGTCAATGCCTAGTAGCCCTTTCTACTTTGGGGGTTGGGGGCATTTGTTGACAGAGCCTAGCTGTGTTGGAGTGCTACGCTGATGACCAAACGCTATCATGAGAGAGCTGAAAGAACTCCGTTGTGGCCCAGTTCTTTGCTATGTGTCTCACATTTGCAATCTGGCTGGGGAATTTGGCCCAAGGAAGTTGTCTCCAATTGCTGTCTCCCCACCCCCAATAACTCACTTTACATCAGCAAGAACAAACGGCTGGATAAATGCACAAGACAGTACACAGAGATGAGCAAGCAAGAAAGATTGGGAGCAATTAAACCCACAGAGAAAGCGGCAGTCTACCCTTTGTCCTTGCTCTGCATTGAAGGGCTTGCAATTGCTGCAGTACGACCAAGCCATGGGCTAACCAGCAAACATAGCAAAAAAAGGGCATTGGTAAGTCTTAACAGCCCACTCATGATTGTATCAAGTGCTCAATTACCCTAAAGCACTAATTCACCATTTCCTTCTGTTTGAAATTCTAGGATAAGAACTAACTGGTTAACTCTCTCCCAAAGCAGGAGGGGTAGACTGGGGTGCTGGGTGGAAGGAAATGGAGCTCTTAAAAGGTGGACACAAAATAAAAGGGTTCACATTTCTCAGGGAAAATTGGGCCAGAGTTTGCAGCAGGCAACAAAAACTGAAATAGCGTCCCAGTTCAAAAAAAACAAAAGGTTTTGTTTTGTTTTCTAAAGGAGGCGTATGCTCATATGCAGAGCTATTCTGAACTGCCCCAGAACTGCCCCTACTTAGGACCTCGATGGCAGCTGGAGGCTACAGTTATCTTCATACTCAACTGAGATATCATGTCAAAATATGGTATAACTTAACCTTAGCTGGTTTGAGGCAGATCCTGGTCAACACCTGTTTGTTTCCCATCTCAACAGTACTGGGGTTTCAGTTAATGAGCTAATTCCAGACTCAATCCACCAATGGCCATAATTATGGTTTGCCAATTCAGACAGCACAATAAACCATAGTTAGCACAAACTGTGATTTCCAACCCTCCTTTCCCTCTATGTTTTCTAATACTGATCAATTACAAACCATGATCTGTCAGTTCAGATAGCACATCAAACCATGGTTATGACTCCTTCAGCATGGTTTGGCATGATGTCTGTACTGAGGGGCGCTATCTCTGCCTATGATCCTTTTATATGGAAGTGAAGTGGCAATCCAAGTCTCGATGACTAGACTTGTCTCTTGAAAATGTACACAGAGGGAGTACATGGAAATCCACTGGGCCCGCAATACTCTCCCCGCCAGACCTCTGATGGGTATTGGGTACTTCCACTGCTGCTAGTACTGAGAGTTTTTAGGGCTGGTCTGGTCAGGTGGATCCTTTGATAGGCACAATCTGGCCAACCTCTGATGCCACTTATGGAAGCCATACTGTGTATCCCAACCAGCCCATGCTGGACTCACCTATAGTAGTCAGACCTGGACTACAGTTTCCAGGGACAGAGAGAAGCACAATGGCAAGTTTTTCTTGCCAGACAAATTAACTAAACAAATTAACCAAGAAGCTGAGGTAATTACTAATTTGGAGAGGAGGCGCTGCAGTAATCTCCCTATTGATCAAATTCTGACCCAATGCCTTGTACCTGGTTCTGAACCCATAATTTGGGATCCTTGTTGATTTCAGACCAAGCATGATCTGGACTTGACTGGACCCCCAAGAGTGACAGAATCCCTACATCAATGTAAATAAACAAGCTGGCGATGCAGCTTGATCGCCCTAAAAGTTGAAGGTTAACTGGAAAAGACTGCATTGTTGACCCAGTGCAAACTGGTGAGAAATGAAAACTTTGAATGCCCTTCACAATTTCATTTGTTTATAGATAAATAAAAAATAAATGGTCCACCCTATAGCTCCCCTAGTTTGTGGCCTTTCTCAGCTGCTTCAAATCTCGTGGCCTCTGCTTGTAGTCTTTGGATTTACCCCCCAAGATAAGTGCAAGAACACAAGTCGGAGAACGTGATGGACAGCTGCAGCCACATAGAATACCGGCAGAGCTTTTACCTGGCCCTGCATTCTGTGGGTATGCCATGTAGCCGCCTCTTCCACGGCCCCCCCTACCTGATCCTCTTGCTGCTGCCACTGCCGCCGCCGCTACTGGTCCATAGGCCGCTGCTGGGAAACCTGGCCATGGGGAAAAAAATGAAAAGGGGTAAGAAGAAAGGTGCAAGCGACCGCAGGAGTAACGAGGGTCGCAACAAGAGAGACATGTGAACGGCGCCATCTCAACTGCTGCTAAAAAGCAGCTGGGGATTTCATTGAAATGCAGGCATCTTTGAGTTTGCTCGTGTATGTGTGTGTGTGTGTAAGACACTAAGGGCGCAATCCTAACCCACTTTCCAGCGCTGACAATGCAGCTCCGAGGTAAGGGAACAAACATTGCCTTACCTTGAGGAGGCCTCTGTGACTGCCCGCCCCCAACTGCAGGATGCAGCATATGCCCCACTGACACAGCTATGCCAGTGCTGGAAAGTTGGTTAGGATTGTGCCCTAAGTCTGGAGATGTAGAGTCCCTTCTCTCCTGCCTTGGCTGTGGCAGGGGAGAGTGCGGAAGAGCCTGGAAAGACGTGGCCAAGAACAGATCTTTGGAGAAAGATCTTTTTGCTGTGTGGGCTTGGAATAGGCTTGGTGCAGTCACAGGGCTGGAGGTGGGCCAACACATCCAGGTGCTTGAGGCAATGCACCAGATCCATCCTCTCCTTTCCAGGTGGCACATTAGCCACTGTCTCTGCTGCTGCTCCTCTCCCTGCTCCCTGGTAGTGGACAGTGGAGCAAGAGAGCAAGCAGTGAGGCAAGAGTGGTGTGTTAGAGAATCTCCAATGCTTTAGGCCACTACTTGATTGTCCAGCTCTCTGTCTCAGGTAGCCTTGCTGATAGGTCAGCCCTGTGCAGTCAGTCAGTACGGTTCAGGATCACTACCAGAATGAGCAGGTACCCATGAACTGCCTACCTACCTTCCTACAAACACACATAAACACAGAGTATTCTTAAAAGAACTTGTGCAAATGAAATTTGGTTGGCATTCCTCCATGTCAAGATGCATCCTCTCCAACCCTTGCTCAAAAGTGGCATTTTAACAGCCCAGTGTAAGGCAGGTGTTCCTTCACATCACAAGGCATAGCAGCACCAGTAGAAATGTCTGGGGGGGGGGTGGCTGAAATATTTGAATTTCAGTTGCCTGATCAGCAACGGAAGCAAAAAATGTCATCTGGAGAACCTCTAGAATATTCCAGACTCAAAGCAGGTGTAATGAGGGAATGTTACATGTCTGCCTCATTCACCTCTAAAGCAAGGAGTTCTGGGTCTAATATTTGCAAAGGAACTGCATGTAGGGAGAGGAGTGGAACTCTGTCCTCTAGGCCACCTTCCCTCACTGTACAGTGTCATTGCTTCCCTCGCTGTAGGGACTTGTATCCCAGCCACTTGAAGCAAGCTGGCCTGAGAAGAAAAGTGAGATAAGAGAGCGTGCAGGGATTAACTCCCCTCATCCATGCACCCCTTTTATTATAAACATTAGGTTCTCCTCCACCTATGGTTGCCAGGCTGTATGCATCCCCAAATCCGGAGAGTTCTAAGGTGGGACTTGGTGATGTCACAAGGCTGCCAGACTTTGAAAAAAGGGTGAAGTAACTGGTGGAGCCAAGTGCTAAAAAGGACAGTCAAGCAACGGCCCCCCAAAATGGCCTCAGAGTAATTTCTGTTGCTCTGACACCTGAGTCAAAAACAGAAAGCTGGAGAAGTTCATTTGGGCAAAATGGCAACCCTACTTCTGCTCTATATGTGAATGAACACAGATGGCTGCCCCATCTCTTCTAGTATGGCCCTCAGAGAACAGGGCAGGTGGGGAGCAATAAAAGTGTTTGTGTAGGCCCATTTTTTAAACATGTGGACAGCACAGGTAGTGTAGCCTGTGGACAAGGCACTGTTGGGGTGCCAGAATAGAGGTCAACTACATAAAGGGGGCCAGGAAATGGATGGGAAGAGTAAATTTCAGAAATCCAGTGTCTTTTTTGAGGGAGGGAGTGTATGTGTGTGCCTTGTTGGGAGGACAAAAGCAACAAGGAGCTAAGAGTCAAACAGGGCCTTGCTGCACAGCCAACAGACTGCTGGAAAGTATTTTCTGGGCTATATAAAATGCTGCCTGCTAGTGCAAAAGCAGAAGAGTGGATACACTTCTGGGCCAGTGATTGAGGGCCCAGTCCTATCCAACTTTCCAGCACCGGTGCAGCCATAATGTTCTCTTACCTTGAGGAGGCCTCTGTGACTGCCTCCCACCAAAGGATGTAGCTCACATCCCACTAACACCACTGCACTGGCCCTGGAACCCTAGATAGGGTTGGGCCCTAAGCCATTCACGCTGGTCACAATGAACGCAACCATACAGAGGCCGCAGGCAGAAAGAGACGACAACTTGGAAAGTGGAAGAGAAAGCAAAGCAAGACCCAAAGAAGTCAGCTAACTACAAGCTCACTAAAGCTAGTTCTGCTGTAGCTACATATGCTACTACTAGGGAGAAACCAAACAACAGAAGCAACAGTTTAAGAATGACTCTAAACTACTGTAAAATAGCAATTAAAAGAGACATACTTGCATTTAAGTATGGTAATAGGGCTGTTGGGGGGGGAAAAAGAGATTCCTGGTAAATAAATGCAGAACACGTGCAGAAACACAGCGAATCATGTCCTCATTACATACAAAGGTTAACCGGCTCACTCTGAAATGGTGGTGTCAAACGGTTAACAAGGCTGGAGATGCCAAGTGGGAAAATGGAGGAACTGGCTTGCCGAGCAAGAGCCAAAGTAGGCATGGCATCTGATTTTCAGCTGTACTTTTAAATACAGGGGAAGGGCAGAATGGGAAGGGTAGAATGGGGAGGCAATGAGGCAGGTGGTGTGTGGATTGGGTCCGGGAAGGGGGTGGGTTCAGCAGCAGCAATGGCCACCGAACTGGAACCCCATTCCTGGATCAATGTGGACTTGCACCAGCAATTGAGCCACTGGGCCAGCATGGGCTTATATCCAGGGGCAAGGCAACAAATGTTCCCTTCCCCTGAGGAGGCCTCCCAAGGCCAAAACGTCCCCATGGGATTCAGCAGACACTCCATTGGCGCCACTGCTTCACCACTCAGGGAGTTAGGTAGGATTGGGCTGTCAGTGAATGTTTTGGCTTTGAACCCAGCTCTTTCAGGTTTACCTGCTACACTGTGCTTGCTTTTAGATAGCACTCTGCTAGGGACAAATCTACACACCATGACAACTTTGTCACAGTGGCCCTTTCAAAAAAAAATTCTGAATGGCACAGGTGGGGAGAACGTATGAAATCCTTTGAAAAGCATAGAAGGTGTAGGGAAGCTCTACACAACCTCATGCAAGTCTTAAGGATTATTTATTTATTTTTAAGCTTCAATTGAAAGCCAACTGAACTTTTAAAAAAGCTCATAAATAATGCAAAGAAGGACGACTGGGATGGTGAGGACTAAGTGCTAGAATCCTGCTCCAACTCTTGCACATCTCCCCCCCCCCCCCCAGGTATCTAAATTAAAAATACATGGGCCAAAAGCATGCATTCATCATCATGTGCTGTCTGGCCCTAACATTACGGCTGCCCCAAATGATATAGCTTGGCTTGTTTAGGAAGCTGGCCTGTGTCCTTGCAGGTTCCAGTAGAGCCCAGTTGTTTTCCCCCACCAACGTTTCTGTTCCACAGTATCACATTTTACACTCATTCAAAACACACAAGCTAGACTCAGTTCTGACGTCACTGTACAATGGGGAAGGGCTGTTGCTATCATGTACTGCTTGTAGACTTCCTATGAAAAGTAGGGTACTGGACTGGATGGATGCCTGGTCTGATCTCTCTCTCTCTCTCTCTTTTATAATGTGTGGCTGTGAATGCCATCAAGTTATCCTGCTGAAATCCTTTGTGGCCTCCTGCTTACAGCCCAGCAACATTAACTGGAGGCCTTGCAGAAAAAGTGATGAAGGCCATGCCAGGGCACACTGTGACAAAGACCCAGAGCACTAGGAGCCTTGGAGGACCTGCTTGCATGGCAGATAGAGGAAACAGAGTCCTCAATTTGACTTGAGGTTAAGTCCAATGGAGACAAGGATGGGTGCCCAGTAGTTGGGCTTGGCTTTCAGCCTGGAGTCTAGAATGAGCAAGCACAAAATCCCTCCCACTGAAGCTGAGAGCATCCACTTATCTGTTAGGCTACAGGAAAACCACCAGATATATCCACTGCCCCCACAGTGGTTTTCCTGAATCAGGCCTTCAGATGCTGATAGGAGATGCTCTTTTTTATGTGCCTTCAACTCTGCAGATGCCTGATCTTGTCTGATCTTGGAAGCTAAGCAGAGTCAGGCCTGGTTAGTACTTGGATGGGAGACCGCCTAGGAATACTGGGTGCTGTAGGCTTATACCATAGTTTTTCCAGACTGAAGGTTGCCAACCAACTAGAATCTGGACAATGATTTGCAAGACCAAACTAGATATTAAGGAGACAGATCTTTTTAAACATGTATCTGCCTCATATTGTCCAGAAAGATATGGGGTGTATCTTCCTTTTTTAAAATGAATAATGAAACACGGGAGTCAAGTGTACCAATACCCCCCAACAACTTCCTCACAGCCCTTGGTTAAGGAGAAAAGCACACCAGAAAAGCTTCCTTGCTTCTCCCCTGCAAGACTTATGCTGCTAAAACTGTTGCCCACCCCCTCCTTCTACATCAGTGCTGTTCAGCTGGTCAAGACACAACACCTCCCTCAACCACTGCAACATGGAAGAGCCCAGTGGGTGAGGAAGCACCACAATCCTGCTTTCTGTGCCCATCGGCAGCCAACCGGCATGTGCTGCTACTGCATCATTCTTCTCCTGCCTACCTTCCCAGTCAGGTAGAAGGAGAGGCGGGACAGAGAGTGGCACATCAATCGCTCACAATCACAACAATCGTTTGTTACACGCACTCAGTTTTGTCAGATGCAGGCAGAGATGTGAGACAAGGCAAAACAGAGGCAGTGCTGCCGGACAGGAGGTGTGTGGGTGGGACCGTGGAGGGGGGGGCTTGGTCAAAGCAACCCCTCCGAATGGCTCAAGGTTTCAGGAGGCTCTCTCTCTCATTCAGGATTCCTAGCCTTGGCCACAGTTCAAAATGTGCAGGTTTCAGCCTCAAAAGGATGGCACAGCCACCTGAGGTCATCACCACCCACTTTGGATCCCAACCCACCTGTTAATGGGGGCAGATCTGCAGGCACACTAATCTGTTAAGGTCCCAGCAGTGCATGGGAAGCAGAGCCACTCCTGCTCTAGATCCCCTGCTGAACAGAGCCTTTTGCTGGGCCATCTGAAGATACATCCAAAGGCAAGAAGAGAAGAGACCAAGACCGACATCACCGGTTTATTATTTAAAGCCCCGCACACTCCTGTTCCTGCCCTCAAGAGATCCCCCAAGCTCTTTGTATGCCTTGCACTTCTAATTGCCTAGAGAAAAACGAGACGTCGGAGCTATTCAAAACCACTAAAGTGGATTTAGGCATACCAATTAGTGGATATTTTACAATTAATGTTTTGAATGGGCTCCAGTGCAGGCCAAGAAAGCCTCCAGGATTCCGATCAATTTCATGCTGCCTTTATTTGTCAGCGAGAGCTCAAGCCGCTATCTGGAGCTCAATTTTTCACACATCTTTTTTGTTCCGCTGCTGCCGCCTGCATCAAATAGGCTTCCCAACTCCTCGATCAGCCACATGGGGGAGGACGGAGATGCCCCAAGGTCCCATTTTAGTAAATGGCAAACTGAGAACACATGATATTTTTAGCACCCAAACAGTGTTGTGAGGGCGAGGAGGAGGAAAGAGGGCACAGGGTGGCAACCAGGAGGAAGCCAGAAAGGTGTCGGCCCAGCAGTATTTCCTGCAAATATATAACATTATTAATCTGCACTTACGTTGATGGATTTAAAATCAATTTGAATAGTCCATTACACCTTCATGGGTTCTCTATTTTTAAAAAAACTGCAATAATTTATTTCTATTTTTTTTAAAAGTGTCAGTTGCATGTTGAGTTAGCAAAGAGTCCAATCCTATGGTTTCCCTCGCCACAGCATGCAGCTGTGCCTAAACGGGTTGTGTTGTATGTCATGGTGGTGGTGGGGCAATCAGGAGGCTTGGGAGGGAAGGGAAAGGAAAAGTGGTTTCCCTTCCCCACCTGTAAGCCTCTCAACCAGCAAAGGGTCACTTTGAACCTGAGCAAGTCTGAGGAGACAAAGGGGGCATGTTTGCTGCCACCCGAGGGGACAGCATCTGGAGCAAGTTGTCCATGCTAGGTGACACCCCTCCCACTCTGACATGCCCCTTATTTATTTATGCCCCTTATTTATTTATTCCTCCAAGGAGCTCAGGGCGGTGTACACAGCTGCTCCCCTCCTTTTGTCCTCACAACGACCCTGTGAGGTAGGTGAGGCTGAGAGAAAGTGACTGGCCCAAGGTCACTCTGGAAGCTTCACGGCTGAGGGGGGATTTGAACCCGGATCTTCCAGGTCTAAGTCCATCTCCCAAACCATTACACCACCCTGGCTCTCCACCCACCCCTACCCTACCCTACCCAACCCTATCCACCCTCCACTGGCAAGTCTTCTTTGCCTGCTGTATGCTGGGCCTCCACAGCCTATCCAGCAGCGGTTCAGAACAGCACATCTCTGCACACTTCCGGAGCACCTGTTGTGACGGCCAGAAAGCACATTCCACTTCCAGAACATTAGTTCTGGTGGTGGCCCGTACAATTGGGCCGTAAATTGATTAATTTAAACTGCTGGCTTCTCGCAAACGGACACTATCTAGAACAGACTGCTTTTTAAAAAAAATCTTGCATCACTTTTTATTGTTATATTAAAATGTCATCACCAGATATTTCATCCCACTGTGACTCCACCCCTTGTCTTCAAGATGAGCTTTAGCTGGAATTTTTTTTGTCCTTGGGTACAGAAAGTCATTTGTGAATCAATTCTACCAGAAATAAAAGAGATAAATCTAAAGTATGAAGAAATGTAATTGAGTTATAGATATGAACTAGCCAACGTTAAGCACTTTCTAGACCCGGTAATTATAACAGGGTAGACACTCAACTCTTCTGAGCCAAGTCCCTAGGCAGGCATGCAGGCAGGCAGACCTTGAGGGGCGAGTCAGTTGCAGACCTGTAAGTCACCCTTTTTAATTTTTTTTACTATATTTAATTTTATATATCACTTTTCAAAAAAAAAAAAAATGTCCACAAAGCATTTAAAAAGGAAATTAAATGAAAAGATGCTTCCATCCCACCGAAGGGCTCATGACACAAGAAAACACTGGCAAAGACAATGTGCTGGGGTGCAGAGGGACAAGTGCTTTCCCCCTACTATACGCAAGATCAAAAGCGTATCTCAATCACAAAGCCACCTTGTGCCTACAAAATCCTCTGGCTGTACTGAGTGGCTGGCTTTTTTAGCAGTCACAGAGATACGTCTCCCTCTTGTACTTCCAAAGTCTAACCTGCCCCCTTTGGCGGGGGGGGGGGGAGAGGTACCAAACAAATACTGAAATGGCTAAATATGTCAGGCATTTGGGGAAACACACACACACACACAAATCCCAAAAGTTCACTTGAAGCAGGTTAAAAGCAGGTTAGAAAAAATTCACCCTGGAATTGGTGGAGGCATGTATGTCAGTGGAAGGCTCAAAGCAGAAAAATGTACCCTTGGTGCTGGAGAGAGATGCATCTGTCTTGGGCCTAAAAATGCCTCACTTTGGCATCGTTGTTTGCAAAAAAGCCTGGAACCTGTGGCTCCAACACAATGTTAAAGCACTTTTCCTTCCTGTTGCTTCCAGCAGGAGACATTGGAGCATATGCTTAACTACCTCCCTATAATCAAGAGGGCTCGAAAGTGGGTACGAGAAGTGGTCCCGCGGCTGTTTTTGACAAAGGAATTATGTTTTCTGTAAACTGAATGTAATGATTTCTTTCACACACACACACACACACACACTCCCACAGAGAAAATGAGAGGAGAAGATGTGGGATCTGAGGAGCTGTCCTTACCAAGTCAAGACCAACTGTATGACACTGAAATGCCACCCCTCCCCCCATGCCATTATGTTCTAAAACAAGGACAAAGGTAGCAGCCAGGCCTGGGCTTTGGACTTTAAGAGCAAAGGATTTTTGCTCAACCTCATTAAAGTGCCAAGTCAGGGACTTAGGCAGGATTGTCCTCCAGCAACCAGGAGGCCTGATGAGTATAAAGCAAAGTGCAATCTGTTGTACTGAGGTCAGAGCACAAAGCTCTTCCGAGGTGCCACTTTAAAGAAGACACAGGCAACAGGCAGACTGCATCCTTTTCCACAATCGAGATGTCCACCAATGTTTCTTGAAGGGATGGCCAAAGGTTCTCCCTGTATCTGCAGATCCCATATTTGCAGTTTCACTTGCCCACAATTTTCTGCCCCTCCGTACGCTCACTACTTACTTGTCGTCCTTCGCAGCACTCTTTGTTTGCAGCCCCTCCTGTTACAGAATGCTGGAGGAGGCACATGAGAAGCAGTCAGCTAGAATGCTAGAAGAGGGAAACAGAACACTAAGAGGAAGCTTCCTGCTAGCATTCTCTTAGGGTGCAATCTTAACCAACTTTCTAGCACTGGCATAGCTGTGCCAGTGGGGCATGTGCTGCATCCTGCAATTGGGGGGCAGTCACAGAGGCCTCCTCGAGGTAAGGCAATGCTTGTTCCCTTACCTCGGAATGGCATTGCCTTTATGTCAGTGCTGGAAAGTGGGTTAGGATTGAACCCTTAGTCTCTCTCCTCTAGTGTTCTGGCTGACTGCTTCTCAAGTTCCTCCTCCTTCCTATTCTGTAACAGGAAGGGCTGCAATGAGAGACAGATGAGAAACAACGCTAACAGGAAGGGCTTGCATGGCGCCAAAGTCAGGGGCGGATCCAGTGTTTGTGTGTTGGGGGGGACCATAAGCACTCCCTTAACTCCAGAGCCCAGACTTGGAGCCCAGATCTACCTGTGGGGTAGACTTGGGCTCTCGGTTGAGCTTAAGGCCTCCATTGCTGTTTGCTGGGTGGGTAGATCTGGGCTCCTGCCAGGACTTGGAGCCCAGATCTATCTGCAGGGTAGATCTGGGCTCCCAGTTGAGATTATGGCCTCCGTGGCCATTTTCTGGGTGAGAAGACCTGGGCTCCTACCTGGATTTGGAGCCCAGATGTACTGGCTGGGTAGACCTAGGCTCCTGGTTGAGCTTATGGCCCCCGTGGCCATTTGTTGGGTGAGTAGACCTGGGCTCCCAACTGGACATGGAGCCCAGATCTACTTGCTGGGTAGACTGGGCTCCCATTCTACCAACCTCACTTCATCAATCACCCCACCTAGTGGGCATTCCACTGGCTCCCGACTTAGCTCCCCACTGGTATGACAGTTTGGGGGGGGGCACCACCCATGGCCCCCTTTGGATCCATCAATGGCCATAGTACAATTAGCATAGAGTTCACTTTTATCAGAAGTCTTAGTATCTGCAGGGGATGAGAGCAGTAGCGTAAACCCCTCAAATATGTGGGTGGGGGCTTCATTTTCCCAACTTATTTTGCCCTCTTCAACACTTATTTTTCCCCCCTCATCATGCATAGGTTTTGAAGTACTATCCGGTTTCTGGGGTCACACAATATCTGTGTCTATAAAGTCAAGAATGCAAGTGCTACTGATAGACTGACCAAAGAAAAGAAAAAGACCACAAAAATTTGGATAACTTCTTGTCAAGCAAAGCTACCATCCCTTTGATCAGCCCAGAAAAAAGTAAATTTTATGATTCTTTTATGGTTCCTTTTATCTGGCTCAGTGAAGGGTATGCTAGGAAAACACAAAAAGTCAAAAATGCTGGGGGAGAAATATTACAATGGGCCATTTCCTTTAAACATGTCTATTGATTAACAGTCCTTGCATGGACATAGAATACCACCACGGATGGTTCCCTCCCTCCAATCTCCACAGTTCCAGGTGAGCTGTAATTTTTGTGGGTACAGTACTAAAACTGCCAGGGCAGGAGTGATATCTTGTAACCTTGGTGATTCATACACTTCCAGCAGAAGGTATCGATACCAATGACGGAACAGAAAGTTTAATATGTTAAATCCTTGCCTTGTTCACCCCAAAGATTGTCTGCTCAGGTAGCTGACTGTTCACATTCTACAGGAGAAAAAACCATGGCTGGGAGGGCTGGGAGCTCAAGGCCTGGGATCAATGGGGTCACAGTCGATTTGCTACCTAAAGCACAGCATCTCGAGTCCAACTGTCAACATCTTGTTTAAGCAGTTTCAAGATGGAGCAGAAATAAACCATCAAGAAGAAAAAGGGTTCCTTCCTCTCAAGACCCGGCTTGGTCTCAAAAGTGCGAAAAAAATACTTTGCGTTTTGTTTCGGGCTTTATAGATAATCATTCTGTTGTCATCCTTTGAACAACTATGCAAAGTAAGAATTACAGTATTATCCTCATACTGCAGTTGGGGATGGCTTGCATAATAACAGTACCTTGAGAGTTTGTCAACAGATAGGAAATCCAAATTGAAATTGAGGCCAAATTACATTTCCATATGGATTGATTCCACTGTTATCCAACCCATACGAGCAGGGGCAGATCCAGCGTTTATGCTGGAGGGGGCAAGAGCAGCACTACCTTAACTCCAGAGCTCAGGTCAACCAGGTGGGTAGACTTGGCCTCCCAGTTGAACTTTGGCATCTGCAGCCAAGGTATGCTGGGCAGGTAGACCTGGGCTCCCGCCCAGACTTGGAACCCAGGTCTACCGGTCTCCAGGGCCAAGGTTTGCTGGATGGGTAGACCACGACTCCTATCCAGGTTTGGAGCCAACAGCTACAGGCCTGCCTGGCAGAGGTTTGCTGAGCAGGTAGACCTGGGCTCCTGCCTGAACTTGGAGCCCAGATCTACCTGCCGGGTAGACCTGGGCTTCTGGCCAAGTTTGGGCTGCTCCCCATCCTGGTGAGCACCCTTCCTGCTAGCACAGTGGGGGGGGGTGCACCCATGCCCCCCCTTGGTTCCACCCCTGCATCCCCCCCCCATCTTATCTTCATAAAAACCTTGTAAGTTAAGCTGAGAGTAACTGACCCGTTCCGTGGTACAGCAGAGATTTTAACCCAGATTCGCCCAATTTAACATTCCAAACACCACACTAGCTCCAAGCACTTTGCCTAGTTGCACTCTTAGCTAAGTCACAATTTGGGCATCTCTGAGCCTAATTCCCCTGGACCTAAATGCAACACTTCAGCCAGTACTGCACCTCTCAACATAGGCTGCAGGAGGACCCCATATTGATAACGAGGAATTAGGTGAATGCATTCAGCACCACTGAACTCCCAAAACATCCCATGTGGAAATGTCATTAGCTAAACTTTCTTATGGCCACAATCCAAGAAAATGACAACATTCTTCTATGTACAACATAGAAGTACAAATCTTCCTAGTAGCTGGATGGAGATTTGTTCTGCCCTCTTTTGAACTGAGAGTACAAAAAAGGAGGTGGTGGGTGGAACAGGGTACCATGATTTGAGAGACTGTTAGAAGAACCACAGAGGTACCCTCAGTTGCATCAAGACTCCCAACTACCAAAGTGTCCAGTGATGACCCCCTGTAAAAAAAAAAAAATCAAGTCTGATGAACTTGCCTGAGGAACTGGTTTGATTGAGTATGAACTACAATAAGCACTACAAATGCATAGAATTGAATACAGACATTACCGGCCAATACAGCAAGTTACAACTAATTTACAAAAAAAATGGTACAACCTCCTGTTTCCTCTTCCTCCCCAGGAATAATTTAACCCCATGTTCAAAATGCCAAACAGAACAACCTTCCTGGGACACGACAAAAGGCGCTCCCCAGGCTTCTGGTGGATTAATCCTATTAATGTTTTTAACTTCTGTCCACGAGTGCTTTATTTTGACAGCCACATTAAGGGTTCTCCTTTGTCTTTAAACACTGCCTCAGATCAAGCTTATTAAAACATATTTCACCAAGCCAGGAAATTAGCACAGTTTAGTCTCCGTAACGGCAGACATAAAGAGAGCTTGTTACGGTAGGCTGCCAAGCACAGAGGCCGCAAAATAAGGGAAGCCTGTCTTTGGGGCAGGGCTTGGAGTGACGGACACACCGGCGCCTCCTCCCTTTTTCATTCCACCTTCTCCTTGGTGGGTGACCCATAGCGTGCTAGTCTTCTGACGGAGGGCTGAAGCAGGTATCGTCCTTTTCCAGACTTGACAGCAAAGATGGGCTTGGGAAGCGTATGGAAGTTCAGACTGTACAGGCCTGAAGCCAGGGGGACCTGCCTGGGTAGGAAACAAGTGCATCCTTCATCCAATGACCATTGGTTCCTTCAGAGATGGTGCCCACTGCCACCTCCTGCTCAATGCAAAACATTAACCCTTCCCTGCCTCCTGGCTGGAACTTTCCTGCTGCTCGCCGGGTCTGAACGATGGACTTAAGAGGTCTTTCAAGCCACGGAAAAAATAAGCAATAAGCAAACACACCCAGACACAGACAGACTTGGGTCTGCATGCATGAGGACCGAGTGCTGAGTCAGTGGCCTCTGATTCAAGTTCATTCCTGAGTCATCGACACAGGTGACTCGAGTCTGCATGAGTCAGCAAAGAACACATGTTTTTGTGACTCAGACAAGTCACCTGACTTGAGTTCCCATCCCTGCAGATTAGGCTGCATGAAGGAAACTGAAAGGGTACCATGTCAAGAAAACATAGAGGACAACTGCAAGGATGCACTAGGAATGGTGGACTAGGAGGTGCCATCCACCTTCTCTGCTGCCCTCCCTTTGCCTCCCACTCCTAGATTCAAAAAGGAATTGGAGAATAGAGCAGAAAAACAAAACATGGAGGAAGGTGGTGGGGGATACTGAAGCCGCCCGACCCTTTCTACCCTGCACCTCCTCTTCTGCTCTGTTCTCCTCTTCCTTGTTGAATCCAAGCAGTGGGGGGGAGAAGGATGAGGAGCAGAGGCTGTGGCCAGTGAACCTAGTGGTGCCAGGTAAGGAAAAGCAACCTTTATTCTCTCAAAGAAATTCCTTTAAAAAGATTTTTTTTAATAGCTCAAGGAATCTTCATGCATTTCACCTATCACTCTATTAATTAAAAAAAAGAAAAAAAAGAAGAAGAGGAAACTTGCTTTATAAAGTGCAAAGCTGCTCTGGGGAAGGGGGGGTTCGTGATGACCTCACAAGGGGCCAGCTAGCACTGTGCACAGTAATGTGGGTGTCTCTCATTCACTCCATTCCAGGCAGTGAAGCGTTCCCATTAGAACCATCTGATCCCAGTCCTGCTGTGGGGTTGTCCCTTTTCTGTTCTCTGTGCATGTGTGTGCCTGTTCTAGGCTGTTCTGCTCTAGTGAATAATTGCTCACATCACATCTCCCAACAGCTGCATCTGTGGTCTCCCCGAACATAGAATCGATTGGTTGGGTGATGGGCAAACTCCCCCCAGATTCATTCAGCATTGGACTGGGGGGAAAAAAGATTTTTAAATCATTCTAAACATTCATTTTAATTCAGATCCCCCCCATTCCAGATTGACACCTGTCACAGTGGGGCCCAGACAGCCCCTTTACCACTGATAACCAATGCAAATTCTCCTTGCCTTTTCTAAATGTATCCCACTAAGACAAAGGAGGCCTTAGGAGGGGGCTTGGCCAGTGCTGGGAGCATGCACAGCAATGGCTATTGGCGCTGCGAAATGACATGTCCTTCCTTGCCTGGATGTTGTTGGCATCCTTCAGTCTCGGAAGACTATGGTATCGTGCTCTGAATGGTGGTTCTGGAACAGAGTGTCCTCTCCAGTGCGCGAAGCCTGGGTAAAGTAGATATGGAGGATAGGCTGTTACCCATGCAGCAAATCCCCCCTCTCCACATCGCTGAAATGGTCCAATGGAAAGGCAGAAGCCAATACGGTTGGTTCCAGCGGCATCGCAGGAGTTGCCAGAACGTGACTGTGTTCAGCCATGAACTGCCTCAGGGACTCCGGCTCCGGCTTTTGCCTCGAGGCAAAATTTTGACTCCTGAAGCCTTTTCCATAACTGGATGTAGCCACAAGGCAGTGGAGGTTTGGGATCAGAGTTTTCCTTCTCTCAGATGAGCTGCCTTCCCAGGCTATCTAGCCCCATCTACCCAGTGGCTGTTTAGTCACCTCTTACAACAAGTACAGCCAAACTGAGGGCCTAATTCTTATCACCAGCCCCCAGGGGAACTTGCCTGGATAAGCTTGGGAATAAAGGAGGCGGGTGGGAGGGCTCGTGGGAGCAAAATGAGTACATGTTGACCCAGATTTTGGAATAGTCTGGGCTCAGTTTAGCAGCCATGCATCCTCCCCATTATCTAATTTAAGCCTGAGATAACTGGCTCGGGAAAGACACCCAACAACAGATGCTTGATGCCTCCTAGGAAGGTTCAGGGCCAAGAGCATCCAGGCATTGAGGGAGAAATCTACCACCCAGCTGGTTGATTTAATGCAGAGCCACCAAACAAGCAGTTTTACGGCCACTTTTCATTTCATGATAGCTCTTTATATTACAACCATTTAATGATGTTGAGTTTAGTGCGACGGGAAGGTTCCTATCACCCTGCCAGACAGCTATAAAGGCCTAGTAGAAAAATGCTCATAAAACCCTTATCATCACCAAGGCGTGGCATTTAGGGAAAGCTAAAATAAGCACTTACATGGCTAGTTGAAGAAAGCCAGAGAAAACTGATCAGAACCACCAGGACGAGGATTTCACCACCATGGCTCAGGAATTGCTCCAACCTCACTTCTAAGTCACAGGACACCCCCTTTAGATCTGAATTGTGGCTAAAAAAAACTCTTTGCAGAAGACATGGTACCCTACTTTCTTAAATTTGCTTCAGCTGCTTTCCTTCAACCACAAGGGCCTCTGGACAAATGATGCACTGTGCAAGTCTGCTGTCATGTGCCAAGCCCCCAATTTCACCAGTCCTTGTACAGATGACGATTAAGAAGAGGTTTCTGGGACTCGAGCAAAAAGTCACTGGTGGTAGCACTCTTCCCAGCTACTGTCATTTTTCTGCTCAGAAGCCCCTAAGTACGACACTACACAGACAATATGGTATTGTTGGGGGGGGCAAGGGTCTATGGGGGAATGGTGGCTTCTGGGAGGAATACGCCTCTGACACAGCAGTGGTGTGAATGGTTGGTGATTCTGATTCTGATTCTGACACAGCTGGGAGAATGGTTGGTGATTCTGATCTTTCAGACCCTGAGGAGTGAAATATTCTTGAGCACAAGGCTGTGGCTTTGGACTGGAGTCCCAGCAAGCTGCATTCTCCCAGCCGGTGAACCTCAGTGCCCCATCCTGCTGCTGGATAATGGCACGTTGGGGCACTGACAGCACAATCGTACGCATGTCTACTCAGCAGTAAGTTCCACTGTGTTCAGTGAGGCTTACTTCCAGGAAAGTGTATACAGCGCTGGAAAGTTGGGAAGGATTGGGTCCTCAAAGCTTTTCCCAGGCTGTTCTGTGTGTGCAGAGAGCCAACAGGCAGCACAGGAACCGATTGGGATAAGAGAAGAGAGCTGGTGCAGGCTGCTGAAACTGCTTTCCAGAATTTTCTGTCTGCTTCCTAGATGTGGTATTGAATTGGAGGTTGGGCTTCTCAAGAGGCCCAATCAAACATTTTATAAAATAAAATCTAATTTTAGTAAAAAAAAAATTAAAAGGTCTAAACCCAGGAAAGTTAGCCAGGTCTAAGTCCCGCTAAAATCAATGAGAAAAGTTAGCTGCGACTAACTCAAGCCCCATTAATTCCAATGGGGCCACAATCCTAACCCCTGGGCACATTATAGAATGCAGCCACTTCAATGGAAAATAAACTGCATGCTATGGTGGGAGGGCAATTGGCCACTCTGCCAGCAGGTAAGTAAAAATATTTTACTGAACCCCCAGTAGGCTGTCCAACTCTCTATAGGTCTCTTTGAACCTATGTCAGCAAAATAGCTGGTGCGAGTCCAAGGAGAACGAGGGGCAGAAAAATGGGAGATAAGATCCGGCATGCATCACTGTCCTGGATTCACCCCTCTCAACCCACAAACCACACCACGCACCGGCAGGCTGTTACATTTGGCTTTCTCTGGTTTCAGTCCGCCACCTACAGCTGAATGTTTATCTATCACCCCAAGGGAGTTCCGTACTCGGAATACTGGAAGGTGGTTTCATTCACCTGGAGTAAACGAGCAGAGTTTCATCAACACATTTACGATTGCTTTCATAAGTAAACAGCCCAGAGATCTGTGTGCTTGTTTTGAAATGAATGCTTAAAACTAAGATGTCACCTGGAATACCCCTGGGAGGAACGGAAACCTCTGCAGTCCTCTCGGGACTGGAGGCCTGGGGGGGCCAGTGGTGCATGAGGTTCTCCCAGAATTAAGAAAATTGTTGACGCACATATTTTTGACTAGATGAGGATGATTTATTAACATGTTTGAATGTGGCCCTAATTACTGAAGGGCTAACAAAAACCAATAATATATTTTCTTATTGGCCACAATATTTATTCTTTTTAGCCTTCTCATCAATTTTTTCTCATGGGTTTTTTGGTGTTTTCCAATTCTATGAACTGAATTTTTTTCTGTGATTGAAATTTCATGTTTTTTTAAGTTTCGTTTTTCACCAAACATTTCAATGCAAACAAAATGCAACCAGCAACAAATGAGGTGGGTGCGTTAACAGTTTGAAATTCACCTGGGGCACATGAGATAAATGGTTCAAACCCCCCTGTGAGCCTGACTGCCGCCGCCACTGTTCTAAGTAGGACAGCCAAGCCCCTTCTCAAGTCATTTTCAACAGTTCCACATTTAATGTTAGTCCTGCAATGAGATTTTAAAAAACTTTGGAAGTAACTGGTTTGACACCTGTTCAACCTGGTGCACATTGCTTTAATTCCAGTAGCTGACCTGTTAGATGTTCAATATTTCATTTTACTTTATTTCTGCTAAATCAAGGCATGCAGGAGACAAACTGTGGTTGGTGCCGGAGAGCAAAAGGCCAGACCAGTAACATGACTATTAGAAGGACTGCTGGCACGAAGCTTCAGGTCCACAGGTCATTTCTGATCTCTCATTTGAACCATGCAATAACCCCCCACTGCTTAATGAATCCAAGGAAGTCAATGCTCGAGCTTTGAACTGAGCCTTTTTACTGCTTAAATGTTAATGTAGTTTTCACCCCTCCTAAATGGAGATGCCTCTTTCCATCTCTGAATCCTGCTGGAACAGCACATTTAATAGCACATGAGCCTAGTCACTTCCCTGGACTCCTAAGATTGAGGAAAACAACCTCTGTAAGACAAAACAAAGGTTTCACAGCTCCAACAGTGCTTGCCAACCCTGTGATTAAGCTCAATCTAGGACAGGGGTGTCCAAAGTTTTTGGCAGGAGGGCCGCATCATCTGTGTTGGGGGCCGAATTAATTTACATTTCAAATGTGAATAAATTTACATAAATGAATTTATTAGAGATGGAACGTGTATGAATGAATGAATGATGGCCTTGCAAGAGCTCAAGGCCTATAAAAGTCCTTGCACAAAGCAAGGCCAGCCTTTCCTTCACTGCCATTGCTGCATCACAGACGTGAAACAGCAAGCAATGGAGGGAACGCTTGTCCCACAGCTCATGCAAGAGGTCAAACAGTCATCTTCACACTGAGAGCAGTTGCGTCAGGCCAGCATGGGCTCCAGCAAGTCTCCGGAGGGCCAGGGCTCCCCGTGGGCCAGATTGTGAGTCCTTGAGGGCCGCAAGTGGCCCCCAGGCCAGGGTTTGGGTACCCCTGATCTAGGAGATTATCCACTGGCCAATCAACCAGATACTGCACCCTCCACTGGGTGATGGAACAGAGGGAGAATCCCTCAGGGGTATCTGATTAACAAGAGAAGACCTCCTGATTGAGTCATCCCACCAAGGAATCACAAAGCATTCTACAGAGAAAGAAATTTATATAAACCCCTGGCTTCAGAGCAGCCATTTTCAACCACTATGCCATAGTACACTGGTGTGCCATGAATGGTCTGCCGCAGGAGTTTGGGGGAGGGTCATTTATTATAGGTACCATAACACTCTCAAGCTTCTCGGGAAAAGAGTGGTGATCTTGGTCCACATCACAGGCCAGTCAAGGACCCACCAAATCCCCACTATCTTTTCTGTCAAATGTGAAGTCAAATAACTGCACACAAGTGTGGGTCTTTCTAGGGCTCCATCACCTGTGCCTGTTAGTGGTAGAATTTCTCTTCCCACTCCCCGCATAGTTTAAGATTGTGTGGGCAAAGATAGCAAGCCCCAGTTGAAACATCCTGCATTTGGTTCTTGAGCCATTGCAGTAAACTCTGGTGCATCTTTACTTTTGGCCTCGGTTCAGTGGCGTCACTAGGGTTTGCAGCAACCAGTCCGAGAGGCCTGCACGTCACCCCCATGATCAACATCCTCCCATGCAGTGGGCGGGGCAGTGCCTGGGGTGGTGGGTGTGGTGATGTACCATGGCCCCACTCCCACTGGTTTTTTGGCTATAACATTTGATAGAATCGACATTTTTCACCCTAGTTTGTGTCATTGCATTCTGCATGAAATTACACATTGATTGAGATATAACATGATGGTATTATTTGAAAATACCAAGATTTAAAAACTTTTGGCCAGAAGTGGTGTCACCCCCCTGTCACCCCGCAGTGGTGTCACCCCCCAGCCCACACCGCCATAGAGATGCCACTGCCTCAGTCATCCTTTTACTGCATAGATTTGCCTTTGACCAACACACTGGGTCTCCACACATGACTGGTCTCCCCTGTGTGCACATATTACTTGTGTTTTAAAAACCACTGCCAGGAACAGTGCATTGTGGTCCGCTGTTCTGAGCACATTTCAGGACGGCCTGAAGTCATGTGACCAATATTTGTCACACGATGTTCTTTTCTTCTCCATTCTCCCACCAAGGGCAGGGAAGAGAGAAAGAAAACAATGACATGGATTTATTTTTATTATTATTGTATTATTAAGCGGTATACCCACTGTATACCGTTTAGTCAACAAAAATAATTCACAAACCTGTTTACACAGCAAAATAAATCAAGAAATGGTTCAAGTTATTTTTCAAACGTCTTCATTTTTATTCATGACTAATTGGCTGAGTCTTCTTATCGCCAGACTTGGGGGAAAGAGTCCTTCCCAAATAAATCATAGAGAAGCCAAGGGAAGAACAGCTCACACACACAGAGGAAGATTTGGGTACAAATTCTCCTGGGCAAACCAATCCAATTTGCTCCCTAAAAATATTCTTTTAATTAGAAGCCGAGTGTGTATTATCTGACGTGAAATAGCAGAAGCCACAGAAGCACCAAGACCTACTTTCGTCAACCTATTTTGTTCCCAACTCACGAGACCATCTGAAGCCTTCATGTGCTGCTCTCACAAGTTCACGCCAAAGAGAAAACAAAGTTTTGAAATGATTAAAGAACCGGGGAGGGTGAAAGGGTTCCAGCCTGTGTCATTTCATTTCACACTGATGGAAATTAAAATGGAAGGGTCTGACGAATGATAATTAAACTCACTCTGGCTGATTTAATATGCACTTTGAGAAGAAGGGGGGGGGGGAAACACCGTTTTATGCCATGCAGATGTTGCCAGCACTTTTTGGGTAAACAAAGAGGGTACAGAGCTGGAAGGATTAGGTCAGAATTTGAACAGCCAGCAATGAGCTGGAAAAAGGAAAGAGGAAAGGCGGCAGAACTGAAGCAAACTTCAAGCCTCTACTAGCCACAGAAAAAGCTGTGAACAACTTTTCCTGGCATTCAAAGGTCACGGTTCTTTGGGGAGATTCCCCTGTGCGAGCCAACCCTGCTGGAATCAGCATGGTAGTACCCTTGCACTGCTTCCATTAATTTCAGTGGGGCACATGCTATATATGCTCAGCTTTCCCCAGTCTAGCAAGGTAGTGCTTCTCTTGTATGGCAAATGCACTATTCAAGCAGTCCAAATGTACAGGTTTTGGGACAAGCATTATTGTTTCCCACAGCCCACAGAGGCCCCAATGAATGGGACCAACACTCCAGCTAAACCAACATCCTATATCTAACAGTGAAGGTCCAGATGCCCACCAACAGGACATGAAGGCCACAGCTCTGGTTTGGTCCCAGCATCTCATATTCAGCTGCACAGGCTCTAAACGTGGAGGACCCATGTAGCTGTGATAGTTAATCAACTGATGTATCAGCATTGAGACACCTACCATCAATATAGTTGTCTATTTCTTTTTTTAAAGCTCTCTTAAGCTGGTGGAGGCAGTGAATTCCCTTAGCTAATTATGCGTTATGTGAAATGGTGTTGTCTGGTCCTGAAGCTCTTGCCAATCAGTTTCACTGGGAAACCCTGAGTTCTAATATTATGAGAGGAGAATGAATCCTGCCTCACTGGGTTCATAGTTATATAAACCTCTACTTAAAAAAACACACAAATAAACAAAAACCTTTAAGTCAGTTTTTTTCTCTGCCTGAACTGAAAAGTTCCAAATGCTTCAGCTTTTACTTGTAGGGAAGGTGCTTCAATGCCTTGATTGTCCTGGTTAACCTTTTTTGATACTTTGCCATCTCTACCATATCCTTCTGGTAATATGGTAAGCAGAATTGTGTGCAATATTCATTTTTATCTGGAATCCTAAAGATGCACAAGGTCATCTGTACTGGGCAATCTACTGGCTAGTGTCTGTGACTTCTTTGATATAAACACCAAACGTCCTCCCTTCTTTTTCCATGCCATACTGTCAACATTTTAAAATGTATTTTATTTTTATTTCTTTTTAAAGCCAGACACTCCCTTGGCTGCATCACTCAAGAGCAGGATTATACACGTAGTCTTTAAAATAAACAAGCAAGCAGTGAATTGGCCTAGAACCAGCCTTCTCTCCCCCAAAGCACTACAAGGGGATGGAAAAGTGCGCCATTGGTGCTGAATTGTTCGCCCAATTAAAGCACTAAAAATTATTACTTTTTCCATTATCTAGAAAGGCTCTCATTCTCCCAAAGTTGAACAAAAGTCAGGAGCAGGGTCAGTCGCTACAAAATCATGACATTTAAAAAGGAATACATGTCCTGTTTTTGTCTTGCGAATTTTAATTCATAAATTGCACAACAGATGAATCTTTCTGCTTTTTACCCTGTGGTTTCACTGTGCTGACAAGGAAGCCAGAGATCAAGTTATTGAAAACACATGCGCTTAACCCACACGGATGTCCGCCTGTCAGTATGGTGGGGAATGAGAGACAGAATCAAAGGAACCAAAGCCTTTACATGTGAACCCCCCATTTTGCTCCCCTGCTTTTTTCGTTAAATGCCTTTAACTTTCAAAGTGAAGGAATACCAATAAAAATGAGTCTATAAACTAGTTTTAGTTTGTTGTAGGTAGAAAAACGTCTGCCAGGAATGGCTCCAAAGGAGAGGGGGAGGGGGCTGCTTGCATGCCATGGTGAGGCTCTGTGCAAAACTTAGTGCTTTGCACCCCTTCTAGCTATGCCACTGAAATGGAGAACTCAGTCATTCAATGTATCTGCTTCTCATATCCTCTGCAGCCCATAATTTCAAAGCATTTAAACATTTTTCTGGATCAGGAGCTTTACTCACTGTTAAGGGGGGGCACACAATCTACCAACAGGGGGTTAAGCATAGGTCCCCCACAGTAGTAACCTCATTCATTTCAGTGGGGTCGTGGAACAGAACCACCATGGTTGTGTCCCTCATGTTTTTCTTGTGCTTGAAAGGATAATGCTGATATTTATGTCCCCAAATCTCCTGAACGCATCACTCCATGGTTTGTGAGTGTTCTTACAAGTTTAAGTGTTCTTACAAGTTTAAGTGTTCTCCCCCTGTTTAAGCTGGATCAAGCAAGGGTAGAATTCATGAGGTGTGAAAAATAAACATCTTAATATGGTGTAGCCCTCTGATGTGATTAGTAAAACTCCTAGTAACTTCGGAAACAGAATGAAACTTGACAAGTAGACATGATCTACTCATCCAGCAGCAGAAGCCACAAAGAAAATGGAATGACCTCAGCAATTCAGCAATGCTACACCTTCATGCAGTCCATGCGGTTTGCAGATCATTAGCAAGGTAGACCTAAACTGTAGTGGATGGACAACCAGCATGTGTTTTATAGTACAAATATAATATGTGGAAAGTAGCCTTCCAAAAATTCTGTTGAGAGAACCTGGAAACCATCAGAGATGGACCACAGTGGATCTGTGTTTCCATTTGGAGATTTCTTTATTTTTAATTTCAGTGGGCTTTATGCCATCCCATTCTCTAAAATGTGTCTGTAGTAGCCATGAGGACTTGAAGCTTACTTTTATTGGAAAAATGATATTTAGGACACTTGGGGTCCATGGCCCATATGTTGTTCACACCTGTCCTGTAACAATGCAACAAATATAACCTCTCCCCATTCATTGTCAGATACCCATGTCTTTTGAACAAACAGCTGCTTTCTTCTGAGTCAGACCCTTGGTCCATCCAATTCACCTACACTAACCACCAGCTGCTGGTCAGAATTCCAGATCTTTCCGCAGCCCTACTTAGACATGTCACAGATGGAACCTAGGGCCTTCTGCATGCAAAGCAAAAGCTCTTAGTCCTTCTCCTACGCACTTACACTATTATACTTTAAAATATTTTGAACTAAAATGCAATATTTTGTCTACTGAAGAGCATTCATGCACCCAGAGGGTGGGGCAACAAGGCGATGTCCCACATTTTATTCACATATGTAGTCTTTTACCATATGGTTATTGGTACTGGTTATTTGGTGCAACTGAATTGAAAGGGAAAGCTAAAGGAGCAGAAACGCAGCTTGTCTATGGTAACCATTTATTATCATTTTGTCTACCTTGGTTGCTTACAGGAAATAAATTTCTTTTTCAAAAAAAGAAAAAGAAAAGAGAAAGAAAAGCACAGATGAGCGAATTACAAAAAGGAACTAAAAGAATGCAAACAAATGTCACACAACAGTTAAAATGTCGGCAAAATCATGCAGTCTAGGACAAGATCACAATTGCAAAGGAAGTCATAGCAAAAGCAAAAAGACCAAAAACTTAAATCATCATAATCAACATCATCATTCATTTAAAAAGCCATACAGGTTTAAAAAGCCAGAGCTTGCAGAAAGTAAATTTAAAAAAAAAAGAAAAGAAGAAGACCTCAACACCAATTACATCAAGCATAATCAATAAAATGAACATCACAGCTCTGTCTGGTTGACATTTTAAACAGGTGAGTTAAACAAACATTTAAAATGCATCACAGTCCTACTGAGAGCATGCAACCAATTTCTCACAAACTTTGAAAAGGGTCCTCTTTACTTTGTAAATTCAGAACTGTGCCATCTCTGTCGCACAAACTGGTCTTCCCAGAAATGAATGTCAGGTGTGGGTCTAAACAGAGGTATCTGCAGGGCATGGAAGCGGAGTGGCTATAGAGCAACGGGGAAGCCTAGCCTGGTGTGAACTGGGCCAGCCAGTGCTTGGGCTGATCCTCTTCAGGGTGCTGCTGAAGGGTTCCATGATGGAAAAATCCTTCACAAAAGTTTTAAAAACTCTCCGCAAAGAAGCTTATCTGGGAAAAGCCCAGCCTAGCCTCTGCCTGACTAGCTAGTATTCTATGTGCAGAGATTAGTCTGTCTGGATGGAGGGGCTTTCAATCATGGGAATTCCCAGTCTGAAGAGGAACAGCCAGGCACAAGTTGATGATCTCGGTGGGAAACAGGCCACGGCTAAGCAACTAAGGAAGAGCTGCCAAAGCATTTGCTAGCAGTTCAAGCACTGGTGGGACTGGGAAGCTGCAAGAGGATATCTCCAAATTTTTGTCATCTGGGCTCAGCAGATTCAGACTGCCACTGACCACTGTACTTGGATAACAGAACAAAAAAATGAGGCTCCCAGATTATAAACTAACACTACTCCATAGATTCTGTTGTTGTCAATCTGCTTCAGTTTGTCATACCCCCGGAAAGTAATCTGTCCTGGAGTTACAGTTTTTCTTTAAAGTTACTGAGCATCCAAAATTCATCCTGATGACTCCTTTCAAAGCACCTCCATTCTGCATCCTGTGTGACTGCTTCAAGCAAGCTGTTATGCTGTTGAAAGTCAGTGTGAACTTGCAATATCTACAAGCAACTTAGGGTGAATCATACAATCTAAAGCTGGTCCCTTGGGGGTCCACAGTCATTGTCACTGTGTTACCCATGGTCAACATCAGTTATCCGACTGCTCCACCACAGTTCCAGGTAAATATTTCAGTACGCATGACTGCCTCTTTATATTTCTCATACTGCATATCCTCATTTACACGGTGGAGCAATTAGACAACTATTTTGCCTTGTAACAAGGTGGGATGCACATGTCAAATGCGTCAAAGATCTATGGACTGGTTGTGGAATCGGCTCTAAGGCTATTGGTGACATTAGATGCAATCCACTTAGAAATTCTCCTTAGTAAATTCTATCAAAATGAATGGGGAGCTGTACAAGAACATGGCTTGGATTCATTTCAGTGGGACATGTGTAGAAAACACTGTCAAGTGGATTATGGCCAGCTGGTGCAAAACCAGTTCTAAAATACGGAATTACACCTTAGAGTAAGTGAGATGCTGTCAACAAAAACGGTACCCTCCATGGTGACTTTTCTTTTTCTTTTGTAACATGTTGAGATCTTCCCCCTTTCCCCATCCTTAGCTGCTGCTTGTCTGGGGGGGGGGGGATGTCTCCATGCAGGAAATGCACATTATGATGATATCACAACATAGAGAAGCATGAGTAAACACTATTTAACATGGAGATTCCACTTTTGCTGGCAACCCCAAGCTGAGTGTAATGCAGTTCAATCCTATGACACATGCAGGGCAACTGTTAAAGCAAGTTTGTACTGTGATGATCTATTTTGGAGGCCGGGCAGTTTGGATTTCAAAGCTGTCCTGGTTATCTGTCTGAGCCAGAATGCCACACTTTTGTTAAGGTGCCAAGCAAGTATCAAAGGAGTGAAGGATCCTTCAAAACAAAAGGAAGCCTCAAAGGAAGGGGGTAGTCTGATCATTATGCACTTGCCAGTGACTTGGATTAATTTTCATCATTACTGAATCATGCATCTTAGATAATGAGATTCATCCTCCTCATTTCTCTAACCGCCATTAAAAGCCACCAGCCCAAATGGAAACCAGCAAGACTTGCTGCCATGCAGATGCAAGGGGGAGAAGCAAGTTCTGACCAGGATGTCCCTTTGAATTTTTAAGCACAGCCAAAATGTAAATTTCAAGGAATTCAAACCAATCACTCCTGAAAGTTTGTGAGAAATTGTAATGCTAGCTAACCCCACTCTCCACCCCCCACAACTAACCCCAGGGTGAGTTACATTCCATGTGGGTATTAAAAAATAAACTCATACAAAGAAGAGAAACCAAACTGAGAAAGCAAAATCAAAAAACAGGAAAAGATACGGAGATTTTCTTTTTTTTAAAAAAAATAGTCCAGTCAAGTCAGAGGAGTCAGTAAGAGCAGCCTTTAAAAAAAATTCAGTAGATACTGATATTAATGTATGGACCACCCAGGCTCTCTCTCTCTTTCTCTCTCATTAGCACTGTAGTAAACCCCGATTAATTTGTTATGCATCTTAAGAACTAGTTGATAAAAATTATGTCTTGTGAAATCGGCAAATAGTCTGCAAAGTGAAATAAGAACAGAAATTAATAGATTAAACTGACAAGATAAGTTCCAGAACTTAAAAAAAAAAAGTAAAGCAGGAAGGGGAGCAATTGTGATTGGTTTGAAAAAACATAACAAACTCTTAAAGCCTGCTGGATAACCTGATGCGAGAAGTCCAGAGTGCAGCCTGATCCTATGCATGGCTGCTTCGAAGGAAGTTTCACTGATATAGTGAAGCTTTACTACCACATAAGAGGACACAGGATTGCAGCCTTCATCAAAGTGTGGACTATTTTCCCAACCTTTCCAGCGAATGCTTATCACCTTTCAGGGTGTGTGTGTGAATCATGGTACAATGCCATACATTATTATTTATTACTTAAATTTGTATATCAGTTTCTAAGGAAAAGGTCTCAACGAAGTTTAAAATTCAGGCAGTTCCCACTTGCAGACCACACTATAAAGCATTTTTATATAAACATAAAAACAAAATAAAAAGCAGCCAAGAAAATTGGAGTGCTTCAAGAAGAAAGCACATTCTGGAGAGGAAATTCTAAGAGCCCATGTGAGATGTGATGAGAATTGTATCATTGAGCCTTAAATGCCTGCTTTTCAAGTGAAAATAGCACGCGGGGGAGGGGGTGTTTGGGACAGTGTCAAGGGTTTTTGTAACCCTTTCCTCCTATGCTCCAGCAAAAATGACCTCCCACTGGTGCTTCCCTCCAGAGACAAACACAGCTGCAGGGACGGAGGAAGAGACTGATATATTCACTTGAAAAAACAAACAGATAAGGGCCACTGATGTGGTTAATACCACACCTCATTTGGCACTAGTAAGGCTGACGATTACTGTACTGCAAGAAAAAGGACAGATTTGGCCTGCCTTCTAAAGAGGAAGAGAGAAGGGGGGTAGGGGACAGTTGAACATCTTTGAGCAATAAATAGGCCATCACCACCACAAAGGCAGCATCAGATTTCAAAAGCATTTGCAACATGGCTTCTCTATACACTGGGAACATTTACTTATGATTTACTATATTTATGTCTTTCTTTCCTTCCATTATGGAACTCAAGTTGATGCACATCATATCCCCAGGTGGCCTTCCACTGACCCGCAAGGTGGTTGTCTCAGGTGCTCTCAGACCATGCCCTGGGACTATGGAAATAGATTTTCCTTCCAGTAACAAGAGTCCAGGGTCATGCAAGGTTTTAAAGGTAAAGTTCAGCAGCTTGGATTGTGCCAGGAAACCAACTGGTAGCCAACCAATTGCTATATGAGTCCTAGTGTCAGGCTATTCCATTCTGGACCAGCTGTAGGTTACCTAATGTGGAGTGCAATACAATAATCCAGTTTAGAGGTTACCAAAAGCACTGAAGCATGGTTGCAGCTTTCAAGAGAAGCAGCTGGCGTGCCAAGCAAAAGTGGAGAAGGAGCTCTTGACCACAGCAACCAGTGACAGTAAAGCACAACTTGGTTCGGGAGCATTTCCAAAAGGTGCAATTCTACACACCCACTTCTTGACTGAGACCCACCTGCTGTCAACAACTGTGCCCTTAATCCTGGCTACGTTTCAGTTTACTAGCCTTCACCCAACTCATTACCCTCCACACATCTGCTCAGGGATTCCACTGCCTCATTAGGAAACTGGGGATGCTGAACTTCAGAGTCTCATATGACCTTTCTGAATGGTTCCATGCAGATGTAAAATGTCATAGGAGATGGAATAGAGTCCTGCAGAACCCCACAAGGGACAGATCAGGTCCCACAACACTGCTTTCTGGAACTGACCGGACAAGTAAAAGCAGAGACACTGCAAGGCAGCACTCCTAGCCACCAACTATGCCTACTAAAAACCACTGGGGAGGCCTAGGAGAATTGACTGGGACACAATTTCCATCTATCAACCAATGACAATCATTCACTAGTGTGACCAGGGTGGCTTCTGCCTGCATATCAGGTCTGAGCAAAGGATCCAGACCCATAGAGGGTGACCCACAGATGGAGCTGGTCAGGAGACTTTGTCCATGCCCTCAGATTTCAATAATGGAACATTGTCCATTAGTGTGACTACAGACATTTCTGCCCCAAATCCTGGCCTGAAGCCAAAATAACAAACTGGAGGTGATCTGCTCTATCACTTTGTCCCAAAAACACAGATTATAAACTGGTGCTCGCTTTCCTGGATGCAATTGCCCCAGGCAGGATTTCTTGAGGAGCAATTAAACAAGAGGGCCACAGGGCCACTCCTTGCCCTCTGCAAGCCTCATAGCTTTGCCTTCTCTCTCTTGGAAAGTGAATATCAGCCATTAAGGGGGAAGGATCTAGTGCATACGGGGTCAGTTGGGACTCCAGTGATCTTTGTCCATGTCCTTCGGGATCAACAACAGAAACTTATTCAAGAAACGGATCAAAGGCAGCCAAGAATATCTCAGGTACAGACCCCATCACACCCATCTGAGGTCAAGCCTCTGTGGGCTTCCATGTACGGTGCCTTGGGTTGCGCACTGGACAGCAAAGTCAGGATATAAATATGCTTAAATATAGCAACTAATCAACCTAAAGGAATTTTGCAAACCTGGTGCAGAGGGAATTAAACAAAGAAGTTGTAAAATGACTGCAGCTTTAAAGAGGGTCATCTTCTCCGCTCCAACAAGAAAAACATATATAGAGAGAACTGAACAGGTAGGTCACGGCATTGTTTCACCTGACTGGAGTAAATTACCATGCAGTGTCAGCTGGCACTTTATCTGCTTAAGCAGCAAACAAAAAGCAAACACCCCAAGAGAAAGGAGAGCACTGAGAATTGAGGCTGCCAATCTACTACAATGGCAGCAGTGGACTGAGAGCAGTTCTTTCATTCTTTTCATGCAAAGGAGACTATAATTTCCTCGGGGTGAGCTGGCTTTCACCTTCTTATTTTAGCACAGACATCAGAACAATCCTATATTTAGGTTCCATGACACATTGGGACTGTAATAAGAACTGACAACAGGCCTGCGCCGTAATGGACCTTCTGACACATTGTAATGAGGGTTAAGAAAGCCCAGGCCTATCAATCCCAAGTTCTGGAGCTATAGATAAAAAGGTACGTCTCCGTCAGTGCTCCTTCCACGCAACCTTAATTTATTTCCATGAAACTTGGGCAGACCCAGTCCTGGCTAGATTGTGCCCCCACAAGGTTCTCCTCCTCTTTATTCTAAGATATGCCCACAAAGCAGGCCAACAAGCAATCACCTGGAATTGTCCCAGTTCCAGGGGTAGCACCTTGCAGGACACAAGCTCACAGCCTGCACCAAGTTCCAAGGACCTACCTGGTAAGAAAATCAGGGGATAACTATTTTCCAAACTCTAAATTTGAGTCACATGCCACCGGCCACGCTGCCTTGCTTCTAGGGGCTCTCTGGGTTATCGAAGAACTCCTGGGAGCAAAGGAGTTCCCATTCAAGAGTGGGAGTGGTTGGAACTGCTTCTGCACACCTTAATGTCAGTCTGATACACATTGGGACTGGAGACCAGACAAATACTAGAGGAAGGGAGGAGACCAGAAGAGAAGGAGAGCCACAAGTGGGGAGGAAAAAGGGGAGGGAACAGAAGAGGTAGGATGGGTGAGGAGTGGAGAGCCAGGTCAAGGGTTGTGCCAATCCTCCAGGATTTACCTGGAGTCTCTGAGAACCTGCATCCATCTGCAGGTGACTACCAAAAGCTATGTGGGAGATTTTAACAGGACCTCCTTGCCTTAATGACATTATGTCATTGGGGGGGGGGATCTCTAGGAGAAGTTGCCTTGTTTGTAAAACTTATTAACCACAATCCTAATGGGGGGGAGCACACAGAGGCATACGGAATACTGCCTGGCGTCAGCATGTATCAAATCCAACATGACCATAAACAGATCACTTATGAAGCCAGATGGGGAGTACTGCCAGAAGGCTCCCCAGTGGGTTAACATGCAAACAGCCAGCCAAAATCTAAGCTCACCTCTCACCCTCCCCTGGGGTGTATCTTATCTCCATCACATTGATTTTCAGAGGCACAATTGGTAATGATGAGCTCCTGCCCTTCCTCCCAGCTCCTGGAGGAATGGGATACATTCTTGTTGCATCCCTTCCCAGAGGTGGGGAAGGGATGTGGTTGTCCCTTGTGGATGCCCACAGATATGGCCTACGGAATGGTGTCAGCCCAGAAGCGAAGAAGATTCATGACAAGTCAGAGGCAAATCTGGTATGGTCAGAGATGAATGATCAAACTGCCAACACTGATGAGGTTTTGGCACACAGAGCAGCTGAGGGAAGTAGGGAAGAAGTTAGGGGCGGTTGTAGCAGAAAAATGGTGGGCTTAAGACCTGCCATTTCTCCATTAAGAAGGACCTCCTCTTGAGGCTGCTTTCCCTACAAGGAACAGCCTGAGTGTATAAATGACACAAAGTGTCTTGTTTGCAAAACTTATAAAACCACAAATTCTTTTGGCAAACACAGTTAAGAAAAAGCTCCCTTCCAGATTCTTGCTGCAACCGTTGAGACTGCCTCGAAAAATCTCTCTTGTGGACACACAGTAGGAAGGGCGAAAAATAACTGCGGCCGGTTCCCTTTCCTTCAGGGTGATGTCTTCATTCAGGGCTGGCACCACAGCTGAAGCAGGAGAGGCATCAATGCTGGTTTTCTTTTTTTTTAAAAGCTTCGTACAGTATATGTTTTGTGGGAAACCTGGCACAAAGAGGGGCTCTGCTGACATAGACGGTAATGATCCCTATTGACGTGGAAGAATGTCCCAGTGTCTGATCAGGAGGAAGCACCAGCCACTGTCCCTAATTTGCTTTTGGGAAAGGGGTTCTAAAATGCTTGTTCGTGTAAGTGGTACAAGCTGCTATTTTTCAGCTTTCCCTTTCAATTTCTAGGAGTCCTTGTCTCTAGTGAACATACCGCACACATGTATGAATACTAAGACACTGTGCAGGCTCCAATTCACACATGTGGAACCAATGAGATTCAATTCACAGAGAACATGCCTATCAATAGCTACATGTCAGGGTAGCTATTTGAAAGCTTCCAAGGTAGCAGCCCACTGAATATCAGGTGCTAGGGAGGGCTATTTGCCTACATTTCCCCACATTTGCCCACAGAGGCATCTGTGGGACAAGAGGAAGGCTGGGCTAGATGGTCTGATCCAGCAGGACTCCCCATATGATCTTAATCAAATACTCTCAGCACCTAAAGGAGGCATGTGTCTGGAGTAAAACTTGTTATGCCTTTACAGTTGCAGACCAGCTTCCTTGGGATCAAAAATATTTCCACCAGAATCCTGGACTTTCTTTTTTTTGCCCCTCCTGACTTTGACTAATATAATGGAACTTGGCTTCTTAACTACCCTAAGCACATTTGTTTTTTTCCTCAGTTTCCCTCTCGCATGCAACCAGAGAATGTGGAGCCAGGTGGTGTCACCCCACACTTGCAACACGCATAGCGAGTTTTCGGTGCAGCGTAAACATTTGCAAGCTGTGGTGTGCGGGTGGGGCAATTGCTCTTAGCAAAGCAGCAAGCCCACAGACCTCAACAGAAATCCCGAGGTGACATTTGCTGAAAAAAAGAGAATGACGGACAGGACTACACTGGCATTTTCAGGCATCTCAGTGTGCTGCTGGCATAAAACAAAGTCCAGGGTGTTTGGTCTCAGTCGCTGCCTGTTGATTGTGGCACGAATGAAAATGGAAGGGGCTGCTTGTTATCGGCAGGAGGGGATGTTTAAAAGCCTGCCAGCCTACCATTTCAAAACCTCAGGAGCTCTCCAAAGTGACGACGAGCAGTGCTAGACTTGGGGCGAATGGAGATCTCTAAATGCAGCAAGGGCTGACAGCTGTACAGAAAGGAAGAAAAGGGTAGAGGAAACAAACAAGGGGGAAGCATTCAGCTGCAGCTTGTCTCAGCAAAGATGGCCTTTTCACGTAATACTACAAATGAACTCAAATTTGGAGTAAAAGAAAAAGTATATATAAAGTTGATAGAGCATTTTCTGTACAAGCAGAAGCAATTGAGAAAATGCGTAGCATCATCATCATCTTCTTTTCTCTTTTTTTTTTTTTTTTAAAGAAAACAGTATTATTTTCAAATAACCAGTACCAATTAACACCCATAGGGAACACAGGTTTTTCCTTCTTCGTCCCAGTATTTTTTAAATGTTACATCAACACTGATACTGGAAGGAATGACGTGTATACCTGAAGGTGGGTGAAACAAGTCATCACAGAAAGGTCCTCTTTTAAAATACTTTTCTGACTCATTTTCATTGCTTTTCTTTTCTGCTTTGCGCAAGCCCCGAGGATTAAAGTTTCACGTACCTGGAAACTGGTAGCTGTAACTGGGAGCAAACCCAGGGTATCCTCGGCCGTAAGTCGCCACAAAATTGGGATAACCTTGAATAGAGGAGTGGGAGAGAAAGAGATCTGGTTTAAATTTTGGCTCTCAAGGCACATGGAAAAAAATTACAACACAGAAAGGAGAAGAAGAGATGTGACTTTTTCACATACATACATACATATATACATACATACATAAGACCTTTATTGGCATAGATACAAAACATCCACACATGTGATAGAAGGGAGCAGCCAAACGGACAGTACACTTAAGACAATGGGTGGGAGAAAATGGTTTTTGAATGTTCACCAGTGTTTAAAAAAGCATTCCTGAAGATAGAAAATTAGCACATCAGACCAGGGACTTCTAAGCTTTTTCCTGCTGGCCTGGATTTCTACTTACAGGGAGAGAAACATTAAAGGAACATTAAAGGATCATATATCACCCTTCTGTGATCTGAAGTGTGACAGACTTTCTTACCGCCTTTGAAATAAATCAGGACATTCTTTCCCGGTACAAATATTTATACACGTATACTGCACCTTTCCTGATCAAATTCACCTCAAGGTGGCTAGCATCTACTACATCCACACCCATAGTGTCCTTTACCTGGGATTCTAGAGTAGAAGTATTGAACATGTGGGTTGGGACCCAGATGTGGGTTACAACTCAACCTCAGCTGTGTCATGGCAATACTGCCCCCACTATCTTGTTCTGACATTCAGGCCTGCACAGTGTGAACAGTAGCCAGGGCTAAACATCCTGGATGAGGCAAATCCTCTGGATAGCACTAAGGATAGCACAAGGACTTCAGGGGCCTGCAGGAAAAGCCTTTGCTGGCCTCCCTGGATGCTTCTGTGCTTGTGCTTGCACAGCTACTGCCCCCAACTTGCAATATCAACCTTGCACTCCTCTCTAGGGTGTTTGGATATTCTTCCGCCAGAGCATCACTCACATGCTGTGTGGAGTGTGGAGAGAATAATGCTTTCCCAAACCAGGATAGGAGAGGGGGATGGCTTCTCTATAATCCCCCATCACTGCCCCAGTGCCACTGGAGAGATACACTCTGCTCTCCTTTCTAGCTGGTTGGGTCCGGGAAATGATTTTTGGTATCATCATGAGGGCCTCTGGAGAAGGCAAGTGAAAGCAGCAACCAACTGAAGTCAGCGATTCCCAAACTTAACAGAGTCACGGCACCCTAATTAAGTGGCAGGCTCTCCTTCCTGGCTCTCCTGAGCGCTGCCACATTGGATCGTGTGCGATCTCACACCATTTTTGAATTGCCCAAGATATTGCGCAATTCTTGCGAGATTTCGTAAAAATCACGATCCAAGATGGCAGTGCCCGGGAGAGTCAGAAGAAGAGGCCACCAGGAACATCCAGTGGCACCCCTGTGAGCTTGCATGGCACCTGAATTTGGGAACCACTGCTCTGAGGTGCTCATTTGAGCAACTAATGCAGCTGTTGCTTACTAGTAGCTTTAGGGGGCAGATCATGGACCCCTGTAAGCACTTGACCAGTGACCAATTTGGCCAGCCATCAATGTTGTCTATTCCTGGAGACTTTGGACGTAGAGCGATTGCTTGGCCCAGCTCCTCCAATCGCCAGCTGGCTCCCTCCATCTCCCATCCATCCATCTGCTCTCCTCTCTGTCAAACCTCATCTTTGTTCCTCTTTCCTTTCCTTTCAGAATTAAGCACAAGCTGCTGTCATGCCACTCTTTGCCCATCCTCTCCTTTCAACTGGTCAAGAAGGGGCAGAATGGCACTATAGCAATGCACAGTGACAGGTGGCCACTAGGCAGGAGCTGTGGCACTCATTTAGCCACAATGCTGGCCTGCTGGGTTCTTGAAGGCAAGTCCCACGTTGCAGAAGGGATCTTGAGGTGGGTCCCAGCACTTGATAAGTTGAAGACAACTGCTCTCGAGGATCCCAAGTGCTGTATACACCTTATTTCCATAACACAACAATCTTTTCACGTTAGCGGCTACTGCATTCTCCTCATCGATGATGGGGAAGGGTGGTTGTGTGTGGCTTCTCTGAGCCACCCCAGGGAGCTCATGACAGAAGTGAGACCTGAACAGAGAACTTCCTGGTTCACAGCTCAGAGTCTTCACTGCTAAGTCAGCCTTACAGCAAAAGTTTCAGTGGCATCCTAAACAGAAAAACACCATGCCTGGAGATCAGTATCATTTCCTTGATAGTTTCTCCCCTCTCTCCAAGTTGAGACTGGAGCTACTCGTGATTAAAATGCACTCCAGTCGCTCAAGTCTAAGGACGGTGCCGACTACTCCTCCCCCCAGCTGGGACAAGTAAATGCCAAATGCTGAGGCTAAGCACATAACACAGGTTTGCTCTGACATTTGAAGAGCTTACAAGAAATGTACTTTGCCTCAGAACTATTGACAGTTGGAGATTAAGGTACTAGTAATGCTTCATCCCGAGAGGGTGAAGGACAACTGTTAACGCATCTGAGCGTCAGCGGCAGCAAGATCAAGGAGCTGAGAGGACCACGGGGTTTTAATTTTGCAGGAGGCGAACATTCAGCAAAGCCACCAATTAGTTTTCACAGAGCAGAGGCACACGCATCTGCAAAGTGCCCTGAACACAGGAAGCTGCCTTCTAGGCCACCTGGTTCAGTGCCGGGAACCAGCAAGGGCCTTTTCCCAGTCCTATCTGGAGAGGCCGCCATAGATCAAACCTGGGACCCTGCGCGTGCCAAGCACGCATTGTACCACCGAGCTATGATCCTTCCAGCCATTGGCGGGCATTCTGGACTCACAGGACATTTAATCCCTTCATATTAATTCTCGTGGCACCCTTGCAGTCCTGTCATGGCTGAGCATCTGGTCTGGGAATTTCCAGCCTGCTGCACATGTCACTAGCCAACTTCTGTTCCCGCAGGGGGCAAGTTTTAATGTGAACGAGCACCCTGTGTTTTGTTAAGACTCCAATCCAGATATTTTGTTGAATCTTCATCCCTTCAATTGCTGGCTGGTTTCTCTCCTTCTCTCCCCCCCCCCCTGCACAAAGCTGTTGCACTGCAATGCAACATGCTCAATTATTTTGCCAACATACCATGTCCCTCCATTCCAGATGAGATTTAGACGTCCATACTGTTTGCTATTAATCATCATTTAGAGGTGGAACATTAAACGCCTGGATGAGTTTTGATTACTAATTATGAAGGGGATGGATTGGCGTGTGTGGAACAAAACAGTGACAAGCAAACCAGGCGCTGTTGCTTTAAATGCATGCACATACTCCACCCTTAGTGCGCATTTCGCAAGGTGATTCTGCCAAAAAATTCATTAGATCACTCAGGGGTAAAGTTCTATACACTCTTTTCCTTAAAGCAACAATAGCAATAACCATATTTCCATCGGAGACGGGTTCCCCCAGGATGGAAGTACTCACCGCCCAGTGCCATTTTGAATTCAACTTGATTGTGCTCCTTAATAAGGGCTCACTGCAGGGTCAGTGGGGTAATGAGTTTGTCACACTGAATTTGAGGCGGTCTTTTCTAACAATTAATGGCTGGACTGTGTAACTAGATAGCCGTTTCCAAAGGAAAGGGGTGGAGCCTGTGAACTCTGTTCTGAAAACAGTTCACGTACAGATTCACGGGTCGAATTTTCCAGGCACCAAACTCTTCTGGTAAGAGATTCCCATAAAATCTAGAGGCTGAGTGTGACGTGTGTGTGGGGTGGCTCATATTCCATTTAAGTCTTCAAAGCTGGAGCCTGAAGGCAAGACACAACTGGGGAGATTCACTACAACCTTTCGGAATTCAGCACGTTAACTTTTCCAATGATCATGTGGATGGTGAATCGGTCTTGCAAACCAGTCACTGGAGATCTTCAAGCAAAGGCTCAACAGGACCCTGTTGGAGATGCTCCAGGAGGATTACCTGCTATAGGCAGGGAGTTGGACTAGATGAACTTGTGCAACCCTTCCAACTTCATGATTCTATGGAAGGTTCATAACTGTTCCACTCTTATGTGAAGACCAGACTGAACAAATGACACTGCCTCCTATTAGGCCAGAATATTGGCTGAATTAGCTCAGCACTGTCTACACTGATTGGTAGTGGCTCTCTAGGGTTCCAAGCAAAGTTCTTTCCAGCCCTACCTTAAACCTGGGACTTCCTGTATGCAAAACAGGCCTTATCACTGAGCTATGGCTTCTACTGTAGAATTTATGAAACACACAAATCCACTGAGAACAATCAACTTGTAAAAACTATGAGAGTCACCTACAGGGCAGAACTAGATGCAATGGACAGGTGTGCGTGATTGGAGCCCTTATGAAATAGGAAAAGTCACTTTTGGACAGGCAATAGGGATTGGAGGAGAGGCAGGAGAGGAGGAGCTTAGCAATTTCCCTGCTCCATATTGCCCTCTCTTAACTGGCTTTTCATCCTGCAGGGTACCAAATGTTGTGGCACAAAGGTGACCATAGGTGGTACCTTGTAGAAAATATGACGGGGCCCACTGCCTTGCCCAGCCAGCCTGAGGCACTGAGGCTTGGCTGCTTTTGCTGCTCCCCACTACCGCCTAGTAAGCCAGGGTCCATGGGGGATCCTGACCAGGCAACTGTGAGATAGCGCCAGTGGGCTGTCATCTTCTCTCCCCAACGTCATTTGACATTTCCAAGATGCTGCATGTGGGGCAACTGAGAATTGTTAAATAGCAGCATGGAAAGAAAGAGGACAGTCTGTTACTGTTCTCTTACTAGTTAGCATCCCGATTGGGTGCCCTGCCTGGAAAGACAACCAGCAAGTGGTTGGAGGACAGATGACAGTCCTCCTTCACCACTACCACTGCAGCTACAGAAGATGGCATAGACAACTCACATTCATCTGCGGCCTGGGTCCCAAGCACATGAGAAGGGGGCTAGTATACCCATGTGCTTTCCACAGATGGGAGTGGGGCTGAAGCTGCCACTGCCGTGGTAAAAATCTTGGTGAAAACACCAACCCAAATTATTGTTGGTTGTGGAATACCTGAAGTCCTAGGAATTTTCAGGAAAGGGGTTGGAAGAAAAAAGGAAAAAAAATCCTGCTGGCTTAAGCCCTTAAACAAGTCTAGGGTACAGCCACACTTGGAATACTGTATGCAGTTCTGGTCGTACAGATGGAGATGTCAATAAGGGTCTTGAAGAGCTGGAAAAGGTGCAGAAAAGAGCAATCACAATGATCAAACACTACACCAATATTGCTCTGTAGAAAAGCTAAATCATCTAGGGTTTCTTAATTTAGTAAAATGATGGCATTAATAGGTTAATAAAGTTATTCCTAGTATGAAAAATGAGACAGCATGAGAAATCTCTCTCCCTCCCTCTCACTGTGACACCTACAATTCAGGGCCATCCAATGAAACCTGTTGCCAGAAGACTCAGGACAGACAAGGATTCCTCCACATACCAGCAGAATTAATGTGTGGACTTGGCTATCACAAGCTGTGGTGATGGCAACTGAGTTAGGGCAAGATCCTATTGAGCCTGGTGCCGGCAGTACACCTAAGCCCTTTAGAGACAGATTTGAACTTGTCTGATCTCGGAAGCTAAGCAGGGTCAGGCCTGGTTAGTACTTGGATGGGAGTCCGCCTGGGAATACCGGGTGCTGTAGGCTCATACCATAGTCTTTCGAGACTGAAGGTTGCCAACCAGGGACAGAGGAGCATCTTTTCATTTGTTTTGTCAACCACTTGGTGAATTTTTGTTTAAGCTTGGTAACTTTGAGTCTCTTACATTTGTATATTTATTCATAGGATTTATACCCCCCCTTTTCCACCTCTGAAGAAGCCCCCAGGGTGGCTTACAATGCTTTAAAAATTGCAATACAACAACAAAACAATAAAACTCTCAAGCCAGTGCTGGACTTCATAGGAGCCAGAGTTAACTGCTCCCTCTGGCCTGCATCCTTTCCTCCTATGCATCTCATTATTTCCAAGACACACTTGAAATGGGGGGCAGGGGGAGAGACTGCTTCTGGTGGTGGGACAAATTCAGAGCAGGAAACAGAAGGGAGGACAATTATCAAGTGTAATCTTGTTCCCCCCCACCCCATTCAGAATTGGTTTTTCTGTTTAAAAAGGGCTAAAGTAACATTCAACACATCAATGCATACATTGGTCCTCCAACAAGTTAGTCTTTCTGGGGCTCCTGCACAGATGGTGTGTGAATTCACCCTGAATGTCACTTTCTACCTGCAGAATGGATTATTTTATCTGTTCTAAGCTTTTAGTTGGCAATGAATAAGAAACTCAGCCAGAACACTGAGACTAAAAAAAAAACCCTTCAATTTAAAAGCAAAAGGTGGCAAAAATCTTGATGCCAATCAACTGAGATCAGCGAACACAATAAGGACACCTGTGTCATTCCCTCTCCCCGTTACCAATCCCTCGCTCCCCACCTCCCCTGAAAAGGCATCACTTCCAACAACAAAGACAAATATACAGCTGACTGGATGCTGGTTCTTATCCATATATCCCATCGCAGAACATTTCTCGAGGTCAGGCAGATGAAATCATAAATTTATAATACAACATTACTTCAATTTTCCTCTTCATTTGCCGCTGCGATGCCCAGCTCTGCTCTAACGAGTCAGAGCCTGATCTGCACGGGGGGAAAATTGGCTGGCTGAATATCAATAGCACATTAACACCGTACCCATGTGGACGCTTCATCAAGCCAAATTATGGGCAGGCCGGCCTAGCCGCCATTTCCCATTTAGCCGCCATTCTCGCCTTGCAATGGGTACTGAGCAATTTATTTGCTTCAGTACTTCTGGCGAACGATCAATCTTGCAGTAATTATCTCTTGTCACTAAACTGTAAAATCGAGGCTTTGCCTGGATTACCTCCCTTGAAGGGAGAACTTCCTACCCAGGAAAGTACAGACCTAAATCAACAATCAAACATGCTTTCCAAACACAACTTCTTCCTCTGCTCTTTATCCTTTGCTCATCAAGACAGCTGCGCCCAGGTAAACCTGCTATGCGGACAAAGCGTCCACAGCTGGCTCTGAAGCTGGGGGTCCTGCCGTGCAGGTCTGAAAAAGAGGCTGCAGGCTTTCATACCAGTTAGGGATCAGGGGAACTGGCCTTGAAATACCAGAATAGTGGGCAGCTTCTAAGGGTCCACTGATGATACCTGAGACCATCTCTGCGCCCACAGCCTTTCTGAAGTGGGCCCAGGGTCCCCAAAGGCCCAGCGCTGATCCCCAAGACCACCGTTGTGCCGTGATGGTAGCAGAGCTACATTCTCAGGGCCCAGAAATCAATGTGCCAAATGACCCATGAAACCTGGAACTGGTACTGGCCACTGACACCTTCTGAGGATGCAAGTCTTGGGATTGAACAGTTTTCCATTATAAGTTTTGACATGCTACTTGAGTCATTTGCAGTTCTAAATCCTGAAGCAGAAATGGGGGGGGGGAGAGAATCTGACTGGGCAATACATGGGGACAGAAAACCAAGTCTCCTCCAAGATGTACCTTATCCTTCCGATAACAATGCAGTTAAACTGCTGGGCACTGGCTCAATTTTGTGGAGGAAAGAATAATTTGCTTGTATTGATTTTGAAATCAAGGATTGGAAGCCTGACATGCTCAGACTCTTTGAAACTTAATAGCTCAGTTAGTTTACC
This sequence comes from Tiliqua scincoides, assembly GCF_035046505.1. NCBI lineage: Eukaryota > Metazoa > Chordata > Lepidosauria > Squamata > Scincidae > Tiliqua > Tiliqua scincoides. The sequence goes on from NC_089828.1 coordinate 53,144,476, forward strand.
TTGCAGTTGGCTGCAAAGTGGTTTCCCAGAGCGAGAACACTTAACAGCTGACTCCTATGCATGTGTAGTCAGAAGTAAGCCCCTCTGAACTAGGCAGGGCTTACTCCTGATTAAAGGTGTACAAGACTGCAGCTGTAGAGCCTTAAGAAAAGTTGGACCTTCTGGCTGGTCACTGTGAGAAACAGAATGCTAGGTTAAACAGACCATTGGTCTGATCCAGCAGGGCTCTTGTGATCATACATGCTCAAGTTGAGAAGTCCCATTCTTTTTTATACAGCGACATCAATGTGCACATGATGCTTTAAGCAGCTCAAGAGGCCAGGATTCTGCTCTGAGGGGAAAGAGGTATTGTGCCAAAGCCTTCACGGAAAGGGAGGGTTTTAAGAGCTCTGAAGGCAGGTGTTCCAGGAGGCAGTTTTAAGCTTAAGAGAAAGGGTAGAGTCATGGGGCAGGGACAGGTATGAATCCCAATAACATACAGACTGGGGTACTATATGAATCTACCCTTGCTTAGCTTTCTGTGCTTAGAGAGGTTGGGCTAGAGGGGGCCTGAGATCTGATCCAGCAGGACTCCTTACATGCTCAGAATGTACATACTTAAAAGGGGAAAAACAGGTAAGAACAGACTTCTCCCCTTCCTTCTGGTCTGGTCCTTCCTTCTGGGCAGGAGGTCTGGTCTAGAGGGTAGAGCCTCCGTTAGCCCGAAGATAACATCAGAAGATCACCAGTTCGAGGACACCGGCAGCTCCCTGAACAGCTGAGAATGGCGAGACCTTGAAGCAGCTGACAAGCCCAGCTGAGTGATTCCACCTGCTCTGGGTGTGAGCAAGAAGCGTCTTGGCTGCACTCCATGTGAGAGATGGAGCTGCTTGTCAGCCTGCATGGGAGAACTGGAGGCCAGAGGTGAGACCAAACCAGGAAGGTTCATTCTGAAATGTTGCTGGTTCTTGAAAGAGAGAACCTCTATGATTGTAACAATCCTCTTGAGGGATTTAGAAACGCCTGCCTATGTAAACCGCCTTGAATAAAGTCAGAGGAATAATCCGATGACCAGAAAGGCGGTATATAAATACCTAGTTTTTTTTATTATTATTATTCCAACCACCTTCTTGTGTTCCGCTATGCAAAAATAACCACCAGAGGGTGTCCAGTCAGCTGCATGGGATGGTTTCTGGTGGTACCTCTGGTACAGTGGGCTCAGACTCTGCTCTCATCCTTACTCTCTCGGATGAAGCAGAGCTCTCAGGAGCGGAGGAAGCCACCCCTGTAGAAGAATGACTTTCTCTGAAGGGCACAAGCCTCTTTTATGCATGAATGCAGACCATCTAGATTGAACGTGTGGCACTCCAGCAGAGCTGTGGTCTGGCTCCCTCAGCAATATTAAAAAATCAGTCCCAGACTTCCTGGAATTAGATGCTCAAGCTAGGTAGTATTTCAGTGGGTTGAGGAATATAAATTTTACTGGCTGAGCTTTTTGTAGCCGGGGAAGGAAGGGGAACCAGAGAATTAAAAGATTATCACAGCTAAGGTGCCTGCTAGGGCATCAGGCAAAGAAAAGAGAGAATAGGCAGAAGATTCCAGACCAGCAGGGGGTGGCATTAAAAAGGCACACACTCAAAGGAGAACCCCCAGAATCCAGAATGGGGGTGCATTACTCAAAGAATGGCAGCCATCTCTCTTTGTGGGTGCCCTCTACTACTGGACAAATAAATAAAAAAGAGGCTTCCTTTTGTTGTACATACCCCCGCCCTCACTGCTGAGGCCGCCCAAAAGCCATAGTGGAAAAAAGTAGAGAGGCAGACCTCAAAAGAGTGGGAAATGAAGTGAGCATCAGTGTCTTTCCCACTTGATCAAACAACTTACACAATTCAAGAGCCTGCCCGCGCATGGCTGCAAGCTGGTCACCAAGTCTGCACCAATTCAGTACCCAAACGGGCCTTTCTGGACAGTTCATAGATGTAATACTGGAATGGAATCCATGATCTAATTCAGTGGTTCCCAAACTTTTTAGCATCAGGACCCACCTTAAAAAAAAAAAAAAAGCTTTACCAACCTCAAGCCTCAGTAGCTATAAAGGTTATTTGGCCGTAGTTCTCCCTCCCACAAGTAGCAGATTGTTTAACCTTGATGCACATAATCTAAGCTTATCGTCTAGTCCTAGTCTAATTGTCAGGTTCGTGACCCACCAAAAATTGGATTGGGACTCACTAGTGGGCCACAGACCCACAGTTTGGGAACCACTGATCTAATCTGATTCCTCCATCTGAAGCCAGAATTGCACCAACTACCTTAAGAGTTGCAGCTCACTGGTAGATTGCATATTTTGCATGCAAGCGGTCCCAGGTTGAAGCTCTGGTGTCTTAGTGCAGGGGTAGGAAAGCCACTATGTCTAAAACCTTGGGGAGTTGCTGCCAGTCACTGTAAACAACACTGGGCTAGACTGACCCATTATCTAGTTAAGAAGACCACAGCTTTGTAGGCTGATATAATCAATTTGTATTTGGGCCCCTATTAACTTCTAAGAACCCCTTGCAGGATGTGCCTCAATTCACCCTGGTCCCGCTATCTCCTGGCTTCTGCAATAGCCATGTGGTAGTTGATATTAAATAGCCTCTGGAGCACAGAGCCCTTCAACAGAGGCACATTTGCCCAATAATTAACCCAGTACTTGATATTCAATATCTCTGCTGAAAATTAGAGTTGAGGGGTGAGTTTTAATTTTCACATGGAAAACTGCATAACTGAGAGCAGAATTTTTCATCAAGTGGATATGCAACTTGTGTGCTTGTTAAAAGAACTCTGCCATTTTGCATTCAAGCCAGAGACCCAGCTTTTTGCTTAGAGGGAGCTGTGCAGGAAGTCAGAAGGGATAGTATAAGGCTCTAGGGAAGGGGCTTGTAACTTTGGAGCCTTCATTCCCTAGCTAGGGAGTGCACAAAGAGGGTTCAGAGGGTGGTCTCAGAATTAAGAAAATTTTTTGCCAGGATACACATTCTTTTAAGTTCTACTTAAAAAATCTTTAATGCAGTTTAACTAATAATAACTGAAACAAAACAAACAAAATATATCAGGGGGGCTCACATGAATAGCTTGAAATGCTCCTGGAGGTGCATGAGGTAAACAAGGTTAAGAACTTCACTCTAGGTACCTGATTTGGCCCAGAAGGAAGCTGTTTGGGGAATCTCCAAGGCCCACCTGAACTAAAGCTTGGCCAGCCTCCCTTTGTAGGCAGCAAGTGTAAGCCCTACCCAGCCCATGTCACTGTGGATAGAACAGCACTGTGCTTTTGATACAAGTTCTACGTTGTAGAATGCTCCATTTAATGGAACATACAGTACCACCATACCATGGGTTTCAATAACTTCAAAAAGGGGAGTAGACAAATTCATGGAGGAGGAGAAGTCTATCAATGGCTACTAGCCATGATATCTAAAAATAAAACTGTCCCGAGCAGAGGCTGTATCCACTGAACCCCAGCTGTGCAGAACAATTGCTGAAAAGTGCAGTTGTTTTCATGCTCTGCTTCTGGGTTTCCCAGAGGCATCCAGTTGGCCATTGTTGAAAACAGAATGCTGGACTTGACAGATCTTGGGTTTGATCCACTGGGCTCTTCTTACATTTCTTTTAATTATGATAGTTATGAACAGAACCTCCAACATCAAGAACATATATACCTTTGCTTACCAGATTGCTGGGACATATAATGAAAGAGAATTGATACTTTTATGCTCTGCTTGAGGGCTTCTTGGGGGGTACCTGTATACTATGGGAAGCACAGCGCTAGCCTAGATGGGCCTTTGGTCTGATCCAGGACAGCCCTTCTTATGCTCTTAATGATGAGTGCCTTGAGTATACGTGGGTATGTGCAACCTCCTGGTTTTAGAAGTAGGCTACCTCAGAATGTCAGGTGCAAGGGAGTGGCAGCAGGACGCAGGTTGTGTCTTGTGTGCTCCCTGAAGCATTTGGTGGGCCACTGTGAGATACAAGAAGCTAGACTAGATGGGCCTTTGGCCTGATCCAGTGCGGCTCTTCTTATGTTCTTGGAGGGGACTTATTCAGAACGGGACACTGTTAAGTCATTTCCTGAAAGAATCCTGGAAACTCATTGCTGTTTAATTCAGATTCATTTCATGAAATGATCTTTCACCGAGCAGCATTGCCAAGCTGCTGAAAACCCCATCAGCATCTGGTGAAGACTGTCTTCCAATCTGGAGACAAAGTACAACAAGCTGTCAAGGGTGTGTTTTTATTTCCTTCAACTCTTCCAGAACCAGGAATGAAATTGTGCTACTAAAGGTCTTTAGGATCCTGGCTAAATATCAGGCCACACCACAATCTCCCTATGCTAATTTTTCTTGATGAGTTAATTACACCCTTCTTCTGTTCATGGGTGGGATTTCACCGCTGTGCAGCTGACGGGTTAGGAATGGAAGATTTTGATTGCATGCTGAGAATCTGCTGACAGCCTCGACCTTGAAGCTGACTTGTTGCAGGCAACTAGGGATACGTGCACAAAATGGGCCAGACAGCCTCGGACTTATCTGCCGTAACTTGACTGTCTTGTAATGACGCCACCGCAAAAACAAACGGAGTGCTTGGGAAGGGATGGCAGGGGCCAGAGGAGAGCTGGAGCAGATAATTAAGCATCTGGCCTCCATCGTGAATCCATCACTCATTCAGAGCAAGTCAGGATGATTTTAAATCTAATAAGATCAGGTTAGGAGTCACCCTGTGAAAAACCGTGGAAGAGAACCAATTTGGATCTCTTAATGAATCCGTGCACTCTGCATGCACTAACAGGCACCTGTGTGGCAAGACGCGATTTGCCAAAACCCATCCATGTCACTTCCTTTCATCTGAGGGAGGTGTTAGCCTGCGGTTTCCATAATCAGCTCAATTTTAATGTCTAAGATAATCTTATTCCAAGAATTAAGTGCAATTGAGTCACAACCTGCCTCGTGGTGAATCCCTGCTTTCTGATTAACAATGGTGGGCCCGGGCTCTGAACACCCTTTCCCAACTCCTTGCCATCAGCGCCTGCAAAAGAAAACCACACGCGAGCCAACCTCCAGCAGGAAGAAGACTCCTTAACATCTTTGTTCGCTCTGTGTATAATCTTGAGCAAAGAGGAAACCCAGTTAGCTGCCTGCCCACCAGGCAAGGTCAGTCCAGGGATCATCGGTGGGAGGGGGCTTCCCAGATGCTGAGCCACCTTGGAAGCACTGGAGAAAGGGTTGTTTCTCCCTCCCTTATACAGTCAGAATTTGGGATCACGTAATGCAATCAACGCGCAGGAAATTCAGGGCAGGTGAAAGAAAGTTCTTTACACAACAGGAGTCCACCCCCCCCATACCTGCGGTATCACTTACCTGCAGTTCTTCGCTGCCCCCCTGCACCCATCACCTTTGTTTTTTTGTACTTTCTTTTATTTTCTTGCTTAACATAGCAACCCAATGTTGCATAAATGCAACAGGGACCAATTGTGTACACCTGTGGGCTGGGCAAAAATGAGTTAATACAGGAACGTGACATAGAGACTGGCTCCCTGTCCTGCTTCCTGTTAACATTTGGTTTGTCTCCTCCCTCTAGCACAGGGGTGCCCAAACCCCGGCCCTGGGGCCACTTGCGGCCCTCAAGGCCTCTCAATGCGGCCCTCAGGGAACCCCCAGTCTCTAATGAGCCTCTGGCCCTCCAGAGATTGTTGGAGCCCACAGTGGCCCGACGCAACTGCTCTCAGCGTAAGGGTGACTGTTTGACCTCTCGTGTGAGCTGTGGGATGAGGGCTTCCTCCACTGCTTGCTGTTTCACGTCTGTGATGCAGTAGTGGCAGCAAAGGAAAGGATGGCCTTGCTTTGTGCAAGGTCTTTTATAGGCCTTGAGCTATTGCAAGACCTTCATTCATTCATATAAGTTCATCTTCAATATATTCATTTATGTAAACTTATGTAAATTTATTCAAATTTTAAATGTAAGTTAATTATTTTTTTCCCCCGGCCCCCGACACAGTGTCAGAGAGACAATGTGGCCCTCTTGCCAAAAACTTTGGACACCCCTGCTCTAGCATACAGGCTTCCTGCCTGCATGCCACGTTTCTGTGTTAAGCAAAAAAACAAAAGTACATAAAAATGAAGGGAATGGGCATGGGTTGGGGTAGAACAATGCTTTCTATAATGCCCCCCTGTATCCATGGTTTCTATATTCACAGGTGGAGGGATGGAACAGAATCCCTCCGGATACAGGGGGACGCCTTAGACTACCATAACATGTGGCAATGGCCACTGGCTTTGATGGCCTTAGAAGAGGATTAGGCAAGTTAATGGAAGATGACAGGACACTCAGCAACCACTGGTCATGATGGTGATTGAAACTTCCAGGATCAGAGGCTGTGTGCCACTGGATGCCAGTTTTGGGGGAGCAATAGCTGCGAAGGGTTCCTGCCTTCATGCTCCACATACAGGCTTCCTGGAGGCATTGTGGAAAATAAGGTGCTACCACTTGGGTCTGATTCAGCAGAGCTATTCTTATGTTCATAATTCTGGATGACCTGCCTTGAAAGGGATGCAGCCTCAAATAAACAAGCTGAGGTTTGTAAGACTGCCTGTGCAGGGAATGGGAGGAAAGCATGTGCAATGTCTTCTGAACACCCGTAAGCGAATGGCAGGTATGGGTAACATCCACCTTGAATGTTTATCTAGAGGACGACATCTAGCCAGAGACGTAACGTAGCTGTTTTGATAGCAATCTCTTAATATTGAGAGGATTCACCGACAAGCTTTTTTACACGGTGACTCTTCAGGCAAAAACAGAGTTAGGCTTCCTGCCAAGCACCTCAACGATGAGGAGAATCCCTCCGGAAGGTATTTTTCACATTCAAGGGACCTGGAAAATCGAGCAGTCAACAGGCCTTCGATAAATGGGTCCAAGCACATTGCAAAAAGTCTGCCGAGAGCAACCAGCTGTCTAATGAGAGGCCGCTCTACCGTAACAGTTGAGTTGAGGAATATCCGAGGTTCAATCCCAGCATCTCCTACTAACAAGGATGGGGGGAAGTCTACGATAAAACCTTGGACAGCCTCTGTGAGCCAGAATAGGCAATCCTAGGTTAGATGGCCTTCTCTTTCATCTGACGCTGCTTTATCCCGAATCAGACTACTGATCCTTCTAGCACAATAATGACTGACTGGCAGTGATATTATCGCAGTGGTCCTCTTCACCATCCGCTACCTGATCCTTCTTTAAAAATGAAGCTGGGTTGCCAAAAGCTGAACTCCTAGGACCGTTACATGCAAAGCCTGTGCTCTGACCACTGAACTATGGTCAGACTCAATATGAGGCAGTTCCAGTGGTGTAGCTAGAGGGGGTGCAAGTCACTAAGTTTTGCAGGGAGCCTCACCGCAGCATGCAAGCAGCCCCTCTCCCTCCCCAGCTAATGCCTCTGTTTCGCTCCCCCCACCAGAATAATTCGGAAGGAGAGCGGCCGCTTGCACACTATACACCAAAGAACACTAGAAGAAAGAATCTTTTGAAACAGGGGAAGAGGGAAAGCCTAGGCTTGGATTCAATGTATTTCAGGGGCTCAGCTAGCTAGGACTTGCCAAGGCAAGCTCAATGATGCCATGGGAAAAGGGGAGAGGAAAATCAGCAGAACACTTTGCGGGGAGACAGTAATGGTGGTCAAGCAGCAACTTATGGCTCCAGTTGAACGCATGTGGCGGCTGCCAAAAAACAGCCATAAAGCATGCTCTGGCAGTGCGCCACCCTGATTACTGGTGGGAAGGCCAGAGTCTTCCCGCCTGTGTCAACAAACTAAAAAGGAGAATGGGCAGAACAGAGGTGGCAAAACTGGGCAAGGGGGTGCTGATGTGTACAGGATCCTCTCACATCCGGCGGCAGCCTCCATATCCCCTTTCTCTCCTTGGTTTTGAGACCATTTCACTGGTGCTGGTCTGAGGAGTTCTACTGCAGGGTGGTTTATGGATTTAAAATCCCCTTTCCTTTCCAAAGCCTCTCGCTCTACCCCCACCACCCGGATACAGCACAAGTCTTTTTGGCACAGTTGCACCAGCAAAGGGGGAGGGAGGAAGATTGGGCTGCTAGTTTGGTAGACACCCCCCGCCCCAGTATTTTACATATACCAAACAAGGCAGTTGATAGCTTATACAGGAAGAACAACTAAGCAGAAACAAATGAGAGCCAATTATAACCAAGAATGACCTGTCACACAAATAGAATTTCACCATTAGACACCATTTATCCCCTTTAATTAGTACTTTCAGGACACAATGGTCTGGACTCAAATACTGTCCTCTCTCCTTGGAACTTCTAATTATTGCTACAACCTACGCTATTATGCTTCTCCCCAAGCTTTTTCCATCTTGCGTGCCATTTAAAGTCACGGAAGATTTTTAATTATCTATGCCGAACTATCAAAGATACCTTTAAGAATCTGTGACTCAATTCTTTTTTAACAAAAAAAAAAAAAGGAGGGGAGGAAAAGATCATTTTTAACCATAATTCTATTTTTGTGAGTGCAAGTGCAACAGTCTATAGGAAACGTCCATTTAAATGCAAATTTTGATATTCCAAAGGGTGGGTGTGCCTGAGTTCATCTTTTGCATAGAAAGGATGACTGCGCCCCCCACGTCCACACCAGGCTGTACCAATCTTGTCAAATGATTCAAAAGACAGGTTGCAGGCTTTTGTCTTTGCCATCAGTCAACCCTTGAATCAGGGTTGACTCAAACCCTTGAGTCTTTGCCATTAGTCAACCCACAGCTCCCTCTGCCTCCTCCTGGACAGATGAACCTGGAACTTGGCCTATGCCATTAACTATCGGAAAGAGACCATCTGAATGACGCACCGAAACACAGTTTATTTTAGGCCAACATGTTTCAGCAGGACACTCCTGAAGCTGGATTTGTGCCGTCAGCGCCCCTGAGGAAGAGTGTCCACTCAAAACACGTTGGGCCTACGATAAACTCTATTTTAATGCAACACTGAGGTTTCTGCATCAGCTTTTATTCCATCAGTGTCCTCCTTCCTTCTTTACCAGCAGCCCCAGACCACAGTCCATGTGTCTGACAATTCCATGTGTTCCAAATATACTTTATGGCTGTGAAGGTTTTTTAATTGTTGGCCACTTTGGGAGACCAAACTTGACTGAGACGCGGAGTATAAATATAAATATAACAAGCCAACAATACCTCCGAGTTCTGAAATGCATAGGAAATAACACAGAGACATTCTTGCCAACTGCTCATCTATGTCACACTTACCCAACATTCCCATCCCTAGCATAAAAGCATCCATGGTATATGGTAATCCGCGAGCCCTTCCTCTCGTCCCTGGCGGAAACATCACTTCTTTAGGTTGTGCTTTCTTACATTCCACCTATTAAGCAGAAACATGTACAAATGAGATGCAAATGAATTCCTGTAAAATGTCAAATGCTGAACTGATCTGGTTAAGTGGGGGGTCTGGCGGTGGGGGGAAGAAGAGGAGTTATTTTTAGCACGGCTTTTCCGCAAAATGTGAACTTTAAAAATAGGCCAGCAGGGTAAAGTGATTTTCAAAGAGTAAATATGCATAACTTTGACTTCAAAAAGTGCACAGCATAACCTGGCTAAGGCAGAACGGATGAGAAGCTCTCGTTGCAAGACGTAAAAGAAGACCAGAGTGATATTAGGGCATCTCCAAGCCATCGCTCTCTTTGTGCAACGTACATGCAGCTACTGCTCTTTCTGTTTAGCAAGATAGAGGCATCTTTTTCACCAGCACTCATCTGTTGCAGGGATACTGCATTTCCCATCATTCCCAATGCTATGGTATTTATCATGTGTCACGTAATTGCCATTCCAGAGGCACCCATGACACCCTTGACGATAAGGGCTACAACACAAAGTATGATGTTTAGTGTTAAAAGTTCCCTGCATCTTAGACAAGGTCCCTGCATCTTAGAAACTCAAACGCACGAGTGCCCACGTAGCCCTATTAGAAAAACACATCATGGCCAGCCACTCTAGGAAGTAACAGCTGGAGAGGGCAATTGCTTTCATGCCCTAGGCGCAGCTGCTCGGTCACTGTGGGAAACAGGACGCTGGACTAGATGGATCTTTGGTCTGATCTAGCAGGATCCGGAGCTCAGGATCCAGTGGAGCTGAGCTCCCTCCCCCCATAACGCCCTCCCCCCACCCCTCTCCCTCCCCCCGGAATGCCTCCTCTCCACTCCCTTCCCGCCCTCCCTCTGCCTCCCCCTGCCCTGGAATGCCTCCTCCCTGCCTCCCCCCCACGCTCCCACCTACCTCTCCGCCACCTGGCAGTTCAGGCGACCACCGAGCAGATCACCGACCCTTCATTGGCACTAGACCAGTGCTGGCTGGCACTGGGCCAGCACTAAGCCTGCAAACATGTCTTACGGCACATTTGCGACAGTGCGCGCCGGCAGTAACCCGGCATTCACTGTTTAGGATTGGAAGCTCACACTGCTTAGGACTGGGCATCCAGCTCACACACACTGACCGGCAGCAGCTCTCTTGAGTCTCAGACAGAAGGGCTCTCCGAGTTTCGCATGGAGGTGTTGTCAGGGGTTGGAACCTAAAACATTCTATATGCAAAGCAGGTGCTGTGACCACTGAGCCACCTTCCCTCCTATGTTACCCTTCAAGACACTGCATCATTTACAGTTTCTTACAATAATCTTGGAAGTTGCTCTGAGTACAAGCTCATGTGGAAAAGCAGGACATATATTGTATTCGATAAATAATCCTACTGCAAGCAATCAGTAGTAACTGTCTACCAGCAAGCATTACAAAAAAAAAAAAAAGCTTCATTCAACACCGGAAAAGGTTTTGTTTCCACAGATGAAGGAATATCTTCCTGAGGATGTAACCAATAGAGTTATTCCTGCTATCTTTTTGATCCTGCTAGTTTCCAGCTAATAATAACCTTTGCATATTGCAGAAGGCCAACCATATCCAGGAGAAAATGGCAGGGCACAGAGTTTAAACCCAGAGTTATTTCTAGCCTGATTTACCGTAGGGGAGGCTGGGGAGAAAAAGGTGTTTCAGAGTGACCCAGGAATAGCAGGGGATGGGGACACACTATTCTTGGCTTTATTTCTGATTCTTGGAACGCACACCCTCGCTCAGATTAAGTGGGCTGCTTTATGCCTTCACTTGTAAGAACCAAGACCAGCCCTACTGTGGAATCAGACAAAGGGGCACCCAGCCCAGCACCCTGGAAAGCCCCCAAGCAGGAAGACCACAGCCCTGGCTCTGACACCGCCTCTGACACAGAGTTCTAATTCTTAATATGGCAAACTTAAGAAGAGCCCTAAGATCTATCTAGACTACTGATTCCAACAATGGCCACCCAGATGCCTTGGGAAAGCCAATACGCAGACAGAAAGGCAAAGGTCAATGACTCAACTCAGGGATTGCTGAGGCTGCCTGAGTGAAAGGCTTCTTTAGTCCACACTGACTCTACAATGGGCAGAATCCATGTGCAGGGCAAGTCTGTGTGTTACACTTTCTTCTTTCCCCTCCTCCAAGAAGCTCAAGATGGACCACATGATTCTTTCCTCCTGCTTATCCTCACAACAACTTTGTGAGATAGGTTACACAGAGAGAGGACGACTGACCCACAGTCAGCCAGTGAGCTTCATGGCAGTCAGCATTTGAAACCCCCCTCCCCCCGTCTTAAGTGTGGTCTGGAAGTTGAGCTGTCACCCTGTCAGAAGAAGCTAAGCCTGATCAGCCTTGGATGGGAGACTGGAAGTCACTGATGGAGCTCGCAGGGGAATGTGAGGAGTGTGAAAGGTGGAAGAGACAGCTGACGAGAGATGGACGGAGAACCTGCCAAGGTGAGATTTGTTCCTGACTATGAAAGCTTGTGCAAGAGTGCAAGAGTGCCGCTGATGATCACACTTTGTGATGACCACAAAGGGAAACATCTTGAGGGTTCTATGAATTTATCTCATAGACAGAACAATATAGGTCAGCCCTCATTATCCACAAGGATTCCATTCTTGGAACCCCTGCTGATACAAAAATCCATGAATGTTTGAAATCTGCGGATTTCGGGGCCACTTGGACCCTCCAAACCCAACCAGAGCTGGGTTCCAGTTGGATCCGGAGGCCCTTCTGAGGGCATGGTTTTCGGTCCTCAGAAGGGCCTCCAGATGCAACTGGGGCACAGCTCCAGTCGGGTTTGGAGGGCTACAGGTCGCCCAACCTACAGTTCCGGAAGCTGTGGGTATTCAAAACCACGGGTACCAAACCTGTGGATAATGATAATGCCAACCTGTACTTGTAAAATTTGCATTTGAAAAAATGGGGTTTACGATCAGCCTGTCAATGTAAATCACCTTGAGTCTTCAGAAAGGCAGTATTTAAACACAATCAATCAGTCAATCTTACCCACTGCATTATTTTGCTAATGGGGTGAATGGCACCTATTCCTCTACACAGAAGGAAGTTGACAGGTGTACTTGGAGGGGGGGGCTATAACTGCTCCCTGCCGTGATGACCCCAGAACCATGAAAATTCAACTTATCTTCATAGTCCCAATCCCTTCAACTGCAGAGCCACATTCTGGGTTCAGTTTTTTGGTCACATGGCAACGTGACAAGAGTGTGGCCACCTGGCTTTTATATTAAGCAGTCTCTGTCGCAGGGCAAATGCATTTAACTTCACTGAGGCCTCAGCGCAGCAAGCCGTCCCCCACCCCGGATATTGGCTGTGTTCCGAGTATTGCACATGGGAAGCACTGCTTGCGTGAACTCTGCCACTGGGAGCGAGGAAGGAAAGGTGGGCGTTCTTTGAAGGTGCCAAACAGGTAATTACATGAGGCAGAGCTGGGAAGGTAGGATAATGCCGCTAACTGGCTCAATGTCTAATAGTCCTATCGGTAACAGTGTATCCATTGTCTTATGGTAACCAGCTGCCTGTTCCTAGGCAACCCGATCAGTGAAAATTTCAGGTTTGTACAATTTTCATTTAGGTAACGTAAAGGTTAACTGACTGTAAATGGGAGTATTTTAAACAAAACCACCCACTCTCCTCTACCCCCCCCCACACACACTCTACTGCAAAACTGAGCAGCATATCTTATTTATTCAGCTTGCAATATTTCACAGAGCAAAACCGCTTCCGTGCTGCCAACAAACTTGTCAAAACACTGGCTTCTCGCACACCAACCTGCCAGAACCCTTGGCATGTTGGAACGAAACACCTCTCAGCGTCACTGATGGCCATGTTCTGCTGAGGAGACACAGGTGAGGATGACTATTTTTGGTGGGGAGAAAGCAAACCGGGAGAGAAAAAGGGAGCCGGCGGGAGAAGAGAGCTGCGTGACTAAAGGCCAAATGAGACACGCCGACAGCACAGCCATGTGCAGATGGGGCTGCAGCTCAGTGCAAGAGTCCCTGCTTGGCATGCAGAAGGTCTCGGGTTCAATCCCTGTTTGAGTTTCCGGGTATGGCTGAGAAAAACCTCCCTGAAGCTCGGGAGAGAGGCTACCTGTCAGTGAAGACAATAATAAAGGCCCAATGGCCGGACTCAGCACAAGGTAACTTCATGTGCTCATAAGCAGGTCTGCCACCCAAGAAGTGGCAAGGGTTGGGAAGTTAAAGTGCAGTGTGAGTGGATGAAAGAGGGGAGGTGACCCTTCTCTCTCCCCCAAAAGCCACTTTTTAAAAACCGCTTCCTCCATTGGGCCTACAGGATGAGAAGTAACTTCACCCACAGCCTGGCACGTCTGCAAGGATCCGCACCGTGTCATACACAAGGATGATGGAGATGAAAATAATGCATTTTTTAATGGAAAAGATGAGTGATCATGACGATAGAGGAGATTCAAGGGGGGAAAGGCAATCTCAAGTACTTCCCAGGTTGTGAAGAAGTCTACCATCAAGGAAGCCCCACAGGGCTCAACCCCCTCCCCCCAACACTGTTGTTATCCCAGGCAAGAAGAGGCAGCTGGTCAGGCCCCCATACGTGGCTGGCGGGCTCAGTTCGGCTTGGAAAAATCAAACTGTGCAGATGGAGGACACTGGAGGCAGGATCTTGAATGAGGGCTTCCAGCAGCCAGGGCAAGGTGTCTTCCCTTCTTTGCACCAGTGGGCAGCATTCACACAGATAAGAGTTCTTGGTCTGGGTTTTGCTGCACTAAAACCAGAGCACTACCATAGTACCAGTCAGAGGACTACCACTTTGAACTTGGGCACTGGCCTGACCTGATACACAGCTGCCTCTCACCCCAGACCCTGTCTGCCAGCTCTGGAAAGTGACTTGTACCCCATTACTCATCTCTGGCACGGAAGCCTGAAACATAGGCTCCATGCTGATCACATAAATCTATGAGCCTAGGAAATTCTACTGCACAAGCCTCGTTGAAATGAATGGGAATGTCACCAAGAACAGTAATGGGGCCTTGTAACCCACAGACTCACAAAAACAAGTGTTTTTCACAACTTGTGGGGACTCGAGTCACATGTGTCAAAGACTTGGGCACTGACTTGGGGGTAGGGAGTTTTACCCTAAAAGAGTAAAGACTTATACAGACTCAAGTCACTTGTTATTTTGGGTCAAAGACTCAGTGAGTCTGCTCTGTGTGTGTGCGTGTTTTTTTTTTGTTTTTTTTAAGGGTTTCTGCATCATTCTGAAAGACCTCATGGGTGCTCCAGAAGCCAACATCCAAACAAGCGCAAGCAACTTGGTGGGAGGTGGGTAGGCTGGCTCCAGGAGGAGAGGGCTGGGGGGTGGAGGAGAGGAAGGAAGTTGCATAAAGCTGTGGGGAGGAACAGTCAAAGAAGACGGGACAGCCAGGACATGGGGGGGATGGGCTGTCTTGTTAAGGGCCCATCTAATTCAGCATTTCCAGCAGTGGACAGCTAGATGGTCCCAGGAAGTCTACAAAAGAGCCTGAAAGAAACAGACCTTCCCTGTTTATCTCCTGCTGCAACTGGCTTTCATAGGTACAGTGCCTTTGAGCACAGACGTTCCATCACAGTCAACAGCAATTGACACACCCCATTCTCCCAAGACAGAATGACTTACACAGCCACAGTTTGGGGCAGTGGATACAGCACAAGCCTTTGGGAGACTCAGGTTCAAAGCCACACTCAGCCACAAAACTCACTCTCAGATGCTAACCTACTTTACGGGGTCACTGTGAACACAAAAGGAGGGGGACCATTTATGCTGGTCTGAGTTCCTCAAAAGGAGAACGGACTAAATGAATAAAAAGCACCAGAGCCAAGCTACTTAGAAATGCACCCTAACTCCTGGCTGTTGGTGTTCTGTCTGGAGACCAGAAGTAACCCTCCCCCCCAACTTTGGGAGCATGACTATAGGAAGCTGCCTAAATCAGACCATTGGTCCACCAGGCTCAGAACTGTCTGCACTGATGGGCAGAAGCTTACCAGGGCCTGAGACAGGGGTTTTTTCCCACTTCTTCCTGGGGATGCTAAAGTTTGAGCCTGGGACCTTCTGCATGCAAAGCAGGTGCACTTTGCGGGTGTTTCTGTTTCTGTAGCTTCAAGCAACATAAATATACAACCTCACCTACCTAGATGGACAATTAAAGGGAAAATGAAGTTTAGGATTAGGACCATTAAAACAATAAGCCAGGCAATTAGTTTCTGCAACCACAAAAATTAGTTGCTGCTGGTATCGGAAAGACCAGCTTAATTTACAATGTTCACAGCACACAAAGGCACAGTGGGAAAGCAAGCGTGCTCAAGAAGTGGTTTTAGGACTGGGCTTAAGAAATAAAAAAATTAATATGCTGGGAAACCTACTGTATCCTACTGGTTAAAACGAGAACACAGGGGTGGTGGGCCAAGAAGGGTTCCCAACCCTTCTTGGTGGGGGGAAGACATGGATCAAAAGACACAGAAGTCAGGCGGTAAGGCCGCCAAAAGGCCTATTCCAGTGCAGCCACCCCATCCCCCCTCCTTCCTCGGATGAGGAGGATTGGATGGTGGGGTTTCATGCCTTTATGGTCTGTTACGAAGCCAGACAAAAAGAAAAAGCACTCAGGAAAGCTGGCCAGGGCGATGGGGGCTCAAGTTCCAGTCTGGCCCCTGGTCCTCGCAGGTCCGCCAGAAAAAATAAAGGCAAATTGATGGGTGCCTCCCCCCCCAGCAGGTCACCACCTCAGCTGGTGCGCTGGTCACTGCCGAGGAGGGTGACCCACAAGAGGACAGCTCCCCTGAAGTTGAGGCAGACAGCCCACTTAAGAAACCAAGACCGCAGGCCTATAGAGGCAGCGGGGAGCAAGGTGAGCCAGTGTTTGACTTTCACCAGAACCTGTAACCAGTTTGGGATGAGCTGGAGAGCCAAAGCTGGCCTTCTGGCCGGGCTGTCCCAGAGCAACCCTGGTCCCCTTGGGGCCCCCCTACTTTCCGGCATGGTCCTAGCTATCCACAGTACCCTTGGGCATTAGGCTGGGCATATCCATACACCAAGGCTAGACCCAAGGCGGGGAGGACCCTCCACCTTATTGGCAGTACCCAGCTGTGCGTGAGCCTGATTTTGAACAGCAGGATGTGGATTGGGGGGTTGATTCTCTGGGCCTTGTAGAGGAGAAAGAAAAGCCTAAGATTTCATATAGCACTATAGCCATCCCTTTGGGTTCGCACCTCGCCTTGGCAGTTAAGGAGAAGATATGGTAAGGTGACTTTATAGATATGTTCATCCTTTTACAAATTGAGCCAGCGCCTACCCCCAAAGTGGGTGATCCCGTGCGAGATGTTGAAACCGTTAGGCAAAGAAAAATTGACAAAAATTGGACTAATTGGCTCAACAGTTTCATCATATATGCCAAAGTCACTGTCCAGATGTACCCTAAGAAGGCAGGGAAACTCTTTAAATACTTGGACATTGTTCATCGCGCTTTTCGTGACCATGCTGGGGCGGCTTGGTTGGCCTAGGACCATCATTTCCGTATCAGGGCTTCACATGACCCAGCTCTCGATTGGACTATACCCCAGTGGGAACTCTGGGTGCAGTTGGTTCCTCCTGCCAGGGCCACGCTTGGTGATAGGGCAGACAGTGGGCATTTAATTGCGCGTAACAGAATGGAGCAGCATAAAGCACGAGGCGGTGCGCAGTGGGTTCAAAACCAGTGCGCGTGCTTCAAGTTCACCGCCCCTGGGAAATGTAATAGGCAGGGCTGCCCCTATTCCCATGGCGGTGGCTTGTGCGGAGCGAAGCACCCAGTCGCGAAATGCCCCAGGCTCAGTGGTCCCTGGTCGGGTTTGCGACCCTTCACCCAGGGTGGGAGGATGTCCGGCAGTGGATCCCCATCAGGTGTTAATAAACGGCCCAACACCAATTAAGATCTTTTCCTTAGGCTACTGGCTGCAATTTTATGATGATCAACCTGCAGCTCAATTGCTGTTGGAAGGTTTTAAGTTTGGATTTAGGATTCCTGCGCCGCCGCCGGCCAGCCGCACGTTTGCTTATAACCTCTGGTCAGTTAGAGGCACGGAGGATGTGGTGAGGCGTAAAATAGCCAAGGACGTTGAGGCAGGCAGAGTAGTTGGACCATTTGCTCGCCTCCTTTAAGTAACCTGCAGGTGTCACCTTTGGGACTGGTACCCAAAAAAGCCCCGGGTCAATTCAGGCTGATTCACCACCTGTCTTTTCCAGAAGGTGCTTCTGTAAATGACAGGATACCCGCCCACCTGTATTCAGTCAGAAACACTTCCTTAGATGAGGCTGTTAGCCACCTCAGGAGGTGTGGCCCTGGGGCTTTGATGGCCAAGGCAGATATTGAATCTGCATTCAGGCTTCTGCCTGTGCATCCTCAGGATTTTTGCCAGTTGGGTTTTCATTTTGAAGGGGGTTATTACGTGGATCGGGTGCTACCGATGGGATGTTCAATTTCCTGTATGGTTTTTGAGGTGTTTAGTTCATTTTTGGAATGGACTGTATGCTTCAATCCACTGCCCACTATCTCGATGATTTCCTTTTTATGGGGCCCCTATTGACTGGTGACTGCGCTCGGCTTTTGGGCGATTTCACTGTTCTGTGTGGGCAACTCGGTGTCCCTTTGGCGCATGACAAGACGGAGGGTCCGGTCAATAAGCTCACCTTTTTAGGTATTGAGTTAGACTTGGTGGCATAGACCAGTCGCCTGCCCAGGGATAAATTGGACAAATTGACTGGGATGTTAACTAGTGCCCTGGGGTCCTGTAAGTTAACGTTAAAAGAACTGCAAAGGCAGGTTGGGCACCTTAATTTCGCCTGCAAGGTCATTGCCCCTGGTAGGGCTTTTGTCAGGCGACTATGCGATGCTATGGTTGGGCTTCATCGCCCGTCCCACAGACTTCGGGTGTCATCGGGTATGAGGGAAGATTTGAAACTCTGGCTGGAATTCTTGAAGGACTTCAACGAGATCTCATTTTGGAGATCTTCGCAGTTAATTGAAGCTGAACTCCAAGTTCAATCGGATACTGCGGGAGGTGTGGGATTTGGAGTGTTCTTTAGAGGGGGTTGGTGCGCAGCTCCTTGGCTGCAGGTTCGGGTTCAGGAAGGGATCACCAGGGATTTGACCTTTTTAGAACTCTTTCCAATTGTTGTGGCAGTCCACTTATGGGCAGGGGAGTTTGCCAACTCTTCTGTTCGCTTTTGGTGCGATAATCAGGCTGTAGTCCACATAATTAACATGCAGACCTCCAAATCCCCCTGGATTATGAATTTGGTTAGAGTCTTTGTTAAGCAGTGCCTTGCTATCAACACTGTTTTTTCAGCTAGACACGTCCCTGGGATTGAAAATAGCATAGCCGATGCTCTCTCTCTCGATTCCAGGAGGAGCGTTTCCGGCAGCTAGCTCCCGAGGCCAGGCAGGATCCCGAGCCCATGCCCCAATGGCTGTGGGACCTTGGTACGACGAGGCCCAGGAAGCCATCTGGGCATCATTGGCTTCATCTACCCGAGCCAGCTACATGAGTAAGCTCTGTGAGTTTTGTGATTTCTGTAGGTTAACTTTGGTGCCAGTTCAGGGACCATTCACGCCACATACTCTTATGCAGTTCCTTTTGGGACTACGTGATAGGGGGATATCCTGCAAGTCTATGTCCATTTATCTGGCTGCCATTTCTTTTCAGTCAAGGGCCTGGGGAATTCAGGACTTCACCAAAGAGTTCAGGGTGCAGAAAATGGTGGCAGGGCTAAAAAGGAGATTCCCAGCAGGGCCAGATAAGCATCAACCTATTACACCTACTATTTTGCATGGGTTGAGTATGGAGTTTCGTGGCATGTGTTCCTCAGCCTTTGAGTCTCTGTTGTTTAGAACAGTGACTCTTGTAATGTTTTATGGGGCTTTTCGCCCGGGTGAGGTGTTGGTTAGGTCAAAGCTTGTCTCCCCTGACAGAGTACTTCAATGGGGTGACTTTGTTTTGGAACATGGGATTTTGTCCCTTCATTTGAGGGTGTCCAAGACGGACCAGAAGGGGCGTGGGCAGTGGATTCAGCTTAAATGGGCTCCTAAGTGGTACCTTTGCCCTGTATCCACCATGGAACAGTATTCCTTGTTGGCTCCTCCAGGAGCGGGCCCGCTATTTTGACATTTGGATCACCCCCCCCACACACACACACACGATTTATCAGTTTCAGGCCATTTTTAAAAGGGCATTGGCTCACTTGGGTTTGAGGCCAGAACTATACGGGCTTCGTTCGTTTAGAACTGGGGCAGCAGCAGCAGCAGCAGCTCGCATTGGTTTTTCGCCCCAGGACATCAAGCGTATCAGCAGATGGTGCTCTGGTGCGTTTAAATACTACGTTAGTTAATGCTAGGCCTGTTAACATAGGCCGTGACTCCCTGGGTGAGCCTGGCGGTAGTTATTCCGCAGCTGCATTTACCCCAAGGTGCTGCGCCACGTTGGCGTGATGCGTAGGTGCCATTTTGGTCTATAAGGACCCTTGTTGATCAGGCTCTGGCCTGGATCGTGTCTGCCCCCAGTCCTGTTTCGGACGGGGCGATGTGTTTGTGATGACCAGGTTTCTGGACACGCAAGTGTTTGCCCAGGCCCATCTGGGTGGGGCAATGTGTATTCCTCACAAGGTTGAGGGAACTTGTTATACCATGAGCTGTTCTAAGGCGGTGTTAAGGGAGTTCGCCTCACGATGTGCTTTTCTCTCAACAGGTCTGCGAGGAAGGTGCCCAGCCAGGGTCCTGATCTGCGGACATTCCATAGTCTTTTTGGGCCCAGAAGCACCCCATGTCATCCGGTTTCGGCTCTCAGCTGGAGCCGCATTGATTGGCTGGCCAAGAGGGGTATGCGTTGGAGTCAGTTTTTCCCAACCTTCCTGGAATTTATTGCACTCAACCCCCTGCCCCAGGTAATCGTCGTCCACTTAGGCGAAAATGACTTGGGCCACAGGACGTCTATGTCCTTGAGGCTCCAGGCCCGCAGGGATTTTACAGTGCTCGTTAGTCCATTCCCTGGGATTACTATCCTGTGGTCTGATATGCTGCCTAGGAGGGTTTGGAGGTGGGCGCGCAGCATTAGAAGAATAGACGTTGCCCGCAAAAGAGTCAATGCTTACCTGGGCAGGGTCGTCACGGAGCTTGGGGGAGCAGCTGTCCATCATCCTGGAATTTGTTTTGGGCAGCCTGCTCTTTACCATGGCGATGGAGTGCATCTTTCCCCTATGGGTTATGGCCTCTTTTTAACAGACTTGCAACAGGGCTTGAGAACCGTTTTGGGTGAAGGGAAGGTCAAGCGCTAGGCTGACCTCCCCTTGTGGCGGTAGAAGTGCGGGGCGGGTAGGCAGAAGACCTTCACGGTCTCCAATCCAAGTCAGCATGGACAGGGGGTGAACCAGAACCGCTCCCATGATGCCTGACCGGCTTGAGGAGGCAGGCTGGCTAGCCCCTTGTCCAAACTTGGGGGCCTTGCAGGGGTGACCTGAAGGCATAGCAGTTTGGCTGACTTACGCTCTTCAGGCAATGTTGAAAGGCGGGCTTAATAACAATTGAGTTAAGCCTGGAGTTGAGTGGACGTCCTATGAGAATGGGGGACGAAGACAGCTAGGACCGTTTCCCCCATGCAGAACCCTGCACTTGGGATGGGTTTTGGTTACCCCTTTTGCTGCCCTGTTGCAATGTTTTGTATTCAATAAAGTGGCCCATTTTTAATTCCATACCTGTTGTCGGCTGTATTTATTTGGGGAGTGCATGGTAATAGACTCAGCTGTTGCAAAAAACACAGAACTGCAAACCACGGGGTGGGCTGGCTGGCTGAAGCAAGCCAGCTGTCCTGCGCCATCCACCAAGCCTCTCTGCGCTCTGCAAGTCTGAGCCTGGACGGATCACATTTAAGGACAGTTCATGATTAAACACTTTTTTCCCCGTACGCAGATTTCAAAGCACTTTAATAATTCATGGGCGTGCATTATTAGCAGGGCTTTTAATCTCATGGAGGAAATGAGACAGGAAGTGACTTGCCCGGGTGGCAGGACTGAAAATCTAGCTTCCACAGCTTAACACAGCTTAAGACTTTTCTGCAAAGTCACTGTCTATGGAGTCGTGCCATTGGTTCATTTAGCCAAGTACCGTGTGCACTGCCAGGCAACAGCTCAACCAGGTTTCCGGCAGAGTCTTTCCCAACCCTGCCTGAGGATGCCGAGAATTGAACGTAAGATTTTTGGCAGGCAAAACATGTGCTTTGTCACCGAGTTAGAAGTACTTCTAACAAACAAAGCAAGCTGCTCTCTACTGAGACAAACCACTAGTTTATTTCGGTCAGCATGTCCACAGAGGCTGGCAGCAGCTTCCCACAGCCTGAGACAGAAGTCTTTCCCAGCAATACCTGAAGATGCTGGGGACTGAATAGGTACTTTGTGCATACAAGCAGGTTCTCTACTACTGAGCTCTGCCCCTCCCATAGTTATTTCTTCCCCTGGGTAATAACAGGCCCCATATGTGGTGCTTGGGTTCTTCAGAATCAGTTCTTGCTCACATTGCGGCCCACCTAGAAGAGGCTGCGGAAGTTTCCAGAAGTGACCTGGAAACGTTATGTGACTTCTGAGACACGTGACGTTCTGTGTCTCACCAGCAGAGAAAGTCTTGACACGTCCCTGATTGAATATACTCTAACAGTTCACAGAAGAAAACAGGGCCTCACTTGCAGCGCTGTACATGGGAAGGTGATCACGTTCCTTGCAGTGAGCACCTGCCACCAGCTGGTCTCCCCCTTAGCTATCATCCCCTGCTTGCTGTATGGAAACACCTACATAACACACTTGCAGACTCATCTCAATACAGAACCAAAATACTTGTCATACGAGGCAATGTCAGCTGATAACCTAAAACAGGCAAATGGAAACAAAAATACAGCAGGAGAGCCTACTGCCACTAAAGATACCCCCCCCCAATTGATGAGCTACTGTCCACCTAGTACAGGGCTCCCAGGTCCCCTGCAACCTAGCACTGCCAAGAAACAAGGGCAGAATTAAGGCCTAGACCAGTGGCATAGCTAGAGGGGGTGCAAAGCACCAAGTTTTGCAGGGAGACTCACCGCAGCCTGCAAACGGCCCCTCCCCTTCGGAGCCATTCCAGGCTGCGGGATCAACATGGAGCTGAACGCCTGTCTCCGAAGAGGAGAGGGAGGGGCTGCCCGCACATTCCAGTGCTTCAATCATCTTCCCACTGGAGGGTGTCAGGTGCTTACATTACCCTACATATGGCTACTCTGAAGTCCCACTGTGTTCAATGGGACTTACTCTAGGAAAGTGTGTAAAAGATGGTTGCCGGGGCAGAGAAAGTGAGGAGGCAGCAGCAATGGCACCTTTCCTACCCTCCATCCTCCATCCACTCTTAACTGTTTGCCCCCCCTCCTCCCCCATTCCAACTGGGGGATATCCCCAGATATCCATTCTGCAATATCTATGAAAGAATTCTGTTATGGTTCTCCAATGCACGCCTACTCAGAAGTAAGTCCCACTGGCTTCAGCGGGGCATATTTCCGTGAACGTCTGTATAGGATTGCAGCCTTTGCCATGTAGTACTGCAGTGCAAAGGACAGCAAGGCAGGGAAGGATAATGAAAAGGAAGTATCTTTGCTTGTCGGAGCGTGGGTGTGAATGGGTATATGGGTGATGGGAGGGTGCTGGATAGGGAGCATGATCCTGTGCCCACTGTCCTGGAAGACCCAAGGGGTGGCCAGCAGCTTGCTAGTGTGCAAGCAGCTCAGCCCTGTGCACACTGGCACAGAAAACAAACAGCATGTGAATCCTGCTGTCGCTGGAGAGAGAAGGACATTTACTGGTAAATGGAACGCTTACGCTTACCAGAGGAGCGAGCTCAGCTTTTGCCTCGAAGCAAGCTCTTGGTTGCCACGGACGTGTGGCTGCAAGTCCCATGTGAGTCGAAACCCACAGGTGCATTTTCTCACTGAACAACTGCACTATGGTTTGGTCTTGGAGAGAAAACGCACACCTCTCCCTAGTTATGCCGCCTTCTGCCAGGCTTGATCGACTTCTTTTTAGCCCCTCTACAGAGTTATTTCATAGGAAGAGTCTGTGACACACGCAAAAGACGTGTGCGGTTGCTATATCTGAAATCTCAGTTTTTGTAGGAAGCTTATTTTAGGACGGTGGTTTTGTTTTCTTTAATGCCTGTTGAGAAATGTTTTGCTCCCACACAAACAGAGGGTTTCACTTATTAAATGTCTCATTGGCATTTTCTTGCTTTTTCCATCCCCGTCGTTTAATCCACCACCTGACATTCTAGCTTTTATAAATGGCGACAAAAGTGGCGGAGAGACTCTAAAATTAGCTCCTCCACGAGAAGAGATGCTCGAAATAGGACTACCAACGCGGTAGCTGAATGTCGGCTCCCCTCCTTCTTCCCCTCACAATTTAGGGAACAATAAATATCTTGGAGAGATCAAGAGAGATTTCAGAATTGTTAGACTCCATTTAGATGTCTAAAACGTGTTCAGCAGAGGATGGAGTTTTTGCCACCGTTATGAGACAGACCAGGCTGGGTGCTGATTCTGGCCACCTGCGTCAGCTTCTCTTCCCACATGCTGGGTCTTTGACCTTCTCTGTAGGCTGGGAAGTTCATCTGCAAGCACTCTTGTGAAGGGATGAGTCAGTCCCACGCCAGGGACACACATCCTGAACTCATGTACACAGATACCGAGAGGAGCTTTCCACAGGGAAAAGGAACAGATCCTTGAAACCAACAATTGGTTCACATTCTACAAACGTATAGCCGAGATCACACGTCCTGTTGTGCAAGCACTAAGCAAAATGTTTAAATCTCTGTTTGTACATACAGACCACAGATGACTGCACTTAGTGCTCAGACAGTGGGCACGCTGAAGGCGATGTGTGAATAGGGCTAAGGACACCAGCACTTCCTCTACCTCCTAGGAAAGTCACTTCCCAGGGAAACATGCTAATTGGAATGTGCTAATGTATTCCCATGGATGCAAATTAAATCTTCATCCATTGATGAAAGCAGAAGCTGAGCTGGAGAAGTGGAAGGCGCTTCAGGGCAGGAAAAGAAATGGTCAGGTCACAGGTGGAGACCATCCTCTCTGCCCCAAGACATTCACCCTCCACATGCACTCATTTGTTATGAAGTCTGCAACAGCTGTGACATTTGCCCAAAAGGAAGAGATCCATTTAAGGGTCTCTGGCGACAGGTAGCCTCTTGTGTTTTCTGTCAGGCAGAAGCAAAGCCAACATCTTTCGCAACATCCATTTCTCACCTCACCCCAGACAACCAAAGCCCATTCACAACTTAAAGCTCTCCAAGGCACCAACAGTGATAGATGTCGGACAGTGAAGAAGGTTCTGAAACAGAACTGCATAACCTGAAACTGTGGGCATCTGGTATGTGTCACCCCTTGTTGAAGCACTTCTGCTCCAATGGCTTGACCAGCTTTGTCCTATCACCCGTCCTGCAACGGATCTACATGGGGATCTCAGAGTAGACACACCTTAGCAGTAAACTCTCAATATAGGTACGCCGTGGGCCCAACTGACCGGACTCAATGTCAGCACCAGTGCATGGCACTCTCCACTGACTGCAGAGCCCCTCAGAATCCTGGCTTGGCAAGCCTCCTTCCCTCAACTTGGTAGTGGATTTGGCAGCAGACATGAGAGAAAAATATAAACCCTCATCCACTCTCAAGATAAGGGAACGGAACCAGTAAGGTTGGAAGGGGTCCACCTAAGGGCACTTCAATGGTTAGCTCAAACTTGGAAGTGACCCCCTGACTGGGCTTCTTGCAGAGTCAACCCACTAATCTGGAAGTGGTAAAGCATAAGAGCTACTTTAGGTGGAGTCAAAATTGCGTCACTTGCCATGTATGCACACATTTAGTTTGCCCAAACAGATTTACAAAAAACTGTCAAACCCACTTCAGTGACAAAAGTGGGATTAATGTGCACACTGCTAATGACAGGGGGCAAACCCCATCAACCAGGTTTAAACAACCCAAAATCCCCCCACCAAAAATAGCTTGGTCTATCCCAATTCTGACCATCGCACCCAAAACAGCTCACTGGGACCCAGTGGTGTCGCTAGGGGGGTGCGGGGGGTGCAGGCCGCACCAGGTGATGCGCATGGGGGGTGACACGCTAAAATCACGGAGGTTAGGAGTAACCCCATCAAATTATATACTGTTGGATGCGGAATTTCGAGCAGAATGCAATGCAAAAAACTGGAGTGAAATATCACCTTTTGATCAAAAGTTATGGCCACAAAACTGAACAACAATGCATGAATCCTTATGGAAAGTGAAAGTGAGCCGTATCGTGTGTTTACTCGTAAGTAGGTAAACTTGCCTTAGTCCGTCAGAAAGGGCAGGCTGAGAAGAATCCAACAGCACCAGAATGGTTCTGATCCAATGAATGTAACCCCCAAAAACACCTGAGAAGGAAGTCCCACCCTCCAAGCAGATGAATGTACTGAGCCCTATGGAAAGCGAAACTAAGCCTCATGGTCCTGTTTACTCATGAGTAAGCAAACATGCCTTGGCTGGTGTGGAAGATCAGGTGAAGGAGAGTGCAAGGCTACCAGAATGGTCCTGATCCTATGCACCTGCAGTTAAACAAGTGCTCCAGAAGGCAGCCTCCCACCCCCCACCCTCCCACTAAAAAGGATCAAAACAGAGGCTTCAGCTGATAAGATGAACTTTTTGAAACTTGCAAAGCCAGGTGGATCCTGACAGTGATCTGGTTTAAACAGAAGTTCTTAAATTGAACTGGGCACCGGATAGGGCTGAAAACCTTACTGATTTTGGGGGGCTGGTGGTGGTGGTATTGCAGGCAGGCTACAGGGGAAATTCATTTGGTGGAACAGGGCTGGCTTCTGCTTATTTAATTATTTGTTTTACTTTAATTATTTATACTTATTTATTTTAATTTGCCTGATGATGTCACTTCCACCAGGACATCATTTCTGGTGGGTCTTGGACAAATTGTCAATCTAAAAGTGGGTCTTAGTGCTAAAAGTTTGAGAACTGCTGCAATAAGGTGTTAGTAATTTGACATCTGGGGGTGTGTGTGACACCACTAGTGACCAAAATCACTAAAATCATAGTTTGGAAGAATAATACCATCATGTTATATATCAATCAATGTGTAATTTCATGCACAATGTGTTCTATCCTTGTTCTATCAAAAGCTACAGCCAAAAAACCAGTGGGGGCGGAGTGATGGTACATCGCCACGCCCACCACCTGGGGTGTTGCCCCGCCCACTGCATGGGGGGTGACGCGCTGGCATCCTGGGCCGGGTGATGCGAACTCTGGTGATGCCACTGTCAGGACCATGAAGAGTTCTGATCCTTCTCCCAACCCAGACATCTCCAACAGATGCAGAATGGATAAAGGTCTCCCCCCTCACCTTTCTGGGACCCCACTGTGGCTGCACACCAGGAGTGCTGGGAAATAAAGTTTCTCAGTCAACACCAGCAAAGCCCTGCATTGGGTCCCCTAAGGTGCTCTCCACCTTCCCCCTCCTAGACACATTAGGCACCACTACCTTACTGAGGGTTCAGGGGCTGGTCTGGTGCCTTCTCCCCCCCCATGGGCATGGGTCCTTAGTCACTGCCCTACCTGGCTGACCCAACTCCAGTCTTGTTCTTAGCAGTGCTGATACCTGTATTTCCAACACCACAAGTAGTGATCCTTTTTCGCCCTACCTACTTTCAACTCTCAGAAAATCTTTCTTTCCTTCTCTCGCTATAGGTTGAAGTTCCTCTTCTCAGTATCAAGGTGACTCTGCAAAAAGCAGTTTGCGACTTGCCATTCAACTAATTATATACCAACTCTCTCTGCAGATCATTTATCTTGACTACTAAATATGCTGAAGAAAGAATATGGGTATTTCTGCAACAGAACCTGGGCGTTATTTGTAAGCTGAACATCCAGTGTACCCTGAATACTTAGTGAAAAGTAGTGCAATCTCATTTTATTTTCTAATAGAACCTGCATTGCAGCAACTGTTACCCTGCACATGCCTGATCTCGCCTGATCTCAGAAGCTAAGCAGGGTCAGGCCTGGTTAGTACTTGGAAGGGAGACCACCTGGGAATACCAGGTGCTGTAGGCTTATACCATGATCTCGGAAGCTAAGCAGGGTCAGGCCTGGTTAGTACTTGGAAGGGAGACCACCTGGGAATACCAGGTGCTGTAGGCTTACGCCATGATCTCGGAAGCTAAGTTTATGCCATGATCTCGGAAGCTAAGCAGGGTCAGGCCTGGTTAGTACTTGGAAGGGAGACCACCTGGGAATACCAGGTGCTGTAGGCTTATGCCATGATCTCGGAAGCTAAGCAGGGTCAGGCCTGGTTAGTACTTGGAAGGGAGACCACCTGGGAATACCAGGTGCTGTAGGCTTATGCCATGATCTCGGAAGCTAAGCAGGGTCAGGCCTGGTTAGTACTTGGAAGGGAGACCACCTGGGAATACCAGGTGCTGTAGGCTTATACCATGATCTCGGAAGCTATGCAGGGTCAGGCCTGGTTAGTACTTGGAAGGGAGACCACCTGGGAATACCAGGTGCTGTAGGCTTATACCATAGTATTTCGAGACTGAAGGAGGCCAACCGGAGCCTGCATTTGTTTCTCTCCAAATTTCTAAGTATTATTGAAGACTTTAGGAGAAAAATGCAATTTGTAGCAAGAAAATATAAATATGAACAATCCAAGTGAGGCAGCAGCTTGGGTTCCACGCATGGAAGTTAATAGAGCCAATACATCTGGTTTGCCTGTTTTTGCAGCTGCACCTGAAGAGTTTGGCCTTGACATCTCAACATGCAGGTTTGGGGGGGGGGGGGGAATGACCAGTTATTTTCATTTCAGATGCATATTGTGCAGAGAGGAACAATATGAGGGATATTATTTCAGAGTCTGGGAAAAATTAGCAAGTCAAATATTGAATCAGCCTCTAGCATATGCAAAAGAGATTGCTTTGATCTTATCCAGTCTAAAAGCCCCATTATTGAATTTAAAGTCTGTGAACACATTTCAGACCAATATATAAAGCCTAGCTGAATACAAGTTTGAGCAGCAGAAGATGCTTTTGACAAAAGGTGTGTGTGGGGGGGGGGTAATATTTGGGCTACAAATAATATTTTACTGCATTGATTAAAAGTGTGATTTTCTGGATTTTCCCTCCTGTCTCTAATAATTCAAGTCAAAGAGAAGAGAAAGAGAAGCCCATTGTCAGGATGAAAGTGGGAAGATATGAAGATGTCACACCAGTCTTACCCTTGGTCCAGAAGAGACAGAAACTTTATAGAAAGAGCACAAAGTAAGCAGCAAAGCTGGGGAGGGGATTTCATCCATGGGGGGGAGAGGGTTCTTACATTTATTTTTAGCCTGCCCTTCAAGTCTGCAACTGGTCCAAGGGTCATCCAGTAAGTGTTGTGGTTAAGGGACCTAGATCTTCTTGGTCCTAGCCCAAAATTCCAGCAACTCTGTGGGATACATTTAGGAATATCCCTGAGGGCAGAGATATGGAAGCTGAAATTTTCTCAGGTCTAAAAAATTGCAGAGGGAGTTGTGAGCTCTACCTTGACTGCTGCATGCTTGCCTTCCTACATGCTTTTGTTTGGTCAAGAGACAAAACTCCTGTACCATCCCCCAGTCAAAGGAATACAGGCAAGTCACATGCCTTCTCAGCCACTCACTTGGTAACCACTGTTTAGTGGCTGAAAAGTGTTAATATAATATCAATATTATACTGATATTCAAGGGCTACTGTGATGACTACAACTGCTAGCAGCTGAGGTAGCTTCCAAAACTGGTTCACTATTGCATGGTGGTAAACCAACTGTAAGTGTTTTCTTTTTTTTAAAAAATGCTTTACTTTTAAAAAACAAATATTTCATCTCTCGGTGGATTTGGGTACACTTTATAAGATGCACGACAACACACATTCAACACCACTGACTCCCTAACCATGGTTACGGGAGGCTGGATGAGCATGTACTTGCTCTTTTCTAAAAGGCAACCCAAGGCCTTCCCCCCAAAAGTGAAACACGTACAATGATTTACCAGGGAAAAGGAACAGACTATCCAGGATAAACAGGACTAGTTGAGATATCTGACGATGCTATGCAAACCCCATAAGGTGAACATTAGAAGCTGCCTTCCATTGAGTCAAGTCATTGGTCCATATAGCTCAGTACTTACTATACTGACTGGCAGTGGATCTTTGGGGTTTCAGCCTTTCCCAGCCCTACCTGGAGATGCTGCCCAAGGAATGAATCTGGGACCTTCTGTGTGCAAGCAGGTGCTCTACCACTGAGCGACAGCCCTGCTTAAAATGACCAGATATGAAGATACGATTCCGTATACTGAATTAGACCATTGTCCAGTCTTGTTTAGTCTGCCTGGTAGTGGCTCCCGAGCAAGAAGTCTTTCTCATCTGATCTTTTAACTGGAGAATCTGGGGTCTTCTGCATGAAAAGCATGTGCTTTACCACTGAGCTACATCCCTTATGAGAATATTTCATACTGTATGTTTACAGTCACCATTGATTTCATGAATAATATCACACGAACCCCCTCAAGGATAATCAAGAGACATTCCACCATGTCAATGACAAAGAGAGAGATCTTCCTCAAAAATTGATGTGCATGCTGGGAAAACTTACCATTTTATTATTGATTTCATGAAAATGAATTTCACAGACTTTTTCCACCACATCTTCGTTCTCAAAAGTCACAAAGCCAAATCCTGTTTAAAAAAAAGAGAAAGAGAGAACTATTAATTATCATACAAAGAGGCTTGCCTCCTTTTGGATTGCTTGTTAAGTAAAAATTACTTTAAGGCCACCTTGGGTAGCACCACACAAACATCTATCTACAAATCAATGCACGCTTTTTGTCAGTCATTTAAAGAAAAATCCTTAAGTTTAATATGGATTAAAGCAACAGGGGGCTGACAAAATTGGAAAAAAGGTCTATGTCTGTATTTTTCCCCCCTCCATATTCTTCCTGTTAAGTTTAAGCCAGCAGAATTTACTTTCCTAGAACAGGGCAGCTCAAACACAAAATAAGAAGGACATAAATCTTTGTAGCATACGGTAGTTTATGAGTAATCATTTTTCTCATATCCTTTCCACCTGTCCATGAAGCTCTGCGGGCTACAGGTAGAGTGAAACCCAATGGGACTTTTCCCATTATGGATGTCTCATTAAGCAGCGAGGGGTAGGAGGGAAAAGGGTCAGTACAAAAGGGACTATAATGAATCATCAGTTACCCACTGCCAGCAAGAGGGTGCACGTATCAATGATTTTGCAAACAAAATGCAGCTCTTGAGCAACCACATTTGCCTCTGAGAAAATAAGGTGAAGGGGGGACGGCACAGCAGCTTGTCTGTTATTTATAAGGGTTAAGTGAGACCAGCTTTGTTCTCCCAGGAAAGCAGCCAGTATAATAAGTACTCCTTGGATCTCTGCAGGTCTCAGGCCATCCTTTCCGCTCACTGCGGCAGTTCAACCTGAGGGGTCAGGTAAGACCCAGAGGTGGTTATTTGTCTCTTTTCTTCCTGAATTACTTCCTCTAATACCTCATCAGGATATCCTGAGGCCTTGAAGGAACTATGAAAGTTGAAGGCCTCTCTCATCTGATCACTCATCTTTTCTGCACTGCTACTTCAAACGCAGCTTCCAATTTTGGGCCGGTTTAAGGTCGTTTGATGCCTGCTGTCTGCCCGTCAGCTATACACTGTGTTTACCCTGTCAGGTCCTCGCCATCCCAAGCACAACCAAGCTGAAGATTCTTTGGCAGCTCTGCATAATGACACCCGCACATGTCTCTTCGGGGGAGCAGGAGACAAGAGAGGAATCTACCGTCACGTTCCTGGCACCCGCTCAATGAACGAATAAATATAGAAACCCATTAAAATAAAGTGACAGCTCCTGAGTGAACCTATAGAATGGAACCCAATTCCCAAAATAGCACCACGAGAGACTTGGCAGCTACTGACGGGAAAGAAATTCACACATGACAGAAGCAAAAGCTTCACTCTGCGTGACAACTGCAGCTCAAGAAAGAGGCTGGGGCAAAACGGTTCCCGTCAGTTGTGTGATGCAGGCAAGCCAGCGGCACGTGGCAAAACAAACAGCGAGCATAAAACCTTGCAGTGAGATTCTGAGCAAAGGAGAACAACAGGGTTACGTGGATTTAAACCAACAACAAACCTCTTTACAAGGTATACGTCTTGTTGTTTCAGGTGGGAAGACGGGTAGGGCTTTGTCAATTCCGAGGGAACTGACAGCCTTTGCAGTCAACTGCAGACAAGTCAGGAGAAAGGACCTAAAGAAGGTACCACCCAGTAGACAGAGAGGCAGATCCCAAGACCAACTTGGGAGATCTGGGTTCAAATGTGTGCTTCAGCCAACAACTTTGCAGTTAGCTTCGGTTAAGTCAGTGCTGTTGGATCCTGAGCTCCCCACTTGTTAAAGAGAAACACTGAGGGTTCATGTTACAGAGTTCTTATGGGCTGTGTACATTTTGCACAGAAATGGATTTGGAAATTACTACTCATTACACTTAAGTGAGGGTAAGAATCTCACTTAAGAATCACTTAAGCATTTCACTTAAGAATGTCATCTAACAAGATGGCTGTAAACTGGGAGAGAGCTGGTTTCAAGCCATTGACATGTCGCAAAGAACTACCATGGTTATGTGTGGACAGGTGGGCAAGTAGTTTTGTGTGTGGGGTGGTAGTAGCTTCGGGAGACTAAGGGCCCGAACCTGTCCAACTTTTTAACACCAATGCAGCCATACCAAGGGGTAGGCAGTAGGCAGGCAATCACAGAGGCCTTTTCAACGTATGGGAACGTTCGTTCCCTTACCTTGAGGCTGTACTGTGGCTTCACCGGTACTGGAAAGTTGGATAGGATTTTGCCCTTAGGCCTGGTCTACCCATGTAGCACAGGAGAAACCCAAAGTGGCAGAGTTCAAAGCAGGGCTGGATCTTAATGCCTCTCCCAGCTACACCCCCTCCCCTATTTGCATGGTGAAAAGCTGAATGTGGCATTTCAGAAAGGAAGGCAGGGCATGAACATACTGTGGCCTCAAACATACTGTGGGCAATGACAATTTTCCTTAGAAGTTGGCAACTGCCATTTCCCATGCCCCAATTTCCTTGGCAAGGGTAAAAGCATTACCTTCATTCCGACTTCATTCATGGAAACATGAAAATATAGTAATCAATGGAAAATAGTGACAGTACGGGGCGACAGGGTTATTCCCGTTTTCCTTTGTGAAACACTGGAAGGAGTATCATTCTTGTTCCTCAAGTTACTTCCCCAGCCACACTCAAGCAGGCTGTTGCCTGATCTAACTGACCAACAGCCCAGTCCCAACCAACTTTCCAGTGCCCATGAAGCCACAATGCTAACTCGATGCTCCCTTACCTCGAAGAGGCCTCTATAACTTACCCCCCCACCACCACCACCATGGGATGCAGCATGTGCTCTATTGGCATCAGCGCTAGAAAGCTGGTTAGGATTGGGCTGTAAACATGACATTCCAAGAATGTGGGGCTGTTGCAAGTTCAGTAATCATTAGTGTTATTAGAACTGCCTGTCATAGCAGGGACTCAAGTTTGCCCGGTCCTAAGAAAGTTCAGTCCTGCAAGTCATTAATTACTTGATCGCCAGAAACATCTTCATCATTAATAACTCATCATCAAAACAATGCGACAAAGGATCTCAGTTTCCGTATTGTCTTTCCCCCGCCTTCAGTTGCCAGAAAGAAAGAGAGAAAGGGCAAGTATAGGAGATTTGAGCAAACCAGGCAGAGCAATACCAGAAATCTACTGCAACCATCAACGCTTTCCCATTTTCAGCACTGCTTGGCTCCTGTCCCTCAGATCTGTAATCGTGCGTCTTCAGATACAAACTGATTTGAGAGAGACAGAGACCTTGCTCTGTTTAGAAATACACAAAACCAGGAAGAGTCTCAAATACTTAGGTTTGAAGTGTTTAAGGATCAGTGCCGTTTTAAACACATCTGCGGGATAAAGGCAAAACAATGCCCCCTTCAAGGAACATCCTTAACCCATTTTTGCCCAGCGCACATAGGCAACTTTGGGCAAAAATGGTTTAAACCATTTAAACAGGGATCAAATGTGTACAGACAATTGCTCTGCACCAGTTAACAACTGTGGTTCCTATAGTTTGGAATCTTGGGCTGGGCAAAAATGGGTTAAATGATCTTGGAGTGATGGAAGTGGCCTTCTACAGAGCTGGGCTGCTGGCCCAACTTGCTCAGTACTGTCTACATTGACTGGCAGAAGTTCTCCAGGATTTTGGGCGTCCTTCCCAGGGCCACAGGGAGTTGCCAAGGATTGAGTCTGCAGGCAGGCTTGAAGTGTGCATTCCAGGCCTGACCAGTTGCTGCCCATCACCCTCAGGGATTGATGTTGCACACGTCCATCCTTTTTCATGCCTGAAGTAGGAATTTCTCTGATCTGAGCATACACAATCCCAGGAAGCTCTCTAGGCTCAGGCAGCAATCCTGTGCACTGTCACCTTGGAGAAAGTTCCACTGAACATGGTGAGGCCTACACCTGGGTAAATATGCACAGAACTGTACTCTTAAGTCTTCATTTCAGGTCACATGTGGTTATTGGCCTCAAAGTCTTTGACAGAAGCCCTCTCAAAATTCCAGGAGGCAACCATGGTAAAATGAACGCAAAACGACACCTTTTGGCACCCTAAGGGCAACCAGATGGAATCTGATGACTTGGACTAGTCTATGAAAATTTCAGCCACAACAAATCTGCTAGTTTTTTTAGGTTCTACAAGATTGTTTTTGTGCCTTCCTCTCTCAGAAGTGCATCAACAGAGCAATTAACTCACAGGTAAACAGGTTAAGAGCAAATGAAATGAGGCTACCGAAAGTCCCCTTGGACACTATTTTGAACACACAGACTGAAGAGCATGAGTTTTGAATCTTTGCACTTAAAGGAATGTGTGAAGCAGCAACACAGAGAGTGTGTTTCCCAGATTCATTGAAGCAAGCCAATTTTATCAGGAAATGTATCTTCTTGCCTGCAAATTCCTTTGAATGCAGAGATTGAGAAGTACAACTTGGTCATGTTTTGAGCTCTACGCATTGCAAACAACATCCAAATTGGTTCTGAGCTAAGACTGTAGTTCTAAGAAAAGATAACTCTACATTCTCAACTCCTAAAATTTAACTGATTACAGACTGCACAGCATGCATGCAGCTCTTGGCAACCCACCAAGAGCACTGAACTGTCTCTATTAGTAACATGCAAGATAAAATAGTCTTAAAGGCTGCACAAGGGTCTCTTTGGGTTTCTATTTTTAGCAGCAGCCCTGTAGGTAAATCTCCCTCCACAAAGTCTCCCTCCGCAACAGGGAACAAGCTTGTTGCATTTCTAAATGGAGAGATATATATTGAAACAGAGAGCAGAGCAAAACATGGAAAAGAGAGAGACTGATTCTGGAATTTCAAACAGTCAAATATTTAGCAGTATAGATAGTATAGTGAACTGGACAATATACATTTGACAGGCTACAATGGGCAAAATGAGAACATAAGGAATTGCCTTGTCAGACCAGATAGAAGTTTCAACAGCCTGTTTCTAGCCTGGTGCCTCTGGTAAGCTCTAAAGTCAAGGACACTGGGAATTGCCATTTCCCCCCAGCATCTGGCAGTGAGTGGTATACTGCCTCTGAACATGGAGGTTCCACGATGCATCACATATATGATCTGGCAATAGACACACACTAAATTAGAGTAATAACATTATAGTGGAACCTCCATGTTCAGAGTCTCATATATACGAGCACTACCCAAAATCTCAAGAGAAAAGAAATTTGCAAGCAAGCAAACAAACCAGCACATAATTTGCACAGATCATGAACTCCTCATTCATGTTTGTTCTTAAAAAACAACTGACACCTTCAACAACAGGATCAAAGTGGGTTCCATTCAAACATCACATCAAGCCATGGTTTACAGCTGCTGGCCTGCGTCCATTTTCCATCTGCCTTACTTTCCTGTCTCTAGGTGCAGGCCTCCAAAAAAGAGCATTAGCTGTAACTCTTGTTGTGGTGCCAAACCCTCTTCCAACCATGGCTTCTGATTCTGGTTTCGCCAGCCAGTTTTAATTCCTTGTCATGGGGGGGGGGGGGGTTAGTCGGTTATGATGCCTGAAAGATGCCACAAATGGCATTCAGAGATGCTGTAGCACAGTGTTTCTCAAGGTTTGTCCCCCGCAGTACCACTTCACACGGTCCACCTATTGGAAGTACCACCGGAAGTAAATAGTGATGACATCATCAGCAATTACTTCTGGGATAGAAGGCCAGATGTGACACAACAAACACCAGTAAGAGGCTCAGGGTGGATGGGAGGGCTTTTTAAAGTGTGGAGAAGCATGCTTTGGTGCTCTGCCTGCTGTGCTGAGCTTCCCACCGCTGGTCTCGCTAACGGGCGGCTAAGGTCCAGGGGTCCTGCGATTGTCATCAGACAGCACCTCAAGTACCACTGGTGGCACCTGTACCACTGGCTGAGAAACACTGCTCTAGCCCCCGCCTTCCTCTCCCTCCACACTTCCTCTTCCTTTCTACTCTAAAACCAAGGAGTGGGAGGAGAGATGGCAGCCTGCCTCATGCACTGGGAGGCTGTGAGTTGGCCCTGGAGCTGCACAAGAGCATGGCAGCTTAGGTAGGAGAACTTCCTGCGGATGGCACTGTCAGCAGGCTAATGATCAAGTTACAAGGAATATTTCACTTCAAAGTCAGTTTTTTTTAAAAAAAGATGTCCATGAAGGACTAGCTGATTCCAAGCTTGTAGTTATCCACCTGCATTTAAAACGCACTGAGTAATAATACTTGGTCAACCATTTACATTGTTCTTTCAGAGTCAAGAACTCTTAACAGACAGCTTAACCTGAAAGGAACTTCACAGTCAGTGTTGCGCGTAAGAGAAGAAAAATATCTGTCCAGTTCTTTAAAAATATGAACACAGCATATGCAAAAACAAAACCAACCAACCCCCCCCCCCAATTCCTTTCTCCATGCCCCATTAGTCAGGGTAATGAATACACACTCGTTTTTAAATTACTTCAAGTCTTAGAAACCTTTCTGGATTAAACAGACAATTGTTTCTTATGAGTGATACAATGAGCCAACAACAACAAAAAAAAATGCCATCCTCATTCCACCGAAAAGTGTACGAGAAAGATTAACACAAAACAAAAGAGGCTGTTTAAAATGTGACATAAATAGGAAGCCGGTTGTCAAGGAGCGCACATTTTTAAAATGAAATTATACTGCATCCTTCTGAATGAAGCTATTATTGGAAGCTAACAAGCTCTATTTAAGAGATAAGCGTTTAACAGAGTCAAACAGGGTGGCTCCCCCCTCCCTGGTTATTCAAATGAATAAAACTGCATATACCATTTGAATAATCCTTTTTGAGAGAAAAATAAAAAGGAAGAAAAAACAAAAAGAAAAGAAAAAGGAGCAAAATGGGGTGGGGACAGAGACAAAGAGCCCCCAAACGCAGTGATCTAAGCCAATGGAGATCGCTGAAGGATAAGTGCAGGCAGGATTTTGTGATCTGGAGGTTAAAAAGAAAATTGGAGGGGGGGGGGAAGCAAATATTAACACAATAATGCAAATATTGGGAACAAAGAGTCCCAAATCATCCTGTTGAGAGGTGAATTAAGAGACCCTGAGGGACACGGATGCTCAGGTTTTGTCAAGGAAACTGATGGATAGACTTCACAATATTGAAGCCATTTTCATTATTTTGTAATCCAATGAACTTCTGCATTCTACTGCAGCCCACCCTCCTACAATGATTGATCAATGGGCTGGCAATCTGCACAGTCCCCCTTCCTTAGGAGAATGTACTTAAATACAAGGCAACCAAATAACTCGCTGAGCACTGACTCTTGAGTTGTCTGCTTCAGTGTAGTGGCCCTGACCCAGTGAGACTTTGCAAGGCCTCTGGTTTGCACATATCCAACTCCAGAGTCTCCTCATTCACCAAAATGTGGACGTTAGTCTGGACTGGAGAACCAGTACAGTGCAATGGCTGGAGTTGGAGGTTTCACCTCACATGCCTGGCGAGAGGATAAAATGGAGAGAGGAAGCCAATACACATGCATCATGGGATTCTTGGAGTAAAACAGAATTTAAAAAAAACTAGTAATGATGGTTTTACACACACACACCCATGGGAACTCAACAAATTGTAAAAGCAATAGAGGTAAAACATTTATTATAGTGAGTATGAAACTGAACGAGTAGCAACTCTTACAACAAACATGAGGAGTAAGTGCCTGCAGAATTTTCTCCCTCAAGTAAGTCTGCCCAATGGCATGTTCTTAAAGAGACCACTTCCCTTCTGGACACTTAACAGATCAGATGTCCCAGCAAGCGGTTCCAGCATTAAGGAGCACAGAGAGGAAAGGGATGGAGTCATTTGGGGCAGCAGGAGACCTTCAGAGGCTTCAACATGGCAGAGCTGGGAGATCAAAGGCAGAAGTGTGTTGTTGGCATCCTTCAGTCTCGGAAGACTATGGTATTGCGCTCTGAATGGTGGTTCTGGAACAGAGTGTCCTCTCCAGTGCGCAAAGCCTGGGTAAAGTAGATATGGAGGATAGACTGTTACCTATGCAGCAAATCCCCCCTCTCCACATCGCTGAAATGGTCCAATGGAAAGGCAGAGGCCAATACGGTTGGTTCCAGCGGTGTTGCAGGAGTTGTCAGAACGTGACTGTGTTCAGCCATGAACTGCCTCAGGGACTCCGGCTCCGGATTTTGCCTCGAGGTTGACTCCTGAAGCCTTTTCCATAACTGGATGTAGCCACAAGGCAGTGGAGGTTTGGGATCAGAGTTTTCCTTCTCTCAGATGAGCTGCTTTCCCAGGCTAACGAGTCCCATCTACCCAGTGGCAGAAGCGTAGTAGGATACAAATGAGTGCTGAGAGGTAGGGGGCATAGGATCCATTAACACATACTTTTCAGAGACTGAATTGTTCCAACTTTCTCTGCAAACATTTTGGTCCTATTTTTGTATTACCATTTATGAAGAATATTTATATACCACTTCTCAACAACGAAAAGTCACAAAGCAGTTTACACTGCAAAACAAATGCTTCCTTGTCCCAAAATAGTTCACATTCTCAAACAGATGAAGAAAAAGCACCAGACCACAGGCACTGGAAAAGATGGTCTGTTGGGCTGAGCAGGGACAGAAGCCGCCACCCCCCCCTCCGCTCCCTCTCAATAGGATCACCAACCTGCTTCCTTTGTAATGAAAAAATCCCAGCCCTGCTCTAGACCCCACCCTTTCCACACTTAACCTTTCATAAGATTTCCCAGCTGTGCTCTCCCCCCCCAACTTCACTTGAGGGTCTCAGTAGTGTTAAAAACGGGCTCTCTCTGGTCAACTTGGGACCTCAGAGACCTGCCAACAAGAGATATACGGTTCATACATGATTAAAACAATTAAAGAAACTGGTGGACACCATAAATAAAGTTAACAAGGTGTGTGCCGAGCACCAATTGCTTGGAAAAATTATGTTTCTGTATGCCACGATATAAAATTTGTGCAAGCACTCCAGGTTGGCTGTATTTCATGCTATTGGAGAAGCCCCTGTGTTAGATTTGTTGAGCAAAACCCTGATGATACCATAAGCAATGAAATGCAGCGTGCACTAATCTTGAACCATGCAGAAAGTGTAAGTTAGCTGTAGGAGGGCAAAGGCGCACAACACACATAGTCATCTGGTTAAAGCATCAGAAGAGTTCAGCTGGATCCAGACAGAGGCCCACCTAGTCTAACATCTGGTTTCCCACAGTTGCCAACCAGAAGTCTCGGGGAAGCCCAGAAAGTTGACCCAGAGACTTTCTCCTCTTTTGCAGCTGTTCTCTAGCAACTGATATTGAAAGATACTGTTGCTAAACCTGGAGGTTGCAGTTTGTTTGATTTACTGTAAGTCGCCTTGTGTGAAATGTGGGGTATAAATAAAATAAAGTCTTCATGACTAGCTACTAGTGATAGACATGTTTTCCATGAATCTGAAGCCAAGGGGATGGTGGTAAGATGCAGGGCCTTTCCAACAGTGGCACCACGTCTCTGGAATCAGTTATAGACTTGAGGACAGCCCCCTTGTTACATGGTTCCCTGTGGGGTTTAAAGACCTATTTGTTTCACTTGGCTTTTGAGGAGGGATGAATTTCCTAGAGACCCCTTTTTACTTCCTATTGTTGCTTTTATGTTGTTGCTGTTTTATATTTTAATCTGCTCTTGATTTAATTGTTTTAATGGTTTTATTTAAATGTTTCTGTCTTCTATGCATTTATGTTGTGCAGCGCTTTGAGTACCAGAAAAAGCAGTATATAAGATCTTATATAAGCAGTATAAAAGCAGATCTTGGGGTGGTGGTGGACAGGTCGATGAAAGTGTCGACTCAATGTGCAGTGGCAGTAAAGAAGGCCAGTTCTATGCTTGGGATCATTAGAAAAGGTATTGAGAACAAAACGGCTAATATTATAATGCCGCTGTACAAATCAATGGTAAGGCCACACCTGGAGTATTGTGTCCAGTTCTGGTCGCTGCATCTCAAAAAAGACATGGTGGAAATGGAAAAGGTGCAAAAGAGAGCGACTAAGATGATTACTGGGCTGGGGCACCTTCCTTATAAGGAAAGGTTATGGCGTTTGGGCCTCTTCAGCCTAGAAAAGAGGCGCCTGAGGGGGGACATGATTGAGACATACAAAATTATGCAGGGGATGGACAGAGTGGATAGAGAGATGCTCTTTACACTCTCACATAACACCAGAACCAGAGGACATCCACTAAAACTGAGTGTGGGGAGAGTTAGAACAGACAAAAGAAAATATTTCTTTACTCAGTGTGTGGTTGGTCTGTGGAACTCCTTGCCACAGGATGTGGTGATGGCGTCTGGCCTGGACGCCTTTAAAAGGGGATTGGACAAGTTTCTGGAGGAAAAATCCATTATGGGTTACAAGACATGATGTGCATGTACTACCTCCTGATTTTAGAAATGGGCTATGTCAGCATGCCAGATGCAAGGGAGAGCACCAGGATGAGGTCTCTTGTTGTCTGGTGTGCTCCCTGGGGCATTTGGTGGGCCGCTGTGAGATACAGGAAGCTGGACTAGGTGGGCCTATGGCCTGATCCAGTGGGGCTATTTTTATGTTCTTAACTACAATTCCCAGGAAGCCTTGCAGGTCTCTTGTTATCTGGTGTGCTCCCTGGGGC
This sequence comes from Tiliqua scincoides, assembly GCF_035046505.1. Taxonomy (NCBI): domain Eukaryota; kingdom Metazoa; phylum Chordata; class Lepidosauria; order Squamata; family Scincidae; genus Tiliqua; species Tiliqua scincoides. Next base: position 53,185,241 of record NC_089828.1, read on the forward strand.
ATTTGGTGGGCCGCTGTGAGATACAGGAAGCTGGACTAGGTGGGCCTATGGCCTGATCCAGTGGGGCTGTTCTCATGTTCTTATAAATCCTTTAAATAAATAATCCTCTTTAGAGTCATCCAGGCTCACGGCTGTCATCACGTCTTGTGGCAGTGAATTCCAATGATTCATTTTGCCCAGTCTTTTGGCTGTTCCAAATCTCCTGCCCATCAGCTTCATTGGCTGACCCCTGGTTCTAGAGCTGTAATGAAAAAGAGAGAATCTTCTCTTCCATCCACTTTCTCCAAGCCTTACAGAAGTCCAGACAAGCCACGGAACCATGAATACCAGCTTAAGGAGTATGGAGTCTGCGCACTCCCTCCTCCCCTGCCCCCACCAGTGTGAAGCTGTGTGGGTGGAATGCTTCTTAGCACAACTACAAGCTCTTCATGCCACCCGAACCTGGGGGAGGGCGAGAAGAGAGAGGACTGTGGGCAGGTATGTGGGGCACGCATTTTGGTCTCACTTAGCAACTGTTGCATCTCCTTAGGGACAGCCACCTTCCGCTCCTTAGGAACGAATGGGATGAGAAGGTGTCGTGCTTTACGCCACATAACCAAACAGGTGTGTGACAATGAAATAAATAGAATGAATTAATCCTGCCGGTGAAGTTCCTGCTGGGACCAGCATGCAAGTCCCCTAGCATCTTTCCTAGGCAGCCAAGCTAATTAAGCCGCATCAGGAGCGCCCGTGAATACATGCTCTCAGCCAACGTGCACAGGGCCTTGACTGCTCCACAGCCAGGGCTGAAGGATGGCTTTCATCCCTAATGAGACCTGAAACACAAGGCAGGTGTTGTCCTATTCTGCGCCTGTCTCCGATACTCAGGTCTAACAAGTTCTACTCTATCCCCAATGTCAGCGAGTTAAAGAACAGCAGCAGCACTGAAACCAGGCCAGACATACTCAAGTAATGACAAATTTGAATAGTTCAAACCTCACCCCATTCTAATCCCACACACCTCCTCAATGCTTCACAGGTAAAAATAGGGGCACACTGGGAACATCTCCCAGCAATGATCCTTGGAATGAGAGCAGGGATTCTAAGATCTTCATTTCATTTATAGCCTACTGTTTTTCCATCGTATATAACTCAAGGCTGCCGAACAATGTATGTAGTATACCCAGGTGGTCATCCAGCCAGCCACTGCCCATCTTTGCTCCAGCAAGGAGGCTTGGTGGGCCACTATGAGATAAAGGAAGCTGGACTAGATGGGCCTATGGCCTGATCCAGCGGGGCTGTTCTTATGTTCATCACACACCTTCAAACCCTGGTTCTCAGTTGCTCAGACTGAGTTTGCTTGGAGGCCCTCATTTAGCCTGGTTGGTACTGCAGCCAACATGGTACTCATGAAGCAGAGAGCTCAGTTTGCTAAGCTTGCAAGTGGGGGTGACACAGGACAAGAGGCCAGAACCAGACTACGGAAAGCCCTGCTTTGACAGCATATTCTTCTATCCCCAGGTTGCACCCCAGGCTCTTCCTCAGAACACTTGAGAAGCTTTCCTCTTGAACAGCCAACTGGAATTCTGAATCACTGGCCATTAAAACGCTTGCACTCTGTATTTGGTTGTAGTTTGTGCCTGAGCACTGAGTTCAGTTAACTCCCAAGTTCTCCTCCCCGATAACCATGCAACATGTGGGAATTTATTATATGATTATTCTACGATGGCTCGACAGCATCAGGTGTGAGATAGCTTACTAAGTAATGCTTCTCCCTCCCGATTATGGGGGATGTGTGAATAAACCAGAGCCGTATTGATTCACACCAATCTATGCATCGACTGTGCGAAAAGTCACTTGAAATTCCCAGCAGCATGAGAAAGCTTTGCAATGAGGAGGGATATGACCAGGCAAGTTGAGAAAATAAATTAAAGGAGTGTCAACTTCCCTTCTTGCTTCTCTTGTTATTAATGGACGGAAGGGGGGGAGATTCGTTTGTCAAGGAGAGGAAAAATTAATTGACAACAGCTTTAATATTATTATGGCCAGCTTGAAAAGTTACATTTCTTCTTCTTTATTAAAAAAAACACAAACATTTTATTATAGTATAGCGGCCAGCTGCCAAAGCTAGCAGTGTAAACAAGAAAGCAGGTGCATGAATAATGCACCCATGGAAAGAAAGGATTTTGGTTCTGCTTAAGCTCAAGTGACTTAAGCACAGGCAAATGGAAGAGGGAGACAGACAAAGTAAACACAGGCTTGGAAAAGACTGCTTGGCAAGAAATCAAATTAAAGGGTGCAACACAAGAGGAGTCATAATTCTTCATTACCCCGCCCAGGCTTGCACAAAGAGGCTATGGGGGGTAGGAATGTGCATCTTTTGTCCCCTAAGGTGATCTGTGCTTGCCTGCAGCCTGGGTCAACCACAAGTGAGGAAGATCTTAAGGACTAGCAACATGGGTTTAACCCACTGAGCTCCCTCTACCAAGTCAAGAAGGCAGCTAGCACTTTCCTCCCCAGCGTAGATAACTGGGACAGTGGTGTGGCCCCCTCCACACTAGGACCTGCATACGCCCTGGTGACTGCTCATCACTGCAGACAATGCAGTAGGTGGAAGTTAGTGGAAAGACTCCAAGGCAGCAGTCTGCCCTTCCAGATCACCACTTCTCAAGAAAGGGGTCCTGCAACTTGCTTGCATGCCACTGATCCAAAAATCTAATGCAAGCAACTCCAGCTTCACCCGACCCACTACCCTCCTCCAACCTCAGAAATTCAGTGGGCCCACATTCATGCTCACGACAGGTCATGCTCAGCTGCAGTTTGATGGCTGGCACCCTTATACTCCTCCCACAGGCAGGAAGGCTTCTAAAATGGCACCTGCTACAATATATATACAAAATAATTCGTGCAGTTTCTCTTCAAAATAAGAGTTTTGCAGCCCAATCCTATGCATGGCTACTTAGAAGTAAGTAAGTCCCCACTGAGGTCAGTGTGGCCTGCTCCCAGGTAAATGTGTATAGGATTGCAGTGTTAGTCTCATGAAAATGTAGGCACATGTAATCAATTGATTAATAGATTAGAGTTCAATTGGTTCCTTGCTGTAATGGCTCTTTCTGCTCTCCTTCCAACTGGCTTGGAAGGAAAGAAGGGACAGAATGATACAGTTATAGGGTCCGTCAACTGGCTGCCACCAGGAGAGGAAAAAAAAGAGGAAGAGGATATATGGCACTGTGGCCTCTTGCCCACCTTGAACGCTGGGCTCTTGGAGCAAGGTGGGGTTGGAGAAGGGCCTACCTGTTGACAACCTGAACCAGCAGGCAGAAGAGAACACATGTCCACCCTCAAAGCGTCCAGCTAGCTACAATTCCCCCCTGGAGGGAAGGAGCTTGAGAACCTCTTCCCATTTTGTAGTCCTGGCAAATTCCAAGGAGCTGCTTTGTGAAGGATCCTGTGTGTAGGTGGGATGTGATTGAGCACTGACCTTCTGAGACTCTTCCATGGTCTTATGACCCAGGCTGCAGAGTGTGTTGTAGAGAAGATGGCAAGGTGTGAAGCCCCAAGCAAGGAAACCCTGAGTTCCAATCTCTGCTCTGTGATGAAACTTATTAGAGGCCTTGCACCCATCACACCCTCTCAGTCTAATCTCCCAGGGTTATTGTGAGGCTAAAAGGGACAAGCCCACACACCCCTTCCTGTTCCCCTCGTTTCTCTTTACTGGACCAGTAGCTGAATGGGGGGGGGGAACTTTGGTAATTAGTTTGTGTCTGTTGCCACCATCCCAGGCTACAGAGACCAGGCAGGGGAGAGCCATCCAGGGCAAAAACTCTCCCGGGAGAGCACTGAACTTCAGGGGTTCTTATTAAAAATCAAACCTACGGTAGCATCGACAGGGCAAAGAGACATGACAATCCACTGAATTACCAGTGAACACAGCCAGGCAGACAATGTAACCAGTTTATTACTAGTCCCAAACAAAAATGAACAACGGAAGGTAAAGAAAGGTGGATAGTAAAGGCACAAGCTGGTTAATCGAAAATGCCTGAGCTTGGCTGGCAAGCACAAAGAAAGGTTTTCGCCTAAAGGATGCAGTAATAAACAATGCTCATGTTGGCAACCTTCAGTCTCAAAAGACTGCAGTACAGAAGTGTACTCAGGACGCAAGCTCTGTAGACCTGGATCTTGGTATGTTCCGTCAGCTTCTTGTTGGACCAGACTCTCTTTGTGAGTCTGGAAAACGTGGTAGCTGCTTTACCGATGCGCTTTTTTAGCTCAGTATCGAGAGAAAGAGTGTCGAAGATCATTGAGCCAAGGTACACAAAGTCATGGTCAACCTCCAGTTCATGCGCAGAGATTGTAATGCAGGGAGGTGAGTCCACATCCTGAACCATGACCTGTGTTTTCTTTAAGGGTACAATACCCATAGGGTATTGAGTATACCATACCCATAGGGTATTGAGCAGGGTAAGGGTAGGATGGTAGTCAGAACTCTTGGCCCACGGACTACCTCTTCCCCAACGTGTCACTGCCTTAACATGAGGAAGTTTGCACAATGGCTGCAGCCCCTTAGCAGACAAAGCAAAAAAAATAAATAAATTCCTTAATATAATCTAGCTAGACTGTCTCTAGCTTAAGCTACTTACATTGCTCAAGGAATCCCCAGTCTTTGTATTCGCTGCTGAGCAGGTGGGTTCTCTTCTCTGAGGTCCCAACGAATGGGTCACTCTGAGGACCAGCAGAGAACAACCCATACTGCCTGTGGGCAGGGAAAAAATATAACTTTGCTTTGATGATTTCATCACATTACCTGGTTGGAAGAGTGGAACCTACCTGATCACGCCATCCCACCCCCGGGACCTAGATGGACAGGTTTAGCTGTCCAATCGCTCAGTATGACATTCCGGGGGCGGGGAGGTAGTTATTGCAGATTGGAACAAGAAGCTGAATGCACGAACAATGCATATTTGGGCAATAATGGAGTTTCCAGACAAAGGATGCAGCAGCAGCTTTTAAGACTGTTGATCTGACACCAGAGCTTCTAGGCAGTTAAAATGTCAAACTGCACTGAAAAAGGAGCAAAAAAAAAAAAAAAATAGAGGGGAAAAAACAGGGCATTCATCACAACCAGTTACACCAACCTGAGCTCGACAAGAATGGGGTATGAATGTGAACAATCCCAACAAACGGACTGTAAATATTATAGCTACCATCTAATAGGTAACAGGAGAGTTCACATAATGCAGATGGCTCCAGCCACGGGGCAGAGTAGGGCTGAGAATCACCACTCCAGTCCAAGTGTAAGAACGTGATCCTGGAACAAAAAAAAAGGCTGTATCCAAAAGGCAGCTTCCCACTGTGAACAGGCTCATTCCCGGCTGTTGTCAGCCGAAAGAGGGAATAAAAATGCACACCTGTGGCTAATGCGAGAAAATACCAACCTCATTTAATTCTGAAACTCTCCAGCAGCCAGACTGTGAATGACACTTGTCAAGGGAGAAGATTATCTCAAAGATGCTTTTGGGGGGGGGGGGAGCATGAGGGTGTCTAGAGCCCAGGGGAAAAACAACAACGCTATCTCTGCCGAGCCGGTTTCTCTCTCGACAGACACAGGTATGACTGCCACTACGATGTGCAAACGCAGAGCCCGGCCGGACGCGGTCAGCAAGCTCTCGGAAATGAAATTGGCAGACAAGTGCCGCCAAAAGGTGCTAGCATTTCAATCCAAACACAGCAGGAAAGCGGAGAGTGGAGGTCAGGCACGCTGCTGGATAAAAGGGCAACAGTATTCTTTGGTTTTCACTCGGAAAGGGAAGGTTCTGATTCTTTCCCCTCTCTTAAATGGCATTTACAAAAGAGCTCATTCTAAGGTGTGAGGGATGAGATGGAAGGACGATACACACACACACACACACACACACACACACACACACACACACGGTTTGGAACAGCAGTTCAGGAAGTCTGATACAGCAAAAACAGCCCCTTTCCACGAGAAATAATTCTTAAGCAACAAGGAACACGGTTTACTCTTTTTCTGAGCTTGTTTTAAACCAGTCTTCAAATACAGGTGTGCAAAGCAAAGATTCAGGGTCCCTACAGCAGCCTGATCTGCTGTAAGTCATATTGAGATGTCTAAAGAAAACCAGCAAGGTAGCACCTTTGCAGATAAAGGCAAGAGATGTTGACCATAAGGAAGCTTCTATACCTTAAGTGTTCCCCAAGCCACCGCATAATTTCTGCCTCTGGAGTTATGTTACTATGTAAGGACCCCAAAATTCTACACTCCCATAATATGTAAGCTTAGAAACAAACCTGACAGTTCAGAACTGAACTTAAAACAACGAGAAAACCACACAAAAGGCACCCCATTATTAAACTTGAAAGCCAGCAGGATAGCCACCAGCAAATGCCATAATTTTGTTGGCTCTAATAACGGTAACACCAGAAAGTGGGTTTTACATTTTTTTTTCTTGTGGACCAGTGTGTCCAAACATTTTGGCAGGAGAGCCACATCATCTCTCTGACGCTATGTTGGGGGCTGGGGAAAAAAGTAATAATTTACATTTCAAATTTGAATAAATTTACAGAAATGAATATATTAGAGGTGGAACTTATATGAATGAATGAAGGTCTCGCAATAGCTCAAGACCTATTAAAGGCCGTGTGCGAAGCAAAGCTGGCCTGTCTTTTGCTGCTACTGCAGCTTCACAGACGTGAAATAGCCAGTAACAGAGGAAGCCCTTGTCCCACAGTTCGTGCGAGAGATCGAACAGTCGGCCATCGTGCTGAGAGCAGTTGTGTTGGGCCAGTGTGGACTTCAGCAAGTCGCCAGCAGGTCAGAGGCTCATTAGGGACTGGGTGATCCCCAGGGGACGGATTGGTGGTCCCCGAGGGCTGCAAGTGGCCCCTGGGCCTGTTATGGACCAACAGAGCAATGTACAATTTTTATATCCCTTTGCCCAATAGCTGTTGGCAATCTGTTTGGTTGGGTGATCCCATCCTCTATGAATTTAGCTACCAATGGTTGTAAGCCATGTCAGCTAAAGGGAGCCCCCACCCCCGCCAATGTTCTGGAATTGGGATTTCCAGAGGCATCAGCAAGTAACTGTGCGAGACACACGACGCTGGACTAGACAAGCCCTTGGTCTGATCCCGCAGGCCTTTTACATTTATTAACCTTCTGATAAACGGAGGCTGTGGGTATGGGTTTAAAAATCTGATTTAGAAGTTATTCGCTATGCACAAAGGATCCTGAAAACTATAATCCAGTAAAAGGGCCAAAGAACTTCTGAGACAGAAATTTGCTCAAGAGAAAGATAGCAATTCCTGGGATTCTTTAGAACATAAGAACAGCCCTACTGGATCAGGCCATAGGCCCATCTAGTCCAGCTTCCTGTATCTCACAGCAGCCCACCAAATGCCCCAGGGAGCACACCAGATAAAAAGAGACCTCATCCTGGTGCCCTCTCTTGCATTGGCATTCTGACATAGCCCATTCCTAAAATCAGGAGGTTGCACATACACATCATGGCTTGTAACCCATAATGGATTTTTCCTCCAGAAACATGTCCAACCCCCTTTTAAAGGCGCCCAGGCCAGATGCCATCACCACATCCTGTGGCAAGGAGTTCCACAGACCAACCACACGCTGAGTAAAGAAATATTTTCTTTTGTCTGTTTCTTTGGGGAAAGCTGTGTTAGTTTCTCGTGTTAGTTTCTCATACAAATCTGACATAGGTTTCTAATGTTGCTCTATTTTGTGACCTTATTTTCATCTTAACGAAGATTAAGAATTCTGGTGAGACAAGGCTGCCAACCTACATGTTCAGATTTTGATTAGATCTCACAAAACTTGACTGTTTACATATCATTTGTCATTTCTGCGTGCTAAATGATTGCAATCACACGCAACCTTCCACAGAGCCCCAACCACAATTATTAACGTGCTATTACAAAGTGCTCGAGAGAAATCACAACCGTTTGTCCAAAATTACTGATGAATGCCTCTAATTTTACATACAAAATGAATTCTCATGGGAAAAAAATCATTATTTTAAAAAAGAAAAAAGAAACACACATTAAAAAGGGCTTTTTGTCATTACCAGACAGAGCCTTGCATTTGCTGGGGTGGACCCTCACAGTTTTATGTAAAGAAACCGTTTCAACTGCAAACAGAGATTTCCAGCTCACCCTACTTGATGTCCCTACCTGCGCTTCGCTGAATGAATTTTTCATGGTGACAAATCTTCATTAAAATTTTATTCTACTGGCATTTCGAACCCAAAACCAAAGGAACGAGTAGATAATGCTGCATGGATAATGGGCTGCCCAGCAAAGAGGAAAGGGTGGCTTCCTTGTATTGTTAATTAACAGAATGAGTAGATATATTCCCAGATAATTTAGAAGCTCCAGTGCTGACCCTGGAAGATGACTGAGGAAGTACAAAGAAGCATTAAATTCTTATTCCTTCTGCCTTTTTAAATGTTAGTTCGCTAATTTCACCTGATATTTCCAATGCATGTAATGAGAAATTCACGTAACAGAATCTCCTTTAGTAACAGAGTAGAAAAGAGCCTAGAACTTGTTTGAAGTGTGGATAATGGTATCTTTTTTGCCATGTATTGTATTGGATACTGAAGGTCTGCGTAATCTTTCAACTTGGATGGTCTGCAAACCTAGCACAAATCCATCAGGTGGCTCAGGGGATTCAGGCTGTTGGAGGCTACATAAAGGCATCTGACAGCCCAATCCTATGCATGTCTACTCAGAAGTAAGTCCCATTAGAGTCAATGGAACTTACTCCCAGGAAAATGTGGATAGGATTGGGCTGTAAGTCTACTACCATCCAGGTCCTTTAAGCTACACTTGAATGTGCTGGGGGGGGGAGGTGATCCTGTCTTGATGGGGTCAAACCAGTGACTAAGAAGCAGTGGCGTCACTAGGATTTGCGTCACCTGGTGTGGGAGGCCTGCGCGTCACCCCATGCAGTGGGTGGGGCAACGCCCCAGGTGGCGGGCGTGGTGTACCATCACCCCGCCCCCACTGGTTTTTTGGCTGTACCTTTTGTTAGAACACAGATATTTCAATGTGGATTGTTTCATTGCATTCTGCATGAAATTACGCATTGATTGATATATAACATGATGGGATTATTCCTCCAAATTCTGATTTTAGTGATTTTGAAAACTTGTAGTCTCTCTCTCTCACACACACACCCGTGTCAACTTACTAGCACCTTACTGCAGCAGTTCTCAAACTTTTAGCACTGGGACCCACTTTTTAGAATGACAATCTGTCCAGGACCCATTGGAAGTGATGTCATGGCCAGAAGGGACATCATCAAGCAAATTAAAATAATTAATTATAAATAATTAAATTAAAATAAAATAATTAAATAAGGGGGAGCCAGTCCTGTTCCACTAAGTGAATCTACTCTGAAGTAAGTCCTATTGTGGTCAATGGGGCTTACTCTCAAGAAAGTGTAGGTAGGATTGTAGCCTGTGAGCCCAATCCTATGCATGTCTACTTTGAAGTAAGTCCCATAGTGGTCAATGGGGCTTACTCTCAGGAAACTGTAGGTAGGATTGCAGCCTGTGAGCTCAAGCTTATGCATGTCTACTCTGAAGTAAGTCCCATAGTGGTCAATGGGGCTTACTCTCAGGAAAGTGTAGGTAGGATTGCAGCCTGTGAGCTCAAGCTTATGCATATCTACTCTGAAGTAAGTCCCATAGTGGTCAATGGGGCTTACTCTGTAGTCTGCCTGCAATAACAACCCCCCAAAAAGAATCAGTGAGATTTCCAGCCCTCCCAGTGCCCAGTTTAAATTTCTATTTCAGGCACATCAGAATAAAGACCCTCCTGGCTTTGCAAGTGCAAAATAGAAAACTTTCTCCTTTCCATTCAAGCCTCTTTTTTGTTCTTTTTTGGGGGGGGGGGGGGAGGCTGCCTTCTGTTGCACTCCAGCTCCATCAGATCAGGACCCTTCTGGTGTCCTCATGTTCCCCTTTGCCTGGCCTGACCACCAGCCAAGGCACGTCTGCCTACTCACAAGTAAATGCAACTGTGAGGCTGCTTTCCTTTCCATAGGGCTCCATAGACTGGGAAGGAGGCAGCTGGGAGGGAGGAACCTCCTTCTCTGGTGTTTTTGGGGGCTGCACTCATTGGATGAGGGTCCATTCTGATGTCCTTGGAGCCTCTCAGCCTGTCTTGACTAAGGCAAGTCCGCCTACTCACAAGTAAATGGGCCACATGGCTTCCTTTTGGGCTCAGACTTGCAGCTGGGAGGGGGGAGCTTCTCGGGTGTTTTTCTGGGGCTGCATTCACTGGATCAGGACCATTCTGTTGTCGTTGGATTCTTCTCCGAAGAGTCTCCGAAGAATTCTTTCGGAAGGGCTATGGCAAGTACACCTAATCGCAAGTAAACGCGCAATGCGGCTCAGTTTCACTTTCCATAGGGCTCCGTGCATTTTTTCCTTCTGGTCTTTTGGCCATAACTTTTGAACGAAAAGAGTTATTTCAATTGTTTTTTGCACTGCATCCAAAAATGTATGGCATTCTGCATCCAAAAGTGTATGGCATGAAGCGGTAGCTCCTAACCCCGCGATGTTAGCATGTCCTCCCCCCAGGGCGTGTCACCCCCCCGCGCGTCACCTGGTGTGGCCCACACCCCCTGCACCCCGTAGCGACGCCAGTGCTGAGAAGTTCCTACTGACAGCATTCATCGGGTCTGCAGGGAATGTCCCATTGACAAAGAGGGAAAAACAAAACCATTCAGATTTCTATAGCTCAAGAAAGGTGGACAGACTTGTGTTGGTGGTAGATCATACCCACGTCACAAGACTTTATAGTCACACTGTTGTATTTCGAACACTCAAACTGTCCCTTATTGACAAGGGACAGGCCCTGGCCAGGTTCAGATACAATATGAAGCCACAATTTAGATCCACGTTAATGAGTCTAAGACACCTGGATGTTTTATGCCCAACCCCAACTCCTGCACACAAGACAAGGAGAGCAGAAGCTTCCACTCTGAGAACAAATCACAGCTCCACATTACATACAGACTTGGGGAACTGTGGTTTGTTAACTGGAGTTAGAAGATACCATAAACCAAGCTTGTTCCTTCACTCTTTTCTCATTACACAGGCCTACAAAATTGAGGGTCAGAAAATTCTGTTTTTCCCCAAACTTTATGGTGGTTTGATATGAATTTGGGGTGCCGATTCCAAAAATGGCATTCGTTTTACGTCTAGTTTTGGAGACATAGTGTAGGCTTCCTCATGAGAAAGCTGCCTGAACCATTAACTAAAGAGGCTATACTATATCTCCAAACCTAGACGTGATAGGGCAAAACGGATGCCATTTTTGGAATCGGCACCCCAAATAGACCCAGGAATTGGTGTAACGTTTAAGGAAGCAAAATGTGTATTGGCCTGTGTTATGAACAGCAAACTGCAGGCCCTCCCCCCCAACTTCAAACACAACACAGAACTGTGGCTTGTTCTTAATGTGAAAACTTTCACTCTGCTCTGCTTATGCGTCAGAGGATGGGGAAAGAGCGAGCCCACAGCTGTATCAGGCTCATTCATGCAGCCCTAAATCTTGACTCAGTCCATGCTGAACCAGACCCCTCTCCCTGATAAGTCAATATCCCCTGGATTTGTCCCCAAAGAATGGTTTTTGCAAAATTTCGCTAGTATGAGCTAGGAGGGGGGTTCTGATTCACAGCTGTCTTTTAGTTGCTACAGCACACCCATGTACACAAGTCCTACACTCTACACATATAAATACACCCGTGTGAACACTCAGTCATCATACAAATTAGCCATTGCAGCAGCTGCTTGAATTGCTAACAGCCTACTACAGAGCAGGGTCCCTGAGAAATTTTATCAGGGGGTACAATGTTTCTTTTGGGCCCCTTCGCAAAGGGGGAGCAGTGAAACAGTGTGGGAGGGTGGAGCCGGGTGAGCACAATGGAAGCAGAGGGGCCAAAATAGGGTGGGAGGAGGGTGGATACAGCCGGAAAAGTCATTGGAAAGGGGGTACAGCTGGAAAAGTCTTTGGAGCCCAGGTCTACCTACTGATGTGGCATCAGCAGCTAGATACAGTAATAGGGAAAACCAAACAAACTCTTAAGTCTCTCTAAAATCTTTTAAGTATAGAAAATCATGTAGAAAATTGGCATCATCATATTTAAACTCACACTAGAATGGAAAGCGTCCTGTGCGTACCAAAACTTGCTTTTGCAGCAACTGCAGCCCCACAGCTGTGTCCCTGAGCTCCTATACACTCCTTCATGGCAAGCAGATTCACAAGCCAAAGAGCTACTGTAGCAGGCCCGTTTCCTCCCAGGTTTGACACTGTGTTATCATGGATGCATTCCTTGGCCCAGCAGATATGACTTGCCAGTAGCCACAGCCACATGTTCGTGGTAGTGTCCCCAGCATCCCGTACGGGCAACAAGTCTGAGTAGACAGGAAAACGTAAGATCCCAGGAAATTTCTGGGCCCCCTTTCTTGGCTCCTGGACCCCTTTTTGACCTGGGCCTGGGTACAAATTACCCCTTTTACCCCCCTCTCCTAGGCCCTGCTTCAGAGTAGGTACTTTGGTATCTTTCTAGCCCCTTGTTAGTCCAAAGAACTGACATTCGCTTGGTTTTTTTTTAAAACTTAGTACATGGCAAACACAACAGAACCTTTGACTCACGGAGCCTTGAATGTATCTCTCCTTTCTCATTCAAACGGGAGAGCAAAGAAGAAGACCATGCCAACCTGCAGACTATCCAGTGTAAGCCTCGCCACTTCCGGGGGCTGCGCCTCCAGGAATCTCTGCTGTCACTAGTTCCCCAGTTTATTACCAAATTTCTGAAATATCACTTTTTTATTACCGCCAAATCCACTTCATTGCATTTGACAATGCAGATAATCACATACCATATGCTCCCGCGTTTTGAAAGCCATGTATGTTGACAGCAGTTTATATTCACGATGCATAATTCTATTCATGGCTAAGCAACGAGGCAATGAAGCACCCAGGCTAGGACTCCTGCTTTATTTTATGTGGGGCTTTTTTTTTTTTTTTTTTTTTTTTTTTTTTTTGGTGACTTAACAACAGATTAACCGTATCACACGTAGATGACACTTCGCTTTGGCTCTAAATGGGAAATGTGTCTGGGCTCAAAGGAAGGGCTTATCAGAGGGCAAGCTCACAGGCAGACACCTAATGACTTTGGGCTCTTGCAACCTGGCTTCTAAAACCTAATATTGAAGACAGTGGGCAGGGCACCCGCCGAGTCATGCTTTCATCTTACTGGTGCACAGCAGGAACAACCTCCTGACCAGTACAGTCGGCTACTAAGACATTCAGAAAATGGAGTACAGCAGCAATCTAAAGACTTCCCAGAGGCATGGTTTTTAAGCTAGCAACTGGAAGCAAAGAATGGACAAGGCTCTGCACAAACACCCCTTGTACCTACCCTGTAATCTTATTTAGGAATTTCTACACAGCCCTTCAAACCAGGATTTCCAGGGTAGTTCACAATAATGCATCATAGAGAATTTTTTTTTTTAAATGAGGTTAAAAATGGTCAAAGCACTACATAATGCTTTAAACAGCGGCAGTCTTAATACAGGTTAACAGTGGGGATACGTTCTGCAAAACCCATCAGGTGCATTTGTTGTTGTCTGAATGGCGTGGAGTGGCAGCTGGGTGGTGCTCCAGAAGGCCTTGCAGCAGCCAGGAAGGACTCCAGAATGGCTTGTGGCGAAAAAACCAGAAGAAAAAGCAGTCTTAGCCCAATCCTAACCTATGTTGGAACAGGCAGGCCAACTGGTCTGCACTGTGTCCAGCGCAGGTTAGGAGGTGGCTGGAGGTCACCTCAAGGTAAGGGGTTTTTTCCCCTTACCCAGGGAAAGTCCCAGCCATCCTTATGGGGCTACTCAGATCACTGCCAACAAACTTCACTGGCGTAAACTTGAACAGCCCATGTAAGGTTGCCATGCCCAGGGTAGTGATTAGGATTAGGTGCACGCTGCCACAGCCAGTCCCACCCCCCTCCTTGGTCTGATCCACCTCCCAGTCTGCCTGCCCCAAAACACCCCCTCCCTGCCTCTGTTCTTCCCTCCCACCACCCTCTCCCACCCCCTGCATCAGCCTGCCCAGGCCAGCACAAACTCACCGTGCCCTGGGCTGGATCCAGCCTCCTGGAGTTGGCGCTGGTCTCTGTGCCAGCCCAGCCAACTCTAGAGTCGGTATGAATATGCTTTATGGCATGTTCATGACACTCAGGAACCAGCGTAGGGGACCTGTGTCGGCTCAGCGGCAAGGCTGGATTGCACTGTAATTGTAGGTATTTTTCCAGGGGCTCTGCTTGGCAACCAGCCATAGTTTTCTTGGGTCATCCACAAGCTCCAGCAACAATGAGGTTATCCTGTTTAAAATGAGTCCCAGTCTGCCTATCCATATACCATCTCAGCATATTAACATCCCAAGTGACATGCTGGGAAGAATGAAATGCATTACTCCTTCACCAGCAGTGCAGACCGTCTCTTTTGCAGCGGAGAAGGAAATATAACCCCAAACCAGCACTTTCTGTAACCAACAGACGGATGATTTACAGTTTATCCCAGGGCTTTAAAGTGCCCCCTTTAGAACAATCAAGGCCATTTCATGCTTCTCCTAAGCTTTTTCATTTGCTATAGAGATTTGCTCAGAACAACTGTAAGCCCATTAGATTACATTACATTTGGAGGAGAAAAGCGCCAGGGGAGGGGGGATGTCTGTCAGAGACGCCTGCGCTTGATCTCGCATGCTTTTAATGCTTCTGTCTCAGCAGAACTCAGGGTCTTAACCCACAACATCTCTCAGATAAAAAGGGTAGCAAATCGCCCACTTCTTCAAACTCCTCCTCCTCCATATAAAAATGGAGATCAAAATACTGGCAAATGACAACGAAATAGAGGCTGCAAGTTCTGTCCTTGGGTTTCAGCAGTGGTGCTGAAAGATCTTGGATCACCTCTGCCGGTCTTAACATCTTTTTTGCCAACATCATGCAACCGTAGAGAAGTTTCTTTCCAGCTGGAGGACAGGCAGCTCACCACACATTACCTAGAACTAGCTCAGGGCAAATGAAATTGATCCAGGGGGCTGAACTGGTCTCTGGTTGGCCTCCCTTGCCATAGAGAAGTGGCACGTAAAACTGACACGCTATCTGAGATGCACAATCACCACCTCAGGTCTATTTGTCCAAACACAGACGTAGGAAGTTGCAATCTACCGAATCAAAGCCTTGGTTCATCTAGATTAGCCATTTCCAACCACTGTGCCATGGCACATAGATGTGCCACGAATGGTCTCCAGGTGTGCCACGGAAATTTGCGAAAGGGTCATTTATTAGTAGGGCCACTGGGGGAGTGTGAGCCCTCCATGGGCAGCACAGTGTGCCTTTTCAATGGTCCAAAAGCCGATGGTGTCCCTTGACCATTTTAGTGCCCTGCCAGTGTGCCATGAGATGAAAAGGGTTGAAAATCACTGATCTAGATCAATATTGCTTACATTAACTGGTGGCATCATTCCAAGACTTCAGGCTTGGGTCTTTCACAGTTCTAACCAGAAATGCCAAGGATGGAATGTGGCATCCTCTATATACAAAACAGGTGCTCTAACACTAAGCCACAGAAAGCTTTCAAATTTCTGCAGTTAGTGCAGAATGTGGCAGCATGTGGAGTCTTGGGGGCTAGGTGATTTTCAATCTTTGGGACTTGTATGGGTGGTACTCGGCCCCACTGCAATGGTGACTGTGACCACAAAGATCACTGTGACCACAACAATGGTGACTGTGATTGTCACTGCGCTGCCTGGCCAATCCTGCTGGAAGTGGAAACAGCGGTGCACTAGTGGGCAAGATGAGACCATACTGTTTCCTGGTTTGGTGCAGGAGGGTGTAGAGTCGAACACAACTGTGTGGCAAGCCGCTCAGTCCTGTAGACAATTGTTGACTCTGGGGGGTGAGGCAGGACTGGATTCACAGAAGCAGTGCCCACAAAGATGGTGCTTGCAAAAAAAAAAAAAAAAAAAAGGCTGAGAGGTCGTGGAGTAGATACAATAATACTGGGCTAGACAGACTAATGGCAGGACTTCACACGAGGCAACTCCATGAATTCAAGGACTTTCTCAAAAAGGTGCCTCCATAGCAGTGGCATAGCTAGAGGGGGTGCAAAGCACTGAGTTTTGCAAGGGAGCCTCACCACAGCGTGCAAATGGCCCCTCCCCTTCGAAGCCACGAGCATACAAAAAGGTGCTATGCAACAAGTTAAAAAAAACCCCAACGTATTCCCCCTTTGTCCTCTGTGAGCCCCCGTCTCAAAAACAGCTGCTTGTTAAAATCTGCTCCCGGTGTCTCAAAAGGCACCACTCAACGACAGACCCTGCCTCTTGAAAGATGGAGGCCCGGTGAACACCCAACAGGATTCTATGTCTCAATTAAGTTGTAACGGCCTGTCCAGGGGTCTTTATTAGTCTGGTAATGATCACTTAGAGAAGGTTAGTGTCCTAAGCCAAGGGCAACCAATTCTATTAGCCGACGTTAAAAACTGCCGAACAAGTCATTATTTCTACAACTACTGTCTTCACCTTTAATGACAGTGCTTTTACACCCTTGTTCTTGATGTAAATGCATACAGTTGAAAAAGCTGGAGAAGATGAGGAGATCCCCCAGCAAGCATTCCAGAAGTTCCTAGATGCCAGGGCTGGCATCACAGGGTGGCAACTTTGGAAAAGTCCTGCCCTTCAGGACTATTATGCCCAGCTAGAAACTTTCCCATAGGCCCAGCAATCATGGACTGGGGCCATGGCCTCTGAGAGGGAATTCCAAAGTTGAGCCACTGCCTTTAAATGATTTGAGGGTTAGGTTTGTACAATGCACTGAATGATATTTTGATTGGTATAATATGAAAAGGGGGCTGAAGGTACACTTTCTAGAACAATGGTTCTCAAACTGTTTAGCACCTGGACCCGCTTTTTAGAATGACGATCTGTCTGGACCCACCAAAAGTGATGTCATGGCCAGAAGTGATATCGTCAAGCTGGAAAACTTTCAACACCCCCCATATGATCAAATCAAATCAATTAAATAAGTAAATTAAAAGTTTACCATAAGTTTAAACTTACAAAAATTATTTGAAATAAAGAAAAACCTTCCTAATCTTCCCAAGCAACTGCTGACCTGTTTAAAAAAATTCCCAAAACATCCCAAAGACTGCAATCCTATCCACACTTACCCGAAAGTAAGCCCCATTGACTATCAATGTTCAAAGAATAGACGTAGTGGTCTGTTTCAGATTCAGATGTGTAACATTTCCCCAAAGGTAGTCACATACCAGGGTAGCCTCAAGTCTCTTAAAAATAAAATGCATACTGAAATGAATGGGGACCCACCTGAAACTGGCTTATGACTCACCTAGTGGGTACCGACCCACAGTTTAAGAAACACTGTTCTAGAAGAACATGTTTTTAATTTTAGACAATTTATTCTGTTAACAAGGCATGCCAGACACAAGTTCTCATGGAAGTGGCTTATTCCCCCCCACTCCCAATTTTTTGTCCTTCCAACAGCTACTTGATTTGAGGTAACAAATCCAGGCAAGTCACCATGTTAGGGTCATTTCACACATACAGTTTTAGGAGCACACCTAGTATACCTTAGACACCCATCTTTAAAAAATATCATATAGATGCGCTCAGAGGGCTGATGTTACCACTTGGTGGTATAATGTGGTGACTTCTACATAATGTACCAAAGAGTGATTAGGTACATGCAGGTACGCATAGTGGTGAATGTTTGGTCTTCTCCACAAGACGGGTTTAATGCGAGATGAGAATCTCTGTTTTCATTTGACAAGGATGGCATGTTCTGCACTATTATTATTATTATTAATTTATACCCCGCCTTTTTGCCCAACGGGCACACAAGGCGGCTTACAACACCTTAAAAATACAACATTAAAAAACAATTTACAATAATTAAAAAATCTAAAAACAAACAAACCCCGTGGATTTTCATATAAAAAGCAAGCACGCCAGCCAGCCTGTCGACAATTAAAGCTTTTTGAAATAAAAAAAGTCTTCAGTCCACGCCGAAACGTTAGCAACGAGGGAGCAGTTCTCAGTTCTAAGGGGAGGGTATTCCACAGTTTGGGGGCCACCACCGAGAAGGCCCTCTTCCTGGCCACCGCCCCTCTCACATCTCTTAGTGGTGGCACAGTCAAAAGGGCCCATCCCAGATGATCTAAGAGCACAGGCAGGATTGTTGGGAAGGAGGCGGTCCCTCAAATACCCCGGACCCGAGCCGTAAAGGGCTTTAAAAGTCAAAACTAGCACCTTGAATTGGGCCCGGAACAGTAGCTGCCAGAGCACTAGCAGCCAGTCAAGCAAACACGCAATCACAATAAAAAGGTACATGGAGTTGGAGAACTGGGTTCTTCGACAACTGGTCAAAGCAGCTGTACTGTACAGAAGCCCAGCATGGTCAGTATTATGAATGATGTACGTGAGCTGCCAGAGCTTGGGAACTCATATCTGTCAAGGTACAACATGGCGGCCTGCCAGGCCTGGAGCTTTCCCATTCGTGACGCCGGAACATCCACACACAATTTAATTGCATTATAATTTCAAAAAGTGCTTTTCAAACTGGAAAAAAAAAAGGTTTCCACTGATTAACCAGTGAAGAGCAAAATTGTTTATGAAATCGAATACAAAAAGCCACAGAAATGTAATTGGGTCGTTCTAGCACCTAATTTTCAAGCCATTTTCCCACTTATTTAATCACGAGACACAAAAGGAGCGAGTGAATTGACTTCATACTAATTAGATTACTCCCTGCGATACTCACGGCCCATATTCCAACTGGTTGATAGCAACGTTTTGAAATGAAACAAAGGTGGTGGGGAAAGACGGCAAAAACAGCGTCTGCAGGATCCATTTACGCCAAAATTGGCTCTCCATCTATAGGAATGCCATGAGTGGGGCTGCCAAAGGAGACCCTTGTCGACAGCAGTTCTGTGCTCCGAAACAGCCCTGGCAAGAGGGTGTGTGAAGCAAACGGCACCTGAGAGAACAGTTAGAGGATCCTGCAGGCCTAACTTATTCGAAAATGAGAATTAGTAATCGTATGCATAATAACTATGCCTAACAAGTCTCCACAGAATCAAGGTTATCGCTACATGGCAGCCAATATCCACTTTGTCAAACACAATAATTAAGGGGGAAAATTACTCCTAAGGGCACAATCTACAGAGAAATTCCCCTACAAGAGATCCCTTGAAGAGAAGACAGCTCCTATTCATTGCAATAAGCCTTACAAGCAGGAAGATGCCAGTGGATTGTGTCCACTCTTAATTAAAATGTGGAAACGGGCAACAGGAAGGAGGCAGCATTAAAGCTGCCTTTTAAGTTGTAATCCTGTTTTAAAACACACACACAGGTTGGGTTTAATTTATATGACTCTTCATTCCTTTAGCAATTCTAATTACCTAAATAAATTCACCATGCAGAGCTGCAAAGCCTGTTATCCAGAGTTTTGCTTAATATTTATTTATACTAATAGCCTCTGCACATTTTTCATTTGCTCAAGATGGCTTAAATTGCTTACAATAAGATATCAAATGTAAACAGGATCAATCTGTAAATTACATACACAAACTGCCCCCCACCACCGCTCCAACGAAAGAAAAAAAGCAGAGCCTTGCAATCAAGGTATATCATAACACAGATGCTGACCTACACAACAGACGCCCTCTCTCAAATGAATCCAGTTTCACCCAATTCCTTGTTAATGTACGGTACTGATAAATTTGACAACTATTGCTAGACAGACACAGATGCGAGCTGTGAAGGCTGGAGTGGCCTCCACAAGAAGCAGGGCCTTTAAGGTTGCAGCCCCAGAGCTCTGGAATGCCTTCTTCAGAAGATGGTTCCATCTTAACCCATTTCTGCCCGGTCCACAGGTGTACACATTTGGTCCCTGTTGCGTATATGCAACGTTGGGCAGAAATGGCTCAATTCTGAAGGTAGTTTAACAGCTTTGCCTTCTGTTTGTCTTTCATTTTTTGCTTGTAGGTGTTTTGATGCTTGTAAACACTTTTCTAAATTATAACTGAAACATGATACGGCTGCAGTCCTATTCACACTTACCTGGGAGTAAGACCCATTGACTATAATGGGATTTACTTCTGAGTAGAGATGGATAGGATTGGGCTCTAAATCAATTAAATCAGCAGTCTCCAAACTGGAGACCACTGCGCACCAGGAAAGGCATCCATGGCACAATTGGTGCTTACCATTCTGCCGAAGAGCCTTCTGTCCCAGCCATCGATCTCCCCTGAACTGCACCCTGGTCAGTTGTGTCTGCCCAGAAATCCACGCACAATGGTTGCTAGGGCAACAGAACTCAGAAACAGTGGGCCGGAACACAGTTTGTGGGAGATCGGTGACGCGGAAAGAAGGCTCCCCCACTGAATGGTAAGTGCCGTTCATGCAGGGGAGAGATAAGGCAGTGTGCCGGATCCGGTCCGTGGGCCAGAGTCCAGAGAGCCCTGAATTAAAAACCATCCTCAACAGCTTGACTAGTGGTATTGCTTAGTAGTAAACCAGCAAATCAATATAATAAATCTTGCAGCGTTGTAGAGAAGACAAGCCTGGCACAGTTGATAGAGTTGCCAAACCCCCAGGACTGGCCTGGAATTTCCAAGAATCAGCATCAATCTCCAGGTGACTCCTGAAAGCAATCCTCGAGATTTCAACAGGCCTTCCATTAATTTCTATCACTACATCAGGTTGGAAAATAAATCTCTAGTAGTAACTTCAGTCAAGACTTGGCAACTCTAGTAGCTGATGGACTGGAAACCCCTTTCAGACAAGCAATCTCTTTCCCCCAGTACGGAAAGAAACAAAGACTAAAAAGTGCCTGAGATCTAATGCAGCCTAATTCATTTTGGCGCAGTGCCAACCACAATGTTTAATTGTGCCGTGAAGTGCTACAGTATCTTGATAATGCATGTTCTCCGTTTGATTTTGTAATCAATTATGTTGCACTAATAAAACTTCAGTTACAAAAGCTGCGAGCAGCTTGCGCCAGGTAGACACGTTTGGGTGCATTCGGGAAGGCTTGGCCCATCTTCAAGCAATGGAGGCTCTCTTTGCAAATGAGCCGGCCTTGGGCATGTGTCAGTTGGTGTAGTGGGAGGAGCCTTGCAGGAGTCTCTTCATGCTCCAGCTGCCACAATTAGCATTGCCACCTGTCCAAGAATTGGTTCCAGAAGAGTGTTGGCATGCTGGCATATTTTCTGCTATATTTTATTTTACAACTAAAGTTGTTGTCACTCACCTTTCAAGAATAAAAGTGTCTAAGGCGGCACACAAATATTAAAAAAAGGAGTGCTCAACACCATTAAAAACATTGCATCATTTAATTGCATTAGGGCACAATTCAAGAAATGACTTGGGCACAGTTCCCCTGCACCGCCTAACAATGTGGTAAAGTGCCATAATGCACTTTCGCGCCATCAAGAGAGCAGGCAGGCTGGAGCACATAGGTGTGCCAGCCTCCGGACACGTCCCAAGCCCCGTGGGGATGGCGCCAAGGTAAGCCCACTCTGACTGAGCCAGGCTGGCATAGGGGTCGGGAGTGCATGGGGAGTGTGAGAAGGAGGTGTCACAGGGGATGGCAGGTGGAGGGTGGGCCTGTAGTTGGGTGGGGGTTGAGCAGGGGGTGGAGCCAGGATTCAGCACTTGTGTTGGATTCTAACCATGCTCCTGGGCGGCCCAGAGCAGCTCCAGGTTGCTCAGATTTGCACCACCTCTTGAGGTGGCTCAGATTCGACTAGCCCCATTTGGGCTGCCCCAGCTTTACCCAGGGTAAGGGGATGGAACTGGCACCAATTCTGCTCTGGATATGCAGCAGGCCAAATGGCCTCCCTGTTACAGCACGGGTTAGGATTGGGCTAACCACTATAAGAACAAAACACAGTAACTGACATTTTTAGAAGACATGCTGGTGTGTTGCAGAAGAATCCTATAAGAGGAGGATTTGCGAGCATGAATGAGAGAGAAAAGGGAATGCTGCTTCTAAGACAGTGCTCGCCAGCTTTGGTTTTTCTAATACTTGCAAATGCTTTTTTAATTAAAATCTACTAACCCATCAATCTGGGCTCAACTTTTCAGTTCACCGAAATGGTTGGCAACCTTCAGTCTCGAAAGACTATGGTATAAGCCTACAGCACCCGGTATTTCCAGGCGGTCTCCCATCCAAGTACTAACCAGGCCTGACCCTGCTTAGCTTCCGAGATCAGACGAGATCGGGCATGTGCAGGGTAACAGTTTTGTTTCAATTGATTAAGCTACCTGTTGCTCTTCAACAAGGCCAGGTAGGCTGTTGCTGCCCAAAGACTCTTCCCAACACCCCGATGATTTACTTCTCATCACCAGGCACCGGCGAGTGTAATCAACAGCTGTGCAGCATAGCGGAAGCACAAAAGACATGTCTGAAGAGCAACTTTGCAGGGGGCAGATTTCTTGATGGCTGAGGCTCAGTGTTGAAGGTGACTCTTAAGCAATTGGTTATTGAGAGAAGAATCTGGTGGATACTGAGAGAGGGAGAAATCCATGTACCCTTCAAATCACAGCGAGAGGCGAGAAAACACCGCTATGAATGACAGCATGTGGCAAAGTACCTGAACAGGAGTGAGTACAGTTGTACAACTATGTCCCCAGGTGGCCTGTCTTCCTGGATCAGATCGATTGCTGAATTCGCTCAGGATCTTTGATGCGGATATAGCCAACCTTCCTCACGGGGAGGGGGGCAGCCTTCCACATTTCCTCATGAGAGTTCAGAAGTAAATGGAGAATCGTCGGTTTCTTCAGAACCATCAGAAACTTCTATAATGCTCTTGCCAAGCCCAAATGGATTCTCAGTGTGGTCCACCCACCTACAGTGGCCGTTGGAACCTTCTGCAACAGGAAGGCCTATAAAGGAGTCCCTGTTCAGGCTGGGCCTTGACTAAGCAACAAGGTTTAACTGGTTCCAGGGTGCGCCTCTCCTGTGACTTTTGTCTGCGGCTCAACCCTGACAATATGAAAGTGATCCCATCACCTGTTCTATCAGATGCAAGGAATTTTCAATATGGACACATACTTGCCCTATTTCTTTCAAACCTCTCAGGAGTTGCTGTACTGCCCTATAATTAGAGGTGCTCATTTCTGGTACAGGGTGGTTTCTGGTACAGTACACATTTCCTTTTCCTCCCCTTTCCTTTCCCCCCTAATTACTCAAGCAATTATTGAGACAGTTAACGCTCGGTTTCCCCAAAATGGGTCCCCGAAAGATTTTATTCATGGATATCTCTTGCAGTTGGGAGTTGCCCTCTCAGATGTGAAGCTCACTGGGTCCGTTTGACCAGCACCAAAACATTCCTGGTGTATCTAAGAAATCTCTTTTAGGTCTGGACTAGTTCTGCTCTTCCTCCTTTCTGTCATCCTGGCTATTCCCCTTTCTAATTTCCTTACCTGCCTATCCACGTCTGTTTTTGCAATGGTGGCTCAGATCGGTGGCTCAGACGGTGGCCAAGTCTATTAATTAGGAGTGAGATTTAGGGCACAATCCTAATCAGGTCTACTCAGAAGTAAGTCCTATTTTGATCCTATTTGATAGGATCATAGCCTAACCCTTACCAACACAATTGGCTTACTTCTGAGTAAAAAAACTACCATTTTCAAACAGCTCTACTATCATTATAGGACAGGCTGGACAGATGCTTTTCGCTGCAATGGATGCCATCTCAAAGCAGGATGCTGCCACAAATAAACAATTGAGGTCCCTTTCAGGACTGAACTTTTGCACCAAAAAGCAAAACCCAGAATGCCCTGTGATCATTTTCCCCTTCTGCACAGCAGGCACATGGAGAAGCTACAAGGAGCTGAAAGCGCCGTAGTTCACAGAGCAGATAATAAAAACCACCTGCAACAGTCAAGAGAAGTGAGAGTGAAAAATGAGACACCTGACCTTGGGATGTAATAATTCCATTGATTCTGTAATAACTCTTCCCCTTCAGGCTTTAACTCCAGGCAGCCTCTCAGGAACTGTATTACTGGGCAGACAGCAGCTGCCCAATACTTCAGATAAAGTGGTGTATAACATTAACCCAGGAAAAAGATCATCTTGGTACCATCTGTGCAAGACTTTTAGGAAAATGAATGAGTAATGTTTGTGAAATCACAAAATGGTTGCTTGTGTTCAGGGCTTGTTGAGGATAAAGACATGTTTTTGTGGTGGGTCTTCAAAGACTGTATATTTATTGCAGAGGAAGGGCCAGGTTGTGCTGAGCCATGGGACTGGGTCTTTGTGCCAAGCCACGGGATTGGGTCACCTCCCCAGTGCAGGCTCCCCTTCCCTCCTCTTTGCCATCACCCTGTATATTCAGTGGTCTTCCTCATCTCCATCCTTCACTTGCCTCTCTGGCTTACTATGGAGGACATGTGAAAATCCCTCCTAGTTAATCATGCTTACTCCCCAAGATCCCGCTGCTCTTACATGGTCCTTGGGAAGAAAACTGGCTAGTGGTGTGGACGGGGGAGGAAATACTTGCACAATAGTCATGTGGGCATGCCCTCTTCCTTGGCCAACAGAAAACCTATAGTCATGTAGTGACTCTAAATGTTCTAATTCAGCTTCTTGACTGAGGGGGCAGATTGGCTGTTCACCTGTCCTGTATCTCTCTACTGTACCATACTAAGGCTAAACAAGCGCAGCATGAAAGATGATACAGTCATGAGCCAGACAGCAAAACCCATAACTCATTTTCTCTTTGCCAAACTGAATGTTATCCATGCTTTGAAATGAAAAATGATGCTAGGATTTCTCACGTAACATGGCTGGAAACAGAAGAAGGGTTCGTGATGGTGGTCAAGTGTTTGAAATGGTGCAAAGTCATGGATTGGATTGGATTCGTCAACTGTGAAACCCTTTAACTTGGTATGCTTAAAGGTTGGCACATTTACACTTGGGGTCAGTTCAAAAGCTTATTGGCCCCCCTGCAATCATTCATAAAGGGTGTGAGAGAAGGGGTGGCCAGCAGGTTTATCACCCAGATTGAATTATATGGAATGGTATAAAGGAAGCTGTTTGTTTTTTTTTACTAAGTCAGACCATTGATCCATCAAGCTCAATACTGTCTCTGCTGACTGACTCTAGAGTTTCAGATAAGGGTCTTTCCAAGTCCAACCTGGAGATGGCAGATAATGAACCTGGGATCTTCAGCATGTGAAGCACGTTATCAACCTCGGAGTTACAACCTTTAACCACCACCATGACTGGGCATATCACAAGACATGTATCCCCCCCCCCCTAAACACATATGGTGGCACCAGTTTGTACAACCTACACCTAAACCCAATCAATGCAAACTTACTGCTGGCGGAGTGAGCTCTTCAGGATTTATCACAGGGGGCCTAAAAGATGTGCTTTGGGACCCTACGTTGCCTCTGCCTTGGAAGGGCATTATACAAGGCCTGGAAGTGGATTTGGGCAGGAGGTGGGGATGGGCAGAAAGGGATAGGGAGGGGGCAGAATGGGGTGGAGACGAGGGTGGATCAAGGCTGGGAAGGGGAAGTATCCGCAGTAGCAGTGCCCGCTACCCCTTCCCAGGTCCACTCAAATTTATACCAGCAAAATCACTGGAGCAGATTCAAGTAGAGTAGACCAATTCCAGCAGCGAAAGCTTGTCTCTCTGTTGGCACAGCTGCATCGGGGGGGGGGGGGATTCGGTTAGGGCTGAGCTGCCCAAATTTACGAGAGAATCAGGTGCATTGATGGGAAATTCTCAACCCCCCTACTTACAAAAAAAACTACTGCAGATTGTGCATGATGGTGGCAGCAAAGCCTGGGAAGAGAGTCCTTGGAAGCTGGACTACATCCACAACACAGCGTTGGGTATCATACAAGGAGCTCAGAACCATCCCAAGATTTGTTTTTGGGAAACATTTACAGAGAAAAGCCAAGTGGTTAAGGAAGGAACCTTTCGTGCAATATCACATTTGAAGTGCCTGCTTTCATGTTCCCAGCCACAGGCAATGAGGGAACGATAAAATCACTTCCTGAAATGCATATCAAAGCAAACAGGTTCAGTTTTTACTTGAACACCAGCAAACGACAAGTTATTCCAAGATAATCATGTTTTCATGTATATATTTAAGAACTCAACTATGCAAAGGGGGATGTAGGGGTGGAGAAGGCTCGTCAGTTACATTAATATCCATTCACAAATCCGTGTCAGGTTGTCAAAGGGAAGGCGGGGAAGGGGGGGTTGAACTGATACAGGGCGCCTTTGAGGCAAGCCTACTAGTGTTTGAAGGGAAGCAACTGGTTGCATAACACCAAAAACTAAAAAGCAGCTTTCCTCAGCAGCTGTCAGTAAAAGCAATGAACGACGTAGCTCTGCTCTAGCAAAGGGAAAACTCAGTCTTCTGTGTTGGGGTGACAGTCTGGCTGGAACGGGAACGTATGTAAATACAAGCAAATCCGAGAGGTTCCTGCCATCAGCATGGCAGACAGAATCCATCTCCACAGCTTAAAGCTAACAATGCTCATCTGCTGATTTTTCAGAACAGAGGGACCCTGTTTCCCCTCTGAGTTATGTCTGTATCAAAAGCAGAGAGAACTAAAAGGCCCCTGTGATCACGTTCAAAGGCCTTTCTGTCACAGACTCGGGGCTCGATTCCAACAGGACTAGCCTGCCTGCCTTTCCATAAAGATGAAACCTTCAGATGAATAATCTCCCAGCCCTCATCTTTCAAAATGAGCCACGTCAGCATCCCTGCAGAAATACAGCCAGGTATGCACCTTTCAGCACAACAGTTCACCAGAAAAAACAAACCCGATTGATTTCCACGTAGGAAATGGAGTCCCATGAATCTGCTTAAGGCATTAACAGAAACCCCTGCTTTGTCTGCAAAATTCCTCGTCACCATTGATTCCAAATTTCCCCTTGGCAAACCCATCTCCTTTCCATGCCCAGCCATCACTGCTGTTTAAAATCACCCTGAGCTTTATT
The DNA here is from genome assembly GCF_035046505.1 of Tiliqua scincoides. Classification (NCBI taxonomy): domain Eukaryota; kingdom Metazoa; phylum Chordata; class Lepidosauria; order Squamata; family Scincidae; genus Tiliqua; species Tiliqua scincoides. The sequence continues at coordinate 53,212,315 of NC_089828.1, forward strand.
CCCAAGGCATAGGTGACAAAGGCAGTTGCCTTCTACGGGGTCAGAATGTCGATCCATTGTCTATAGCAGGGGACTCCAAACCCTGGCCCGGGGCCAGATGCGGCCCGCAGCAAGCTTCTTACCGGCCCACAGCCAACTTCTTATCCCCTGAAAGCCTCTGGCCCACTCAACTGAACATGACCAGAACTGTACTCTGATTGTGTCTGGAGGGTTTTCTGAGGACCGGAGAGGTTGAATGAATGAGCCCATTCATTTATTTATTCACTCATCTAAGTTCCATCTCTAATTTATTTAAATTTTATATTTAAATTGTTTTTCCGGCCCTCCACACCACGCCAGATATTTGATGTGGCCCTCTGGACAAAAAGTTTGGAGACGCCTGGTCTACAGTCCAGTGGTTTTCAAACTTTTGGCGTCAGGACACACTTTTTAGAATGAGAATCTGTCAGGACCCACCGGAAGTGATGTCATGACCAGAAGTGACATCATCAAGCAGGAAAATTTCCAACAATCCAAGGTTGCAATCCTACCCAGGAGTAAGTCCCATTGACTATCATTGTTAAAAGCATATACACAATAGCCTGTTAAAAGTACAGATCTGTAACATTTCCCCAAATGCAGACACATACCAGAAATATATGTCAGAATGTCGGGTGCAAGGGAGTGGCACCAGGGTGCAAGCCTCTTGTTGTGTGCTCTCAGAGGCATCTGGTGGGCCACTGTGAAATACAGGAAGCTGAACTAGATGGTCTTTTGGCCTGATCCAGTGGGGCTTTTCTTATGTCCTTATGGTAGAGGGTGTGTGTACGTGACCGTGATGAATTTCCAAATAGCTTTCAGCCACAGCTTGCAGAGGAAACTATCATAAAGCACATGCACACAGCACCATCAGTTGCACTGATGAGCCAACATAATAAGTTGGATAGAATTGTCAGAAACAGAATATGATTTTTTTTTCTGAATTACTCACTAAGAGAGAGAGAGAGAGAGAGAGAGAGAGAGAGAGAGAGAGAGAGAGAGAGTCAAATTCCAAATCGAGATGAGAGGTGTTTGCCTATCACTGATAAAAATTTTACTTTTCAATGTAAACCTTTAGGCTTTTTGGTTTTGTTTTAATCACCGTTGCTTTGTCTTTCCATCCAGGGCTAAGGAGCGCCATTTGGGGGCAAGCAGAAGAGGACAGCACTGGTCCAAACTAGGGGCATCTGCTAAACAAGGTCTCCTCACCCTTACAATCAGTTTGCAATGCTGTTGCTTTAATCCAACACAGACCAGATCCCACTGTCTTTTCCTAACTTGAGCTGCTTGGCAAGGCCCAGAGACGCTTCCTGCTGATTCAGCTGCCTGTCTTTATACAAAGAGTACAACAGGTACATCTTGCAGCAGACAGGGAGTGAACCAATTTGCTCCTCTTTTGATCAACTACACTATTCGTTTGCAGAGGTGACAACAGTAATCCAGTCCCATCTACATCAACTCCAGTATTGCAGGTCAGCAAAGAGCAACTGGGCTGCAGAGAAAGGGCTGGTGCAACACAGACACATTAGCATAATTAAACACCTGGAAATGTCCTTATACAGTTCTGCACCTGACAGAGGCCACTGGCCTGGACTCCACCAAGACTTTTGTGGAGACAATGTCATGCCCTCCATAAGTGCCTGAAATTTCACCTGTTTTTCTCAGTCTCCAAAACAAACAAACAAAAGTTCAAGCTCATGCTCATATGGTGTCAAATCCTGCATCAGAAGCCAGGTTCCCTATTTCTGTGTCATCTCCTACCCAGAGCTACAGATGAGCACTTGGAATTCAACGTGGTACATGCATGGTTCCCAGGCAGTCTCCTGACCAGACTCAGATCTGCTGAGCTTCAGTCACTTTCTGCACCACCTGCCTTCAGACCATAGCCTCAGGCCTACCCCAAAGCCCCAAGAGGTGGTGCTCCCCTTCCAATCCTTGGAGTACGGCACAAGCATACTGAAGCCCAAGTTCGCAACGTTCATTGCCCTCCAATTTTGTTAGACCAGATTCCTTACTAAGCCTTTACTGAGTAGCTGGGAGAAAGCTCCAAAACCTTTGCTGCAGCAGGTTAAAAGAAATAAATTAGAGCTTAAAAAACCAAAACCAAACAAACCTGCAGGGAAGCAGAAAGAGATGGAAAGGAATTATAAATTCACATTATAATACAATCCTCTAGGAATTGATCCATCCCTGTTTTAAGAACATAAGAACAGCCCCACTGGATCAGGCCATGGGCCCATCTAATCCAGCTTCCTGTATCTCACAGTGGCCCACCAGATGCCCCAGGGAGCACACCAGATAACAAGAGACTTGCAAGGCTTCCTGGGAATTGTAGTTTAAGAACATAAGAACAGCCCCACTGGATCAGGCCATAGGCCCATCTAGTTCAGCTTCCTGTATCTCACAGCGGCCCACCAGATGCCCCAGGGAGCACACCAGATAACAAGAGACTTGCAAGGCCTCCTGGGAATTGTAGTTTAAGAACATAAGAACAGCCCCACTGGATCAGGCCATAGGCCCATCTAGTCCAGCTTCCTGTATCTCACAGCGGCCCACCAAATGCCCCAGGGAGCACACCAGATAACAAGAGACCTGCAAGGCTTCCTGGGAATTGTAGTTAAGAACATAAGAACAGCCCCACTGGATCAGGCCATAGGCCCATCTAGTCCAGCTTCCTGTATCTCACAGCGGCCCACCAAATGCCCCAGGGAGCACACCAGATAACAAGAGACCTGCATCCTGGTGCCCTCCCTTGCATCTGGCATTCTGACATAGCCCATTTCTAAAATCAGGAGGTTGCGCATACACATCATGGCTCGTAACCCGTCTTGTTCATCGATTTTTGACTATCAAGCCCTCCAGACTGGAGGTCTTGTTGGTGTTCTGTACAGTGCCAGATGCTCTGATGTGGCATAAATGGGAGCCAGTACCAGTAAGGTTGCCTTCTTCAGCATAAGTTCTTTTTCTCAAAACAGAATAGAGATATGTAAAAAACAAAACAAAAAAAGCGCAACTGCCGCCTGGACCCCTTCGGTGGATGACTGGAGGCATCTCCAGGTGATGATGTTATACGACAACACCAGACTCCCAGGAAAGCTCAACTCCCAGCTGTGCAGCCACTCAGCTTAGTGGGAACACTACTCAGAAGTAGCTCAGTGGGTCTTACTAATAGTGCTGTTCTTCCTCTCCCTCCCCCCCTCCCAGCATTTGATGGACAGCTAATAAGGAAGTGAGCTGACGTGCTGAGTGGGGGTAATTACGTGGCGGTTCAATAGGCTGAGACCATGGCGTGGATCCTCTGCTGTGAAATGTAAGCATGCCCTTTCCCCAGGGCTCTTATTTAAATTTTGCTGCCTCCCATAGCCCGCTGCCAAAATGATACTGCTTCGTGCGCTTCTCAGAAAACCGCGTAATTATGAATAATGCCTCACTTTAACTAAATAAATCACCGAGCGTCATAGAGAAGGTGGTTAATTTTGACATACTTCAGGAATTTTATGAAAGTGCCAAGCAAAGTGAGGCACCCATTTGAAGCAGCAAACTTCGCCATTTCCATTCACTGCTTCCCGTTCTCACGTTCTCAAAAGGGTAGCAGGGATTCAGTGGCTTAGGACAAGGAGTCCGGAGATGGTCCTACTGGAGTCCAGAGGCAACCCAAGTTGAAAAATGGTTCAGAGTGCAATCCTAAAGCCTGTTCCGGTTTCTCCCTCTTAAGAACGCTTAGGATCACAATGAACGGCGTTAAGTTGTACAGGGGTTGAACTACAGACTCATTTGAAACCCCTGAACTGGAGGGCTGGTCTCTCAACTAGGCAGGATGGCTACAGGGTCAGAGGTAGTGAGCCAATGAACCAGATTTGGGGGGGGGGGAGAGAATGAAGATCAGTTGCCTTCACGCCTGGAATAAATCAGATGGGCTAAATTTAGCCCAATCCATTTTTGTCCAAATCAATGTAAACTCTTGTGCAACTGAGGTGAAATATCACCTTTTGAAAATGGCAATATTAGGAGATCAGACACCCTTTAAGAGTGAGCATGCATGCATGAAACAAGGCTAAAGTTTTTTCTAGCTATCTTGGCAGGTTTCCTGAATCTTAGAGATGTCAGAGTCAGGGCCTTGAGGAGTTGCTGGTGCAGAGTGCCACGCACACACGAATGGCAAACACACCCTACATCAGTGTTCTTCAATGTGTGCTTTTAGGTGCCCTGGGGGTCCCCCGATACCCCTTCAGGGACGAGACGAGCACACCATAAGTGGCCACTATATGATTGGTACTGTGCAACTCTGCACATGCACTGGCGCTCCAGGGCTCCCCAAGACTCCGTTTTGGAGTGAAAGGGGCTCTGAAGACCAACAAGTTTGAGAACCGCTGCCTCACATCATCAAACTGCTGGTGGCAGCAAAAAAAGGGAAGGGGGAACCGACGAAAAGGTAAGCCTCCCTCTTTCTGCTTCCAACCACCCCCAAAGTAAGTTGCTAGTTAGAGATACCAGGAAATAGGGTTTGTCTCTGGTAAACAGGGACAACTGAAGTGTAAAGAGAATGGGCCCAATCCACCTTGTCACTCAAGCCATCACACCCCCTTGGAATTGGTAAAGGCCCCTTAAATATCCTAGTAAACCCAAGATGCTTCTCCTCCAAGCCATAAAATAAATAAATAAATAAAATTGTGGTGAGATTTTATATAGGGAAGGGGGGGGTAAAGAAAGTTTTCAAGCCATCAATCAAGGCTGGCCTGCGGCAATGGCCTGCCTGCGCTCCTTTGACCACGCTGCTCTCTTGAGATAAACACGAGACTTTTTACAATTATCTTTTGCCTACAAGCAATACCAAAAGGGGGGTGGGGGGGAAGCAAATCTTGCTACCAGTCAATAACGAAAACTTTCAATAGATCAGAGAGAGAGATATTTTCGGCATGTTTCAAATCAAGTTCAGGAAGACAGCTGGGAAAAGGAAGGGGGAGAAAAGCCACCTCTTCTAAAGCTTGTTGCATGTTTGGAAAAGAGTGCTAATTTTTGCAACTTAAAAAAGAAACATCTATTCTGCGTTTCAAGGGGAGGGTGGGGGAGGGGGGATGGTCTAAATGGCACCATTTTCCCCTTCCAACCACTCATTCCAGATCAGGACTGCGACTGAATTCGGAAGTATCCTTTGCCATTGATAGGCAGGTGTCAGACTTGCAGGATCTACTTGTGGGTCCTGAAATGGCACAGGAGCTGCTCAACGAAGCGAGTAAACCGATTTGCGACATTAGCAGCTTTCTTGAATGCTGGCAGGATAGGGTGAGGAGAGAACCTGCCGAATGCTCAGAAACCAAAGTGGGTCAAGTGTAGAGAATCCAGTGGGTCTCCCCAACCCCTGTTCCTAGGGACTGCCAACTCTGTATGCGCTCTCTGCACCAAAATATGTTGCTCTAAGAAATTCTGACGGATAGGAGAGAAGGAACCAAGACATTTGATACTTATAGGAGAGCCACAGAGCACCATACATTCTTTCAGAACTAAGATAGCCTCCTCTGGAGTCAGCCCACAGGTCCATTTAGCCCAGAATTGTCTCCTCCAACCGGCAGCAGCTCTCCAAGTCCTCCACAGAGGTGTTCCCAACACTGCTACATGAGATTCTCTTACCTGGTGATGCTGGGTATTCATCCTGGGACCTTTTGCATGCAAAGTGTGTGCCCTCCTATGTGTGTGCCCTTCATCCAGCCCTGTCATGCCAATCCCAAAGCCACAAAGGTCAACGTGAAAGTGCACCACCAAGTCTTGCCATATACGAACAGGACCGATGACTGCACAATGGCAAAGAAATTGACAAAAAAATAAAAAAGGGTTACTCTCACCACTGATCTGCAATTTGGGGGGGGGGGGACACCAAAAGAGCCTAAGCAGCTGTTTCCTGGACAGAAGAGGACGTCCTTTATCTCAAAGCAAGGTTGAAGGGTGAGGGTATCCACCACTCTCTCCTCCTCCCTTCCCATCTTTCCCTCTCAACCTACACGGGCCAATGATGCATCCTTCCAGCGACGAGTCAACTGGGATAGTCATTCCTATTAACTTCCACACCTGCGCTCAGCAGCGATGGGGGGCAACAAAAGCGGCAGTGGGACATGTAGAGAACAAAGGCATGTCTGTTATCTGAAGGAAGGAGGGTAGGAGAGAAGGTCCAACTTCACTGCCAGAAGATTTCCTCCATTTGATTATCTACTGAGCATCCATGACCCAACTGGCCCTCACAGCCGTCCCCTCCCAGGGCATGGACACAAGGTCAGCAATTTCTCTTTGCACTAGCCCCCCCCCCACCTCTTCCCCCAACTGTGCAATATAACACAAGTCTCAGACTAGCATGGAAGATAATTTGACGCTCAAGGCCAACATTAGCAATGCCTGTCTCTCAGCTAATCAGCAAGCAATTAGCTAGGAGAATTCGGAATGGCGCAGGAGGTGGAGAGCAAACCCACAGACGCTAAATTATCATTTCACAGCGATAATGCTGAAGTCTCTTCCTCCCCCCAACTCCCCTTCTTTCATTTACTTCCAGGAACTAACATGAAAAGCCGTTCTCTCTCTCTCTTTCTCACCCCCCCCCCCAAAAAAAAACACATGCCTTTGGTTAATCCTACATCTCATTCATCCCGGAATTTGAAAACTAAATTGTATTAATGGAACATACAAAAAACTCTCATTTGAAGGAGCCACTAAGAGCAGGCAGGGGAAGCTGTCGACTAGTTGCGTGCTCTTTCCACCAGAATTCATTTTAAACTGGTGTTGTTGAATATCGTGAAGTTTTAATGAGTTCTCACACCAGTTGTCCCCACAACATGTTTCGATAACTGAATGGAAGCAGAGGAAGTGCACTAAGGAACTGGAATATGGCATATGATGGAAGCAGACAGAGAAATAACCTAATGTGTAAAAGTAGATTAATTACCTTCAATTCTAGGAAGACTTTATTCTCCAATTAAATGTTGTCAGCCATTTACTGCCCAATCCTACGCATGTTTATTCAGAAGTATGATTCGCTAAGCTTAAAGGGGGCTTACTCCCATCTCACTGTATACGGTATCATATGAAGCTGTGCTCTACCGCAGCGTTTCTCAAACTGTGGGTCGGGACCCACTAGGTGGGTCGCAAGCCAATTTCAGGTGGGTCCCCATTCATTTCAATATTTATTTTTTATATATTAGACTTGATGCTCCCATGGGATGTGACTGCATTTTGTACTTTTAACAAGCTACTATGTATATTCTTTGAACAATGGTAGTCAATGGGACTTACTCCTGGGTAAGTGTGGGTAGGATTGCAGCCTAGGATTGATAAATATTGTCCTGTTTGATGATGTCACATCTGGTCATGACATCACTTCCGGTGGGTCCTGACAGATTCTCATTCTAAAAAGTGGGTCCCGGCGCTAAATGTGTGAGAACGACTGTTCTGCTGAGTCAGACCCCTGATCCACGTAGCTCAGTATTGTCTCTGGTCACCAACAGCAGCTCTCCAGGAGCTGAAGTGGGGTTTTTCCCCAGTGCTACCTAGAGATGCTGTTAGGGACTGAGCCCAAGATCATAGTTCGTTCCTCCAGGAATTCAACATACATTGTAGTAAACATACAGAAAGGGTGCGGAGGCACAGAGGCCTCTTAAAATAGTCTGCAGAAAGTCCCAAGACCAGTTCGCGGAACCATCTCTAAGTACTGTTGGGAAAGACCGATGTCTGAAGCTCTGGAAAGAGCAGCTGTCCATTCATGTAGGCAATGCTGCCAGGTGGCCCAAGTGGAAAACCCCATCTGGCAGGGAGCCTCAGTACGGCGGGCAAGTGGCCCCTCCCTTCTGAGCCATTCCCGTCGGCGGGAGCAAAGCAGAGCCGTACTGGGAGCTTTGCCCCCCCTCCAGCGATGCCACCGGGCCCAAGGGTCTGATTCCATGGCACAGAGGGCAGTTGATGTTCAGAATGAGGAAATCTGGAAGGTTTGCCCATGTGCAGAAGGCCTATGCCTTTTCTCTCAGGCAGTTTGCTGTAGGGACTGCTCAGAACAGAGCAGTTGACTGAGGTCTTCTGAACACACATGAAGATTACACCCAAAAAATGCATTATGTATAGCACAGTCGATGGTGCAGGGGACTGCAAAATGCAACATGAAAAGGTTATTCACCGCTCAGTGCTGAAATTTCATGTTTTGCTCTTACTTGCCTTTGGCTCTGCGAAGCTTTTCATCGCTCTGTGCTGCCAAAAATATTAATTTCTGTGCCAAATGCACCGGCGGCGGCAGTCGCTCATTGCAGGAGGACTGAGAGATTCAGGATTTTGACCACCAGGGTTAAGGCTCAGGATAAATATCCAGCCAAGCGTTACATATGAATACCCAGCTGTAGCCTCAATAACTGGCTATTTCAGTCTGATGGCACTCAGCGCAGTCGGCCCTGCTGACACTGAGCAGGTCTCAGTCTGGTGATCAGTGATTGACCAAGTACTCCATGGACAATGCCCTGAGTTCTGCAGTGAAAAGAAATGTGGGCTATAAACATCATCAATAAAATGTGTTCTCATCTTCAAGTACATCACAACAATTCAGTAACAGCAGGAAGAGAGAAGAACCTTCATTTTGAGCCACAGAAGCTGTACCTGCTGCTATTATCTCCGTTCATGGGCTCCACCCTGGACCAGATCAAAAGGTACCTGCATCCTACCTCTGGGACATCCATAAGACAGACAGGAAGGCAAGAGCCTTCCCTCAGCAGCTGGAATTCAGGGGTACGCTGCTCCTGAACATGGAAGTTCCATAGTCACCCAGGGCCTCCGAGAGGGATTTTATCAGGGGCACAATGTTTCTTTTGGGCCCCTTCCCAAAGGGGGGAGGGGAGGGAAGAATTAGGGCAGAGGAAGGTGGCAACAGCCAGAATAGTCTTTGGAGTCCAGGTCTACCAGGCTTCCCAATAAGGAGCCCAGGTCTACCTGTCCACCCAACTTAAAAAGCTAGATATAGTAATATGGAAAGTCAAACACATGCCCAAGTCACTTTAAAAATTTTTAAAGAAAGAAATCACTGCAGAAAATGAGCATCATTGTGTTTATGCTCCTGCTAAAATGAAAAGCGTCTTGTGTGCAACTTCTGTAGTCCCACAACTGTATCCCTGAATCCTATACACTCCCTCATGGTGAGTGGATTCACAAGCCCAGGAGCTACTGTAGCAGACCAGTTTCCTCCCAGATCTGACAGTGTGTTAAGGGAGTGTCATGTATGCAATCCTCGGCCCAGCATATATAGCCTTCGGCGGCAGCCACCGTCACACGACTGCGGTAGCAACCCCAGCAACCCATGTGGGAAGTGAGTCTGAGTGAGATAAGGAAAATGTTAGATTTCTGGGCCCTCTAACTTTGGTTTCTGGGCCCCCTTTTTTCACCCAGGTGCAAATTACCCACTATACCTGCTTCTCATGGCTCCTGCAGTCACTCAGGGACTAGAGAATACAGTAGAGGCATCCTCTGGACTCCACCGGTGGCCATAGGGTTAAGGCTCTCTGGGAGGCCATACCTTCTGCACCCCAGGAAGAACATCACAGCAAGGGCAACATCACCACAATCCGCCAAAGAACTGGGCGCTGCAAGGAGCTCGCTTCTCCGTCCCTGGCCAAAAAGAACTCTGTTCCAACTACCATTTGCCCAAAGACTGGAAAAATGAATGGAGGCCTTGGCCAGAAGAATAAGGGGCACCTGGGTGGTTGTTTTTTTTTTTTTACTGTTACCACCTTACCATTCCAGCAGTTTCACCAGTGCTTGAGCCACTGACACTGTTCTGGGAAAGTTTTTTAACCTTTTTTTGCCTCACCCGCACCTGTGCAAACGCAGCACTTGAAGCACTAATAGTGTTCCCGGCAGCCAGCTTTTTTTTTTTAAAACTTTAGGAGTGTACCAGGAAGCAATGACTTGTAGGGTCATTTTTGGGGACATTCTAAAGATGAAAAAGACGATGGTCAACAGGAGCCAGTGACCAGGAACCCCAGCTGCACTTCATGTATACTCAAGCTGCTGCTGCCCACACTGACACAGCAAGGAAGTGGTTCCTCCCTCAAGGAATCCTCAGTTAGCGCAAGATGTAGGGGCCCCCACTGCTCCAGGGCATTCCAGCACCCCTACACCACTGGAAAGGCATTCAGACTGCGGCGGTAGAAGTATCAGACGTCTGAACTGCCCAAAACTTTGTTGAGGGACTTCAAACATAAAGATGAAGAGCAGGGTGGGAAGAAGCTGCACCGGCGCCAGTGGCATCCCTAGGAGGGTGCAGCCCACACACCACTGGGGGCCAAAATTTTTAAAATCTTGATATTGTTATATATCATTCAATGAGTAATTTCATACAGAATCAATGACACAAGCCATGTTGAAATATCTCTAGTCTATCAAAAGTTACAGCCAAAAAACCAACAGGGGTGGGGCAATGTGTAGTGATGTAGTGCATATCACTACAACCACCGCATGGGGTGTTGCCCCACCCATGGGAGGGGGGGGAGGTCCACCATAGGGGTGATGAACTCGCCTCCCGCACTGGGTGATGCCGAACCTTAGTGATGCCACTGACCAGCAAAGTGTGCTTGATATTCCTTGGGTCTCCAGCTCAGCTGACCTTGCCCTTGCTGTAAATCGGGTTATGGAAATACATGGCCAACGCTGGGATGTCTTGATGATACTGTGAAAACTGTCTGCAGCCTCAATTTCTCAGAAGATGGTGGGGTTGTCCAAGCGGCAGAACAGACTCGCTGGGATGGACACCGTAATAACAGGATTGTTTAAATAACGTCATAGAAGGTGTTTAAAAAATGGCAAGGTAAGTATTTAGCGAAGCCCTACGGCAGTGTTTCTCAAGGTTTATCCTCCGCTGTACCACTTCACATGGTCCCCTATTCAAAGTACCACTGGTAGTAACTGGCGATGATTGGCAGTTACTTCTGGGTTGGGAGGACAGATGGGATGTGACAAGCACCAGTAAGAGGCTCAGGGTGGACGAGAGGGCTTTTTAGAGTGCTGAAGAGGGCTTCAGAGCTCTGCCCACCAAGCTGAACCTCCTACCACTGTTCCTGGTCTCACTGCCAGGTGGCAGATGTCCAAGGGTCCTGTGAATACCACCAACACCACCTCAAATACCACTGGTGGTAGCTGTACCCCTGGCTGAAAAACACTACCCTACAGCAAGCCATTTAGAATCAACATTACCAATCCTTCAGGTGGTTACAGCATAGCCCAACTCGTCGACCGAGACTAGGTGCCAACTGTCAGGTAAGTACCTGCTCAGAAAGGTATTCTCCTCAGGGCAAAGAAGCGAGTCTCACACCCAGCTGTCAGCTCGTTCTTTCACACCCAACTGCCAAGCAAAAGCCTCCCATGCAGGGCTGCCCTTCCCTTTATAGGCAGCCTCGGAAGGTTCTAGAATGTTTAAGGCAAACTGCCATAACTGTCTTAACTGTAGAGCAGCACCTTGGAACCTTGGAAGTTCTGTGTCTGGTTCCAACTGCTTCTTAACTCTTTCAGACCAATGACCCTTGTTCTTATTGGAGTTCTGAGGTTAAAATGACGTAACCCTGTAGTAAAGCCATATGACTTGGAAGTAAGTCAACAGTACGGTTTCCAAAATGTAATAGTGGATCACCATCAGCCGCCACAGAAGCAACGCACTCATGGTGCTTTGATTGACCACCACTACCCCAAGGATTCACTCTCAGTTCAACGAGCTGCCCTATCTAACCCAAGCAGTGAGCAATTCCCCACGGGCAGAGTAGAAGGGATGTTTCCAGTGGGACATCCAGCCACAAACAAGCACTAACGCAGAAATGGCTTTTGTCAATCATACTGAAGCCTCTCTGACGTCCCATCCAGAGTTCAGGCTGATGCATGCGCCAGGAAAGCCTTTTGCAACACCAAAAAAAAAGCCGACACATTTGGCCAGACCAAAAGACAGGAACGATTCTGAGTGAACCTGGGCGCCATCTACTGGTATGTCCTCTGTTTTCAAAGTATTCCTTTGCCTATACATCTCAGTAGTTATACAGATACTCAACTGAGTGGGTTTACAAGCAGCACTAAGAATGTGATTCCCACCCCACTTTTAAAATATTTTTTTAAGAAATGGGCTAGGTGGTTTTGTGGGAAAGACCTATTTTGAATCTGAATGCTCATAGAAATATGGATATTTAACTTATCTGAAGGATAATACTCTCACATAACACCATAACACTCACACATAACACCAGAACCAGGGGTCATCCACTAAAATTGAGTGTTGGGAGAGTTAGGACAGACAAAAGAAAATATTTCTTTACTCAGCATGTGTTCGGTCTGTGGAACTGTTTGCCGCAGGATGTGATGACATCTGGCCTGGATGCCTTTAAAAGGGGATTGGACAAGTTTCTGGAGGAAAAATCCATTATGGGTTACAAGCCACGATGTGTATGTGCAACCTCCTGATTTTAGAAATGGGCTATGTCAGAATGCCAGTGCAAGGGAGGGCACCAGGATGCAGGTCTCTTGTTATCTGGTGTGCTCCCTGGGGCATTTGGTGGGCCGCTGTGAGATACAGGAAGCTGGACTAGATGGACCTTTGGCTTGATCCAGTGGGGCTGTTCTTATATTCTTAAGGATGTACTTAGTTTTTTTTTAACATGTTAATCCCACTTTTCCTCCCAGGACCTCTGAGCAACAATCACAGTCTCCAATCCTCCCCTTCTTGTTTTATCCTTACAACAACCCTGAGAGGTAGGCTGGCCTGAGAGCATGTGACCGGCGCAAGATCATGCAGAGAGCTTCATGACTGAGTGAGAACTTGAACCCAGGTCTCCTTAAGTTCTAGTCTGACACTCCAATCCATGCTGGACCACTTCATCCACAGCTCCTCCTCCACAGTTCCCAGAAGGAAGCCTTACTGGATCTGTCCCAGCATCCACACACAATTTGTATCACAGCTATAAAAAAAAGCTCAGAGAGAGCAGTGTAGAGGGCATGATATGCTGCCTTGAAGAGGATTAATTTTAGTATTGATCACCCACACACACAAACCACAACCTCTGGTTTCTTTGTCTTTTTAACTCAACTTGCAGGCTGCTGATAGCTTGGTACACTGTAACTCTCTTTCACATCACCCCGGCGGTCCAAGCTGTCCCCACCCACAGTTCCTCCTAGACAAGTTAATAAGATGGAAGGCTCCCCCGAGGCCCGGAGCCAGTGAACATTATCACTTGGAAGCAAGGGAGAAATACTGACACGCCGGAAATGAGCCCAAACCTATTAATTACCCTTTCTTCATCTTTGAGAGAAAGCTTGACAAATTGAAAGGCAGGGGAGATCAGTCTCTCCTACCCTCCCCCTTTCTAGGCTAAAGAAGGCGAGATCTCCCCCTTCCACTTTATTATCAATTAATCCATCACAAATTATCTGAGCACAAAGAGCTTCCCTCCCCCCGCCCCATGATGGACACAGCTGGTCTTTCGCCACCGCCTTACACATTTAAATTTCATAGGTAACAAGCCTATACTTATCAACAAAGTTTGTACGCATTTATCTATATAGCACTGTAAATTCAAAAGTGTGTTTTGGAAATAAATTCAATCAATAAAAAAAAAAATCAGTTTGGGCTTCTTTCGACAGAAGTGTACACAGGCAAGTGCGTACAGGTTTTTTGTTCATTTTAGAAAAGCAACACCAGCTCCTGAATCTCTGTTCCACCTAAGCATGTCACGGAGTCATATTGGCACTGCTTTTTAGATAAAATCCTGGATGCTAGTCGCAATGACAAGGCAGAGCCTCCATGTTCAGAGGCAGCCAACCTCACAACAGCAGTTGCTGAGAAACCAACGCCACAGGAGGGCTGCTGCCTTCATGCCCTGCTTGTGGAACTCCTGGAAGTACCTATCTAGCCACTGCTGAAACAAGAATGTTGGGCATGGTGGAACTCTGGGTCTGACCCAAATGATCAATGATCCAATCAAAGACCTGGTCTGCTCATGCTGTATAGTGAGGTGGCTGAAGAGGTGGGAGGGGGGGCGAATGCCATTTTTATTGTTCTCCTCTATACTGGGCTTCCTCAAAGCCAAAAAGCAAGTGCATCAGAAAGAAAGGTTCTGCCCCAGTTTGCTCCCTGCTCTGCTCGTTTTATGACTGCAGAGCATTTGTGTTTTGGGGTTTGTTTTTTACACTGGGGAGCATAAAAGAAATGATCCCCTCTTACAGGCTGAGGGGTACCAACATTCTATCACCTTGGAGGACTCTTGCACCTCATTCTGCGACAGCTATGTAACAGGCCAAGCCCAATGCTGATGTGGCAAAGGTGTTCAAGGGGCTGAGGCAAACAGTGGTTCTTTTTTTCAGTAAACCAGAACTGAACTGAAACCTAAAATCTCACGTTGCCTTGAAGCAGAACCAGAACCAAATCCCTGAATGCAGGAAGTTGTAACCACTTAAAAATGAATGGTTCAATAATTAGGTACTCAGCTTGCAATTGACAAGAAATGCTTTGTTTTCCTGGCTTATTTTTTTAATATCAAATTTGTTTTTATAAAACAAAACTTTTTAAACATGCCAAAACAAACACTTTTTTTAAAAAAAGAATGATTTTCTTCAGCAGAAACAGTTATTATATTCATCGTGCAGAGCAACTCTGCAAAAGAAGTTAGTCTTATTTTGCATGACATGCCACTAAAGTGGATCAAAGTGTCCAAAATAGTTCTTGCAACATTTTCTCAAGTCAGGGCCCAATCCTATCCAATTTTCCAGCGCCGGTGCAGCCCCCATGCCAATGGGGTGTGCACTTCATCCTGTGGTGGGGAGGTAGTCACAGAGGCCTCCTCATATGTATGGGAACATTTGTTCCCTTGCCTCAGGGCTGCATTATGGTTGCACCAGTGCTAGGAAGTTGGATAGGATTGGGCCCTTAGTGAATGAATGAATGAATGAATGAATAAGCCTTTATTAGGCACAGATAAAGGAACCATAAAAACAAACATAATCATTTCTAATCCCGTTTATCAAAAACAGAGTTAAGTTACTAAATTACTAATTGTGCATTTACAGTTCAACATAAAATATCAGTTTTTTTAATTGGACAGATTACATTAAGAAGGCTTAGAAATCACTAAAAGTAAAAATTTTGAAACTCCCTCTAGCACATCTAGTGAGCAGTCATTTAGAAGACACTTCAGTTTTGCCTCGTCCAAAAGACCATTCATTTTGCTGAGAAGTGGAGCCATGTAAGTGCGGAGGAATCTAGTGTGCCAAGGACAATAAAAAAAGAACGTGTATGATTGATTCAATATTTCCCAAATTACAAGGGCAGAGGTGTTCTTTATATGGTATTTGCCTATATCTGCCTTCAGTGACCTTGGATGGGAACGCATTGAATCTTGCCAAGGAGACTGCACAGCATTCAGAAGGGTTGATCAAAATACTCAGATAAGGAGCCATTGGCCCATACTTAAGCGGGATAGAGAAATTAAGAGGGGAGCAAATTCTAGAAGCAAGTTCAAAGAGGTTTTGTGCCTCAGTGTCTAGCATTCTTTGCTTTACCCTTTGGTAAACTCTAGGGAATGGGAATAAACTTAAAAAATCCAATGAAAAACCAATCAACTCAATTTTCAATTTAATTTGGCTACACCATTTAGAAGAACCAGACTCAGATAACATTTTGGATGGGAGACTGCCCGGTTTCACATTATAGTGTAACCGGAGCCAACAGCATATGGCTAAAAGCCATGCTCTTGATACTAAGACCGATTGTCCGGTCTCCAAACATAATGCAGGGTATGGTACAGATTTAGGTAAACCCAAGATAGCCCTCAAAAATTTAGCTTGGATACTCTCAAAGGTGTGATTTATAGCACTGATCCAGACAGGGCATCCGTACAGAAGCTGTGCTGATACCTTGGCATTAAATACCTTGAGAGCAGCTGGTATATAACGATTGCCCTGACTAAAAAATAATCGATTGGGCCCTTAGTGTCTGAATCAGAGACCTAAGAAACGCTAACAAATCTGAACCAGGCCTGAATCCGAAGTTTAAATGGGTTGACTCTCTGAAATTGTCCATGCCCATAGCAGGCAGATCAGGAGGAGACAAGTCTTCGCTATGGGCTTCTGGGAGCTGATAAAATTATTTACTTATTTCTGATGGTATGCAGTTTGGGAATTACTGATGTGGTACTTCAAATCCACCCCTTCCCCAAATCCATAGACAAATGAGCATTAACAGAAATAATATTGCACCTTTTCTCTAATCTCTTCCCCTACCCCGGCATAAAAATCTCTCTGATATAATTGATCCTAATTACCCCAGCAGAAGATTTAAATGCAGCCCCGCATGCCATGTCGCTTCTGCTGAAGGCTTTAGGAAAAAAAACCATTGTATAAATAAATGATTGGATTTCCTATTCAACTTCTTCAGATCTGACAGCCTGAATTCTGATGCAAAGTAGCCTCTGTCACAGCACAGACAGTCACTGCTGCCTACTACGGCTTTATTTCAAAAGGTGAAGGCGATGATATCTGGGGGGGGGGGTCTTGTTTTGGTCTGGTCTTAAACAAAAATCCCAGTAGTTCAAGAATTAAAGGTTTGATTATTTTTTTATTAGCATTATTGTAATTAAAGAGAATCTCACACTTAAAATATTTAGTGTATGTATTTATGTTACGTATATCTTTAGCAGCACTTATCAAAACCTATCCCCACAGCCTATCAATTAGGATTACAATAACCCCACTCCCCTGTTGCCTTTGCCATTAGCATTTTGATTGAATGTCTGTTGAAAAGTGACTGGAGACAGAAGATTGTGCTCGGAAAGTAATGTCACTTTATTCGCTTTCATTGAAGCTTGTCTAGTTGTCTCCGGGTCCGACTCAAAAGAGACAAGGCAGTTCCAAAAGCAGCAATTTTTGATGGTGGATTATTCATTCCCCCCACCTCCTCAAGGTGGGAGAGATTGGTTTATGGTAGGGCACAAATGCTATTAAGGCACTTGACAGTAGAGGTCTTGTTCCATCTGCAACCAGAATCGACTCAGGATGAGCTCGAGCAAATGCTCAGCTGTCACCACAAAAGGCACAGAAGGAGAAAGTACTCCCCCATCACTCCCAACGAAAATGCTCATCCCTGCACCGGCCCTTGGCAAGCATCCTTCAAAATGACTCAAAACTTTCGTCGCTAACCGTGCGCCATGTGCATTTCACACAGGATCTCACTGTAGGACTTGAGGGCTCTTCGGACAGGCAGTGGGTCCCCTCAGCCTGGAAAGAATGGGATGTGCAAAGCGAGATCGCCAATGAGATTCAGCTGACAAGCTGAGCCGAGTTATTCCATCTGCTCTGAGCGTGGGAGGATGGAGGCCAGAATGAATGTGAAACCAGATCAGAAAGAAACATCTGAATGTTGTGGTTCTTGAAAGATAGAACCTTCTTTCAATTGTAAAAATCCGTACGGGGATTTAAATAGCCTGCCTATGTAAACCGCCTTGAATAAAGTCTGAGGAGAAATCTGACGACCAAGAAAGGCGGTATATAAATATCTGTATTATTATTATTATTATTATTATATAGGAGGTCTGGTCTAGAGGACAGAGCCTCCATATGCCTGAAGATAACATCCACAAGGTCGCCAGTTCGAGGCCACCGGCACCGTGCGACCTTGAAGCAGCTGACAAGCTGAAGCCAAGCTATTCCATCTGCTCTGAGCGTGGGAGGATGGAGGCCAGAATGTGAAACCAGATCAGAGTGAAACATCTGGACTGTTGTGGTTCTTGAAAGATAGAACCTTCTTTCAATTGTAAAAATCCCTACGGGGATTTAATCAGCCTGCCTATGTAAACCGCCTTGAATAAAGACCAAGAAAGGCGGTATATAAATACCTGTACTATTATTATTATTATTATTATTATTATTATTATTATTATTCAAATCCCCACTCAGCCATGTAATTCACTAGTGAACTTGGGCCAGCACAGGGCTGTTGTGAAGGGAAAAGTTTGTGTGGCCCCCAGAGTCCTGGAGGAAAGGGCGGGATAGCATCCCACAGGGGTACACCATTTGATCCCTGTTGCGTGCATGCAACTTTGGGTAGAAATGGCTTAACACCCATTGCAAATTATCTCATGCTCCTTAGGTAATCTCAGACCTCCTCACGCAATCTGTGCAAAGCAAGAATGGCAATGCTGGCAATTCAGCTGGTGAATTCTTTGCTGATCTTCCTGCCCTCCCCCCACCGAACCAACACACACAAGATCCTCCAGCACTTCACAGAGATGTAAAAAGGGACAAAGGTAAAAATACCTCCCATTCGCAAACTCAAATCTCCGCCCAATATGCACATTGGAGGAAGGATAGCTAGTGGAGCAGTTACTGCACCACTCCAATATTTAAATTGCAGAGATTCCCTGGGGAGGGAGCTGAACCCAGTGGTGTAGCTGGAGGGGCACAAAGCACTAAGTTTTGCAGGGAGCCTCATTGTGGTGTGCAAGCAGCCCCCTCCCCTTCGGAGCCATTCTGGATGGTGGGAGCAAAACAGAGACATTCGCTTCCATTTTGCCCCCACCGCCCTAAATAGCTCCGAAGGGGAGGGGAAGTGGTGCTTGCATGACATGGTGAGGCTCCCTGCAAAACTTAGTGCTTTACACCCCCTCTAGCTCCACCACTGGCTGAACCCTGTAAATGACAGCATTAGCAGCGCATACTAAAAAGTAGTAAAACAAGCAAAAAATTCAAATCCCAAAGGCTAAAATCAGGGCCATGATTTAGGAAATGGGAAGCATAAAATAGGGGCTGACCCAGGTAAATTAGAGACCTGGAGTCTATGGCATACACAGGTGCACGTTCTGTTTATCGCTTGGTAACAACTAGAAGTTTCTCAGCTATAACAAAGGCCTCTCAAGGGAGGGCCGATCTTGCAAATGAAGCCATTAGGCAGGCTAGTAGCTGCGTCCTCCCCAAGTACCATGAATTACTGAGACAAGAGTTCA
The DNA here is from genome assembly GCF_035046505.1 of Tiliqua scincoides. NCBI lineage: Eukaryota > Metazoa > Chordata > Lepidosauria > Squamata > Scincidae > Tiliqua > Tiliqua scincoides. The sequence continues at coordinate 53,231,313 of NC_089828.1, forward strand.
TTAAATTTGACTATATTAAAATAAAAATGACCTGCCATTTTTGACACTTCTATTTATTGATGTCCCCACCTCGGATGCTTCCCCATTGATAAATTGCGCTTGCCAGCTGCAGCAAGCATTTTTTGAAAGGGTGGGGGAGAGATTCGTTCTGATTACTCAAATGCAGCAGGAACTTGCAAGTCTCACTCTGGGCTGCCATCTGAAATCTCAGAGAAGACAGAGGCTCAATATACTTTAAGTTTCCCAAACTACTCCTCAGCCAAACTTTTTCAAAGCAGCACAGGTTTAGGTAAACACGATCACCACACCACATCATACAAGGAGCACTACAATAAAGAAGGGCAACAACTGCATCACATGAAAACAATGCCTAGCCAAGGTGGTCTTCAGCCATCTCCAAAATGACAGAAGGGTTCAAGCTAGACAAGACTCCAGAGGGAAGGAATGCCAACGAGAAGGCCCTGTCCTGCACGCCCATTGACCACATGTCAGGTGAAGGAGGGACGCAGAATACAAGCAGAATTGGGAGGGAGAAACAGTTACAGCTCCAAAATTATAAGATGCCTGGACCAAGTTCATCTGAAAGACATACATTCCTGTACACCCATGGGAGATGATGCCTCCAGTAAAAGACTTTCAGCCACAACTGTTTGCCTCCAGTCTACTTTCGACACATTCATACAAAATTGCCTTATAACCACCTTCCTGGTCAATCCAGCCCAGAATTATTGAAACTGACTGGTGGCAGCTTTCTTGGAATTCTGCCTAGATAGGCTACCAAGAATTGAGCCTGGGATCTTCTGCATATGAAGCGGGGGCTCGTTCCTACTCCATGCCTGCTGCACAAACCAAAAGATGGCTATAGGAGAAACTGAAGACCCCATCCATGTGCTCATACAGTTTCTGTTCCTGATAATAGCAGTATCTACAAAGCCAGTATGGATGATATTTTAACACCCATATGCTTAGGAAGACTGACTAGGCTTCCCTAGGCTTCCTAGCAAGGGGAAAGCCAAGAAATGTGCATGTCTTAACACGCGGAGCCAGCCAGACAAGAAAAGCATAATAATCTAAACCAGCCCCCAGCAGACTGTATTCAATGCTCATAAAAAGAAAGATCATATGGAAGGGGCAATCTCCTATCAGGCACATCAATAAATAGGTAGCTTTTCCACTGTACAGCCCTGTCTCCTATTGCTGCCTCCATCTGCTTCCTCTTGACTCTTGGTTACAGTGATGAAGTTAGGGATACAGGATGGTCCAGAAGCCACAAAGTTTCAAAGTAGTGTCAGCATCACGATCTGTCCCTGGATCTGTCCCTGTCACTTAAGTCCTTCCATTCTTTTTTGTCAACATAGTCATTTCCTTTCCATCAGCATTCCTTGGTCTCTTCCTCCTCCTCACACCTGCTTGCCCTCTGGTACCTCCCCTTCTGGCAGTCAGCCAAGGGTTTACAATGGTATCAGGGAGCAATTTCAGAGTTGTTATATTTTAATGCACTTACCGAAGATTTAAGGCGAAAGATAAGAAGAGCATACTAAATCATCACAGAGGGAAACACTGTATAAGTGTCGACTGCTATACAAATCAACAGTTATCAAATATGAAATGGCAGGAATATAAAACAAACCCAGCGGTGAAAGGGGTGGGTGGGTGTTAGATCTGAATTATGCAGAGAAGCAGTTGGAATTTTTTTTTTAAGACCCTTTTGAGCCTACGGCCATGAAAAGCAACCTCATTTAATGTCTAAAAATAGGATGGTAAAGTTTGGCAGGGCCGAGTGGCAGAAATTTGGAAGGAAACTATGGCGTAATAAGGAGTTTAAATAAGGAGTTTAATTCCACCAGCACCCAAAGAAGGAATTAAGAGTCTGTTTGGTTGCCTTTCCCTGGCTCAATCCCCCTCCATTACATGGCAACAGATCCTGAAGTAGTGCAGCCACATCCTGCCAGGTTCCCACAAGGACTTGAACTCAGCTCCTTATGTCTCCTGGATCGAATGGGCTGAGAAGGAGTGTCTCACTGATTTCAAGGAGACCTTCTGCAGGTTCAGCTTTGTCAGGACTTAGAAGCAGAATGGAACTCGGCTTTCACAGCTTCCCTCCAAGGAGCTCAGAAAAATATTGCCCCATTTTATCCTCAGAGCTACCATGCAAGGTAAGAAAAGAGTGATAGGCCCAAGGTCACCCTGTGAGCATCACAGCCTGGTGGGTATTTGAACTCCGGTCAAGCCAGGGCAAGTCCAACACTATCCCATACCAGCTCTCAATGGAGACTTCCAGCAGAGGTCTCTTCCTCGGCACGGAGCCACACGACAGCATAAGCCTACTTAATTTGTATTACCATGCACTCAAGCATCTGGTCGACTAGGATGCTGGGTTAACGGCGCACTGTATAAAGCACAGGCAATATATTTCAGAGTCCTTTTGAATGCACCAGAGTGGGAACGTATATTTTCCAACTGCCTTAAGTGGAAGCCCATCTGCCACCTCTGCTCCTCATCACCCACCACTTCACATGCCTAGCCCCCTTCACCCCTCCCACACCTGCAACAGGCACTTTGCTTCCCTCGTCTGTCCTCTGACTCAACTTGCACCTGTAATGCGAGTGTACATGTACTTGTTGGCGGCAACCTTCAGTCTCGAAAGACTATGGTACGCACTCTGAATGGGGGTTCTGGAACAGCGTCTAGTGTGGCTGAAAAGGCCGATTCGGGAGTGACAATCCCTTCCACACTGGGAGCAAGTGCAGTCTGTCCCTGGTCTGTCTCCCTGGCTGTGGGCCTTCCTTCTTTGCCTCTTTGCCTCAGACTGTTGGCCAAGTGTCTCTTCAAACTGGGAAAGGCCATGCTGCACAGCCTGCCTCCAAGCAGAAGGCTCAGAGGCCAAGGTTTCCCATCTGTTGAGGTTCATTCCTAAGGCTTTCAGATCCCTCTTGCAGATATCCTTGTAGCACAGCTGTGGTCTACCCGTAGGGCGCTTTCCCTGCACAAGTTCTCCTTAGAGGAGATCCTCTGGGATCCAACCATCGCCCATTCTCACGACATGACCAAGCCAATGCAGGCGTCTCTGTTTCAGCACTGTATACATGCTGGGGATTCCAGCTCATTCCAGGACTGTGTTGTTTGGAACTTTGTCCTGCCAGGTGATATCGAGGACATGTCGGAGGCAGCGCACGTGGAAAGCGTTCAGTTTCCTCTCCTGTTATGAGCGAAGAGTCCATGACTCACTGCAGTACAGAAGTGTACTCAAGACACAAGCTCTGTAGACACTGTGTATGTGTGTGTGTGATATCCAGGTGACAATGTGACAATATCCAGTGTGACAATGGTGTGTGTGTGTGTGTGTGTGTGTGTGTGTGTGTGATATCCAGGAATAGCTTCAGTCAGGATCGGCAAACCTATTCAGCTCCCTCCCCAGAGTGCCTGTAGATTCTCAAATCTCTGATGAAGGTGGGGATCTACCTAGTCACCTGCACACTTGTACATAAATGCATGTGCATGAACACTAAGGCTCCATAAGCCTTCCACTTCCATGTCCTGCTGATGCGTATTTCAAACTGCTGATAAGCCAGCAACATGTGACTGCAGCCAGAGGTGCAGGCAAACCTAGGCTTGTTTTGTACATGTGATGTTGTCTCACACGACCTAGCTTTTTACTGCCTGCACTGACAGGCTGTGGTCCCAGCAGCATAGCTAGAGGGGGTGCAAAGCACTAGGTTTTGGAGGGAGCCTTCCCATGGCATGCAAGCCTCCATTTTGCTCCCCCCACCTGAAATGATTCCAAAGGGGAGGAGCAGCTTGCACACCATGAGGAGGCTCCCCACAAAACCTAATGCCTTGTACCCCCTCTGGCTATGCTACTGCATGGTCCTCCAGGGTTTCAGGCTCCAGTCTTTCTAGCCCTACCTGAAGATGCTGCCAGAAGATTGAACCAAAGATCTTCTGCATGCCAAGCAGGTGCTCCAACACAAAGTTCCGGCTCCTCTCCTCAGACTTCATGCTTGGCCCACAGCACAGCTCTTGATCCCAAGGACAAGGACACCACCCCACACTGATACGCCTTGTTCACTTACTCCCAAGCTGTAACACAGCACAGGGCTCATTGACCCCCTTCTCTTCAAGTGCAACCAGCAACTGAAGCCCTCCAAGAGTTCTTAATGGGCTTCAAGCAACTCTCTCACACCTGAAAGCCAAGACAGTGGCCAATGGTTGCCACCAACCAAGGGATCTAAAAGAAGGCCCCTGCCAATCTCTCTGTCACTTTGTGGGAGGGGGGACAGACCATCCCCTGCATCTCAACAGGTATGAAAGTGAGTTAGTAGATGAAGCTCAACATTGCTGGTCCTCCATTATTTGCTCAGTTCAAAATATGGCCCCAATTAAAAACATAAAAAACAACTCAACGCAATAGTTGCTGACCAAAGCCTTATGACAGGAGTTCCCAAAGTGTGCAGCACAACACCTTAAGGGCAGTGATTCTCAAACTTAGGGAGAGTTTTACTCCCTAAGTAAATCTTTGCGGGGGAGGGGCTGGGGCTGCGACACAGTCCCCAGGATCCTCAGGATCCCCAGCCTGGCTACCAGGGTGAAAGGGGGCTATTTTTACTTACTGAGGGCTGCTGGCAGCTGCAGGAGTCGGGGGAGCCCCAAGCAGCCCTCCGCAGGACTCCCCGATGTTTAAAAGGTTGATGCAGAATGTTGAGAAAAACAGTCTCCAAGCACTTCCTGGTGCTGGGGGCTCCCCCCCAACTCTTGCCGCTGCCAGCAGCCCTCAGTAAGTAAAAATAGCCCCCTTTCACTCCAGCTAGCGAGGCAATCCTGGGGATCACATCACTATCTCCTCCCTTCCTCCACCCCTTAAAGGGATGGGGGAAGCTTTCCGCAAGCTGGTGGGTCGCGAACCACTGCCTTCGGGTGTTGCAGCACACTCATGGGGCTCCGTGGGATGTCCCTAGTCACTAGATCCAAGATGGTGATGTCTGGCTCAGCCAGGAAGAGGAGACAGCGGGGCCGTCATGACCCAGGTAAGTTTGGGAACTACTGCCTTGTAAGATAAAGAACCGTATCTCAGCTGCAGAGCAACTGTTTTCCATGCAGAATTTCCTAGGTGGCATCTCCAGGGCTAGAGAAAGACCCTTTTCTGAAAACCCAAAGAACCCCTATTGGCCTGACTCAGGACAGCTTCACACACTGTGTGTGCAAACCATATCGCTTCCGACAGATGTGAGCCTACAGACACATCCTTTTCTATAAATTGCTACCTACAGTTTCTGGATGCATTTAAAGTCACCTGACCGACAAAGCATCTGTTGCTAATACCACTATTTTATTATTTATCAAATCCATTTCTTCGCAGAATGACTAATTTCAGACCCACAGCTGCTCTCCTCATCTCAGTGCAGCTGCTACTTAGCCAACACAGCTAGCCCAGTTTCACATTTGTCTGACTTTTTTTTTTGTCCCCATTTTCTGCTTAGAAACCTTTTTTAAAAAAAAAGCTGCTGTTTTAAAGACGACTGAGTACATTGTTCCCATACCACAAACGATACTGTTTGGGGGGAGGGGGGTAGAATCACAGTCTAAGAGATCCAGTATTCTGAACTGCACAGCCATTTCACACAGGCCAAAATCAAAAGTCTCTGATATTCTGTTCCCTTTCCCAATTTTCAGCAGTACTTCAATTTTATTCCTTTAGTTTAAAAAAAAAAAAAAATTAACACCCGCCCTTTCTCTCAATTTCTTCCCAACTGTCAAAAAAGATAACTGCTTATTTTCAGTACATCTGCCTTGCCAGCACACAATATTGTGAGTTCAGAGGGCGAAATGTGACCAAACAAAAATCCAGACATTTGTCATAAAGGCTGGAGCGTGGGTGGTAAATCAGAGGGTAAATAAGTATTCTGAAAGTTTTCAAAATAAGTACATTATAGCAGTCCAAAGTCCAGCTGAAATGTCTGCGTGACTTCCTCTTTGCCGACGATGCAGCTATCACTACCCACTCTGCCAAAGATCTCCAGCAGCTCATGGATCGTTTTAGCAAGGCCTGCCAAGATTTTAGACTGACAGACAATCAGCCTGAAGAAAACACAGGTCATGGTTCAGGATGTGGACTCACCTCCCTGCATTACAATCTCTGCGCATGAACTGGAGGTTGTCCATGACTTTGTATACCTTGGCTCAACAATCTCCGACACTCTTTCTCTCGATACCGAGCTAAACAAACGCATCGGTAAAGCAGCTACCACGTTTTTCAGACTCACAAAGAGAGTCTGGTCCAACAAGAAGCTGACGGAACATACCAAGATCCAGGTCTACAGAGCTTGCGTCCTGAGTACACTTCTGTACTGCAGCAAGTCATGGACTCTTCACTCACAACAGGACAGGAAACTGAATGCTTTCCACGTGCGCTGCCTCCAACGTATTCTCGGCATCACCTGGCAGGACAAAGTTCCAAACAACACAGTCCTGGAACGTGCTGGAATCCCTAGCATGTATGCACTTCTGAAACAGAGACGCCTGCGTTGGCTCGGTCATGTCGTGAGAATGGATGATGGCCGGATCCCAAAGGATCTCCTCTATGGAGAACTCGTGCAAGGAAAGCGCCCTACAGGTAGACCACAGCTGCGATACAAGGACATCTGCAAGAGGGATCTGAAGGCCTTAGGAGTGGACCTCAACAAGTGGGAAACCCTGGCCTCTGAGCGGCCCGCTTGGAGGCAGGCTGTGCAGCATGGCCTTTCCCAGTTTGAAGAGACACTTGGCCAACAGTCTGAGGCAAAGAGGCAAAGAAGGCAGGCCCATAGCCAGGGAGACAGACCAGGGACAGACTGCACTTGCTCCCAGCGTGGAAGGGATTGTCACTCCCGAATCGGCCTTTTCAGCCACACTAGACGCTGTTCCAGAACCACCTCTCAGAGCGTGATACCAGAGTCTTTCGAGACTGAAGGTTGCCAACTACATTATAGCAGTAGGCACAATTCCCCAAGTTCTTCATAATTGTGATTTGAAAAAGGATTGCCAAAACGAAAGGAAAAAAATTCCACCAGTGCACATATATGCTCAAGAATGGTTTGCTTCTTTGATCCCAGACAGTCCTTACAACATTTCTGCTCTAAATTATCCCCCCCCCCACACACACACACTTTTAATGCAAAGTTCACAGGCCTTTCAACACAAGAGGTAATAGCCTAGAGCGGTCAATCCCCCAGAGAGAATGGCAATTTTTCCATTTATAGTAGAAGTTCAGGCTGTGACCGGCTGTTGGACTTTTCCTCTCTATACCCTCTTCAGTCCTTCCCAGCATCACTCTGTCCAGTCCACCACTAGAAATGTGATCAAATGCTACACCTTGCTGAAAATGTGCGACTGATACAGAATGGATTTGCAAGGAATTGTGGGAGGAAAGAAAAGCACAGAATCCTAGCATACACAACGGATTCTGCAGAATCTGATCTGACCTTGTAGGAAAATTGTAAATCAGAATATACACACACATAAAAATTCAAGTAGCATGACTATTATGCACCTATACCTGACTCACCTCTAGAAAGTGGGCAGTGCCACTTACCTCTGTATTAAGAAGCAGTTGTAAATGGAACAGTTATGGTGACCTTCCTTTCTGTTACAAGGGACTCCTTTTTTAAAACCCTGCAGTTTTTAGAAGTTGCCTTACAAGAAAAAAAAATTATCAGTCCCAGAAAGAAAAATGCCTGATGTTCCCATGGCAGATTTTATCTCTCTCTAAAAGACTGTACCAGCAGAATCTGGAATTCATGTCAGGACATATTAATCAACCCAATTAGAGGGAGGAAATCATATTGTGAAAACCACAACAAATAATCATGATAAATTCAGAGGACAGGAGGCTGAGAGGGAAGACCCTTTGCAGTCAACCTGTCATTCAGATTTCAGAATGTACATACCTGAGATGGGTTACCGCACACAAGGCCAGCCCACAATCTCTCAGCATCAGAGTCAGCATGCCCCTGAACCACCTCACCCAACGCTGCCTGTGTGTGTGTGTGTGTGTGTGTGTGTGTGTGTGTGTGTGTGTGTGTGTGTACGTACACGTACCACCACTTATGTTTGAAATGGACGTGGTGCGGTCTGTGCTCCCAGCCTACACCACCTCAACTCGTATCAAACAGAAGTAGTGCAGACCAAGCAGGCTGCATCTGCTCCTCATAAGTGAATTAAAGGAGGAGAGGACTCCTTACCTATGTGTTGCTTTGTAAGCCATATCCTATCCTCCCTCCTGGGCTTTGTAACTTTACACCAGGCTTCCCAGATTTGTGCCAGCTAAATAGCTGGTGCAGATCCAAGGAGCCCCGTAGGGCAGGCTGGGGCTTTACCTGATATAAAGGGGAAAAAAAATCCACTTACCCTGAGTAGACCTCCAGCCTCCTGCTAACCTGTGCCAGCACAGGTTAAGACTGAGCTGCCTCAGTCAGTTGGGAACACTCCAGAATCCGTTTTAGGGCATAGGTGAGATCCCAATATGTTTTCTCTGAGGTGTAGAAGTAGGAGAAACTCCTACATTTTGCAGAACTCAGAGGGGGGGAAAAAGGCTAAGTGTCAAATTGGTTCACAACACCAGTGATGAAAGTCAAGTCAAAATGGTTTCCCAACCAGTTTAGCACAAACTGTCTGCGATTACGGAGTGAATTAACAGCATTTATTCAGGATTAAGAAATTCAGCACATCTAGGTGGCATGTTGTCAATATAATCTCAGGTGGTATAGTTTGGAATTCTGTACTACAAAAGAGTCCCAAATTCTATAACTATGAAATGCATTCTTGCAAAATTCCCCTAGAATCTTTACTTTGTTTGCCCTTAAAAAAAACAGTGCTGTAGGGATCCAAGGAAAAGTTACAGTGAGATTAGAACAAACTAATCTACCCCTCTGTACTATTCATAGTTTTAGATTTCCCCCACGAACTGGGCAGTCTGTGTTTTTATTAATTTAAAAAAATTGGGTCCCAAGGCACACAAGGGAGCGACCTCCTGGTGTTAAGCAGATCTGGGTCTGGCTAGTGCCTGGATAGTCTGAAAACCCCATGTATAACTCCTTGAGTTCTAGCATGGAAGACAGACAAAGCTGAGATCTGCAGGGCAACAACTGAATTCTGAACTTTGGGCTGTCACGGCTACCGTTTGTCCTATCCATAGCTTCATGTTTTGTCGATGAGATCTAGAAACTTGACTTTTAATGAAAGTGGAGATTTTCAGAATTCCATAACAGCAATGTGGGATTCTGTTCTTGATGCTTAGTTGTGTGATGCAACCATGGTGAGATTTGCAAAGATCCATGACACTAGGAGGGCAGGTTTCTGGGAAATGTGGTTTCTGGGTAATAAAGTAAAAATCCTGGCTCCTTCTCCAACTTACAGAAGAGACTATTTCCACAGAGCCCTGGTCCTTTCCATGCTGCAATGACATACAGTATTTATAGCTTGGGGATCTGGTTACCAATTAATCTCCACGGGTCCTGCCCTGAAAAGCAACTACAAATGCAAGGCCATTTAGCCTGGCATGTTTTGATAAACATGGAAAAATTTGGCTGGCTTGGAAAGGGGGCAGGATGGCAAACCCTCTGGTGGGAGAAGGTTTACTCATCTGTTTGCAGCTCAGAGATGACGTATCAAGCGAAGCGGCAGAGAAAAATGAAGATATGACTCATCGGCAAGGCTACTTAATGCTTGTGCAGCTAAAGCCTCTCTAGATGATGCAACAGGTTGGTCTGCAGTGTGGTTGCGGGGTAGGGTGAGGTGGCAGGTCAGGGAGGAATCAACACAAAAAGGCATCACAAGAGACTCAGTCGAGAGACAAAGTGCTTTTGTCTTTCCCTGTGAAAGAAGCAAAACACCACCATCTTTGCTCATTCCAGCCCTGGGTGCATGTTCATCAAGACAGTATGGAAAAGAAAAAAGGGGGAGCCACGTCTAAAATGGAAACAGAAAAACCAGGTTTTAATCCTCCGCCTGAAGAGTTTCTCTTTCAACAGTCAGCAATTCAAACTACAGGAGTGAGCTCTGGCCTCCATCCAATTCAACTCTGCTGGTGAAACAAATTTATTAATATGGAAGAGGAGAAGGAAAGGGACATGTTGTTGGAACCTCTCCGCCCACAACATTCTGCAGTGACCTTTTGGGTGCAGCTCCCTCCACTGTCCAAAGGTCTCCTGCTCCCTTAAACAATTCCGTCCTTCTCTCCTGCTGCTCCTTATGCCTTCCAGATACCTTTAAGTCACTTCCTTGCTCGCTCCTTGCAAATTCCCTCTTAAAAAAAAGCTTCCTGTGAGTCTTTGGTACCATATCTTAGTCCTTTCCCTATTAACTAAGGTTAAATACATAGAAATGAAATACAGCAGTGGTTCTCACACATTTAGCACCAGGACCCACTTTTTAGAATGAGAATCTGCCAGGACCCACTGGAAATGATGTCATGACCAGAAGTGACATCATCAAGGAGGAAGATTTTTAACAAGGCTGCAATCCTACCCAGAATGAAGTCCCATTTACTATCACTGTTAAAAGAATTTACATAGGAGCTTGTTAAAAGTACAGGTCTGTTACATTTCCCCAGATGCAGTCACATACCATGGTAGCATCAAGCCTGATATATTAAAAATAAAATATTGAAATGAACGGGGACTCACCTGAAATTGGCTCACAACCCACCTAGTGGGTCCTGACAAACAGTTTGGAAGACAATGGAATACAGCAATAGCGTGTTCTTTCCTTGTGTATTCCTCCCTCTATCTCCTTTCCTTCCCTCTGTTGTTTCTCCTGCGTCAATACCTAGATTGCAAGCCCTTTGGACAGTGGCTTGCACACGCACTGCTGCTGTGACTCCCTCAGAACCCAGAACTGAGTGGCGATGATGGGAAAAGTGTCACACGGCGACAACACTGTCATTGACTTCCAGGTTCAGAGGTCTAACACAAGCCTCCAAGCAGCAGTAAAAAGGTCAGGGTAGATAGAACGGCTTTTCACAGCACGTATTTATCGCATGCTGCAGCTCTTCCTGCCACACTGGGCCTTGTGCCACTGCTGGAGGCTCATGCTGTGGTCTCACTACCAGGCAGTAAGCAGCCCACAACACCTAGGCCTCACGAATTGGGTACCAGTGGTGTAGCTAAGGTATCTGCTATCTGGGCTGAAAGAAGATTTTGTACCCACCCACCCCTCCTCGGGCAAAAAAGAAACAAAATCAAATTTAATTTATTAAGTATATAAAAAAATAAAAATTTTCTGGTTAATTGGTCATACCTTTTGATAATATACAGAAATTCCAACATGGTTTGTTTCACTGCATTCTGCATTAAATTTCCTTTCCAATGATATATAACATGATGGTATTATTTGTACATACCAATGTTTTCACAAGTATGGCCAATAGCGTCAAGCTCAGTTGTTGCCCCCTAAAGCTTGTTGCCTGGTGCAACTGCTACCCCCTGCACCTCCTGAGCTATGCTACTGGGAGCCACTGCCTTTGGGGGCAGGGAGCTCTCTTTTCACTCAGTGCAAATTGCCATGTGCGTGGATGATGGCATATACAGAAAGATATGCTTGCTGTTTAAGGCTGCAATCCTAAACTCACTAGAAAGCAAAAGCCCACTGAACTTGACAGGGCTTACTCCTGGGTAAACACGGCTAGGACTGTTCTGAATATTGGCAGAGAAGAAGCAGGTTTCAGGCTCTGTCACACGCACATCCTGAAGAAGAAAATAAAATACTGCCTCAGGGTTGGCCAAGACCTCCTGATGCTTCATGTGGCATGCCAAATGGGATGCACTTTTATGCCATGGCACATCAGTTGCTGCCTCAACCACTCCCTCCTTCTCCCTCAACCAGTCCCTCCATCACCTGGGTTCAAAGAGGAAGAAGGAAAGAAGAACCCAGCAGAAAGTATGGTCAAAAGGAGATCAGGAGGCTACAGCATCAGAGACACTCTAGCCCATCACTCTCCTCTCCCTCTCTACTCCCATCTTACTTTTCAAATCCAGGAAGGAGGAGGAGGAACTGCAGTAGATAGTTGGGGCCTGAGGCAACTGCCTCAGTCAGCTCCATGAGCGGGCCAGACTTGGTCTCCCTAGTTGTAAGAAAAGGGCAACTCCTATGTTGGGTGTGCCATCTTGAAGCCACTGAAAATGTAGCTGTCTGAGTTAGCCACAAGTGAATTACTATGCCATTGCCACTTGCAGCACACGCACAATGGTGCCAACCCACATGCTGCATGGCTATTGCACATTATGGCTGCCATTAGGAAGCATCTCTGGTGTCTTCTACATGGCCTTGACTTTTGCCAGGGATCATCAGTAGGATCGCAAAAAGAGCCTCGATGGATCAGACCATCTTGTTGGACATTCTGCTTCCCACAAGGGTCAACCTGAAGGTGGCAGGCACCCTCCCACGGCTGCTCCTCAGCCACTGATATTCAAAGGTACACTGCCTCTGCACATGGAGGCTCCACATAGACATCATGGCTAATCAGTGAGCAACAACATCTGGGTCAGGGAAAAGTCTAAAGCCTTCCCTGCGATTTTTTCAAATGAGGACAGATGTTGATTCCATGCCTCTTGAATACTTCTTTGAATCAGCCTCTCAGGAAATATGTAGGAATGTCCCCTGTTGTTTCACGGTCAAGGAAATCAAGAAGAAAAAAAAAAGACTTCTGTTCTTCCCTGACACCTCCCTTTAAAAAAAAGTGGATTCGGGACTCGCTACATCTGCTTGCAGAACATAAATGCTCATCGGCTTCCTTTTTACCAAACCCATTAAAAACCACACTCAGAAATGACAATGTAGAACAAATTGTTCCGTATGTTAAAATATTTTATGTAACATTTTCCTCCATGCTGGAGGGGATCTGCCTGTTTTCTCAAGGCTGCCTGCTGATTTATTACACTTGGCATCTTTAATACCATTCACTGCATTAAATCTGTCTATGTAAATGTTGCATTTTGTTCTTTCCATCCGTGCATACCTGGATTTCTACCAATTAATGTTTGGAAACCCACATGACTTCAAAACACAACCTGATAATATCTCTGCCTCGGCAGTTCCAAGAGTGTACAAACAGCAAGCATGCTCTGTGAATTAATTTATAACGGGAAGAAGGGGAGAAAAATGAACCAGCTTGAAAAATTCTGGGCACATCAGAAGAACCCAAAATAATTTGACTAGGGGCTGAATTCTGCATTTTGTAGTACAGAGGCGGACAAACATTTTGGCAGGAAGGCCACAACATCTCCCGTGAAAGGGGCCAGGTTAAAAAAAAAAAAGAATTAATTTATATTTCAAATTTGAATAAATTTACATAAACAAATACGTTTGAGATGGAACTTATGAATGAATGTTCACTGAGCTTATTTATAATACACCTGGGAACCATAATACAGGCATGTAGAACCACAGGAGAACTATGAACCGTTTGCCACACACCTCTTGCACAGTGAAAACATGCAGACCAAGCCAGAAACACATGGCGATAGAAGTTGTTCAGAGGCAATGAGGGGGTTAAAATAATGCCCAGGGAAAAGCAGAACACACACATAAAAGGCTCTAACTTGTCCCACAGCTTGTGTCTGGCAGTTTCAACTGGTAGTTGCGGGCCAGTGTGGGATCCAACAGTCTCTGAAGGACCAGAGGCTCACTGGAGACTGGGTGCTCCCTGCAGCCTGGATTTAGGGGTCCCCAAGAGCTGCAAATGGCCCGTGGGTCAGAATTTGTCCACCCCTGTTCTAGTAGCAGAAAGTGAGGCTGCCAGCAGGTTTTATATCTTAGGTGATATCTGCTCCTTAAAGTCCACCCTTCAGATGTGAGTAGACAAAACTTGTGCGGCGTCACATTAAAGCTCTTTCTGGACAGCACTCTTCATTCTACACAACAGCAAGAAGGTAAGTGAAACACCAGCATAGCTACAGATGGATTTAATGAAGCTTTTTTTTTTTTTCTAAACAAACAAAAATTAGGTTCTGTATGAATCCACTCTTCCCTGGCCGCCTTCTGGCTAGTCCAGCTGTTTTATTTTTCCCTCCAACTTACTGGAAGTGATTTTCCATTACCAATATAAAATTAAGCAATAAGGTGTGACAGGCAGCAGGCAAAAAGATGGGCAATTATTCTGTGCCCCAGGTGGCGATGCACAGCGCAGTAGGTAAAGGTCAAGTGAGTGGAACCACCAAAGATGCTCACAAGCCAATCAGAAATGCGCAGTTCAGATTCAACACCAGGTCTCTTGTCTCTCTCCGCGGAAGACTTCCGCTTGTCCTAACGGAAGCCACTCGCCAATTGTAATAGGAAGTACTCTTTCAAACACTATTGCCAAGACACTGGGACTGTGTGATCCAACGGCTCCTGGCAGCCTTTCATAAAACCATTTTGGCACGAGATCTATCTTTCCGGTCTCAGGTGCCCTCCCTCAGCACACCTGATCTCTGCAAGCCATATGGTCTGTGCAGCAGATGAAGAGGACCACAGGCTGTCCATGGGCAGCCCAGTCTGCAAAGGAAGGAGCAGCTGTCACTGCCACCCAAGGCCCCTGGTCTGTAACTGCACCGGTTGCTGATCACAAAACGGACTGATGCATACAGTCCGAGCTGGTACAGAAACAGACAGACTAAGAAGTTTAGCGGGAGGCAGTCAAGACAACAGCTCCAAGCAATAACCAGGAAACTGAAATAAGAGAAAGGGCTTCGAAGTGTTAATGAGGCCTTGCCTAATTTCATTCCTTAGTTTTCAATTAAACAACATTAATGAAAAGCACCAGGTTTCTCAGCTCTGGTGGAAAATGAATTAAATGGTGAATTAGATGAGAGGAAGAGCCAACTTCCCCTGCAGCCTGGACAACTGACTGGCACTAGTCATGCAAGAAAAGGGGGAGCCTGCACCCATTCCGAAGTGGCTGTTTCCAATCTAGAGACGGAGCTGCCCCCTGTGGATTAAGAGCTCCCGGCTCTCTCTTGCAAGCCAACTGGGGCGTACAGGAGCTCACTGCTTGAAGAGGGCATTTATTATGACCGTTGTTCAGTGTCTCGTACATTAGGAGTTCTCGGCTTTATCAATACTTTAAATTAATCTTGGCACAGTGTTTGGAGTGCAGGTAAAGATGTCATGGAGCATAACCACAAGCTAAGCACTATAAACCCGGGTAGGATTTATGGTATGTCAAAATCAGGAGGCATGAAGGGATTTTGGCGACCTGCTCTTAAGCAGGAGCAACACCAAGGGGATCCCCATTTTTGTTACGTATTTTAAACGTATGTTTGATAGTGATATTTCTGAGTGGGGAGGGCGCAGTGGCATAGCTAACGATCATGTAGCCCAGGGCCAAGCTCAAAATGATGACGCAGAAGTGACATCACGCACGGGCTTTTAAGAAAGGGAAAATGGGGGGGAAATCTATCTCCTCTCCCCCAGCAGCTCATCATCCACTTGCTCTGACGCTCCACCCCAGGCTTCCCCCCTATATTAACACCTTATTGGTTCCCTGCTGTATCATAACACCTAATTGGCTCTCAGAACAACCAGTCTCATTAGTCAGTTTTGAGTTAAGAAAATCCAGTTTGTTACATAATGCAGTTGCGTTTTTATTTTCTGGTTACTTGGCTATAACTTCAGACAGACTACAGATATTTTGGTGTGGTTTGTTTCACGCATTCTGCATTAAATTCCACATCAAATGGTATATAACCTGTTGGTATTATTCTAAAATACCAAGGTTTTCACAATTTTGGACACTAGTGCAAAGCTCAGGTTGTTGTCCCCCGAACGCTTGTTGCCTGGTGCAATTGCTACCCCCTGCACTCCATTAGCTATGCCACTGGTGGGGGGGGGTGCTTCCAAGGTATTTTTGCATAGTGGAAGCACGTTTGTACGGTACTACTTGCTCTTGGCATACATGCAGAGGTACTCAGTTCCGTTTGGCTGCTTCCATGAGTTTTGCATGTAGACACATGTTTTTGAACTTCATTCTCCCCAACCTTAGTTGTAAAACTTAGCAACTAGAAAAAACAAAGAGTTAAAAATAATTTTTATTTTTAAAGATTTTCTAAAATAACTTTTTCATCAATTCTCACATTTATATTCCTTTCTTCACTAACGATCTATTCCCATTTAATCTGCTTTTGGAAGCTGCAGCACTGGGTTCGCTTGGTTGTCCCTCGTGCTCTCAAGTAGCATTCATGCCAGCACTTCACAGATGCAAAGAGGGACATGAAACTATGAGCCCTGCCCTGAGTAGTAGCTTGGAGTCAAAGCCCAAGGAGATGAGAGCAGTTGGGTCCAAAGGACAAGTGTTGGACCCAGTCCCAGCTCTGACACCAGGCTGGAGCCTTGGCCAACCAACCTGAGAGCCAGCACAATCCTTCCACCCTTAGCACTTCATGCTCTACTGAGCCTGTTCCTGACCAACAGTCAAAGGACAAATCCAAAAACACAGTCTGAAATGGTTTGGCCACGTCTGCAGAATGAACACCAGTCTGCTGCCACACAAGCTCCTTTGGTGGGAGCGACCTCCCTACTGGACGGTTCAATGGGCAGCACCAAAGAAGACATGGCTCAAACACATTGAGGAAGAGCTACAAAACCAGAGATTGACTATTGACAAGGCAAGAAATATCACCAACATTTGCAAAGAGTGGAAGCGAGTCATGAATGTCATACTGGGTGATGCATCCGGGGCGGGGGTGACAACACCAGTCGCCAACCTTTTCACGATATTGGCATTTTTTAATAATACCATCATGTTGTACATCAATCAATGTGTAATTTCATGCAGAATGCAATGAAACAAACCACTCTGAAATATCTCTGTTCTATCAAAAGTTATAGCCAAACCAACCAGAAGGGTTGGGACAATCTCATGCATAGCACCTGCCCAGCATTTCTTATAGAGAGTTGGGGTATAACCATGATAACATTTGCCATGTGATTTTAAAGGCCAAAGGAATCAAGGGGCACTGAATGGTGCGGGGGAAATTGGGTTTTAAGAAACAGAATATAGAAGATGAAAAC
Source organism: Tiliqua scincoides (assembly GCF_035046505.1). Lineage (NCBI taxonomy): Eukaryota > Metazoa > Chordata > Lepidosauria > Squamata > Scincidae > Tiliqua > Tiliqua scincoides. Next base: position 53,248,332 of record NC_089828.1, read on the forward strand.
TCAGCCAAAATAAACCCAGAGGTTATGGCCAAATTAGGTAACAGAACAGCTGCTTCCAAATCCATTCTTTTGTAAACTTTTGCAGGACCAAATTTTTCCCCCGGAAAAAAAACATGTATGACTTTGTTTTGCTTGAACCAGACAGCAATAAACAAACAACGGCAGCAATTCTTAATCATCTTTATATAGCGTAGATAAAAATGCCATTAAAATTTCAGAGGCCGGCTATAGAAGTGAATTCCTGGCACCCGGACAGAACAATGAAAGGCCATTTTTCTCCGCAGAAAAACATTATCCCGAGTCAGAGCTTAGACAATATCTCACCAACATCATCATTCCTGTCTCCTCCAATAAACAGAGTGATTACACCAATTGGCCGTACCTAGGCAATTACTTGAATTTATCAAGATTTGCTCCAAGCCAAATTCCACATCTTTCTTTAAACTCAGTATGCAAAGAGAAGAGAAGAGAGGGTGAGGGTGATAACCACAGGAGGGGGGAAGGAGAAAGATTGACCTGATGCCGCTGAACTTGGTTCCACAAAGTTCCTTAAACTTGGATCACTTCGCTTCTACGTGTGTACACCAACAAGTAGTAGGCAACCTTCAGTCTCGAAAGACTATGGTATCGCGCTCTGAATGGTGGTTCTGGAACAGCGTCTAGTGTGGCTGAAAAGGCCAATTCGGGAGTGACAATCCCTTCCACACTGGGAGCAAGTGCAGTCTCTCCCTGGCTATGGGCCTTCCTTCTTTGCCTCTTAGCCTCAGTCTGTTGGTCACGTGCCTCTTCAAACTGGGAAAGGCCATGCTGCACAGCCTGCCTCCAAGCGGGCCGCTCAGAGGCCAGGGTTTCCCATCTGTTGAGGTCCACTCCTAAGGCCTTCAGATCCCACTTGCAGATGTCCTTGTATCGCAGCTGTGGTCTACCTGTAGGGCGCTTTCCTTGCACGAGTTCTCCATAGAGGAGATCCTTTGAGATCCGGCCATCATCCATTCTCACGACATGACCGAGCCAACACCAACATGTGCACAGCAAAAGCGTCTTCAGGCTTTGTCTGAACAAGTGTGCTCTCTAGGTCTTAAAACAGAGCGAGCAGAAGCTAGCAGGGTTGGCTCAAAGACCTTCTGGTGTCTGAGGCTGTGCACAAAATGCATGCTCCCCCTCCCCCAACAGCAGTGCTCCAGTCACCATCTCAGCTGTTACAGCTGCTCATGGAATTTTTAAAAAAGGAGGGGATTTGGGACGCTCTAGCCCAGCCCCTCCTCTCTTCCACACTCTTGGGGGAGTGGTCGTGTAGAGGTACCACCTGCCAATCCATTGTCTCACTGCTTCAGTTGGTACCTTGGACAGTCTGGTGCTGGAAGCTAGCCACTGAACATGAGATGTTGCCTTGTATCAAGGAAGACCACTGGCCCATCTAGCTTAGCACTGTCCACTCTGACGGCCAGCCACTCTCTTGAACCCCATGAGAAGATTCAGGAGAGAATCAAGAATCACCATCACCCGAGTCTGAACTAGAGATGCCAGCAACTGAACCAGGGACCTTCTGCAGGCAAAGTGTGTGCTCGACACCACTGAGCTATGATCCCCCCAAAATGGTACCCAATGGGGTGGGATGGTGGGGGACTGGTTACTGTATTGCAGACCACCAAAGGGGTCAGCCACAGCTTCTTTGGGCCTCCAGGTGGAACAGCGGTGAGCCTCCCACCCCCCAACTGGATGCTATCAACTCTTTAACTCAGGGGTTCTCAAACTTTTTAATATCGGGACCTACTTTTTAGAATGACAAATCTGCCTGGAACCCACCAGAAGTGATGTCATTAACCTGGATGTGATGTCACAGGCAGAAGTGACATCATCAAACAGAAAGTGCTGTCATTGTGACACTAGAGCCTACTGCTTTCTGGAGAATGCAGCAATAAGTTGGGTTATTTCTCAGCCATTTTTCAAAGTGAATCAGAAACAAACAAACAAAAGCCTATTTACAACCTTGAGACAACCAAAATAACCACACAGCCCTCCCCCTTTCCAGTGTCCTATCTTCCCACCTATTCAGGGCAAAGCAACAGGCCTCTCTCCCACTGGGAGCCCACCCTGGACAGCCTGGAAGTAAATTTAGCTCATGGGGCAGTTTAAGCTCTTATTTTCAATGGCAGCTGCACTAGGTGCCACAAGACCCACCTGAAATTAGCTCACAATTGGCTAAAATTTTCTGTGACCCTGGGCAGCAGATAGCTTAGGTATGCCAGTGAGTCACCTACAAAGCGGCCGGTCCAAAGCTCCACATTTCATGCTACGGATCAGCTTGCAAGATAAGGACTGCTTCAGCCAATCCGTCCGTGTGGCTCTGACTCCACCAGCTTGGCATCTACCCTGAAAGCGGCACATCTTGCAAATCTCTCGTTCGGTCTCCAAACATTTTTGGGTGCTTTGTGCTAAGCGAGAGCAGTGGGTGCTGGGTGGGTGCTGGGCATTTTGCCAGGCCTCAGCCAGGCTCCTGATCTTGCCAGCCGACCCAACTCAGCCGCTTGACATGCATAGCAGGAGCTTGTGTGCCTTTTGGAGCTCTCTTACCTGATGAAGTTAGAAGGACATCATCTTGAGAGATCCTTTCCAGCCCACAAGATCAATAATTACTGCTGAGTTTAAGATGTTATCTGGGAGGCTGCAAGGATAACAAAATAAACTTTCCCCCCCTTCCTATTACCTAATCCTTCCACGATTGATCCTAGTATTTCAGTCCACTTCTTTCTTTTTAATGGAGCTCCATCAACTTTTGGAGAGTTCAGAGAAGCGACTATTGAACCCCACCCCATCCACCAACTCTTTGGAAGATCTTTTTTTAGAAATAGAGCAGCCTAGAAATAGTTTTATTTCCCTTTGCCATGCTCTTCCCAGGAACGACTAGCCGGCCTGCCCACATGCTCTGATTTGTCAGAAGCCTGTCTGAGAGTCGGAGAAACTTCTCACTCAGCGGGAATCCTGACTTTCGTCAGGTGAGTAGGCAGCTGCCGAGTAAAAATATACTTCTCAACAGAGGTGAACTCTATCCTTAACTCACAAATTATGCTGGCACATACCTGGCAGTAGATGAACCTGGAAATCCTACTGCACAAACCCCATTGCAAGAGACAGGGCTTGTACCAGAGGAGTGCCTAAAGGATTATTCCTCAAGGGGGTTTACATAGGGGGCTTTCTAGACCCAATGTGGGTCTTTACAATGTTGTTCTATGTATAGAGAACCCTTCAAGCTCCAGCTGTTATCCCCCAGCTGTTATCAGCAAGCCACACAGATCACACTGGCTGGAGATTTGCCAGCTGGTATCTTTCTCGTCACCGACACGCTCAACATTCCAACCACTTCCCCACCGCAATGCTTAACAGAGACGACTCTCTGCCACTGAGGGTAACGACAGCTTGTCAGTGACTTTTCTGGTTTCTCCTTCATACATGTCCCAGGCTGAGCCTGCTTAGCTTCTGGTAGTCTTCAAGCAGCTCTTCCTCTGGACCGCACCTCCTGAGATGGCAGAGCCTCATACCAGGGACCTTCTATATACACAAATCAGGTGCTCTAGCAATGGCTGCTGTCCAATTGGGTCTAAGTTTAACAGAACTTATCAATACAGCAGAACATCACTCATCAAGGTGCACTGGACAATGGCCTGGCAGCTCAAAAACCACATTATAGGACTTAACAAATGTAACTTAACACCCATCTAAAAAAGAAGCAGACACATAGCTGTGTGCATTCCTCAGGCCCAACCCCACAAATGTTCTCAGCCCCACTACAGTAGGATGAGAAATCTGCAATGTTCCCTCTCTCAGGACATGCTTGCCACACTGACACTAAAATTCAATACAGACCATTGTAAAGTCCTGTACATAGGCACAAAAAAAATAAGAGGCCCAAATAGAGGGCTTGGGGGGAGGGGGAGAGGGGAGAGAGAGAGAGAGAGAGAAGAGACCTGGCTTGGCAGCAGCACAAGTAGAAACAATCTGGGTGTCTTACTGCACAAGTAACTCCCACTGAGTTCAATGGAGTAACTCCTAGGTAAATGTGTAAAGGATTGCAGCCTTAATGGACCACAAGCTGAACATGAGCCAGTAATGTGATGCTGCTGCAAAAAGATCAAATGCAATGCTTGGCTGCATTAAGAGAGGCAAAGTTCCCCGATTGTGAGAAGAAGGGTCTGCATGTGAGCTCTGCATGTGAGCAAAGAGCTTGGCTGGGAGAGGCTGAGATGCCTTCAACACCAATATGGCACTGGATTCGTCCTTCTGTGAAGCTGGGGTGGACTCCTGCTGGAGCTAGGAGAGACACGTTTCTCCTGGCAATCCAATAACAGAAGCTGCTTTAGCCAGCTGAAGGACATTGGATGAAAAGGCAAGTAAAAAAGGGTGAGGGATGCTTATCAAAGCTGCATGGCTGAAGGGCGAGAGACTCCACAGTCCCCCGTGCTGGGTTGTAAAACAGCAGTCAAAGGTACTGTAGACCAGACTGGTGTACCGAAGCTTAACAACAGGTGAGTCATGCAAGACTGAGAATGCCTGCGAGGGAGCCAAAGACAAGAAGGAGCCAGTCGCCCCCAACCCTGCGAAGATACATCAGGCCCACAAAAATGTGTTTTATTAACAGGAGTGGAAAAATAGCAATTATTTGCAGCAAGGGGGAGGCAGCAAAGACTGTCACATCAGGCAATAAATAATCCCCCCTGAGGAAGGACGGCGCTTCCTCCAAACGGACGCCAGACCCAAATTTAGCACGTGCCTTGTCTCCGAGCCCTGGACAGAAGGAACGTGTCTGCGACAAATGCCCGCGGGGCCTGTCCTTTTCCCGAATCTTGACAGGGCCAACATAGCCGGCCCTGCTGATAAGGAACTGCAGGAGGGATCTGAACTGGTTCCCTGGGCAACAGTTTGAGAAATAGGCAGAGTCTCCTGGGGTCTCTTGCAAAAGTCAGCAAGCTCGTTTCCTCCTCCTGGACCCCCTTAGAGGAACAAGCCCAGTTTAACCAGCAAAGCCTGCTACATGGAAACAGCCAGGTCCCTTCGTTACTGCAGATTCCACTAGGCTGGACAGGCCACAATCAACTTCTCCACATTTTTTTACTGAGTGCACACGAAGATGCTGAAGGTGCACTGATGAGCTGCCAAGGCCTATCATAAACAGAGACTGTAACGCAGAACCAGAGCCTGTGTTACTTGTCCTAAGCAGGGCTTCCTTGCTTTCAGGAAAAGGGCCCCTAAGAGTTTGCTCCAGAGATCCCCACTGCTGAAGCAAATCGGCACTCCTCAACACCACTGCCAGGTAAGATAAGCAGGATGGTGTTTGGACAGGACAGTCTGCCCTCTGAGGGCTTGTCACTTGCACCGGATAGCACTGGGTTTCCAAGTCACTGGATTCCACCTTCCCCGGAACGCATGTGTGGAGAACAATCTGCTGCAGTTCGGTCTTTGGATTAAGCACAGCGACATGCTTCCCCCCAAAGGCCTAGCAAGCCATGCGTGCATGCACACCCAGGAAAGGAACACACTTAGGGTTACCTTGAAATCAATACAGAAATGACAGCAATTGCCTTGATTGCAGGCTGCAAGGAGGACTTGTGGGGGGGGGGGGAGAAGGCAAAACACTTCTCAAGCGCTGCAGACAGCTAACAAGCTTTTTGGGTAATAGGCTGGCGTTTGCAGGTCCAGACAGAGACTGGCCTGGATCTCAATGCTTCTTGCAACCAGATAGCGGGATCAATAGAAGCCAGCAGAAATGGCAACAAGCTGGCCTAATTTAGTTGGCCTTGGGGGTTATGAGATGGACAAAGCGAGAAAAGGAAGCTTCATCAAGCCGACTGGCAAAGAAGGACCGAGAGGTACAGGAAAAGCCAGCTGTGACAAAAGGGGTTAAATGTGGACTCTGGTAGCAAATACAAAACATCAGATAGATCACACACAAAAATGCAGTGTGCCCCTCGCTCTGTGTGAGCGGGGTCATTTTATGGATAGGAAAACTGGATCTTGAATTCTAGGTAGAATTAATGTGGAATTCAAGTACTCAGGCAAGGAAGAAACTAGACTGGTCATTTTTGCTCGAGTCAGAAGAGTCCATCCCTTCGGCCCCTTGGCAGCGCAAGGAAGAATCTGCAGGAAGTGGGCCGTGAGGATGGCTCACCCAATTATGCCACGCAAGTGGGAGAGGAGGCAAGACGCTTCCTCACCAGCCGTCTGGCACTCCAGGAAATGAGGTTTGGCTGCCGCCCTCGTGTGAACCTTCCAAGGCTTGTAACATTCCCCAGATTTTATTCCCGCACTTTAGACATTTTCCCTGGCAGACACCTTCAACAAGTTCGCTGCACACATCACTCCAAGAAGCTGACACTTCTGTGGCTTATGAGACAATTCAGGCAGCAGCTGGAAACAGTCCCTCTCCTTCCCAGGGTGCAAACTTACATGGAACTCAACAGGTGAGTGTTGCAACTTCTGGGAGTTCTGTTTCCAACTGGGGGCAGAAGCCACAAGCCATGTCTTAACACATTTAGAGCACAAACCTAAGATTGCGCTGGGCCGGCGTTAAGTCCCTGAGGCGTCACAGAAGTGCCATAAGGCACTTTCGCACCACCTTCTGAATCAGGAAGCTGGTGTCTGAATGTGTGCTGGCCTCTGGGGGCCGACCCTGGTGCCGTCGTGCTGGCAGTCTGGCGAGTTCGTGCCAGCTGAGGCAGGCCGGCACAGGGGTCTGGGGAGGGCAGAACGGAGACATTCAGGGTGAGGGGAGGGTGGGCTGGGCCCAGGAGGGGTGGAGCCAGGATCCGGCACTTAGGCCCACCCCCGGGTGACCCGGCACAGCACCAGGCTGCTCGGATCTGTGCCACTTCTTTAGCTGGGAGCCCCATTGGGGCTGCTGCTATATTACCCGGGGTAAGGGGAAACAATTCCCCTTGCCCTAGGCTGAGCAGCAGGCAGCTCCAACCCTGTGCTGGATACAGGGCAAGCCAGGCAGCCTGCCTGTTCCAGCACAGGTTAGGATTGGGCTGCCCATGTTACAAGTGGATCATCTAGTTCAGGGTGTCCAAAGTTTTTGGCAGGAGGGCCACATCATCTCTCTGACACTGTGTCAGGGGCCGGGGAAAGAAAGAATTAATTTATAATAAATTTGAATAAATTTACATAAGTTTACATAAATGAATATATTAAAGATGAACTTATATGAATTAATGAAGGTCTTGCAATAGCTCAAGGCCTATAAAAGACCTTGCACAAAGCAAGGCTGGCCTTTCCTTTGCTGCCGCTGCTGCATCACAGACATGAAACAGCAAGCAGTGGAGGAAGCCTTCATCCCACAGCTCACACAAAAAGGTCAAACAGTTGCCTTCACGCTGAGAGCAGTTGTGTTGGGCCAGTGCGGGCTGCAGGCTCATTGCAGACTGGGGGCTCCCTGAGGGCCGCATTGAGAGTCATCGAGGGCCGCATGTGGCCCCAGGGCTGGGGTTTGGGCACCCCTGATCTAGTTCAAACTGAGGTGGGGTCAACCTGTGTCTGGTTATTGTAGCTTGATTTGTGTTTTTTTGGGGGGGAGGGGGGCTGATTGCTTTATATATTTCCATTGATTTTATTAATCCTGTGATTGTAAACTGCCGTGGACATCTAAAAGGAGCTCTGAAATCTTAGTCCTGCCTACAGGTTGCTATGGTACAGCCCAGAAGCAGGTTTACCTCACTTCAAGGAGAACTACGCCAAGGTTATCGATACAACACTGGCAGAATAAAGGCATGTAGTATTAACCCCCTTTAAAGAGGGAACATGCCCTCTGCCCAAGTCACTGTTCCCAGAATCAGGCTCTCTCTCAGCCCACTCCCCTTGCACTGCCACAAAGAGAGAGACTGCGTCCTCTCCAGAAAGCACAACAGAGGTGGCACTCAGGTTACGAGGTAATATGATCGCTGGGAGGCCTGGTGTAAACTGATGCTCTCCTGGTCAGGTAATTGACCTCTATGGGTTCTGGCAGACCTGTGCTGCAGAGCAAGCCAAACAGAGGCTACATGGCTATGACTGTGCAGTACAATGCAGGTCAGCCAGAGACCATGTTGCTCAATTATCTGACCCTCTGGGAGTCCTTAGGTGCTTGCTCTCCACTAGCAGGTGTATCAGTTGCGTGTCGAGTGAATTCCACCGGGGCAATGAGGCCTTGTGGCAAAGAAAATCCCAAACACGATGAAACCAGATAGTGCTGAGGGCCAAACTGGGAGCACACTGGAGAGATGCGCAGGCAGGTTGAACTCCCTCCATCTGAGCAACTTGTACTGGGGGAGGCTGGCTGTGCACCTCCAGATCTCCAGCTCCTAGTCTGCAGCCTGCCTTTGAGACACCCACCCACTCTTGGCCTGAGTGCCTGACACGCAGACAGAGGATTCCCTTGCAGTGTTCCCTTTTCCCGCAGCTTGAGTGCAAGTAGTTTGAAAAGGAAACGAAAGAGCAGCAAGGGTTGGCATGGGGGAAAAGTAGATGCTGCCACAGACGTTGCCGGGCGCCACCAATCAACCGAAGAGCTGAAACTCACCCAATCAAGGCAGATTCAGGGAGGGAGTCAAGAAGCAGCTCCCATGGGAAGCCCGCCTCACACTTCCCCATCAAGCAGGCTGCAGCTTGCCTGGAGCTCACCTGCCAGCACGTCCAGTGCTGGGGTGGCAAACAGGCACATTTCATCAACAACATCCTTAGCGATCGCCGCCAGAGGACTAAATCTGAAGCTGCAAGGAGAGTGGGGGAAGTGGCTGACTCTAGCTCTGCTCCTACTTCAGCAAGGCTACAGGTGGGGGGAAGTGCCAGCAAGAAGTTCCTATTGCCTGCCCCAGGGGCATTAATTAAGGCGTTTGGGGGGGGGAAGTTTCCACTCCTTTAACAAGAACAGTCAAGCCCTAGAATTAGACACCAAAGTGCATTCTGCCGCTTCCCCTCTCCAGCTTGTCACCTTTGCGCTGCCTGCAGGGGGAAAGGCTCATGGAACCACACAAGGGCTGTTGTGGCTGCTTCCCTGTTGCACATCTTCTCATTAGGTCTTCACAAGCTGTCATGCTTTCAGATTTAAAGGGAAAAAAAATTGAGAGGAGAAAAAAGAACCCAAATCTTTAATGGATTTGAGGTGGAAAGAGAGAGATGATATACGCGGTTGCAGACGGGGGCTGGGATGGCGGAAGGGGTGCCAGACAGTTCAGCAGCGAACGCCCTGACCACTCTCCTTCACTGGGTTCAGCCACGCTACAAAAGGCTCCTGGAGCCCACTTGGACAGCAAAGTGCTATTTTTAGCCTTCACGGAGGCCAACTGGCAGACATCAAACAACAGACTCCCAGAGATTGCCCTCTTAGGTAGCACACACTTCACTGCTCAAATGGCTTTCGTGCTGAAAATTCAGGGGAGAAGAGGAAATGGGAAGACAAACGACAGGAGCAGGCAACAGCTGGGGATCGTGAACAAATGTTCTAAGGCACAGAGCTCCAGGAGCAGGACGTCAACCACACTCCATGAAAGAGAACAAGGGCTTCTAGTCTACAGGACAGCACGCAACAGCCAGGCACCGTTACGTGGGTGCAAACTGGCAGCTCCATAGGCAGCATTTAACGTTGGCCCCAAAGTCTCCTGCTTAGATGCCCTGCCAGTTCCAAAGTGAGTGCTCTCCCCAACACACCGCTTCGACCCCCAGCTTGGCTGACATTCCCTGGATTTCATTCACACAGTATGTCCCCTCCTGCATTTCACAGAGCAGTCTCTAAGCCTCAAGTTCCCAGGCCTGCCTGAGCTCCAGCCCTGGAAACGCAAGCAACAGAGCCTTTTCTCTTGCTGTCTTTTTAGTAACCACAACTGTGCAAAAGGCACATTCCGAGCTTCTACCGTAGCTCAGGATGTCTTTGGGACTTCAAAGGAACTCGGGCCCTCCCCATCTCAACCCCTCACTGAGCTATAAACCCTTCATTATCCCATCTGCAGCCCAGTGATTTCCAGTGTCTTAAATCAGTGGGAAAACTCAAACAGATGCTTTGGCCACCCTGAACAACCATGAATCCCATTACAAGGCATCACAAGTGGAGATTAAATCCTGTATGCGCAAGGATTTGCACAGAGACACAACACAGATCAATCTCGGAGCTAATGGCATCAAAACTTTGGCCCACTGCGGTGAGATACCAAATGAGACAGTGTTAAAACCTGGATCTCTTTAGCATCCCTCAATGTGAGGTACATCTGAGCATTTCATTTTTTTTTTAACTCTTACTCTCTGTCATTGCCTTTGCAAAATTCTATACGCTCACAATGCTCAAAATCCACATAATTTTACGAAATCATGGCAAGTGTGGGGTGACCCAATGGGACATAGAAAGGATTAAGAACCTGCCCTGCAAACTGGGTACAGCTCTTAAGTTGTTACTTGCAAAGCTTTGTGCAAGTCCACAAGGAGGGATGTTAAAGGGATACGTGCCGGGGAGCAATGGGACTTTGTTCTGGCCTCGTCTCCCTCCTTTGGCTCAGAGACATGAGACTCAAACCGACGGCAGCAGAAACTTTACAGTATCCCTAAGATACAGCATCTCCAGGGACCAGGCCAGGATGGGAACTGTGGTCTGGGTCAACGAAGAAGGAAACAAGATGTAGAACAGACAGCAAATGGCACCAGTGGGGCTGCTATGAAGTATGTCAAGTCTCATATCTTCAAGAAGGTTGGGGAATACTGGCTCTCCCTACTGTAGACACCACCCAGCAAGGTGATTTTCCCCATCTCTGCTCACACTGACTGGCAAAAGAGCGGGCATGCTGGTGTCTACGAGTGCCGCATCGGATCTCAAAACTTTTACAGCCTGCTCAGTTTGCTGTTTGTTTTGTAAGTATGTATGGGGAGGGGGGATATGGAAGCCACACCCACTGCAATTCAGCTCTGCAAATCTGGCTATTGATCAAACACAGGCAAGACTAGAGTGTGGTTTATTTAATATGCTGGCATTTAGAAAATGTCCTGGCTGTAAATTCTTTCACGGCTGTTGATGTCATAGAAAAGACCACGTAACCCAAGCAACTGCTCTCTCACTGCTCGTACTTGCCTAATGTACCGACACAACAAGACTGAGGCCTGAAATGGGCACAGTCTCACCACGGCTCTGAATTATGGCTTCAAAAGCCTTCTGGAATCTCAGGCACCGTGCAGTACTGGACAATGAACAAAAACCATTTTCAGCTAAGTCAGTCCTTCTCTTACTCAAAGGAAGGACTGTTCTTCTTTGGACACCCAACTACTGAATCCATCTTCTGACCCAGAAAGTTTTCCATGTTTGATTTTTAATTCCCACAACACAAAAACTTCTCAGTAGCCTGGCAATGATCCTTCCATCCATCCTTCCAAGCCACAGTGTACTCCCCGCCCTGGAGTGAAAAAGTGTCATCAGAATTGGGGATTGGTTCCCCCCTTACCTCTATGTCTGTTGGTGGTCTTGTCGAACATCAGCATAGCATCCTCTACCTGCAAGACAGAAGGAAATGGGGAGTTTGACTGACAGGTCTTTCAAACTTATTTATTTTCTGCTTTGCTGTTTAATCCAGGAGGATCCCCAAAGCCATTTATGTCAAGCAATAAAAGTATCATTACACCTCATTATAGCTTAATGAAATACTTAACATTAAAATTAAAGGGAGTTAGCGAGTCATGGACTCTTTGCACACAACAGGAGAAGAAGCTAAACGCTTTCCACATGCGCTGCCTCCGACGCATCCTCGGCATCACCTGGCAGGACAAAGTTCCAAATAACACAGTCCTGGAACGAGCTGGAATCCCTAGCATGTATGCACTTCTGAAACAGAGACGCCTGCGTTGGCTTGGTCATGTCGTGAGAATGGGCAATGGTCGGATCCCAAAGGATCTCCTCTGTGGAGAACTTGTACAGGGAAAGCGCCCTACGGGCAGACCACAGCTGCGCTACAAGGATATCTGCAAGAGGGATCTGAAAGCCTTAGGAATGAACCTCAACAGATGGGAAACCCTGGCCTCTGAGCGGCCCGCTTGGAGGCAGGCTGTGCAGCATGGCCTTTCCCAGTTTGAAGAGACACTTTGCCAACAGACTGAGGCTAAGAGGGAAAGAAGGAAGGCCCATAGCCAGGGAGACAGACCAGGGACACACTACACTTGCTCCCAGTGTGGAAGGGACTATCACTCCCAAATCGGCCTTTTCAGCCACACTAGACGCTGTGCCAGAACCACCATTCAGAGCGCGATACCAGAGTCTTTTGAGACTGAAGGCTGCCAACAACAACATTAAAATTAGGAAACTGAAATGCTCTGGATGGACAAAGTCGATGTACTGATTCCAATGGAATTCATGGCATGGATGGACAATGACCTCAGCAATCTGAGCATGTGAACTGGTTCTCCATACCAAGCTAATTCATATAACCAACCTATTCGGATTCCCAAGGGATTCGCTGACTAAAAAGTATATTATTAGGGTGCAGCTCCATATTCCTTGCCCTTTGATAAATGCTTTTGCATACTGGTTCTTATATACATGCCTAGTTATAGACATGCCTATGTATATTCATTTTATTTCCTAGATTTAACGCCCTACCTGTCCTATCTTAAAAAATGGAAGTTCCAAGCGGCTTAGAAATAAAAAAATAATGAAACATCAGAAGGCAAAGCAAAAAATAAAAACATTATAAATGACAACAGAAAGACAGCACATCAACAAACAATAACTCAACCAAAGGGCAATTGGGATAAAAAGGTCTTAATCTAAAATTGTGCTGGGAAATGTATAAGTAGCTGTATTCTGTACTAACTGTAGTTTCTAAGCAGCCTTCATAGGCAGCCCCCATATAGAGCATTTTACAGTTATCTTTTTTATACACACACACACACCATCACATTTTTATCCCAACCACATATAGGAACTTAAGGTCAGCAACAGAAACTGAGAATCTGGCAGGGCAGGGCATCTCCAAGGATCTATGTTGCGCATTTGGGTTTTTCCCATTTACAATACTGTGTAGAGACTAGGCCACCCTTCCCTGTGAGTTTCATGGCCTCACTGGAATCTGCTCTCCTGGTTTAAGCCCAGCACTCCATCCACTAAACCACACCAGCTATCTCATGAGGTGGCTACAGATTTTTGGCTTCTCACACACTAGGGAACCCATAATGGCACTTGGATTCCTCTTGCCCAGTAGCAGTTAACACACAATTGAGTCAGGAAGAACTCACAAACTGACCAGAGGTGCTTAGAGAAAGGCTTGTTGGAAGAGGAGCATCTTCAGCTGGCACCAGAACACCACTAGGGAGGGAACAAGTCTCACGAGGGCAGGAGCAAGTCTTCTCCATGGGTGCCACAACAGAGAAACCCCTCACATATGTCACCACCAAATAAGAGCTACCATTGCTGCCTCTTTTGAAATCCATCAAACTCTCCTACTCAAGCACCCACTTTGGAGAAAACAGTGCAGAGACCAGGGGTGGATCCAGTGTTTGTGTTGGGGAAGGGGCCATGAGTACTACCAACTCCAGAGCTCAGGTCAACCAGGTGGGTAGACATGGGCTCCAGGTTGACCTTGATGGCCTCTGTAGCCCAGGTTTGTTGGGTGGGTAGACCTGGGCCTGTCTGGGCTAGGAGCCTAGGACTACCAGCTGAGTAGACCTGGGTTCCTGCCTGAACTTAGAGCCTGGACATGGAGCCGGTAGACCTGGGCTCCAAGTCCAGACGGGAGCCCAGGTCTACTGGCTGGGTAGATCTGGGCTCCCACTCCAGCTAATCTTGCTGGCACCCTCACTCTCTGCTAGACAAGTACAAACTCATCAGGGACAGTAGCAAGCATTCTCACTCAGAGAGCTTTGGTTGCAGAAAAAGGGGGGGGAACACCTGCATAAACACAACTATGGGAAACCAAAACCCTCATAGGCTGTGCACAGCCCTAATCAAAAGTGGCTTTGTCCCAGAAAGCTAAATGTTGAAACAGAAGCCTCTTCTCTCCCTCCCCAATCTACTGAGGCAGACAAGAATCCACCCATCGAGCAAAGGGGGGGGTGAGAGAGGAGTTGAGAATTTAAGGCCATAACCTTCCTCCAGCAAAGCCACTGAGCCCAAAGACGGATCTGAAAGGGGGGTTGGAGGCAGAAACCTTCTCAGCCACAAAGGCACTCCAAAGACCTTTGAAAAGCAGCAGGAGAGGAGAGGGAGAAAGAGGGGAGGCTACATTCGCATTGGTTCTGCCATTTCCACTTCAGAGAAGGAGAGGGACCTGGCTGACTAAACGCATCCAAGTGTGACCAGACAAAAAAAGTCCTTTTAAGTCCTGCCGCTATTTGCATGATGTATTCCACCTCCGTTTAATCTGCAGGACCACACCTAGGCTCAACACTGCTCTTCAAGAGAGAGAAAAGGGCTCTCTGGATGCTTTTCAAACGCATCGTTCATTCCTCTCCCCCACGCCGCCTCTGCGGGGCTGTCCCCAAAGAGCGTTTGGGACATTTCACCAACAGAATGCTGTAGCCTTAAAGAAGCATCCAAAGGAGTTTGTCTGGAAGGCATCGTAATAGCCTTAACCGAAAGGAGATTTAACACAGCATTCAATTTAAATAAATAAATCGGAGGGGGATAAAGAAAAGCCCTATAGAATGGATGTCATGGTTCATTTAGCTCTGTAGATTGGTACAACTTGGCTCGATCCTCAACGGCACTTGAAAGGCTCACAAAGTACGCACAAAACTTGCCTCCTCCTGCTTTTTAAACAGGTGGGGGTCCTCTCATTCACTCATTTCAATTATTTGCACCCCACTTTATCCTGAAAGAGAAATCAAGGCAGCACAGAGCGCTACAACCCACAATTAAAGCACACCTCTGAGCCACCTAATCAAGAGCCAATAGAGACGTACAAAGAGAGCAAGTTGTCGAAAAGCACAGCTCTGCAGAGCAAGAAATAGGCTGTTCTAGAGAGACTGGGCCCAATCCCAGAAGCAGGAGAACAAACTGCAAACAAAACAGCCAGGATTCTGCTAGGCATCTAACACCACTCAGTCGGGTGGCCTCCCGGGCCTCCCAGAAGGGATCCCAGAATGTGAGTGCCACAACTGAGAAGGCCCTGCACTTTAAGGACACTTACCAGTACTCAGTTGGTAGGGATATGTGGACTAAGACCCTCAGATATTTAAGAGCGCACGGGGTCAGAGTGGACTGAAGGAATGCACATTGGAGAAGCAGTCCTTAAGGCCCCAGGTTCTCCCATACACTTAGGGTTTTAAAAGTTAAGAACTAACACCTTACACTGAGCCCAGAAAAAAAAGGCAAATCTGAAGGAGAAAATGCTCTCTTTGCTCTTCATCAGGGATGCAACCATGTATATAAGGCAGTGGCATAGCTAATTATCCTATAGCCCAGTGCTGATCTCAAAATGATGCCCCGGTAGCGACATCACGCCTGGGCTTTTTAAAAAGTGAAAATGGGGGAAAATCCGCCTTCCCCCCCCAGCAGCTCGCTGTCCACTTGCTCAGCTGCTTCCCCCAGGTTCCCCCTCCATATTAACACCTTATTGGTTCCCTGCTGTACCATAACACCACCTAATTGG
This sequence comes from Tiliqua scincoides, assembly GCF_035046505.1. Classification (NCBI taxonomy): domain Eukaryota; kingdom Metazoa; phylum Chordata; class Lepidosauria; order Squamata; family Scincidae; genus Tiliqua; species Tiliqua scincoides. The sequence continues at coordinate 53,263,916 of NC_089828.1, forward strand.
CTCTCAGAACGATCAGTCTCATCGGTCAGTTTTCAGTTAAGAAAACCCAGTTTTTGTTACATAATGCAGTTGTGTTTTTATTTTCTAGTTATTTGATTATAATGTTTGATAATGTTTGATAGAATAGAGACATTTTGACACGACTTGACTCACTGCATTCTGCATTTAATTCCGCATTGGATGGTACATAATATGATGGCAGTATTCAAACAAAGGTTTTCAATTGCACCCCCTTAGCTACACCACTGTTATAAGGCTATTCTGGCAGGTAGACTCAGCAACACCCAACTATAATGAAAAAGGACCTAATAATAGTGTTATCAGTTTATCCATTGGCTGTGTGCTTCGGGGTGGGGCTGGATTTTTCCACCTTTGCACAGGTGGAAAAGGGAGGAGGCTGGCTTCAGAAAAGCAGCTTGCCCCCTTCCAATTGGCCTCTGTGGTTACTTGAAGGAAAGGCACTTTTAACATGCTCAATAATACTAAAGATTAGTGCACTGGCAGTTGTTCCCAAACTAGATGCCACAGCAAAATCACAGGGGTGGTGCAGGAAGTCCCCAGAGGCCTCTTCTTCCCTCCTCTCCCATGCATTGCCATCTTGGATTGTGTCGACCAAGATGGTGGCACCTGGGAGAGCCTGGAAGAAGAGGACTCCATGAAAGAAGAGCACTGTGACCATTGTAGGTTTGGGAAGCACTGCCCTACGGGCTCACTTCCAACTGTTTGCAACAGAACCAGGCTGAGAAAAGGGCTTTTAACTCCACCAGAATCAACAGAAAATATGTTTAGGATTGGGGCACTGATATGAAATACACCACCATTTGTCTTTCAAAATTCTAGCATGTGAGATAAAGCTCCAGGACAGGTTCAAAGCCTGAGATGGTGAGCAAAATGCTGCCCCTACACATTTCTGGCCAGCCACCCATCACCCTTTGCCCACCCCCTGGATTTAAAAGAGGGAATAGGGTGGAAGTCAAAGTGTGGAGAAGGGAGGTGAGCTACAGCGCCAAGGAAATTCCTCTCCGCTACATTTCCACTCTGCTCCATCCTCTTCCTTTTCAATTCCAAGGGAGTGGCAGGAGGGATGGATGGAGGTGGGCAGAGAGAGGGTACTGCCACCAAACCAGTGCCGGAGAGGACTGCAAAGCTTGCCCGCTCCTAGTGTACTTTGACCCAGTGGCATAGCCGGAGGGGGGCAGCTCCGTTTTGCTCCCCCTGCCAGGAATGGCTCCAAAGGGAGGGGCCGCTTGCACGCCGCACTGAGACTCCCTGCCGGACTGGGTGCTCCGACCCCCTCCAGCTACACCACCGCTTTGACCCTTCTGTGCCTCCCTTCGGTGTTTCCTCTGGTACCTCCAAGCACACCTCTCCTCATATCTGCCCTGACAACAGATGCCGCGGCGAGACGTGGCTCAGCTAACATTGACTGCCACGTGGGAACCGGATGCAACTCAACGTTCCAGCGAGAAGTTAGAGCAAGCTCCCAACATCCCAGAAGGGGGCCGTATCTGCGCTCTGAAGTCCCTTTGTTGACAGAGTTGCCTCCAGCTACTTTGGTAGCTAGAGTAACAAACAGCAAGAAAGCCAGCCGATAAGGGAGCCGTTCTTTGTCTCAGGGGGAAGCACCACACACTGTGACGCGGAACAGCAGTTTGTTTTAGCGGAAACCTAGGTGACGGCACCGAGTTAGCATGGGCCGACTTTGCATGTAAGCCCCACCGCCAACCCAATCTGCAGGCTCTCTGATCAACGAGCTGGTAGAGGTATTGTGCATCTGTGTGCGCTGCCCCCGTTAGAGATGAGCCCTGCAGTTTGTTCTGGGAACATCGTCGATCTAACAGCTGAAACAGGAGACAATGCAGCCATTACAAGAAAACCTGGGGCAAGGACCATAGCTCAGTGACAGAGCACACGCTTTGCATCCAGAAGTCCTGGTTCAATCTCACATGCAGCCAACCTCTGGAACAGGGCAGGTCTGTATGCAGCCTGAGACTATTTAAAGTACGTGCAACAGAAGGAGGGATCCTACCATGACCAATGCTCCCCCTGTGGCTTTAAAAACTGGAAAGCAGTAGAATTGTTTGTGGTTTCAGAGGCTGTCTTATACTGAGACCATCTGCTCTTCTGCTCAGCATTGGTTACACCCAGTGGCGTCACTAGAGTTTGCAGGAGGCCAGCAAGTCACACCCATGATAGACCTCCTCTCATGCAGTGGGCAGGGCAATGCTCCAGACAGTGGGGCAATAGTGATGCACCATCACCCCACCCCACTGGTTTCTGGGCTATAAGTTTTGACAGAATAGAGATATTTCAACATGGTTTTTTTCCCCACTGCATTCTGCATGAAATTACTCATCAAATGATATAAAACTTGGAGGCAGGCTGTGCAGCATGGCCTTTCCCAGTTTGAAGAGACACTTGGCCAACAGTCTGAGGCTAAGAGGCAAAGAAGGAAGGCCCATAGCCAGGGAGACAGACCAGGGACAGACTGCACTTGCTCCCAGTGTGGAAGGGATTGTCACTCCCGAATCAGCCTTTTCAGCCACACTAGATGCTGTTCCAGAACCACCATTCAGAGCGCGATACCATAGTCTTTCGAGACTGAAGGTTGCCAACATCAACATCTGATATAAAACATGATGGCATTATTCAAAAATACCAAGATTTAAAATTTTTGGCTGATAGTGGTGTCACCCTCCCCCCACATGCATGTCACCCGGTGTGACCCGCATCCCCCTAGTGACACCACTGGCTATACCCACTCACAGAAGTTCTCCAGTGGGTTAGGAAGGAGCGGTTCCCAACCATACCTGGAGATGCCAGGAGGGATTGAACCTGGGACATTCTTCATGCAAAGCTGCAGCCATGCTTAGCTGATTTGCCTGGCCCAGCAGTGCAACTAAGCAAGCTCAGGAGTGCAGCTTTGTTTTCAAGCTTACGATTCAGTGAGAATGTCCGGAAGCTGGCAAAAAATGCGAGTGAAGAGGGAAAGCATTCTGAGTATGTGAAAAGCGCCTTTTCTCAAGGTAACCGCAAAGCTCCAGGAACTGGGGAAGGAGGGGACAAGGGGGAGCAAGCTACATACCTGGGTTAAATAACCCTGACCCCCTCCCCCTCTTCTGGGGCTGCCTGCAAGTGCTGCATTCACTTCAAAGGGTGACATTTCCGTTTCCCATTAATTGGTGGTGGTGAGAAAAGCTAACAAGCCTTCTGAATTTTGGATCAGGCTCCAGAAAAACAAAGTAAAATAAAATGTTTTTTTTCCCCCAACAGAGAGAGAGAGAGAGAGAGAGAGAGAGAGAGAGAGAGAGAGAGAGAGAACGCTCTGAAATGCTGCAAAATTCAAAAGGCTGTGTGGGGTGGAATGAAGTTACTCCAGAGAAGAGAGTCTTTTTGTTTGGACCAACCGGTGGGTGATACCCCTGGATGTTTTCAAGCCAGTCTGCCCTTTCAGGCAGGCCTAATTGGTTATCTTTTACCCCCCTGTTGTTGTTTCCTAAGGTCAGAACATTTTTATCTCTGCCTCTGCCCTTTCCGAAGCCTGCCCCACCCCGCACCGTTTTTTTGTAGGGCACCCATTGTGGCAGAAGAATAGCCTCTTTCCTTTGCAGCCGAGTGACACAATGGCACTTCTGAATACCTCCTGAACAGATAAAATGCAGCAAGGAAAGAGAAATGCTATAAACACCTTTATGAAATAAAACATATAACATAACAGGGGTGGGTGGGAGTCAATGTGAATAAGGTTGAGTGCTGAGGTGGGGGGGAACCTTTTTAAAAAGCAATCTCATTGCAAGGTAAAGAAGAGAGCAGAAAAAGGTAAAGAAGGGAGCAGGAAAAAAAGATGCATTCAAAATCTCTGTCAATGCCTCTGAAATCTAAGGAGGAGAGTCTGGAGTGTTCAGGAGCATCTGAATAGCCAAAGTCTGAATAGAACAGTTTCAGCCACACACAAGTCCTTTTCTCACGCTTCTCAGTTCCAATCAGACACAAGTTGCTTGTGTTAAGAGACCCACCTGGGAGAAAAAGTCAGAGCACCTAGTTGGAAAATGGAAGGTTGATCTCTCCCTGCTTGCTTCTCACCCCGAAGCACAAATGAAATTTTAGCCAGATCTGAGTGCAGTTTCTAAATTATGGTCCAGATTCATCCTGCGTGACTGGTGAGAAGCAGTGAAGGGGGGGGGAGAGAGAGAGAGAGAACGAGCATGTAACGGGGGCACACCTTTTAAAACAGAGACACCAAAGAGGAGAAATATCTTTGAATGAGCCACCCAACAACAACAAAACACACTTTTAAAGTATAAGAGAAGACATAACAATGTAACTGTCCTGATGGATTGGACCCCAAACCCATCCAATATCCTGCTCCCCAAAGCGGTCAACCAGAACCATCAAAGAAGCCCACAGGTAGGATATGTAGCAAACCCCCGGCCAGGTATGCTGTTCCTAAACATGGAGGTTCCATTTGGTCAGCAGGGCTAATGGCCATTGATAGACCACTGCCTCTCTTCCTCCATGAAGTTTTCTAATTCCCTCTTAAAGCCAACTGAGCTGGTGGCTACCATGTTAAAGATCAGCTTCTTGGTCACCTTTATGTATAAGTACTTCCACATTTCTCATGGCTTCTCTTCACTGCCTCACAAGGGTACAGTGTGTTTGGTACATCACCAAAGGCTGCTGAGAAAACTCCACAGTCAGGGAATTAGGGGGCAGGTCCTCTCCTGGATTAGGAACTGGTTGAGCTCCAGGAAGTAGAGAGTGGGTGTCAATGGGCAATTTTCACAATGGAGAGAGGCGGAAAGTGGAGTGCCCCAAGGATCTGTCCTGGGACCTGTACGTTTCAACCTGTTCATAAATGACCTGGGGACAGGGCTAAGCATCCAGGTGGCCAAGTTTGCAGATGACACCAAACTTTTCCAAGTGATGAAGACCAGAAGAGATTGTGCTCCAGAAGGATCTCTCTAAACTGGGAGACTGGGCAGCAAAATGGCAGATGCATTTCAATGTAATTAAGTGTAATGTCATGCATATTGGGGCAAAGAATCAAAACTTCACATATAGGCTAATGGATTCTGAGCTGTCTGAGACAGATCAGGAGAGAGATCTTGGGGTCCTTGTGGACAGCTTGGTGAATATGTCGACCCAATGTGCGGCGGCAGTGAAGAGGGCTAATTCCATGCTTGGGATAATTAGGAAAGGTATTGAGAATAAGACAGTTAATACTGTAATGCTGTTGCACAAATCAGTGGTAAGGCCACACCTGGCGTATTGTGTCTAGTTCTGGTCGCCACATCTCAGTAAGGATTGAGAGATGGAAAGGTGCAAAAGAGAACAACCAAAATGATTACTGGGCTGGGGCACCTTCCCTATGAGGAAAGGCTATAGCATTTGGGCCTCTTCAGTCTAGAAAAGAGGCGCCTGAGGGGGGACATGATTGAGACATACAAAATCATGCAGGGGATGGACAGAGTGGATAGGGAGATGCTCTTTTCCCTCTCGCATAACACCAGAACCAGGGGACATCCACGAAAGCTGAGTGTTGGGAGAGTTAGGACAGACAGAAGAAAATACTTCTTCACCCAGTGTGTAATTAGTTTGTGGAACTCTTTGCCACAGGAAGTAGTGATGGCATCTTGCCTGGATGCCTTTAAGAGGGGATTGGACAAATTTCTGGAGGAAAAGTTCATTACAGGTTACAAGTCATAGTAGGTATGTGCAAGCTCTTGGTTTTAGAGGCAGGCTGCCTCTGATTGCCAGATGCAGGGGAGGGAACAGGGATGCAGGTTGTATCTGTTGTCTTGTGTGCTCCCTGAGGCATCTGGTGGGCCACTGTGAGATACAGGAAGCTGGACTAGATGGGCCCTTGGCCTGATCCAGCGAGGCTCTTCTTATGTTCTGATCACAGACAGAGCTGAAGGACTACTGGCTGCCTTGCATTCAAAGGGGAGCAGTCATTGCCTCTTCCTCCCAGAATCCCTTGGTGCAATTTGGGAGCTTTTTGAACCAAGCATGACCTAACCTAATCCAGAATGCACACTGTTTTCACTCCATTCTTAAAGCAATTAGAGTTCTGTGAAACTTGAAGGTTTGCCCACTGCTTTGTGATTTGTTTCAAAAAGTTTATCTGAAGAAAGGTATTACCCTATTTTTCTTTTGCTACTTTTTCTCCCCCCCCCCCCAGTAAACCATCACAATAACCCGCAAATTTTATCTACAGGAGGACAGGAGGAGGAGATGTGTCTGTCAATCATAGATGTGCCATAAGTTTGACTCACATGCCCTGCAGGTTTTTCAAGCTTCTCTCAAGCAGCATCACTTTGAAGCTTTTCCATGGAATGAAATAAATGCATCTAAGTAATGCAAAGTTTTGTGCATGTGTCTTTGTGCAAAAAAGGCAAAATACAACCAAAAATGGTTATCCCCACACAGCTCAATGTAGCAGTTTACAAGAGCAGATCAATCCAGACTAATTAAGTGCATCAAATAAGAGGCATTACTAAATGCTCTCAAAGCTTCCACTGTTTGAAATTGGGGGACAGGAAAGAGAAACTGCACTTGCTTCAGAATCAACACTAACCAGATTAAAAATTAAAAAGCAGAGTTAATAGGACCCACTCCTCAATCCTCCCTTTACTTCATCCTGATCAAATAAATATAATTGTCTCTCTGACACAGACCAGGCAATAAGTTTGGAGTTAAAGTTTACTGTCCAAGTGAATCCTTTAAAGCAGGGGTGCCCAAAGTTTTTGGCTGGAAGGCCACATCATCTCTCTGACACTCTGTCGGGGGCCAGGAAAAAAAAAAGAATTTACATTTAAAATTTGAATAAATTTGCTTAAGTTTACATAAATGAATATATTAAAGATATTAACAGTATTCATGATGAACTTATATGAACGAATGAAGATCTTGCAATAGCTCAAGGCCTATAAAAGGCCTTGCACAAAGCAAGGCTGACCTTTCCTTTGCTGCCTCTGCTGCATCCCAGACATGAAACAGCAAGCAGTGGAGGGAGCTCTTATCCCACAGTTCACGCAAGAGGTCAAATAGTTGCCCTCACACTGAGAGCAGTTGCGTTGGGCCAGTGTGGGCTCCAGCAAATTGCCAGAGGGCCAGAGGCTCATTGGAGACTGGGGGCTCCCTGCGCGCCACAATGAGAAGCCTTGAGGGCCGCATGTGGCCCCAGGGCCGGGGTTTGGGCACCCCTGCTTTAAAGGAAGGAGGTACACGATCTTTTTGATAAAAGCTGCTCATGAAGAGACAGAAAAAGCACAAGGGGGGGAGAACCAGTGGCTGCTGAAGCTACCACTTTGGGCAGTGGGGCTAGGGGAAGCAGTGAGCTGTAGGGGGTGTTCCTCACCCTCACCTGCAACCTCCATTAGCCCCATATCCACCAGCCACTGGGATAATCCGCCTCCCCACAAGGTAAGGGAAGCAAGCCAGAAGAGCTGTTGCAGTGGCAGCCACTCACATGAAGGAGAGTGGTGAGGGACTTCCTCGCCCCTCTGGCCCTGTCACCACGATTAATCGTCTTCAGGAGATCAGGCAAATGGTCGCAAGCGGGCCACTGGAGAAGACAAAGCATGCAGAAGAGTGGGGAAATTTGGTGCCAGGTCTGGAAAGTACTTAAAAAGTCAGAAGCTTTCACCAGACTGTACAGCAGCAGTGGGATGACTATAGGCTGATGGAACGTTCTTTGCCAGAGGCCCAAGAGCACCCAACCAGAGCCAGGTGCAAAACAGGGGCTGGGTTGGAGCCAGCTACAACAGGCGGGTTCAGGGGTCAGAGCAAGGAAAGGTCTCTTTCCAAGTCCCTAGAAAGTCGCCACCATTTAGGGCACTACCATCAATACTCGTGTGTGGGACAGGGGGTGCCATGAGGGGCCTGGCGCAGAGAAACACGGCACCAGCAACGAGGAAAGTTGCACCTTCACTTGCAGGACTAAAGCATTTCAGTTCTGCAGACTGGGGCGCAACTGCCCACACGCTTCAGCTACGTCTTTGGTTCCTCCCCATCAGAACAGCAGCAGGCACAGCTCTATTTATACAGCAATTTTTTCTAAATGTTCACTGCGCTTCACGTACATTTGTCCAGCAGTCCTTACAGGCTGCCCTGCAAATTAGGGTAACATCCACACAGGATAGGCGGGAGAGTCTAAGAATCACACCAAGTGGCAGGTATCCCGGGTCACAGCTACTTACTTTAACTGCTATGCTACAGGAGGTTGCAATTCTACACACAGACAGACAGACAGACAGACTGCCTCACTTCCAAGGAAACACACAAGATCACAGTGTAAACAGTGGCAGGAGAAGCCCAATCAGAACGTTTAAAGCATAATTTAAGCCCCACTGAGAAAACAAAACAAGGGACAACGCCATGAGACGTTTCATTGCTCTGTATCTGCAACACTCCTTTAATCAATCAGGATTTTGCAGACCGCAGAGTGCTCTCTCACCTTCATACTGTTTCCATTTCATGAATGGCGAGGGAGCAAGGACTCACCCAAGGGCACAGCTTCAGCTGGGATGGAACTCCCGTTTCCCCCAGGGTCCCCCTTAAATGCTCTGAGCGCAGGCTCACACGCACTCTTTTCCAAAGGCAACTTGTGGTTAGTCTCACCCCTCAGCTCCGTCCAACACACTGCTGCCAAGGTCATTCATCTTGCTTGCTGTACCGAACACATTAAGCCCTTCCTTAAATCTCTTCGTGGGCTTCCTGCCTGCTCACAGATCCAGCGCAAGCTCCACGTTTCTACCCTCCAAGCCCTTCATAGCTCTGCTCTTCCCTAACTCTTAGGTCTCACATCCCACCACATGGCCACCCGTGACATTTGCTCTACCAGCTCCACCACCTTCAACCAACTGAAGATCTCCTGTTCCCTTAAACAACTCTGTCCTTGATTTCTTGCTCTGAACACCTTCCAGACATTTTCTTGCCACTTCCTGCAAATCTCTTCTTAAAGCCCACCTTTTCTGCTCCACACCTGAGTCCCGATTCTCTGCTATAACTAAGTATGTGTAACAAACAATCACATACACTTTCACTGCTCATCCCTGCCTCTGCTCTCCTGTTGTCCCTGTTAATATCTGGATTGTAAGCCCCTTGGGGCAAGGACCTCCCTGTTCATTCTACGTAAAAGCACAATGTACGCTGATAGTGCTAACAACAATGAACTTTAATGTGATCTGGCCCCATCCAGTGCCACTAAATGGAATTCTGTGCCTTTCCCAAACCAGCAGCGAAAGACATCTTTCAACATTTGTCACCTGTCAACATCTCTAAAGCGACCCTATCATCTGTCATTTAACCATATATTTTTTAAAAAGATGCAAGAAGACGGTCTCTGGGATAACTCCGTGAAAGAGAGCCAAAGGCACAAAGCCAGGGGAGAGCCCAAGGCACTTTGGCGTTCACCATGTCTAAGTGCGCTGGCTGAATTGGAGCGAGCAGGCATGACTAGGCCTTTATGCCCAGGTCCCAGCTCAGCAATGTGAGCAGATAGTTGGGGCGGGGAAATTGTCACTGAGCACTTGGCAGGGATGGTTGGGAGGGGGGAAGGTGGTAGTTTAGTTAATGGACAGAGAGAAAGAGCTGTGATGGGCAATTACTCAAGGAGGGAGGCTAAGGCACCATCAACCACTTACTGTTGGGGTGGGCTGGGGGCGAAGAGAGTCAAGTGACAGTTTCATCTGACAGATGTCATACAGAAACAGAATTTCACGCCAGTGGAGTGCTGATCCACTATTTCCTTGCCTAGGGACTGCCACTCATAAACACCCCCATGACAACTTCCACCTCCGCAGATGGCTGAGATTCAGGAAGAGAAGAGCTCCAAATAAATCCTGCTGGCTTCCTCCACCACCACCCCCCAAAAATTAAAGATCAAGCCAACTCGGCCTTTCACCGAATTTTTTGTTCTTTATGCTAGTGGCATACAATATCACAGGTTACAAAGCCAGCTGCCTTACAGTGAATCAGAGCACCGACTCATTTGGTCTGCTGTGGAAGACACCAACTGGCAGTAGTTCTCCAGAGTTTCAGGTGGGCATTCCTAATCTGACCTGGAGATGCCAGGGACAGAATCTGAATCCTTTAGCATGCAAACTCTGGGCTCAGCCATTAAACTACAGTCCATCCCTCTTTTTGTCATCGCCTTTACAGACAGGCCAGAAAAGTGACAAGTAGGGAGCTTAAACATAAGAACATAAGAACAGCCCCACTGGATCAGGCCATAGGCCCATCTAGTCCAGCTTCCTGTATCTCACAGCGGCCCACCAAATGCCCCAGGGAGCACACCAGATAACAAGAGACCTGCAAGGCTTCCTGGGAATTGTAGTTAAGAACATAAGAAGAGCCCCACTGGATCAGGCCATAGGCCCATCTAGTCCAGCTTCCTGTATCTCACAGCGGCCCACCAAACGCCCCAGGGAGCACACCAGATAACAAGAGACCTGCAAGGCCTCCTGGGAATTGTAGTTTAAGAACATAAGAACAGCCCCACTGGATCAGGCCATAGGCCCATCTAGTCCAGCTTCCTGTATCTCACAGCGGCCCACCAAACGCCCCAGGGAGCACACCAGATAACAAGAGACCTGCAAGGCCTCCTGGGAATTGTAGTTTAAGAACATAAGAACAGCCCCACTGGATCAGGCCATAGGCCCATCTAGTCCAGCTTCCTGTATCTCACAGCGGCCCACCAAACGCCCCAGGGAGCACACCAGATAACAAGAGACCTGCAAGGCCTCCTGGGAATTGTAGTTTAAGAACATAAGAACAGCCCCACTGGATCAGGCCATAGGCCCATCTAGTCCAGCTTCCTGTATCTCACAGCGGCCCACCAAACGCCCCAGGGAGCACACCAGATAACAAGAGACCTGCAAGGCCTCCTGGGAATTGTAGTTTAAGAACATAAGAACAGCCCCACTGGATCAGGCCATAGGCCCATCTAGTCCAGCTTCCTGTATCTCACAGCGGCCCACCAAACGCCCCAGGGAGCACACCAGATAACAAGAGACCTGCAAGGCCTCCTGGGAATTGTAGTTTAAGAACATAAGAACAGCCCCACTGGATCAGGCCATAGGCCCATCTAGTCCAGCTTCCTGTATCTCACAGCGGCCCACCAAACGCCCCAGGGAGCACACCAGATAACAAGAGACCTGCAAGGCTTCCTGGGAATTGTAGTTAAGAACATAAGAACAGCCCCACTGGACCAGGCCATAGGCCCATCTAGTCCAGCTTCCTGTATCTCACAGCGGCCCACCAAATGCCCCAGGGAGCACACCAGATAAGAATTCTATAGGGTTCGTGAGGCAAGACTTACCCTTACAGAAGCCATGCTGATTCTCCCTCAGCAAGGCCTGTTCATCTATGTGTTTTGATGAACTTAAAGGTTGGGAGGGAATCCACGCAGAACAGCAAAGAGCAAATAAACCCTGCTAACTGAGCAAAGAGTCAGTCTCTTCTATTTAGCGCAGAGGGGGAACTGTCCCTCTTCACCCTAGTGAAAGGTCCTTTCTAACAGCTGTTAGTTAGTGTATATTTTTTTGTTAAAACTGTGAGCCCTTCAGGGACAGGGAACCTATTTATTTATTTATTTATTTATTTGAACTGCTCTGTGAGCTTCCTAGCTGAACAACAGTATATAAATATTCTTAATCCTTTCATAATAAATATTACCAATAATATTTAAATAGTAATAAATATGATATCATATTATTTAACCTTCTTTCTTAAAAAAAAGGAAACCCAAGATGACTTACAACAACTAAAACAATACATTCCAAGAGAAATAAAAATAATGAATATATTTATAGAATTTATTCAATATTAACAAAATTGTTTTAATAAAGTCAGTGATATTAACTTCATCCTGAGCAACTGGGCAGGTGAAAGGCTTCTCATGGTACCCACTTGCTGGGCTTCCAGGCCATCGCATTCCATCCACCTGGGAAGGATCCTGCAGCCTCGTGCAGAGAGCCTTCCCCTGTTGGCTCAGTCTGCCTTTGGGAGGGGTGAGGATTGTACAACCCTGCTTCCTCCTCCTCTCCATAAGACAGCTTCCTTAGGTTACTGTCTGCTCTCCCCCCCCCTCCCCAGTCATAGAGAAGAGCCTGCAGCCTTGCATCCTGCTGCTATTGTATCATCACTGGCACCAACTGACCCTTTGGAGCCTGACTTATGGCCATGGGTACCCTGTCCCCTTTCCACTACAGTACCTGCCTCTCTCGTATTCCTGTTCCCCAAAGGAACCTACCTTGGGAGAGGATAAGTAGGTAGTTGCAGGACCTAATCATAGCCCACCTACTGGCTGCACTGCTTGCTGTGGGGTTAGTGGCCGGTTTGGCAGCAGTGCACTACTCTATCAGTGACTTTCAACCTTTTTCATCTCATGGCACACCGATAATGTACTAAAATTGTCAAGGCACACCATCAGTTTTTGACCATTGACAAGGCACACTGTACTGCCTGCAAGAGGCTCACGTCCCCCAATGGCCCTACTAATAAATGACCCTTCCCCCAAACTCCTGCAGCACACCTGCAGACCACTCACGGCACACCAGTGTGCCACAGCACAGTGGTTGAAAATGGCTGGTCTAGGCGATCCCAGCACGGGGCTCCATGCCTGTATACGGAGGGTGGCAGACCTCCCGGGGGGGCACAGTGGGAGCAAGAACGGGGGCAGCAACGCTGATCCCAGACAACAGCCTTTGTAATTTTTCTGGTATCTCTACAAACAAAAAGGATTAGAAGCTTACAAAAAAAATAAAGGTGAGTTGAAAATTCATAAAGGGGGCAGGAATCCTCTAAGGCTATGAGACTGTTTATAGGTGCAATAAACAGGGAAGGGACAAGATCTCTTTGTTGAAGGGTCTTCCTTGCAACAGGAAAGAAAAAGCAACAGACAGACATGTTCCTTCTTTTTGTCTCGCTCTATCTATAGAGCCATCATTTCGAGGAGCTGGGGGAGGAGTGAAGCCCTGGCAGTCAATGCAGCTGAAAAGTTTGCCAGGCAGACGTGCCCCTCAAGAGCTTTCACTCAAGCAGCATCTGCCATTTAGGGTAACATTCACTGTTCGTTGGTGCTCCCAATTAATGAATGTTGACCGAGGTGATAATTGTACAGATCTATCTTGGGCTCTGAGGAATCAACGAGTTTATTACTACTGAATCAAGGAGGCTGTCAATAAGCTAATCTTTTCGAATACGGACAGAACAGATAGTGACAGCCGTGAAATAAGGCACCAGGAAAAAAAAAGAGAGAGAGACAACCACGCAGCGAGACACACACAAGGAAAACTCTCCCCAGACTTGATTAAAGCTCCACACTGAACAGGCAGGACAACCTCATGTGCCAAGCAGCACTGGGCTCTGTTGTGGTGGGAGGCAGCCATTCAGTGGAGCTTACTCCCAGGAAAGTGCGCACAGGATTGCAGCCTAAACCACGTCAGCCGTGCAGACAGCCTCTCAATCACAAGAAGCAAGATCCTACATACATACATTCAGCCCTCCAAATTGTGCCACAAGAGTATGCATTATAAAGAAATGGACTTTGATCGTAAAGCATCTTTCAACATACACAGCCGTCTTTGGATTCATGCTCTGTCATGCCCCCAAGCCTGTCCTTATACCAGCACCACAGAAATATGCACATCCCTAGTACACTTGCTCCCAGTGTGGAAAGGATTGTCACTCCCAAATCGGCCTTTTCAGCCACACTAGACACTGTTCCAGAACGACCATTCAGAGCGCAATACCATTGTCAAGCGTTCTGTTTCCTCTCCTGTTGTGAGCGAAGAGTCCACGACTCGCTGCAGTACAGAAGTGTACTCAGGACGCAAGCTCTGTAGACCTAGATCTTGGTATGTTCCGTCAGCTTCTTGTTGGACCAGACTCTCTGAAAACGTGGTAGCTGCTTTACTGATGCGTTTGTTTGTTTGTTACCGATGCCCGCTTGGAGGCAGGCTGTGCAGCATGGCCTTTCCCAGTTTGAAGAGACACTTGGCCAACAGTCTGAGGCTAAGAGGCAAAGAAGGAAGGCCCATAGCCAGGGAGACAGACCAGGGACAGACTGCACTTGCTCCCAGTGTGGAAGGGATTGTCACTCCCGAATCGGCCTTTTCAGCCACACTAGATGCTGTTCACCATTCAGAGCGCGATACCAGAGTCTTTTGAGACTGAAGGTTGCCAACAGTGACCACTGTCTTCCAAGAATGAAGGTTGCCACTGAAGACTAACATGACCCGTGTTGTTCCAATATACTGTTATACCTCCGTTTTAAGATTCTCCTTGTTATAAAGTGTCCATTTTAAAAATATTATTATAGGAAGAATGCTGTCCTTTATTTTAAATAACTGTGGACCCAATCCAATTTTCCAGTGCTGGTACAGTCATGCCATTTGCTGCATCCTTCAGTGGGGAGGCAGTCACAGAAGCCTCCTCAAGGTAAGGGAACATTTGTTCCCTAAGCTCAGGGCTGCATTGCAGCTGCACCAATGCTGGAAAACTGGACAGGATTGGGCCCTGTATACTGTCTAACAGCCCAATCCTGCACAAGTCTACATAGAAGTAGGCTCCATTACAGTCAGTGGGGATTACTCCCACATAATTTCTGCCTTAAATACCTTGTAGGAAAGTATAATAAAAATGGTATCCGATCCTTTCTCAATCAAGTGTAGCGCAAGATCTTATGTACTGATGGTTCAAATAATGTGGCTGACACCATCCCCCCCCCCCCAACAAAACCCCTATGAAGTAGGTCATTCAATGAGTTTCGTGGCTCAGACAAGGATCTGAGCCTGGGTCTTCCAACACACCACAGTGGCATCATTAGAATTTGCGTCACTGGTACAGGATGCCAGAATGTCAACCCCTATGATGGACCTCCTCCTATGCCAGCCATTTTCAACCATTGTGCCGTGGCACACTGGTGTGCTGTGAATTGTCCCCAGGTGTGCCACGGGAATTTGGGAGAAGGTCATTTACCAATAGGACCATTGGGGGATGTGAGTCCCCATTGATAGCACAGTGAGCCTTGTCAATGGTCAAAAAGCTGATGGTGTGCCCTGACCATTTTAGTGCCTTGCCAGTGTGCCACGAGATGAAAAAGGCTGAAAATCACTGTCCTATGCAGTGGGTGGGACAACGCCCTGGGCGGTGGGCATGGTGATGTACCCCACTCGTTTTTTGGCTATAACTTTTGATAGAATAGAGGTATTTAAACATGGTTTTTTTCATTGCATTCTGCCTGAAATTATGCACTGATTGATATGGTATTGCTCAAAAATACCAAGATTTTTAAAATGTTGGTGAGTACTGGTGTCACCTCCCCTGTGTGCGTCACCAGGTGCAGCCCACACCCCTGCACCTCCGTAGTGACACCACTGACGCACCATACTGTCTTCTCCACGAGAGCAAGTCTGACGACATTCAAAATGTGAACCATCAATCATCTTGAGACATATACATGTCTTGACCATCAATTAGGCTCCTCGGTCTGATCAAGCCAGCTGTAAACAAAGCTGGCCCAGATGAGTGAGGCAACAGCAAAGAAGTGAGACCTTGTACTAAACAAATTTTCGTCTTGGAACATGCCAAGTTATGGGTGTTGCCAGCAAAGTAAACAGAAGTATAAAGCCCAGCTTAAGCAGCTCACCACCTGGGATGCCCTGAGGGCAAAGAATCACCTGGACTGTTTGATTTAACCTGACATGCCACCCCCATCTTGCTCAGCGGAGATGAGCAATGCCCCGATTATGTGGCAGTACTTCTGAACTCTCATACATGAAGAATTCTATATTCAGAGAAAGGACGGCGATTTGAGAACCAAGAAAAATAAAAGTCATGAAGTTCTCAAGATCAAATTCACCAAAACTCTTCTTCAAACCTTCTCCTCTTCCCCCCCCCAAAAAAAACAGGGGAGGGGGGGAAAAAGATGCAGTCACAAAAATCCCAGTCTCTGCAGCAGTCGGGACAGAGGTCACGCTTTGCAGACTTGCTTAGCTTAGACCAGTGTTTCTCAAACTGTGGGTCACGAGCCAATTTCAGGTGGGTCCCCACTCATTTCGAAATTTTATATTTAATATATTAGACTTGATGCTACCACGTAGGTGACTGCATCTGGGGAAAATTTACAGCTCTGTACTTTAAACAGGTTACTACGTATATACTTTTAACAATGACAGTAAATGCGACTTACTCCTGGGTAAGCGTGGGTAGGATTGCAGCCTAGGATTGTTAAAAATTTTCCCGCTTGATAATGTCACATCTGGTCATGGCATCACTTCCGGTGGGTCCTGACAGATTCTCATTCTAAAAAAGTGGGTCGCAGTGCTAAATGTCTGAGAACCACTGAGTTAGACTATGTCAAATGCAGGTTACACAGTGGGAGGAAAGCACCTGCATTAAGAAGTGCCACCTTTCAAACAGCTGTCTGCACAGGCAAAGGATTTCATTCCACTTATCCCAGGATTCTGTGTTGATTTTGGTGAGGCAGGGAATGAACAAATATCCTGTTTCCTTTGCTCCCCACTGATCTGGCTTGGCTCAATTCCTTCATCTGCTAAAAAGCTTAAAAGCCATTTGTGCCCAACGTTGCATATACACAACAGGGACCAAATGTGTACACCTGTGGGCTGGGCAAAAATGGGTTACTGAGTTTTAGCAAACTGAGGCAGTGTAACTCTATCCCCCCATATTTTGAAAATATGGACTAATTCACTCCAAGAAGATGGGGAGATTCACCAATCATTATCCCCAGCAACTTAAGATTTCTGCTGCCTAGTGAGTCTTGCCCACGCGCGCCTGAAAACTTCTCTGCTCTCTCACTCTGGAAACTTACCGGGCACCGCTGGCTTAATTCCCGATTATTTATACACATTGCACAACTCATACAATATTTTGCCTTCTGAAGCAGAAAAAACCTCTTAGCTGCTCGTAAACTGTCAGGTGCTATTATTTTAAATACCCATGTGAAAATCTAAGAGCTAGCAACTCGCTCCGGCAGATATACTCCCTGCTCCCTGTATAAATTAACCAAGACAAATGCATCGTGCAAAGCTAGGCTATTGGGGGGGGGATTAAAAAAAAACCACCACCCCCTTGCATCAAAGTCCTGCCATAGTGGAATTGACAAAGGCGACTATCTTAACCTTAACACCACCTCTTTTCTAGTTCAAGATGACCCCCTCAGAGAAGCTTGTCCTTTCCTTCTGGTGACGGCAAAAAACATCAACTACCTGCTCAAAATTTCACATAGCCAAACTGCCCACAAACACCGTGGGCCTCGTCTGCCATGGCCTGTGCAAACCCTTGTTTTAGACAAGCGCTATTAGCCATGCCAGCAACTTGCCAGTGGGGTTTGGCTGGTCCAAGAATGGGCCAAGTCATAGCTTGTAACAGCAACCTGAGCCAGGGCACGTACAAAGATCAGAATACAGTTTCGAGCCAAGGACTTGAGGAGCAGACAACTGAGGACTTGAACTGATGAAACTGCCTTACATCAAGTGAGACTCTTGGTCTGGCTAGGACACAATTATCTGCAGTGCACAGACTGGCAATGGCTGTCCAGCTTCTCAGATAGGGTCTCTCCCAGCTCTATCTGGATATACTGCCAGGGCAGGGCTTTTCAAACTGGGGTGTCGCAATGCCCCAGCCTGTGGGTCCTGGCCTGTTTCCCCTTAAGGGGCGGGGGCAGCCAGGAGGCAGGGAGGAGGTAGTGACATGATCCCCAGGATCATCGCTCCACTTCTGAAGCTGCGGGGAGACCTGCAGAACATCGTGCAGGGCTCCCTGCACCCCCTGGAGGCTGCAGGAGGCTCGGGTAAGTGGACCAAACCCCTGCAGCCCCCCTGAGCGGAGCGATCCTAGGGATCACACCGCTGCCTTCCCCCTACCCCCGCCCCCGCAAGAACTTAGAGCAGCTCAAACTCTCCCTGAGAGTTTGAAAACCGCTGTGCCGGGGGATAGTACCTGGGACTTTCTCCACACGAAAAACTGCTGTTCTGAGGGGAGCAACAGCTCCTGCCTACAGCAACCCAAGAAGGTTATATATGAAGAACTATTAAACCTCAAGATTTGTCTAATCTGCCAGTGACTCCATGTGGACATTTCTAACCTAGACTTCAAACTTCCTCATACCTTTGGAAGAGCACATGAGATGCAATTCAAATTTATGGAATTTACTGCTTTTAGATGTCAAGACAGCCACTGCTTTAGATGGCTTTATGAGGAGATCAGACATCTTCATGGAAGAGGCTATATCTACTGGCCATCACAGCTACATGGAACCTCCAGATTCAGGTGCAGTATACCTCTGAATACAGTTGAAGGGAGCCACAGGAAAGGGCTACTGCCTTCATCTCCTGCTTATGGGCTACCCAGAGGCAACTGCTTGACCACTGCAAGACACAAGAAGCTGGATTAGATGAGCTGTGGGCCCAATCCAGAATGACTCTACATGAGTAACATCAGAGGAATTCATGACACTTTGAGTCCTGATCCAAGACACAGGTGGGCTGCAAAGAACTCAATAATTCCCTGGAGGTCAAACAAGGTCATCAAGCCCACCTTTCAGTTCACAATACGCAGACCTATATAGGTATATTAAAAGAGGACACAAGCACCATTTCAAGAAAGGAATGTCAGCCTGTTTTGATAAAGATCCCATTTCCTGCTCTGCAGGATGGAATGCGTTACATAAACCCACTACATTCGTCAACAAATTCCTCAAACAGAGGATGGACATGCACCGGCAACACCAGGAGGGAAAAAATGAATCTGGGGAATTGTGACAAGGTTGGGAGGAACGCTGCCTCTTGGCTACATCTCAAGCCAGGAGTGCCCTTGGACCCTGAGCTCAGCAGGTAGTGCTGGGTCAGCACCATTCTGGAATCCTGCAGTAGAGTCAGGGCCACGGCTCGGTTTCCTTTCCGGAGCCCTCTCTGTGGAATGTCTTTTGCTGTGATGCCCAAGTGGAGAGATCTATTCTTGCCTTTGGACAGCAGGGAAAGACCAGGGAATGGTTGAAGCAGTTTTTCCACTGAGCCACAGTCCCCCAAAACAGATCACTGTTGCCATTTTCTTCCTGGTTTGCTTTTGCCTGTTATTAAGCTGCTGTGCATAAAAGTAACATCAATTATTTGCATTCATTTTTATCTATTACATGTTTTACTCACTTCTCAGCCCATCCCCAAAGACCATTAATAACCATTAAAGAAAAATATTATGCGGAGGGATTCACTCCATATTTATTCATTTATTTAAATACTTGCTACTTCAAATCTTGGAATTAATTTAAATACTTCTTTTCTGTCTTTAAATAGATCCCCTAGATGGTTCACAATGCAGTTCAAAAAAACCAACCATAAAACATCCCCGTACCTTCAACAAAAACAATCCCGTCACCCAGAGTAAGAGATCAGGATCATGCAAATTTATCTCCATTTTGTGTTCTACTATTTATCTAGCTTAGTCCTTCCATGCCTCAGATCTCTCCTAGTGGCATTTGAATCCATTTCCATTGGGTCTGGAGTGGATTCACCTAATGCACTGGTTCCCTACCTGTGGTCTGTGGACCACAGGTGATCCACAAAACCCTGAGAAGTGGTCCACAATGTCTCGGGGGGGGGGGGAATCATGTTTGATCACTTCTAGTGTCTCGCCGAGCAAGAAATATCTCCCACGGACTACCAAAGAGGGCAGAGAACAGACCACCTGCAGTCACAGCCACTGAAGTGTCAGCTGTGGCTGTGGAAGTCCATTCTCCATCCTCTTTAGTAGTCCACGGGTGAGACCCAGGAGATGGGCCGCCAGAGTGGGCGGTGACCAGACTGCTCACAGCCACAAGTGGTCCACAATGATTCAAATTTTTGCCTCTGCAGACTCCTAAAGGTTGGGAACCACTGATCTAAAGGGACTGGAGGGAAGCCTTGTGGTTCATATCATTAGCATTGGAGAAAACCAACCAGCCGTATGAAACCTACACCCACAGAGCCAACAGCTTCACATCCATAAGCCAACAGGCTGGTTAAACAAGCTGTGGTAGGTGTCGCTGCCTTTTTGCTTCCAAACCTTGAAATATTTTGGATTTGGGGCATTCCACTTTATGTTAGATAAACCCATGAAGATGACTCACATTTTTGGTTTATATATTTAAGAAGTTTCTAGATCTATAAATGCAATGGGGGTTCCTGGCATTGTTCTGTCCATTTGCTTTGTAACTATGAACATATACAAAGATGCCTGATCTTGAGTTATCCCACCTAGGAGTATTGTCTATGTTGTTGGCATCCTTCAGTCTCGAAAGACTATGGTGTCACGCTCTGAATGGTGGTTCTGGAACAGAGTGTCCTCTCCAGAGCGCAAAGCCTGGGTAAAGTAGGTATGGAGGATAGGCTGTTCCCCATGCAGCAAATCCCCCCTCTCCACGTCGCTGAAATGGTCCAATGGAAAGGCAGAGGCCAATACGGTTGGTTCCAGCGGCGTTGCAGGAGTTGCCAGAACGTGACTGTGTTCAGCCATGAACTGCCTCAGGGACTCCGGCTCCGGATTTTGCCTCAAGGTTGACTCCTGAAGCCTTTTCCATAACTGGATGTAGCCACAAGGCAGTGGAGGTTTGGGATCAGAGTTTTCCTTCTCTCAGATGAGCTGCCTTCCCAGGCTAACGAGTCCCATCTACCCGGTGGCTGTTTAGTCACCTCTTACGACAAGTACAGCCAAACTGAGGGCCTATTTATTCATTTATTTAAATACTTGCTACTTCAAATCTTGGAATTAATTTAAATACTTCTTTTCTGTCTTGAAATAGATCCCCTAGATGGTTCACAATGCAGTTCAAAAAAACCAGCCATAACACATCCCCGTACCTTCAACAAAAACAGGGGTATTGGGGGCTCTATTGATTGTCTATATGCCATCTTCTTTCCAGGATTTTCAACAGGGAGCTTTTTCAGAAGTACTGAGCTAACTGGCATGTACACCGTGTATGGCTGTCAGATCAACAGTGATTAAACATCTTCCCAGGCTCTGTTTCAAATGAACAGTATCGCAAACATTTGCTGGAAATTGGGCCTGGTCCATACATACAGCAGAAGGTGGCATGAAGGAGGTGGTAAAACTCTGTGATGGCAAGCTGGACTGTGCCACATCAAAGAGCAGGTGTGTGTTTGTATTTCTGAACACTTCCCTGCATCTTCAAAAGCTCTGTGCAAGTAGAAAACTAGCACAGCAGGAAGGGGGCTAGACTAACACATTTCTCCCCGCCCCCCCCATGCAACAGCTGTCTACTTGCAGGAAGTTTTAGTCAAAGAGCAATCAAAAGCCACATTGCTTGCCTGCAAACTGAAGTGCTACAATCCACCCTGACATCTCAGAATTCTACCACCTTGTTCCGCAGCAGGTGAAGACCAGTCCCACTTTCCAAACCACCGCCGATAATGAATTTAGCAACCCACAGGTTAAAAAGCAGATCTGTAACTTCATTTAAGTATGTTCAAAGGAAATAATCACATATTCTCCCCCATTTAGTCCTGCATCCACTTTCCTTGTCTTGATGTCTCCCTTATGAAGATCTCTAGATTGTGAGCGCCTTGGGGCAGGGGCCTAGCCTTTTATTCTTTATATAGTGCCCTGCACATAGATGGTGCTCCACAACCACTAAAGACAGAGACTCAACATGGTATAGCAGTTAGAGCAGTGATTTTCAAACTTTTTCATCACACAACACATTGACAAGGCACTAAAACTGTCAAGGCACACCTTCGGTTTTTTGACAATTGAGAAGGCATACCATGCTGTTGGTAGGGGGCTCATTGCCCTACTAAAAAATGATCCTCCCCAAACTCCCACAGGACACCAGTGTGCCATGGCACACTGATTGAAAATCACTGAGTTAGAGTGTCTGACAAGATCTTGGAAGATCTAGGCCAGGGGTTGGCAACCTGCGGCTCTAGAGCCGCATGCGGCTCTTTCAGCTGTCTGCTGCGGCTCCTCCCGGTGAAAGTGGCAAAGGGGGTAACAGGAGGCAGCTGTGTTGGGAGGGCAGGCTGCTTCCCTCTGCCCCCTGAGCTCACTGCCCTCCTCTCCCTTCACCCCCACCTGCCCTGCATTGGTTTCCCTTTTCAATTTTGCCCGCTCTGCAGGCTTAAGCTCCCTGTTTTTCCCTTCCCCAACTCTCCAGCAGGACGCCCTCCTCCTCAGCCATTGCGAGCCCTTGCAGGTCCCCACTCAGTGCAAGGAGAGGCTTTTCCTCCACAGCTGAGGAGACATCCTGTGTGTCTACTCAGTAGTAAGCCCCATTACAGTGGATGAAGCTTACTCCCAGGAAAGGGTGCCTGGGATGGCAGCCTTGGAGCCTGCTCAAGGCCAAGCGCAAGGACGGGTGAGTGGGAGCCTGCGCAGGTCTGTTCGAGATGTAGTCCCTGGGCTACTCCCAGGAAGGTGTGGAGGGCTGTAGCCTCAGCCCCCTCCTGTGCAGGTCTACTCACAAGTAAGCTGTAGTCAGTGGGGCTTCCTCCCAGGAAGGTGTGGAGGGCTGTAGCCTCAGCCTCCTTCTGTGCAGGTCTATTCACAAGTAAGCCCTGCTGTAGTCAGTGGGGCTTCCTCCCAGGAAGGTGTGGAGGGCTGCAGCCTCAGCCCCCTCCTATGCAGGTCTACTCATAAGTAGTCAGTGAGGCTTCCTCCCAGGAAAGTGTGAAGAGGACTGCAACCTGAGAGCTCCAACCAACTTTTCTGCTCAGAAGTCCCATTGTAGTCAATGGGGCTTACTCCCAGGATAGTGTGGAGAGGGTTGCAGCCTGAGTGAGGGAGAACAGGCAGGCAGGGCAGAAGCTGGCCTGTGGCTGCCCTGCTCTGGCTTCTCCTCTTCCCCACCTCTGGAGTCTGTGTCCTTTTTTCCTTCCAGCAGGGTGCCTCTGGAAGGTGGGGGGAGTTCTTTAGTATCCATGTAAGATAAGCAGATGTCATAACCATCATATGTATTGGAATCCTGGAAGATCTGGTGA
Organism: Tiliqua scincoides; assembly: GCF_035046505.1. Taxonomy (NCBI): domain Eukaryota; kingdom Metazoa; phylum Chordata; class Lepidosauria; order Squamata; family Scincidae; genus Tiliqua; species Tiliqua scincoides. The sequence goes on from NC_089828.1 coordinate 53,286,916, forward strand.
GGAGGTAGATGTGGTGTCAGCAGTGGCCCCTTTAAGGGTAAGGCCTGGGCATCCAGCAGAGGGTGCTGCACAGCTGCAGCCACTTGAAGGCAATGGGGCCCTTTGGGATATAAGGAGCACCTGAGGCAGGAAGGGGTGTGTGGGATGGAGCAGGAGTGCAGGTTGGAGAGGAGACTGACTTGGCTTATTTACTTTGACATTCTGACTGATTTGACTACTTTGGAATCGGACCTTGAACTATGACTTGGCTTATTGACTTTGGACTCTGCCCTGGATATTCTGACTGACTTTGTGACTAATGGACTGCTGGAGACACTGGAGTTTGGTGTGTGGCTGCTGTGCCCAAGACCTGCTGATGACCCAGGGTCTGCTGTAGTGGTGGGAAGCTGATGGCAGGAGAGAGAACCTCTGCAGGTTGAACAGGTGAGCTACTCTGGAGGTGGGGTCCAGCAGGACTGCAGGGCAGAACCAGGGTCATTTGTTGGGGGAAAGAAGGGAAGCTAATTTGCTTAAAGTGGGCATAATTCTCCAGGCAGAGAATGGCCTTGGAATCAGGCAAAACATCATAGAGGACCGGGCGTCTGAAAACACAGGACAAGAATGTATGATAAAACTAACTAAAAGCTACAAGAGGGGGTTACATTATAAAAATGGGACCTATACGAGCATAAAGGTAAAAAACAAACTATATATGCAGTGTTATCTTCATTTTAGATGTCAAAAGGGTTTTGTGGCTCCTGAGGGGTTTTTTCCTCCGGAAAATGGGTCCAAATGGCTCTTTGAGTGTTTAAGGTTGCTGACCCCTGATCTAGGCTGAAATACTCAGTTGGCCAAGAATCTCACTGGATGAGCTTGGGTCATCATCATGGCGACTTACCTCACATGAAGATACGGGCAGGATCAAAATGTGAAGTTTAATAATAATATTTCAACGGCATCCACTTCCTTTGAAATGATTTAGTGCATGCACAGGCATGAAACAAAACCACAAAAAACAAACAAACACAAAAGACACTTGGAAGTTGCCACAGCTTTTCCATCCAACAAATCGTCATTCCCCTTTTCCGGGCACAGGTGAATTTCCACCAGACAACCTGAGAGGCTGTGCGGAATAAGGGCTCCCGGCCCACTTCCGAAACAGAGCGCTCTCTCCAAAAACAAAATCTGGAGGATGTTAAACAGCCATCCGCCTCAATATGGCTTTCTTCACAACATTAACTGATAGAACCTTGCGCGATGTACCATTTCCCTCTAATCCTAGCCAATATGTGACAGCTTTATGTAAATAAAGCATAGCTGAGTTATTATATCAGACAGGCTGGGGGCGGAGGGTGGGAAGAAAGAGAGAGAAGCATTCCTTTCTAGCAACCTTATTTTTTAAAAAAAGAGTCTTTCAAGTTCTGCAGAAGACAGGGGGCCTGATCGAAACAGGTCCATCAATCAGCAATGGCCCAAATTATCAGATCCTTGCAACCTTATCCTCCCCCACCCCCACCAGGCACTGGGTTCCTGAAGTAGGGGCCAGCAAAACCACAGACCACCAAGATCCTTGGATCTGCATAATTACCTGCCAAAAAAAAAAAGTAACTGCTTACTGTGCTGCTCACAGTTTGTTCAAATGCAGAAGTGCAGGACTTTGGGTTTGTTTTAAAGGGACCATGCGAATGAAGGTGCTTCCTCATTTGCAGACGGTCCCTTTAAATCAAACCAGAATCCTGCACTTCTATGTTTGAAGAAACTGCACCTGGAGGAAGGTAAGGAGGTGGGTGATCCACTTTCTTTTAAAGGCAAAAAGTGGAATCGGTGCAGGCTGCATCCCAAAACACTGCAGGAAGGCGTTGGCAGAAGCAGACCCAAATCTGCTACCTCTCAACCCCCCACCCCCACATCTGCTGCTGATGCAACCTCCCTCACCTAATGGATGGGTTGCACCTGGAGTGTGTGCTTTAAACCAGCTGGCAGAATTTTCTGGGGAATGTTGGTATGTAGGGTTTTTCCTTTTAAAGGCCACAAAGTTGAGCTGCTTCTTTCCTGCCTGTATAAGTTTGCTTCAGCAATCACTAGGACTTTAAAAAAAAAGAAGAAGCTTGCATGTAAACTTTCTCCCTAGGAAAGTCAAAATCATATCATTCACTGAGCACACATGCTTGAACTATGCAATCCATCCATCTGCAACTAAGGCAGGGTATGGGGAGCAAATTTGTGGGATCTACCGAATGATCCTTTTTTTTAAACCAGAAGCTCACAATCCAATACAGCCACCCAGAAAACGGTGGGTGGGGGTGGGAGTAAGCCAATTATGTGTTTTACTCTTTAACTTGGAATAACCTACATATACAATACAAGTACAACAGGTCAGGGATTCCAACAGAACATCCTATACCTCACCAGCAAAGCTGCACATAGACCCGGTCAAAAGCAACCAATTAAAACTCCCTTACACGGTGAGAAACACCAAGACTGGGAAATGCTTAATTGTCCATCCATAAACCTTTATTGGCATTAAAAATACTTAATTTATACACCACTTTTCTATGAGGATCCTTAATACCAGCAACTGAACTGACCAAAAGGAAACAGAAACCTTTCACTATGAGTTGTTCTCCTGCCAGAGTCCATCAAGTTGTACCCTGGCACAGGGACAAGTATATTCAAAAATCTGAAACTGGTAATTCTAATCCCCACCCACGATGAACTCTCAGAGAAGGAAAGAATGGTATGCAGCATGGCTGAGCTGCAGAAGAACATAAAAGAAGTCCTGCTGGGTCAAGCCAGAAGGTCTATCTAAGTCTAGCATCCTGTCTCTCACAGTGGTGAACAGGACTCCTCCAGGATATCCACGAGCAAGGCAGAAGGGCAAACACCCTCCCTCAGTGTTGCTCTCCAGTAACCGGTATTCAGAGAGATACAGCCTCAGAATGTGGAGGTTTTATTAGGCATACAGCCTTTGAAAGGCCGACTCTCCTCAATGGATCTGTCCAATTCCCCTTTAAAAAGGAATCTAGGCTTGTAGCCATTTCCGTATCTCTATGGAGAGCCAAGGACCTGGAGGCTGTTGAACATATACCCCATCTTCAAGGCTTGTTTTGCACAATTTCTCCTCTTGGGACAAGCAGCAGTTTTGCTTTGGCCTCATTTTTGGCAAATTGCCTTGAATAAAACCTAATCTTATGTACTCTCACCAATGAGCCATGTTCAAGCAACATAGCAGATGTAAAGGCAAACAACTTGAGCTGACCCTTGGAAAAAAAAATCTTGATAAGACGCAGATTTTTTTTTTAGGCCATCAATCTGAGCTGTTTCTTTCATGCCCATTTTCAAGTTTGTCCCTCTGTAATCATGAGGACTAGACACACTTTTAAAAATGAAAGCTTAGATTATCATCTCACAAGTGGCTGGTGTAGTGACTAAGAGACTGAATCAGGACTACCCTGTTTAATTCTCACCTCTGCCATGAACTCATTAACAGTGAAATTCTACACCATGTCTACTCAGAAGGTAGTCCCACTAAGTGCAAACGGAATTATTCCCAGGTAAATACAAATAAGATTGTGGCCTAAGACAAGCTAGTTCCTCTGGGCCTCATATCTGAGGTTGTTCCATAACTCCAAACTGTAACAACTCAGCTGTACATGTATAGGTAGATGTGGACAAAGCTATGGGGTGCAAAATACAACTGGGTTCTGTTTCCTGTGCCACTATTTTCCTTCTGCTCTGGTTGGCTGGCAGACCTCAAAGTTCCAGGAAAAAGCAAAGTAGCTCCTGAAAGCAAGAAGTCTGGCCATGATCAAAACAGGAAGCCCCCAATTCACGGCCCCTACCATGAACACACTCTGACTTTGGGCAAGTCACTCTCAGCCTCAGATTTTCCATCTGCAAAATAAGCATTAGACTGTTGAGAATCACAATAACGCATAAAAAGTTATATGAACACTGTAAATTTCTACACAAATACAAGTTATTATTCTTATTCTAGGTGAAGCAGGGAGTTGCGAGCCTCTCAGCTCCATCATTCAATGCCCAACAACACAGTGGGTGCACAGCTGCCCCAGTTATTTTTTACAGCAACATCTACATACACGACACTATAAAGAGGATGAGAGGTTAAATCTCTCCCCCAAAGGGCCTACAATTCAGAAAGGGACACAAGGAAAATACTGGTGATGGGGGGGGCAGACTGAGGATCAACACATTACATCCTAAAATCACAGAACATTAAGCTTGAAAAGGACCTTAGATGTCACGACAACATACTTGGAGAACTCAAGCTACAGAGCATTGCTAGCTGGTTCAACTTTGGGCAAGAGAAAAAGGAAGGGCTGCTTGTTGCGCCAGGAGCTTCGGTGACACCACCACCAAGTCAGGGCTGGAGGGAACATTGCTCCTTCAGCACTTTAACAGGCCAGGTGCAAAGCAGCTTGCGTTTTTACTTTTACGGAACATTAGCCATCGTCAGCAGGAATAATTCCTTTTCCCTTCACGGGGCTTGTGTGCACATTAAGTGGATGGCAGCTAAGAGTTGCAACCTATTTTCTTTTCTAAACAATACTCAGAATGTAGATTTAACAACTCCCTTCCCCTCTTTTAGCCCCTGCTACCTAGACAAAGACGCATCCTTAAGCGAGGGCGGAGGGTCAGTTGTTCCAGTTAAGCCATTTCTACCCAACATTGCATATACACAACAGGGATCAAATGTGTACACCTGTGGGCTGGGCCGAAACGGGTTAAATTCAGCATTGTGCCCCTTCCAGTGAATGTTGATGGCATCTCCCGTGTGGAATCGTCTTCTTATTATTTTCAAAATGTACACTACTTTAAGAATATTTTTGTCAGATATAAATATTTTCAGGTCTTACTATTGAGGATTCGCAATGTCACTCCTTGATGGTAATGGAATTTAAGCAAACAGTGTTTTTAAACAGTGGTCTGTTCTTAAAATCTCCTGTCTCCACCCAAAAGGATTTTATAAATTGCAGCTTGGTCTTTATCAGATTGCCTTCTCATGGGGTCAGGAAACTGGCTCCCCAAGTCAAAAAGAGGACACTGTGGTTTGCAAAAAGTTTTGACATGTATGCAGTCTCTCTCACTCACTCACTCACTCACACACAGAGCAAAAGGGGGAAAAAGTCATGCAGCTTTATTACAAGGAACTTACGCTAACTAGTCTCTGCCTATAAGCTAAGTGTGAGAAATAGGACTGGATAATATTAAAGTAGGCAGATGGTCAGAGGTCCTGAGTTGTATTTTGGTTTGATTTTCAAAAGAGCACACATCTGTTGTTCTTCACCCGTCTCTAAATGGATCTGCGCGTACAACATGCTACAAAATGCTGAGAAGCAGCAAAGACGGACATCCAGATCCAGCACCAGAGTAACCTAAATCCTACATTTGAATTACTCTGCTAGGAACCCCAGGTAACTTAGCAGAAGTTTTGTGGTTAGGACTTGGGGGGGGGGGGAAATGGAAGACAGAAAGGACAGGGAAGGCTCAAGGCTCTGATATGCTCAAGAAAAAAAGAGGTCAAGGGCAGCAAACATTGGAGAAGGCAAAAAACAGTGCCAGAAGTTAGAGTCCCTCCTTCTGCCCATCGGCTTGTTAGCCAGTGTTGGTCCATGACATTTCACTGCCTGGAGCAAAGCACCAGATGGTGCCCCCTCCTTCAGTTCAGCGGTGAAGCACCTACTTTGTTTGCAGAAGATCTCTGCGTCTATGGCATTTGACTTGATAGGAATAACCAAAACCTGGTGGGATGACTCTCATGGCTGGAATGCACAAATGGAAGGCTATCAGGAAGAACAGATGTGGATAAAGGGGAGGGGTGATCGTACTCACCAGGCTCACTGCCCGGGAGGAGGTCCATCAAAGGGGTGACGTGCTGGTTGCCATTCCTTCATTCTTTATTTGGAAAGTAAAAGGGCAAGAAGCAAGGTCCTCTTTCACCTGCTTTCCTCTGCAAGCTGTGGGGTGCAGACCCTGGAAAATCTGCTACCTGGAGCAGCCTGCTTAATGGTGGCTGCATTTGTTACTACTCAGATGTTTGTAAGATTCTGTGAATGTACAGAACAGACCCAACCCAGTTCTTTAGGAATACCTCCCTCCCCGCACTTGGACACATGCAGCAACCCACCAGTGCAGTACCACATTCAGAAACGTGGGCAGAGTTCACAGGCCCAAGCACCACAACAACCCTAGCAGGTGTTATGCGCAACCTCCTGATTTTAGAAATGGGTTATGTCAGAATGCCAGATGCAAGGGAGGGCACCAGGATGCATGTCTCTTGTTATCTGGTGTGCTCCCTGGGGCATTTGGTGGGCCGCTATGAGATACAGGAAGCTGGACTAGATGGGCCTATGGCCTGATCCAGTGGGGCTCTTCTTATGTTCTTAACTACAATTCCCAGGAAGCCTTGTAGGTCTCTTGTTACCTGGTGTGCTCCCTGGGGCATTTGGTGGGCCGCTGTGAGATACAGGAAGCTGGACTAGATGGGCCTATGGCCTGATCCAGTGGGGCTGTTCTTATGCTTTCCAGTGCCTATTTTTAAAATCAAGGCAAGCACTGAGTAAAGAGAAGTCGGATGTTCTTTTTAAATAAAAGCAGACTTCACAAAAGCAATAATAAAAATCAACTGAAAAGTAATGACTACAAAGTATGACTACTATAACCACAAAATCATAACTGAACTGTATTAATTTAGCATTACCATCCTTCACTGCCAATAAGGGACACATCAACAGCAAGTTTTAATGACTAACCAGAAGTACAGAATGGCTTGTGTCACCATGTTAACAGAGCACTACTTGCAGAAATATAGCCCACCTGCCAGCAAAGGTATCTCTTAAAATATGGCAACATAAAATCTCCATGCTTTGGGCTTTAGCCTTTGGGAATATTGCCTGAATTACTGAAGATACTTGAATACCTGGACCACTTCTAACAGCTCATCTTTGAGCACGGACCAGATTTTCAAACATTAGCACAAACTGTGCACCAGCCCTCAACCCATCCAACAAGGATCCCAAAGCCCTTCAGCCAAGACCGGGGATGTCACACATAAGGCCTGCAGGCCGTATGCAGCCCCTGGAAGCAATTTATCCAGCCCCCATTATAATTGGACTTCCCCAGCTTCGTAATTGGGCCGTCTCATATCTTGAAAATATGAACAAGATTCGCACATTTTCTCTTCTGTCATTTAAAGCATGAGTTTCTATGCGAGAACCAAGTACTTATTCCTGGCCATCATCTGCTTAACGATGTCACTTTCTGCTTAATGATGTCACTTCCAGCCCTCAGCAGACACTAGGAATGCTGACCTTGACCCATTGTATGAAATGAGTTTGACATCCCTGGTCTAGACGGTCTATTTCTGGATACAGATGGGAAACTCCCAGCAGACTCCTCTAAGAAGAGAAGCTCAGAACTTTCAAGAGAGCAGTCTGTTTCCTTCAGGCCCCACCAGAGAAGGAGCAATTCAACATCATCAGTGCATAGCAGTGAACCCACAAGTTACCCCTTTGCAATGCTGCTTGAGAGGCAGAGCTCTGGCAGTTGGCTGGCCCTGCAGGTGGAATACAATGGAGCTTTCCCAAGTCTTGCACTATGAGAATCCAACCAGTTGTTGGTACCAGTGTTTGTCTTGTTACCTGCTCCTTTCGCAGAGCTTGTCCAGACCCGGACAGGCTCTCAGGCCAGCTGGAACAGGAGAGCATCCAAACTGAACAAGTAATTTCCGATTCCGTTACAGAGGAAATACTCTGTCATTGCACAGTGTGACTTTGGACAGAGTTTCAGCCTTCCCGAGACTCAGATACTTGTAGTAAGACAGGCAAAATACCAGTCAGAATAAACACTACAGGCCTGGTTCGGGAAAGAACTGCAAGAGCTCACTGTTTGTGTAGTATGCGAGGTCTCTCCTTGAGTGAAGTGTGCAAAATCAAGTGCAACCTTGACAAGGGGGAAAAGAGGATTCCTTTTTTCCTGCTGTTAACAAGGCAGCAAGAAAACCAGGCAGAAGCAAAAGTGCCACAGGAATTGATGGGAAACCACCAGGGCCAAAGATGCGACAAATCGCATTTTCTGGCTGCACTCGGGCAGTCTGAACCTCAGTTCTAGTCTGGTGATTGTGCCACACACACCCCAGCAATTATTCCTCTCTATTCAGAGACTGGTTCATACTGCTAATCGCCAAAAACCACAGGGCAACTGCCTTAACAGTGCCAGAGGGTGGTGTGAATTGCCACACTATTGGCTGGGGAAGAGCTGCAGGCCCACTGCCCTCAGAAGGGCCAACTCTTCTGTTGATCCCTGGGATCACCTCTGTGCAATAGTGGCAGTCGCCCTCTTGAGCTTCATGAAGGTAGGACTAGGCCTACAGAGAGCAGTTTACCCTGAAACGCCCCTCTTAGCTGCATGTGCCATTTGTTTAACCAGAGTTAGCACTGTCTGCGCTCACTCTATTGCCTGCAACAGGGTAGAATGTCATCAATTTTAACCTGACAGTGGATTTTAAAGGGTGTTTGTTTAATGCATTATTGGATACAGTACTGTTGTGGATTTCATATATTGGAGCTGACATAACCAAAGCCTGGGCTTTAACTCCTTGCGGTATTTCATTCTCTCCGCAACTAATGTTATTCATCCAAATTTGAAGTGACTAGATTACTGTAAACTAGCGCATTCCCATTTTCTCCCTGAAAAGATGGGGGTGGCATCTGATTCCATGAAACAAACTTCATTCAGTCCAACCAAGTGACCTAGAGTAACCTCACATTCAACCTACCAGAAAGAACACAACTGGGGTCTAGGGTAGACAGCAATCTCTCACGTGCAGGTACTCCCAGTCAAAAGAAGGCCAAACAAAAGAACAGAGAGCAGACGGCCCAGCAAGAAGGAGCTCAGTGTGGAGCCCATGCTTTGCATATAAAACGTTCCAGGCTCCAACAGTACCAACAACATTAAGAAAAGCCCTGTCACAAACAGAGGCCCACTTAGGCAGTTTCCCACAGTGGCCAAGTTAATGGATTTGGGAAATTCACAAGCAGGGCATAAAGATAACAGCACTCCCCTTCTGCAACCCCCCCTCCCGCATCTGGTACTCAGAGGTACATCCGGAGTACATGGAGATTCCATTCCTAAATACTGTGACATTGCCTAATGACAAACCAGTGTTAGCGGATCAGGCCAAACCCCTATCCAGTCTAGCATCCTGTTTCCCATTGTGGACACCCATTTGCTTCTGGGAAGCCCACAAGCATGGCACAAAGACAACAGCCCCCCCCCCGGGGTACTCCCCAGCACCTGGCATTTGGTGACATATTGCCTCCGAAACCTGTTGAAAGATCTCAGGTAGCAAGTATGGGAAAGGCCCGAAGAATCATATGTTGCTAGACAGAACTGACAACGCTGGAGCCATCAGCATGGCCAGTTTAAGATGAATCCGTAACAGCTAAAAGAACTCATGGCATGGGCAACCAGATGGCATAACCTAAACTTTGGAAGCTAAAAAGTTTGACACACTCTCTACAGAAAGGATGCAAGCAGTCCCTTTTTTTTTTCCAGTGGGATCTCAAGATCTCTGCTGGTGAACATGCTACCCATGCAACCAGGCTATGTTGCCAAGAAGTTCCAGCAGAGAATGAACAAGATCCTGACAACAGACAGTGGGTTGAGGTAGGGTGAAGGAGCCCTTTGCACCTAGACTGCTTCCATCGCTTTGGAGAGTGCCAGTTCATCACGGAGAGTTAGAGATTGCCAGCCTAAGCAGTTCTGTTGTCACAGCTTTTTCATTTGTAGCCCTAAAGACACAGAGTAGCAGAAAGTCAATAAAATTTATTAGGAAAGGAAATACGTTCGCTGAAAGAGTGAAGGCTTTATGAGAACCATGCGTAGCGGCCCCGAGGTAGGACGCAGGCAGGTATTTGATCCGGACACATCCTGTGCAAAGTTAACAGGATTGAGCTGAAAGACTTTCCCACTGCCCTTTTGTAAATACCTGCTGAGTAAGTGTGAAGATAAGACAAGTATTAGATTACGCTGGTTCCTGATGCATGAAGGACTTTTTTTTTTTTAATGTGCAAAGTTCTGGAAGAAAAATAATTTATATTAAAAAATGAACAATTGCCACAGCCAGTTTCACAAAAAAGGCTCAGGTGCAAAGTGAGAGTGTTGTTTATTAGCAGGGGAAAATTTATCTAGGTTTCCCACAGCTGGAAAGAAAAGGAGGTTAGCTAGATTTCCTGTTTAATTTTTTTCTCTGTCTTCTTCCTGCCCTTAGCCAGACTTGCATATTAAAATTATGTTTTCCACCTCAGTGTAGTCTGAGGGGGCTTACGCTCGGGGTGGTGGTGGTTATCAAATATTTGGGGTACACCCCACTTGTTTTAAGTCACGAAATTTTTGGTATGACAGGGGCACGCTTGCATGGGATTATAGTGATCTAAGACAGGAAACATGAATACCCAGAACATGGTCTAAATAGGCAGCCACCCTGCTGAAGTTAAGCAGGCCTGAGTTTGATCAGTATTTGAATGGGAGAGCAACTGGGAAGCCTACGTGCCCCACCTTGAGTAGGACATACACATATAGAAAACAAAACATTAATTCAAAGAGGTGGAGAATCAAGGATCAGCTAATAGGAAGTCAATAGGAATGCACACCTCAGTTCATTCGCTCACAGATTTAATGGGAAGAAACTCTGAAGAGGTTTTGTGTAACAGTGTGCTACTATGTTTACCATTATTTATTACATCCAGACATTTTTATTCTGAAAATACTACTTGCCAATAAGCATGCTGTGAGTTTCAACCGGCTTCCATCTCTCTTTTTATGAAAAACCAACCCTTCCTCTAGACCAGGGATTCATAGCTGGGTGTATCTGTACTCCTTGGTGCTAACGGAACCAAATGATGGGGTACAAGACTCAATCCCTGAACAATTAAACTGTTAGATTAGATTATTAACTATTACCAGTACATAAGAATAGCCGTCGTGAATATGTACATGTTAGCCTTGGTTAGCATGTGGAGCCTGAACCAAACTAAGTCAGTAATGGAGAAGTGGCTTGAATGTGAGTAAACAAACAAAAAGTTTGTTGTCTCTCCTTTGCTGGCCCGAAAGGACAGGCAACAAGAATTACAACTCATTGGAATGTTAGCACCTCTGCAGACAGAAAGGCGCCTTATCAAGCTGACGAAGTGCAGCTGTGGATCTCGAGTTGGGAGGGGTAAGAACTAAGAGGGCTAGCAACCAGGCCCACTTCGAGAAGGTTCTGTCCTCAAAAGTTTCTGATTGGACAGTCTAATAAGTATGAAGTCACCTCAGTATAAGGTGAGATATAAGAAGTATAATAATGAGGCCCAAAGGATGTGTCCGGTCCCTTCTTGGACAGAGGTTTTGGGTGCAACATCCTACACGCGCTGAGCTCCATTGTCCAACATGGGCATCTGGCCTCACAGGTAGCCTGGAACTAAAAGATCTACAAGAAGCTGACCCAGGTGAGAGTTAGGGATTAATAGAGATAGCCAGCTAGCTTTGTTATTTTATTGCTGATATGTTTCCTAGATGTTTCTGCCTCTAGCATTTGCTGCCTTATGTAACCTTATGTAACCTTATGCATTTAATAAACTAAAATCTCTTTTACTAAGTTGTTTCATTGTCTGTTGGGGACAAAGGTTCAGAATCCTGCCTAGCCATTCAGCAAGCTACCAAGTGCTCATTGAGGACTGAAGCTTTAATTGGAGAAAGCGCTAAGTGCCTGCAAGAGATAGAATTAAGCCTAGAGGGTCTCAGTGTCCCGGCACTAAGACACTGGCACGTACAGGGTGGTGGCAGTACTACTGAACAGGGGGCCTTGAGGGCTTTAGGGTTCGAGAACCAAGAAAACTGAGCACCCCAAAAAACCCCTAAGTTTGCGACAATAGCTGGATCAGGCCAAGTGCCCATCTAGTCCAGCTTCCTGTATTTCACAGTGGCCCATCAAATGCCTCAGGGAGCACACAAGACAACCAAGATACAAATCAAGGTGTTCTGTTCCTAGCTATCCATATGTAACCTAAAGCCAAGCCACTGACATTTTTTGAAGTCATACTCGTACGTAACTGGTCTGGTGATGAAGATGATTTCGACAGTTTGGCAAAGAGGGTATGGGGACACACGGGCAAAACCATTGGGGGTCTGTAATTGTAAAAAGATTAAGAATTCCTGCTCTGGACAACTACTTAGGATGGCATACCTCAGTGGGCAGAACTTTGGGTGCAGTAGGAGATGAAAGAGACTGGCCCTTCCCAGTGTATCACTGAAACATAGGTTTCTTCTGCTGTGAAAGAGCAGTGCCAAAAGGACTGAGTGTCAGAGGGTGCAATCCTAACCCCTTATGTCAGTGCTTTCCAGCACTGACATAAGGGCAATGCAGCTCTGAGGTAAGGGAACAAACACTCCCTTACTTTGAGGAGGCCTCCATGAGTGACACCCAATTGCAGGATACAGCACATGTCCCATTGGCACCGCTATGCCAGTGCTGGAAAGCACTGACATAAGGGGTTAGGATTGCGCCCTAAAGCTACATGGGGCAAGGAAGATTACAATGGGCAAAAGTGGCTGCAGAGTTGGACAGGTACAGTGTGCACCAAGTTCACCCCCAAATGACTCATGAACAGGCTTCACATCCTGCAACACTCAATCATAACTGTGCAAGCTTCTAAACCAGGGTGCCAAAAAAAGGGTCTTGCATGCAAGCCCCTTTTTTCGGCAGTACCCAAAAGCCGTGCCACAGCCACCACCTCCTTCCACTTCAGCGGCTTTTCTATCTCATTGCAGCACCATCCCAGCTTCTCTTGTGGAGAAGGAGAAGCCAGAATGGTGCAGCAGGGAGACCAAAAAGCCCTGCCACACCCACCACCACCACCTCCACCTCCAGTTGGCTAAGTGACTTCAGCGGCTCAGAACCAGAAGTAATCATGTCACCATCAAATACTTCCATGTCTGCGTGGTCGGGGATGATGCCAGGGTTGTGCTGCTCCCAGGCCAACAGACGTTGGACCACCCTGCTCTAAACATTAACCCATTTCTGCCCAGCCCACAGCTGTACACATTTGACCCCTGTTGCATACACGCAACGTTGGGCAGAAATGGCTTGACCATCAGAATGGTCTTTATGGTATTCAGGTGTCACTTGCTTTTGAGAAAGTGTCTCTCTTGATATCTCCAATCTGGTGGGAAAAATGAGTTTCCATGTCAGTGATGAAAAAGCTCATCATTTTGACAGATAATTTGCTGTTCATTTGAAAAACACAAAGGCAAAGTGCTTAGTCTAATTTTTAATTACCTTTAGCTAGAACTGGAGTAACATCGACGTCATTGTGGTACATAGCTATTTTTCTCCCCTCCTCTTTAATGGAATGCCCAGAGCCACCAGGAGTATTTTTATTTGAAACTCGATTCTTTCAGTTTCCTGTAACTATTTACGTCAGCCACGACCTTCGAAAGTCAGGGGCAGCAATTGTTATTACTATTGGCATATCTCCACTAAAAGGCATTAGCTACACAGCAGCAGCGTAGTCTTGGGAAAAGTCTCTTGAAAACCAAGAGGGGTTCTCAGCGCTTCAGGGACAAATGGGCAAGGGGGGAGCCACCAAGGGGACACCACTCTCTTTTGCATGCAGACAGTCTTCCCCAAATAGATCCAGCTGTGTGGCAAGGAGGTGGGAGAGAGTGCATTAAGAGAGATGTACTTCCCTAGCACTTTTGCCGGAAGTGCTGATGCGCTTCCACTGACAACTGCCCGGGCTGCTGCATGCAGCCCAGAGACAGGCAGAGTGAGAACATGGCTGGGATACAACACCAGCCAGGGTAGAAATGGCCTTCACAGAGTCAAGCTGCCTTGGTGCTATCCTTGTGTACGTCCTAAGTTCCTGTAAGCTGTTCTCATGAGACTGCATTCAGCAGGCAACAAAACATGAATGGACACGCTCTCCCTGCCTCACATGTAATGCGGTTGCAATTAATTCCAGCAAAGACAGACACAACATTCTCACAGCAGTGGGACCAAACTGGAAGCTGACTCATTGTATTCAACCCCAGATGTACATTTTCACGTCCTGGGGTGCACTCTGAAAACCTAGTCTAGTACGTTTGCAGTAGAAGCTGGTTGCACACGTTTTTCAAGAGACATGGAAGAGAATGGGCAACCCTGTGAACAATTTGTGCAATCAACCTTTTAAAAATCCCCCACCCCCAGAAGCACCAATGGTAAAAAGAGGAACAAAATAGGAAAGTGGAGAGCCATGAACCGGCAACTTCCTGGGCCCAGGAAGTTCAGACTCCATCATCACCATTCTGGTTCCCAGCATTCAAGTCCGTCCTACTCTTTAATGGTTCTTCAACAAATACTGTTTAGGCAGCAGCTGTCTGAAGAAAGGACTGCCATGGAGGTTGCTATCAGGGCTGCTTACGTATAACACAGTAGGCACATTGGGTTTGTTTTTAATAGGTTTCATGTCTATAAAAATGTCATTTTCTATTTCTTTTGGCCTCTTTTATCCCAGAGCCATTTAATTACTTGGTTTGTGAGCCCCTTGAGAACAGAAACATTTGCATTCAGAAACATTGCTGTAAGCTGCTCTGGACCCATGGGATCTAAGCAGGCTCCAAATCGACAAACTAGGCCAGGGGTGTCCAAAGTTTTTGGCTGGAGGGCCACATCATCTCTCTGACACTGTGTCAGGGGCCGGAGGGAAAAAAAGAATTAATTTACATTTAAAATTTGAATAAATTTGCATAAGTTTACATAAATGAATATATTAAAGATGAACTTATATGAATGAATGAAGGTCTTGCAATAGCTCAATGCCTATAAAAGGCCTTGCACAAAGCAAGGTTGACCTTTCCTTTGCTGTCTCTGCTGCATCACAGACATGAAACAGCAAGCAGTAGAGGGAGACCTCATCCCACAGCTCACGTGAGAGGTCAAACTGTAGTCCTCATGCTGAGAGCAGTTGCGTCGGGCCAGTGCGGGCTCCAGCAGATCTCCGGAGGGCCAGAGGCTCATTGGAAACTGGGGGCTCCCTGAGGGCCGCATTGAGAAGCCTCGAGGGCCGCATGTGGCCCCAGGGCCGGGGTTTGGGCACCACTGAACTAGGCAAACTCAGGCTACACTTCTGTGGGAGTAAGCCCTACAGAATCTAGCAGAACTTACATTCAAGTAAGCATGCATGTGCTTGCTTGCTTACTAAGGTACTTGCTGTACCTTACTTAGGCTGCAAACCCAGACGCACCTGCCTGGGGGTAAGGCCTACCGAATTTCATAAGCCTCTCTTGAATAGACATGTGTAGGTGTGCACTATAAATTGGGACTGTGATTTGTCAGGAGTAATTTCCAGAGGGGTGGTTGTGTTAATCTGTTGTAGCAAACACAACCAAGAGTCTTGCAGCACCTTAAAGTCTAACCAATCTATTTTAACATATGTTTGTGCATTAGAAGAAGAGATTGCACTTCAATAAAAGCTTCTGCTGAAATAGCTCTATCAGTCATTAAGGTGTTAAAAGACTTGTGGTTGCATTATCTGGGGCAGTTGTTCTTCAACCTTGGGGTTGGGACCCCAATGGGCTTGCAAAGCCTCAGTTGGGGGATCGCGGCAACTTATAGGAATAAAAGAGGCTGAAGCCCATTGGACTAGAGCAGGGGTGTCCAAAGTTTTTGGCAGGAGGGCCACATCATCTCTCTGACACTGTGTCGGGGGCCGGGGAAAAAAATAATTAATTTACATTTAAAATTTGAATAAATTTACATAAGTTTACATAAATGAATATATTAAAGAAGAACTTATATTAATGAATGAAGGTCTCGCAATAGCTCAAGGCCTTGCACAAAGCAAGGCTGGTCTTTCCTTTGCTGCCGCTGCTGCATCACAGACGTGAAACAACAAGCAGTGGAGGGAGCCCTCATCCCACAGCTCATGCAAGAGGTCAGACAGTCGCCGTCACGCTGAGAGCAGTTGCATCGGGCCAGTGAGGGCTCCAACAAATCTCTGGAGGGCCAGAGGCTCATTGGAGACCGGGGGCTCCCTGAGGGCCGCATTGAAAGGTCTCGAGGGCCGCAAGTGGCCCCAAGGCCGGGGTTTGGGCACCCCTGGACTAGAGCACCACCAGGTTGAGTGGGTGGCATCTGTCTACCCCTTCAGGTACGAGAGGATTGTGTCCCGGTCCTGATCAGGTTCTTAGCAATTGTGCTAACATAGCTTTCACTAGTGCCAGGCTTCAAGGTAAATTTTTCTGCTCTTTCTACTAAGAATATTGGGTTACAGTGAACAGTGCTGGGAGGAGGGGAGTGGCGGGGACCAGTGGATAGGGACCCGGGGTGGGGGGGAAGGATTGACAGTGGGTCCCCAGTCTCATATTTTATTTATTTGGGTTGTGGCAAGAAAAGGATTGAAGACTACTGTCCTAAAAATTAGGACTACCCTGGTTCAACAGAAGCAGCTGAAGGATGTCTGTCTCATTCACAAAGGAGGCCTTCACACATCATAAGACACTGGAAGATGAGGGGGACTGCAGAAGTGGCTGCAGGGAGAACCTTGAAATTCAGGCAAAACAGGAACAAGTCTGGGCATCATTCTTCCATGATAAGCTGCCCACTTGCTATTTAAGGGAGGGGAGAAGTGGCTCCCCTGACTTCACTTTATTATACTGAAGTAACACAAGATACAATAATTAAGCCCCGATCTCAGTGGATTGTTCACAATGATAATTCCACCTTTGTAATTCAGGCTTCAAATAAACCCCTTTTGTTCTGCTTTCCACGCAGACTCTAGTATCATTCAAGTATATTAACTGGAGCCTATTACTGTCACACAGAAACGCTCCCCAAGCCATAGCAAAGAACTCCCCAGACAAAACTTTATGTCATGTTAATCCAAGCTGTAATAACTAGGCGAATATATAACTGTATTCTAATTGTGCTTTGTGTGCCTGCATACAAAAAGCCCCCCTCCAAGATATCAAAAGCGACAGCGTTTTCTTCAAACAAAACGCATTAAACTCCCAATTTGGGTGTTCGGGAGTCTTCAATTTTCTTTCCCAAAAGGGCAGTTTATTCAGAACAGACTAGCATTTAAAAGGGGGGCTGACAGTCAGTGCCAAATAAAAGAAATGGCCAGACAACGGGAAAGACAAAAAAAAATTAAAATCATGTTGCGCACAGCCTAGGATTCTGGCAACCGAAAATCCACGCCCTCTAAGGGAGCACTTAAAGCGGGAATCATCAGTATTATGGAAACCTTTCATATTTAATTCTAGAGGGCCTGCTATAAACCTAGCAGGATAAAAAGGGTAGAACAAGACAGAACATTGTGTTAACGTGATGCTTTGAAAAATAAAAGCCCAAGCAATTAGCATACTATATTTCCATACAAGTGGTTGAAGGCAAGAACTCTGCAACAAAGAGCTTACTAAGGTCTGATGTGCTGCACTCATACGTAGGACTGGCACCCAAATCTCTTCCCAATAGGGTTGGGAAGAATTATTACTAGATATGTTTGAAAACTGTGCTATTTTACTCAAAAGTAAGCCCATTGCATTCAGTAAATTTAGACTGTAACCTATTTTACTCACCAGAAACAAACACCTCTGTTTATTACTGTGCATTCTGAAAACAAAATTTTCTCCTGTTTTACTTTCACAACAACCCTGCGATGTAGATTAACATCATGACTTCTGCCCTGAGCAATAGCACGGAATCTGACCCTGATGGGCAGGGAGCAGCAGAATCAGAAGGACCGAGCCTAGACCTGAAGCCTGGACCCACCAATCAGGAAACCTCAGAAGTGGCTACCCCAAGGACAGCACCTATGAAGTCGGAGGCCACCCAGAACCTCATGCCTCCTTCAGCATGAACATCTAGCCCAGTCTCTCTGCTTTCCAGGCAGGAGGGAGAGCCTTACTGAGGCAGTCAGACCTGGTAGCATTTAAGGTCTCATCCTTCCTCTGGCTCTTGTCAGAACTATTTGCTCACTTGGAACTCTCAAGGTTTCTGCAAACCCTGTCTTGCTTGGTGTTGCCTTGCCAGCTCTGAATGGGAAGACAGAAGAGGGCAGTTAAGTGGGAGAGATAGTGACTGGCCCAAAATCACCCAGTGGATATCTTGGGCTGAGTGGAATTTGAACCCAGGTCACCCCACTCTTGGTCCAGCACTCTAACCCACTCTTCCACAAGGCATCTCTCTAAATCAGCAGTTCCCAAATTGGTGGGTTATGACCCACCATGAGAAATGGGCCAATCCTCCGTAAGGGGAGAGGCCCAGGAATGGGTGACCCAATGTTGCTGCAGCAAACTGTGATACCACGGGGATCCAGGGGGATGTACACATAGCTGGGGGGGTTGGAGGGTCCTAGAGGCTCACAGCACCCTCTGCGTGCCTTCCAGCTGATGTACTGAACTCCGATCAGTCCTGCTCCAATCAGAGCTCAATGCTGCAGAGGGGAGGCTCGCAGAGGGGGCTGCGACCTATCAGGACCCTCCAGGAGGCATCACAACCCCCCAGATACGTACATCCCCTTAGGACCTTGTGGTGCTGCAGCATCATCCGGGCAACCACACACCGGCTCTCCCCCCCCCCATTTAAAGGGTCCCAGCGCCCTCAGAGGAGTTTTGGAACCACTGCCTTAAGTAACAGCCAAGTTCCCGCAGAAGTGAAGTAAGCCTTGTGTGAGCTAAACCACTTTAGACTGCTGCAGAGGGCTTCACATGATGGCATGTTCCTCCACGCCAAAAAATTCCCTGCACCTAGAAAACTAGCACATTGGAGGTCTGGCTACATTTGCACCCAAGAACGGAATTATTCTTTCTCCCCCCCCCCCATGCACTCTTTGGCTGTTTCAAAAGCCAACCGCAACATTACGCCAAAACGCTATGTCACCACCAAACCCAGAGGGCATGTGCAATCCATTACTGGTATTAAGCAAAGAGCTAATGAAAATAAATATTTTACATTATTTACTCATTACTGATTAATGCCAGTTAATCACAATAAAGGCTCACTTTGAAATGTCATGTAAAACTATCTCCATATTTTAGCTGAGAAATGCTGACAAGTCAACGAGGATCTCCCATTCCTCTTTATGAAGTATTCCTCCTTACAAAGTAGTCTGTCGCAAGGTGAAGGAACTTGTTAAGGCAACCAGAATTACTAACAAGAAAATATCAACTTCTGCCTTCATGGACTCAATGCTATTTAACGCTAAAAAAGTAAACTTCTTATACTCCTACTTAAAAGAAACAAAAAACACATCGTACCAGATTGAGTCAGTTACTATGGCAAATTGCTCCATAAACCGTGCTCTTGAGGGACAGTTACAGAGATGCACGATATTTATGGATCAATCTCTGGGAGATGCAGTTTGCGCAAAACAAAAGAACTGGTTATTTTTAACAGGCTCATGAAAACCAGCGTTTGAACAGAGGCTGCCCAGTGCAGTTGTGTTCAAGTGACATGGCCCACTTTGTTCTCAGCTCCAGGTAAGCTACCAGCGGTGCTTTTTTATATTTCCATTTTGTTTTTTAAATACTTTTTAAATCAAAGTCACCAAACTGTTTTTCACGGTAGCCCCATGAAGACTGCATTATGGCAGTCAAGTCGAGAGAACACACAACCCGATCTTTTCCAGCATGGTAGGAATCCATGGCAGGAGGGTTCCCTAAGAAGACTGATGGACATGGAAAAGTTCCTCAGGAAGCAGAAACTTGAAAAAACTTGGCCCTAGAGCAGCGTTCCTCAAACTGCGGGACAGGACCCACTAGGTGGGTCGTGAGCCAATTTCAGGTGGGTCCCCATTCATTTCAATATGCATAATTTCAATCAGTATAATTCATTTCAAATATTAGACTTTATGCTACCATAGTATGTGACTGCATTTGGGGAAATGTTACACATCTGTACTTTTAACAGGCTACTATGTAAATGCTTTTAACAATGAGAGTTAATGGGCCATATTCCTGGGTAAGTGTGAATAGGATTGCTGCCATTGGGATGTTTTGGGAAGTTTTTTTTTTTTAAATAGAGCAAGGACTGCTTGGGAGGGTTAGGCATACTTTTATTTTAAATAATTTTTTTAAAATTATGCTTATTGTAAACTTTTAATTTACTTAATTATATTTGATTTTGTCATATGAGAAGTGTTTAAAATTCTCTTGCTTGATGATGTCACTTCCAGCCATGACATCACTGCTAGTGGGTACTGAAAAGTTTGAGAACCACTGCCCTAGAGGCATTAACCTCTACAAAGGTGGAGACTGCAGCTTCTTCATTCTATGGCAACAGAGGCAGAAGTAACTCTGCAGGTTAAAAAGGTAAGCATTTCTGCCTTTAACTCTTTGCATTAGTGGGCAGTATTGCAACAATCCATAAGGAGGTACTACAAACTGTGTTCACATATTGTTTCTGGCTGCCCTGTGTTTTATAGAAAATAATCTGCAAGCTACACGTAAGGCCCCAAGCGGGAAGGCTATAAAGATCAAACACACATGCTCCGAATGTCAGGAAATTTCAAAAACAGCTCCTTAAAACTCTCCAGACTCTAATTACAGAGAATCTTCAGAATACTTCCTGCAGTAAATCCAATCATCATAAAACAAGAACACGTCTTACTAGGAACAAGGTTTTGTTTATTGGCAAGGACTAACCTTATACAATGGCAAATTTCACTGGATTTGTTTAGACAAAAATGTGGGGGGGAAAAATAAAATTAAACCGGATAAGGTGGGGAAAGAAAAATAGGTTTCTGCAACAGGAAAACCAAGAGCCATATTCAAGGAAAATGCCCAGCCAGAATGAAGACTGCGAGCTACATCTCCAGCCTGCAATGTAGCGGAAGCATTAACCCATTTTTGCCCAGCCCACAGGTGTACACGTTTGATCCTTGTTGCGTATACGCAACGTTGGGCTTTTAATTGCAAATACTGGTTTCCCACACACTAACGAGGGGCAGAGAAATATGAAACTAATCAGAGGGAAACTGAGTTCCAACGTGTTATAGCCCAGTCAAGATGAGCAGCATTGCCACATCTCAGTGGCTTTCAAAAGCTGCCTTCATTCACAGTTTCCATAATGATCAGTCCATGGATAATGTCCGTTAAGGGAGCTCAATGCAGAGCTTTCTGGCAGGGCTGCCCCATCCATGAGACCAACTGAGGCCCCTGATAGCTAGTCCTGGATTTTGTATGTGTGCATCTGCAGCAAAATGAGGTGGGAGACCACTTGAGGATGCAGGGGTAAGAACCATAGCTTCAATGTTTTCACGCACAGGGAAAAAACATCCTTGAAAGTAAAAGACAACACCATCCAGGGAGAAAAGCTTTTGGCCTGGCCTGTTCTCTGCTGTTTTTTAAAACCTTTTCCTACAAGCGGAAAGAGGATTCTTCAAAAATATGATCCAACCCCACAGCTTCAAGTGGTACAGTCCTGAATACCATAGCAGGACTTTAGCATCTTACCACAAAGCAGGCCTTGGAGAGCAAAGATGTGAGTGGAGAAAAGAACAAGCTCATTTCCTTAATTCACATGCTTCTTTTCGACAATACAGGCATGTGCCACTTTATGCCAGGGATACGTCCTGCAAACCCTGTCGTTAGATGTATTAGCGTTGCCCAGACATCAGCTAATGGTGGCCAAGCCATGTCTCAGAATGCCTTATGGCAGCCCTGGACCACTCCACAATGCTCTATGGGGCCCAGAAAGCTGGAAGAAGGCAGCTAGCTGGTGAAAGTGCACATGGAAAGCGCATGAAGTGCTGGTTAACTGGTTGGGCCAGCTAGGAGGAAGGGAAGGAAGCTAGCCCTGTTAGTTAGGTAGGACTACCATAATATATATGTGGTTGGTTGTTTGCCAGAATATTGCTATGTAGCCATGTCAATTTTGAGCACTGAATATTTGGTTTCAATGCAGCTGGTATACATGCTGGCATCTGCCATGTTGGGGCAGGAAGGGAGGAATCTCAACAGGGCTCTACATGCAAAAGGTGGCCTTCAAGTGACATCCTCACCACCATCACACACCCCCCCCCTGAAATTCATCTGGCGTCTCCGCAAGGTCACTTTACCATAACTTCCAAAGGCAATATGAGAATTGCACACTCAAGAGTTCTCATCTGCAGAAATGCTAAAGATGCTGAGATGCATAAATTCAAAACAACCCTTGAATTAAATATTTAATTCCATGGCAGATTTGGGGCGGATGAAGATTAGGGGAACACAAGGAATAAAAATACAGGACAAAGCAATTTCTACTCTTGAGACTGCTATTTGTATTTATTATATCTGTTTTCTGTTCTTCCTCGGTGGCGTACGGACTACAAAGTGAAATTGCACCAGTGCCAAGGTCACCCCATCAGCGTCAGGACTGAGCAGGGGTAGAACTCAGTGGGGGGGAGTGGCGCACATTCCATTGTGGCAATATTGTCAACCACTGGTTGAAGATGTTTAAGACAAACTTACTTCAATACACCTATACAGGACGTCCAGTTCTTGTGAAGTTTGCTGGAGCCAACTAGAAGCAGCATAAGAACTCAACCAGCAACATCCTGAACAGTTTGCAATTTGCCCAGGTCATCCTCTAGTAGGGAGGAAAGGAGTCAGTGGTGCTGTGGCCTCCCAACCAGGAAGTAACTGGCTATGATATCATACCCAAGTTACTTCCAGTGGTGCTTCTGGTAGGTTGACCATTGGAAGTGGTACACTGGGGGAGAAAGGTAGGGGAACTCTGGTGTAGAGGACTGTGAATTGGACTAGGACCTGGGAGTCCTGGGTTCAAGTACACATTCCGTCATGATGTTTGATCAGGCACACACTCACTCATAGCCTATCCTACCTAGCCTAAAATGGAATGAGTAGGGCGAGAACCACACAAGTGGCTCTGAGCCCCTTGGGAGAACAGTATAAGCCCCCTGCCCAGGACTTGCACTCCTCCATCCTCAATTGCGGGTCAATTCACCCGTTCTTCCTACCTGCCCCTTACACACTTGGAACAGTTTCCCGGAATACCTGCCCGATGCTTGCTCTCTAACTGTCTTCACATTGTTTCATAAAAAGCTCATCTTTGCCTTGGCATCTATTTACACTGTACTAAAGCTTAAATATATGCAACTGAAACTAAAATATTCACTTCCCCTGTTCTCCCTCTGTGTCAAGCACCACGTACACTGATGACGCTACAGAAACAATATTTGCCAATTAGAGTTGGCAAAACAGAGAGTTTGAAAGGTTGTTTTTAAAAAAATGTCTGCAGTAGAAAAATCAGGATTTAGGGAAAATGCTGAAAATTTCTAATGAAATAGTTTTTCTTTCACAATGACTGCTGACTTTTGTTAAGGCACCATTTTGAAATGTTTTTATTTGCCCTGGGCTCTCTCCGAATGCATTCTAATAATGAAGTGGGCCTACCTATAGCACTAGGCTATCACAAATCCCTGTATACTGCAGACACATACAATTCTCAAACTCACTCACTTGCTTCCGGTTCCTCCATGTCCTACGGCACATGAGAGAAACTGACCCCCATGTCTGAAAATATATAAACCAAATCAAGAGAGAAGAAGGTTGTAGTCCTTGCAAACTTCCACTCGTGTCAGTTCTGACGGAATCAGAAGGGATCGATCGTTCAAAATTGACTCCGATTAGATGACATGATATGGGATTTATGTGGTTAATTGTATTCACAGTGACTATGACACTTTGTCTATCCGATGACAACACACTAGTGAAGGTGTTCAATATTCTCATCAATTTCAACTTTCAACACCAAACTTTGCATTCACTTAAATGTTTTAAGAAGCAATTGCAGTGGGAAGTGCCTCTTCCTTTAAAAAGGGTTTGGGCCCCAATCCTGATCAGAATGCATTACTCTTTCTCCTGGATTCATTTTCCCACTACAAGTTGCAAGCTGCTATTTGCCCCTGAAACGAATCTATGCAGCACATAGCCACTGTGGGGGTAAAAGGCAATTGGGGAAGGTGAGAAAGTAGAGAAAATAGATATTGCATTTATTTCCATTTTTCTCCAGCAAAGAAAATGGTACAGCAATAAATTGACTTTCATCCACTTGACTTTTATCACTTTGCTCTTCTGACCATTTTCAATTATAACCAGATTTCAAATTTTGCCCACCTACTTTCCTCCTTTGTCTGATTTCATCCAAGCTTCCATGATGCTTGTTGTGGTTCTTGGGTTTATTTCTCATTTATTTCTGTCTATTTAGGCTTTGTAAACATATATACATATACATGCTTTGTGCCAGCCAAAATAAATTTGCAAGCTACATAAGAGCATGCTTTGACATTCATCCATTTTTGACTTTCATCCATGCTCTAGTCCCTAACCAGACAAAGGTGCAACCTATTGGTGTATTTTTATCTTGGGTTCAAAACTGGCAGAAATTTCACATCTCTAAGGTTGCAATCCTAACCACACTTTCCTGAGAGTAAGCCCCATTGAACAAACGAGGACTTACTTCTGAATAGACCTGGTTAGGATTGTGCACTCACCTCCTGTTGGCAACCCTTCAGTCTCAAAAGACTCTGGTATTGCGCTCTGAAAGGTGGTTCTGGAACAGAGTCTAGTGTGGCTGAAAAGGCCGATTCGGGAGTGACAGTCCCTTCCACACTGGGAGCAAGTGCAGTCTGTCCCTGGTCTGTCTCCCTGGCTATGGGCCTTCCTTCTTTGCCTCTTAGCCTCAGACTGTTGGCCAAGTGTCTCTTCAAACTAGGAAAGGCCATGCTGCACAGCCTGCCTCCAAGCGGGCCGCTCAGAGGCCAGGGTTTCCCACCTGTTGAGGTCCACTCCTAAGGCCTTCAGATCCCTCTTGCAGATGTCCTTGTAACACAGCTGTGGTCTACCTGTAGGGCGCTTTGGTCTACCTGTAGGGCGATTGTGCACTAAGTGGAATATAAATAAGTGGCACTTAGCAGTTTATTGCAATCTGCAAAAGAAATAAGGCCTCCACACTCTTCCTGCTCCAACCAAAGAACTCGGAACTTGCAGTGCTCTTAGAAGTAGCCAAGCAATTAATGGACACTCCTGTTAAGTTTTAAGACGGCCACTCTATCCACCCTCTTCTCCCAGCTTCAGTGAAGCACAATGCCACCATGACACCACACACTTAAATATATTTCAAGTCCAAACTGTGTGTGATTTTTGGTCCACTTCCAAAAAAACGTTAGCTGGGGGTGTGAAACATCTCTTTCAGTTCTCTGCAGTGCATATCCCTGGACAACAACAGATAAAGAGGCAATTTATCATTCCGTTGAAGGCTGTGCGTAATGCATTATCTGTCTCCACAAGGATCATCGGCACATTTTGTGCAGGCTTTCCGTTTCTGCCAAATGACCTACAGGTCTCCATTTTGATTTGCAGCAGCAACACACACAAAAATTAAGACACAAGATGACCGTTGGGCAAAAACATGTATCGATTGCCGAAAATTTTGTCACTCATAATCCATTATCTTTTATATTCTGACTTATCTGCGAGTGGGGGCAAGAGGCAAATGCACACAGATGTGGTGGGTGGCGTTTTGTCCAGTTTAAGAAGTCAAGACCCATTTGGATTATACCTAGATCCCTCTAGATTTCTGATCAGATCCAAAATAGATCTGATTCCAGTTCACACCAATTCCCAGAACCTTTCATTGATCCCCCACAGAACCTTCTGATGAGAGGAGGGGGGAGTTTGGTGTAGGGGGAATCCCAGAACTGCCCCAGCAGTGCCTTAAGGTGCTATCAGTTGTGTAACCAATGAAGGCCTTGGTGATTCAGAATGAATCCTCTTAATGTTCAGCAGACATCTTTTAAATTACTATATTTATATTATGCCTTTTCTCCCATGAAAAATATCAAGGAAGTATATAGGTCACTGCATGGATAGGAGACTGCCTCTGAACTCCTATATTGTATTATAAAAGTTCATATTATAGGAATTCATGGGCCGTGATCTGTATGCCTGGCCAGATCCAGACCAAGATTTTAGTTGAACATCAGGAGAAACTTCTTATCAGCAAGAGCAGCTCAATGATGAAACAAGTTACTCAGTAAGGTGGTGGACTCTCCCTTGCCGGACATCATCAAGGAAAGGCTGGACAGCTATCTGTTGGAAGTGGTCCAGCTCTGAATTTCTGCCATGACCAAGGAGATGGAAATAGGGAACCTACAAGGCCCTTCCAACTCTGTTTCTATGCTTAGTTTCTATAAGGTTGCTACATCACAGCCTTCAGACCACCCCTTGGCCCTATGCTATACAAGAGCCATTTTCAACCTTTTTCATCTTACAGCACACTGACGACAAGACACTAAAATTTTCAGGGTACACCATCAGCTTTTTGAAAATTGACAAGGCACACTACACTGCCGGTGGGGGGGGGGCTCACATCCCCAACGTCCCTACTAATCAATGACCCTCCCCCAAACTCCTGCGGCACACTGGTTGAAAATCACTGCTATCCCGATTCTTTCCAAACGGCAGGTAGAGGGATGGAGACAAGTCCACTCATTCCCAATTAGTACTAATTTCACTTAAAACAATCTGGCATTGTGCACTCAGCTGTCCATCTGACCCTCAGAAATCTGTTTGCTTTCCGGAATCAATCAAGGACAACTTGAGCTGCATTCAAAAGCAGCGTACAGAATAAATAATACTGTCTCTAGTCTATCAACTATCACTCTGAAATTCTCCCAAGAAATGTGGTTACGAATGAGTGAGAAAAGGGAGGTGGAGCGAGGGGAGAAACTTGCGCACCGTATACATTCAGCGATAACCGGGAGTGTGAAATGCATTTCGGCCGGCTCCTCCAATACCATCAACTCGCACACTGCCATTCAGACTCAATTTAAAGGACATTTATAAAGACAATACATTGAAAATTTCTTTTCAAACTTACTTATTTCTGTGGAATGGTTTCGATTACTTTTGCCATATGCTCTTGAGCAAAACGGATATTCTTCATTTAATACATATTGGAGGTTGCGGATTAGTTTCGGCAATGCCCATGAGTTATGCTCGCCGAGGAGAAGAAGTTGGTGCCAACCACCCAATGTTCAAAATACTAATTTGGGTCTATTTTATCTTATTCAAAAACGGAACCAATTTCACTCTGCTAGACCTCGCTTCTGACCACCAACTTTTCACCTGAGCTTATTTAACATCAGCGCAGAGTGACATCTCGGAGAAGGAACACATTTACATCGGTACATATATTCGAACTGCCTACCAGGTTTCCATTTCGTATAAACAGCAACTGGCCCCCAAGGATTCATTTTTGGGGCTCTGTGCGCCAGGATGCAAAGAGGATCTAAGCTCACATGATGGCTGCAATGCAACGCTCTGGGCAGTTGCATCTGCCCAGAAGTGCAGGCACAAAGCCTGCTGGGGCTGTGGGGCTAACATACATGACTCCCTAGAGCAGGGGTGCTCAAACTTTCAACTTTAGGGATGCTGGACCTTTAACAAGTGTATAGAAGAGAGAGTTGCACCTGCTGAAATTCTCTCTTCTATACACTTGTTAAAGGTCCAGCATCCCTAAAGTTGAAAGTTTGAGCACCCCTGCCCTAGAGCATCGTGTCACAGCCATTGGGTGGGCTTCTTTCAAACAGCACGGCGGAACAGTAAGAGTTGGTCTGAAAGGGGAGCACTTTTAAGGCACTTCAGAGTGCAAGAAGGCAAGGCCTCCTATCTTGCCTGCTTCTAACCATTATGGAGTAGGGCAGGGCCTAGGAGAGGGGGGTAAAGGGGGTAATTTGTACCCGGGCCCAGGGTCAAAAGGGGGGCCCAGGAGCCAAAGGTGGGGGCCCAGAAATTTCCTGGGATCTGAAATTTTCCTATCTACTCAGATTTGTTGCCCGTACGGGATGCTGGGGACACTACCGATGCCATAGTGGTGGGTAGACCTGGGCTCCAAAGACTTTTTCAGCTGTCTCTACCCACCCCTCACCCTGCTTTCCCCCCGTCCCTATTCTGATCACCCATCACCACCCTCCCCTGCTCTGTTTCACACACACCCCCTTTGCAAAGGGGCCCAAAAGAAACTTTGTAGCCCTGGATAAAATTTCTCTCAGAAGCCCTGGAGTAGAGTACAGAACTTCACATCAGTATCAGAGCCCTAACAATGAAAACACTCATGGACACATTTAGGACTCTACAACACAAGAGCCTTTCTTGATCTACACCAGGGTGCCCAAACCCCGGCCCTGGGGCCACATGCGGCCCTCGAGGCCTCTCAATGTGGCCCTCAGGGAGCCCCCAGTCTCCAATGAGCCTCTGGCCCTCCGGAGATTTGTTGGAATCCGCAATGGCCTAACGCAACTGCTCTCAGCATGAGGGTGACTGTTTGACTTCTCACGTGAGCTGTAGGACGAAGCCTTCCTCCATTGCTTCCTGTTTCACATCTGTGATACTTCAGCAGCAGCAAGGGAAAGGCAACCTTGCTTTGTGCAAGGTCTTTTATAGGCCTTGAGCTATTGCAAGACCTTCATTTGTTCATATAAGTTCATCTTTAATATATTCATTTATGTAAACTTAGGTAAATTTATTCAAATTTTAAATGTAAATTAATTCTTTTTTTCCCTGGGCCCCCCCCCCCCGACAAAGTGTCAGAGAGATGATGTGGCCGTCCTGCCAAAAACTTTGGACACCCCTGATCTACACTAACAGCACAGTCTTGTTTTCTGCTTCCCACAGTGGCCAATCAGCAGGGTTTTAAGGTAAAAGTAGTCTCTTGCTATTTACCTTCCAAGAAACTGGTATTTTCCATGCACAGACTGCCCCCAATAACAAGCAATGCTCCAGACCCCAAGTTCAGGCATGATGAATCCTAAAGAAGGAGAAGCAATTTCTGAGCTGCTCAGTAGCTATTTCTTTCAGAGCTTGGCTTCAAGGCGATTAGGAACTTGGAAAAGCTGCCTGTTGTGAGACTGTTGGTCTACGTAGCTCAGAATTACCACACTGACTGGCAGCAGCTCTCCAGGGTTTTAGGAAGGGGTCTTTCCCTGCATCTCTTGGAGACAGTAGAGGCGGAACCTGGAACTTTCCACCTGCCAAGCAGGTGCTCTACCATTGAGATGCAGCCCCTTCCTCTTCATTTTGTGCTGGAAAATGTCCAGGCTTAGGGGTTCAGTACAAGTAGTGCCATGTGAGTAGTTGACATTTCTCACGCTTCTTGACATCTCTCTCAGTTTACCATACTTAAAAGTCATTTATGCCCAACGCTGCATATATGCATCAGGGACCAAATGTGTATACCTGTGGGCAGGGCAAAAATGGGTTAACCGGGAAACTGACTGAGTAAATACACAGGTCCTGCTGGTGCAAATGCATCGAGAGGTGCAACCCTAAGCACGTGTTCTTTGAATGCAACTGAATGTGTTCACATTCGCGAGTGAAGTGGACGCCTGATCAAAGATTCTGGACTTGAGTTACCTCTCTGTTTAACCTGCCTCTCAGCTCCCAGGCTTCTGAGCTAGCCACCCATCCCGCCCCCTCTTCTCTCTTCCTCCACTTTATAAAATCACAGTACTTACACTCAGGGAGTGAGGAGTCAAGTCTGGGAGTGCTTTGTCAAAAGCTATTGTTATCTCGGCAAAATGAGCTTCTCAGCGCAGTTGAAAACTAACAGTTAAGTTAGAGAAGTAGAGTCACTCCAGCTTTCCTTCCTTCCACCCCCCTTTTTTTTTGCATTCACTTTCTGGCCACAGAAGCCCCCTTCTTTTTCTCCCCCCCCCCCCCAGAAATGCAAGTTTTCCACTCTAATGATGCTGAAGGTGCAGATGTCGCACAGAAAGGGGCTATTTGAAAGCTTTTGCAGTAAATCCACCACAAGGTTCAGCAATCGTTTTGTTTTGTGTTGCCTCTGGAATTACAGCAGCCCACAGAAAGTAAGCCCAAAACCAAAACAGGGAGAATCTCAGACTGAACCAACTTCACCTCGCTTTTGTTAGTTTCACCAAAGCAGGAAGCACAGTTCGCCCAGCTCTGAGAACTGAGGCAAAATAAACAAGGGTGCCTCTTCCGTCATTTACCTGCCACGGCGTCTGCTGCTTTCGGAAATGCAGCCAGACAAGAAGTAGCCTGCTGAATGCTGCTTTTCGAATCCTGTCCCTTTGGATCCACCACCCAAGACAGGGGTGCTCACACTTTTTTGGCTCGAGAGCTACTTTGAAACCCAGCAAGGCCTGGAGATCTACCAGAGTTTTTTTTTACAATGTTCGCGCCATCATAACATATAACATTTATGTGTACAATGTATGTTGGTGTACCTTGAGCCCCACTGAGTATAACAGGACTTACTCCTGAGTAGACATGCCTAGGATTAGGCTGTGAGGCTGCAATCCTAGCCACACTTACCTGGGAGTAAGCCCCATTGAGTACAATGGGCCTTACTCCCGGCGTTTCCTCCCAGAGGCACCTGAAGGAGGGGTCGGCACTCCGCAATCTACTCATTTTGCCTCGTGATCTACCGGTAGATCGCGATCCACCTATTGAGCACCCCTGACCCAAGAGGTTAACAGGAGCCCTTTTTTGAAGTTCAATGAATGCACATTGTGGGGGTGGAAAGAACATGACCGTGGTGGTAGCCCCAGCCTTTCACCTGTACACATAGAGGTCTTCGTACACCCCTACGCACATATCACTGTACAGAAGTCAGGCTCTGTTTTGTTTTTTTTACCCCCAGATTTCCCAGCTTCATGGGGAGGGCTGTATGTGTGTGGGGCCGATGCAAACCTTCAAAATGGATAGCTGTAAGGCGAGGACCACAGCTGCAGTCCCCATCTTCTTCCTCACCCTGTGTTCACTGAACATTCAGAATGGGCTAAGGGGAGTAATGGGGGGGAAGACTGAGGCAGATGAGGCAGATTAAAGAAATAAAAAAAAAGATGTAGGGGTCACCATCACAGATCTTTGCCCTGGGCACGGGGCTGGGGAGGTCTGCTGCTGGTAGGAGGGAACTACCTTGAATCCAGGATGGCAGGCAGAAAAATATTTTCCCTGATATATCTCCCAAGTCATTGGCACACTGCAGCCTTAACACCTCCCCCTAGATAAGGTCAGCAGCAACTTGGCTCTTCTAGGGGTCAGTGTCATCGTCTGAATGGACCCTCTTGATGCCCAGCAAAATAATCTACAGAGCCTAAGCTTAGGCTGGTTTGAATAAATAGTCTTTGTGATTATACTGCCATGTCACCCTTGCTCTTTAGAGGCGAGAAATATAAAAGGTGGCCTCCACCCAAGAGCTGCTAAATGAAAGGTGAAAAGACAGAGAGAGAAATAACTGGCTCCCATTTGGAAAATCCCAGTTAAACGCCAGAATTCATGAGCAAAGCACACGCACAAAGCAACAGATACATTAAGAGGGACTCGTTCCTGATCAACAGTGTCAAGTACTCAAGAGCAGACTGTCTTGTTTGCAGTCACTTCTCTACCAGCCTGCCAGACTGCATCCATTAACAATCAGTTGTGTCTGGAGGGGAGATACACATCAGTGGTAAAGAAAAAAAAAGGAAGAGTACTTTAAGGCCAAATACATGTTATCTCAGAGGCCTGAATTCCATACTTACTTGTCAGGAGTCAAAATAAACAGTTGCCAACGAGTTCCTTCTCTTCAAGGAAGGAGGGGCTATTACTCTGCTATACATTTAGCATTAAAACTGGTTACATTTGCACCCTACTGTCAAGGCTCTCAAGAGCTCCGTGTTTCCATCTTCACATCCATGCAAGGTACACTAGGTGGAGAGAGGGGGATCTGTGGGGTTAAGCTCGCAAGCTGTCAGATGGCAGGGCCAGAGGTGCATACAGTATATACAGTTGGTCAAGGTCACACAGATGGTCAAATTCCAAAAAGAGGTAATCTGGGGCAAAGCAAGGGAAGGCAGAAGAGTGTGTGGTTATTCATAGAGATGAGTTGCTCAGACAGAAAAACCCAGCTGAAGCAAGTTATATTAAGCAAGGCAGGCACTTAACAGCTTCCCAAGACCCCTGGTCTGGTTGGACTGCACTACACTCTTTGGCCATTATCTGGGTGACACTGCAGTGAAGCAAAGATCTGGCTAATAGCCAGTGTTTCCTGTTAAAATTATAGGGAGTTCTACCTTCGTTGCATGGGGCAGCTCCAAAGTGTTAGGCAATAAGATCATCATCGTCGTCATCACTGAGCTCTGGAGTGCCATGAAGGAAGGTGTGCAGGGCTCAAATTCCAGCTGCATGTCTTAGAGCAGGGGTGCCCAAACCCCGGCCCTGGGGCCACATGCAGCCCTCAAGCCTCTCAATGCAGCCCTCAGGAAGCCCCCAGTCTCCAATGAGCCTCTTGCCCTCCAGAGATTTGTTAGAGCCTGCACTGGCCTGACGCAACTGCTCTCAGCGTGAGGGCGACTGTTTGACCTCTCGCGCAAGCTGTGGGATGAGGGCTCCCTCCACTGCTTGCTGTCACTCTGTGACGCAGTAGCAGCAGCAAAGGAAAGGCCAGCCTTGCTTTGTGCCAGGCCTTTTATAGGCCTTGAGCTATTGCAAGACCTTCATTCATTCATATAAGTTCATCTTTAATATATTCATTTATGTAAACTTATATAAATACGTATATTCAAATTTTAAATGTAAATTAATTCTTTTTCCCCCTGGCCCCCGACACAGTGTCAGAGAGATGATGTGGCCCTCCTGCCAAAAACTTTGGACACCCCTGTCTTAGAGGAAACAAAGACAATACCTCCCTTGCCTGAGAGCTATTCTGGTGGAGCAAACAGGAAGACACCCAAACCTTGCTGCCAGCCTCATTGGTACTAATTGAGATGTGTAGTGAGGGGCAGGCTTCTCCAAGATATCTGCTACTCTTAATACTAGGAAGAGGGGTTCAAAGAGCCCTTTGCTTGCTTCTCTGACTGAGAAGCATGCTCTGGGCATCTTTGGGACCATGGGCTATGCTGAGGGTGAGATAGAAAGCTCTAAGTAGCTTGATTTAGCCACTAATCTGCTAGCTACCTACCTTTTTTTTTTTTTTGCAAGAGTTTGGGAGTTTCACGACATTCCCCAGGTGCTGCTTTGTCAGAGGTGGGGAGATGTGGAACATCTGGAGAAAATCAATACATAATTGTGCATGGACAGAGGGAGGGTCAAGGCATATTAAGTGAGAATAAACGGATCTGTGTTTAAAGCCGGAACAGAACCGGTCCCTGTCTTTACCTGAAGCATCTCACTTTGCCTCTGCCTCCAAGGCGCCCTCTTGCAGTGAATGCTTCGGCAAGCCCAGGAATTAAAACATCCAGCGTCAGGGGGAAGAGAGAGAGCACAGATGATTATTGTGTCTCATCTGGGCCCTTTACCACAGTGGGTCACTGTGAAAAGGTACAATTTGTGGGGGTGCCTGCTAGGCGCTCTTCTCCCGAACAAGGCCATAATTTTCCCAAGTACTGGGAGAGCTCATTTACACACCCAAAAAAAAGTGTCACTGTTTTAAAATGATCAATGAAGAGGAAGGGAAAAGGCTTGGCCGCACCGTCATTGACAAAATGCGCAATATCGCCTCTACTCATTGACAGCGGTGCCAATTGGACAGCTGGCCTTTTTTCCCCTGTTCTGGTGAGCTTTTAATTGGCACCAACGGGCAGTTTAGCCTCCACCTGAAGGAAGAATTGTCAAGCGTGGCACAGCTGCTGCCACTCTAACATCACGCAAGGGTGGAGAGTTGGATGGGCATCATCAAATTAGCCGTGTACTGACACCTGCCCCCTCCCTCCCAAACATCATCATATCCCAAATTCACCAGAGACATTCCCTCTGACAAAGACCCCGGAAAACAAAGGAATGGAGGAAGGAGTTGGTGCCCAAACATCCGAGACAAAGTGGAGGTGAAAGATGTTGCAGGACAGTGCTAGGAATAGCTGTGAGGTCTTCTGACACCCTTCCAGATAAGGTAGGTTAAGCCCCAGACAAGGGGCTAAGTAAATAAAGTCTCCTACGGGGAACACACAGTACAGCTTCATAAGAATTATAAAAGCAGCCCTGCTAGATTCAACTAGTGGTTTCCTGCCATGGCTAACTTGATGCCTCTGGAGATCACAAAAGCAGGCCATGTTGGCACACAGCCCTCTCTGGCTCTTGGTTCACCATTACACCAACAATGGGTATTTGAGAGGTAGACCATTCCTCAACATGGAGGTTCCACACACCATCATGACCTGACAATCTAGCCAGGGACAGATCTCTCCATCGCGAGTTGGTCAAATTCCCTTTTCAAAAGTGATCTAATCTGGTGGCCACCAGCACTCTTGTGGTAACAAATTTCATAAACTGGGCATTGCATAACGGTTTTTTCTTGAGTTCATTTTCATGAACTCATTTTCATGAGTTCATGGCTATTGTATTTTTTTTTGTTGGTGTTTATAAACTTTATAAACTGTCTTGTGAAATCTCTAATCTAAAAGGCAGAGTATAAATTTCTCTAATTACCAGAAAATTCAATGTTTTAATAGTATGTGGATGTCAGAGGAAAAAGATCAACTCTATATACAATGCATAATTTTACAAACTGATACCTTCAGGCATCATTTTTTTTTTCTAAACTAAAAATAAAAACCCCAAAGTTTCAGCCTCTCCTTGCAGGAAACTAGCTCCTTGATCATTTGGAGTCAGACCACTGATCCGTACAGCTTCGTACTGTGCACACTGACTGTCAGCAGAGAAGGGCTTTTCCAGCCCTACCTGGAGATGCTGCAAGAGATTGAACCTGGAACCTCATGCACGCAAAGCAGTGCTCTACCACTGAGTACTGAGCCTGAGTCCTCAGCGTGCCAAACTAGAGGATCTGAACCTGCAACCCCAGTGGCCCATTCAAATGGAAAACACCCAGCCTGACCCACTGAGCCACACTTTTCTAGAGCCTCTGGTTCAGCATGGCGTTCATGCGGCCTTTCCTCCAGGCCATGCTAGAGTAGGGTCTGCAGCCTCAACTGCAGCGTGTGGTCGGTCTGTGGAACTCCTTGCCGCAGGATGTGGTGATGGCATCTGGCCTGGACGCCTTTAAAAGGGGATTGGACAAGTTTCTGGAGGAAAAATCCATTATGGGGTACAAGCCATGATGTGTATGCGCAACCTCCTGATTTTAGAAATGGGTTATGTCAGAATGCCAGATGCAAGGGAGGGCACCAGGATGAGGTCTCTTGTTATCTGGTGTGCTCCCTGGGGCATTTGGTGGGCCGCTGTGAGATACAGGAAGCTGGACTAGATGGGCCTATGGCCTGATCCAGCGGGGCTGTTCTTATGTTTTTAACTACAATTCCCAGGAAGCCTTGCAGGTCTCTTGTTATCTGGTGTGCTCCCTGGGGCATTTGGTGGGCCGCTGTGAGATACAGGAAGCTGGACTAGATGGGCCTATGGCCTGATCCAGTGGGGCTGTTCTTATGTTCTTAACTATTTAAGAGAAATAACTAGCAAAGCTCTCCTTACTATTATGCTTCAAGGCCCATGAGACAGGGTAAAGCGGCCCAGAGACAAAAAGAGGGCCCAGGAGCCAAAAAAGAGGGCCCAGGAGCCAAAGAAGGGGGCCCAGAAATTTCCTGGGATCTTATATTTTCCTATCTCACTTGGACTCACTGCCCGCGTAGGATGCTGGATACATGGCTGCTACCAAAAGCCATCTGTGCTGGGTTGAGGAATACATACATGACACTCCCTTAACACACGGTCAAATCTGGGAGGATTTAACAGGCCTGCTACAGTAGCTCTTTGTCATATAGATCCACTTGCCATGAAGGTGGGCATAGGAGCTCAGGGACACAGCTGCGGGGCTACAGCTGCTGCAGAAGTATGTTTTGGTGCACACAGGACACTTTCTATTTCTAGTGTGAGCCTCAATACAATGATGCCAATTTTCTGCAAGACTTTCTATACTTAAAAGGTTTTAGAGAGACTTAGGTGTCAGCAGTAAACTTGGGCTCCAAAGACTTTTCCAGTTGTTACCACCCTCCCCTGCTCTGTTTCATTCCCTCCCCCTTTGGGAAAGGGCCCAACAGAAACTTTGTGCCCCCTGATAAAATTCCTCCTAGAACGAGGCCCTGTTCTAGTTTACACCATGTAACTGGGAGTCACATCTGCCAAACCCAGAGGCGTGTTTTAGAGAGAGAGAGAAGAGGAATTCCCCACAAGAAGCCCAGCAGAAAAAGCAGAATACAGCCCTCTGAAAGAGAATCCAAGCAGTTGCATTGCAGCAGAGCCTCCACAGGGGGGTCCAGAGAGGCAGCAAACAAGACGTGTCCAACATGCTGTGCCACCATTAGAGGAGGTGGCAGACAGCACTATCCGGATTCCTCCCTCTATTCCTTTTTAAAAATTATTTCATTTTGTTCATGTACAACACTCTAAGGGGCTGAGAAAAACAAATAGCCTGGGGGGGAGGGGGCTAGATTTTCTTTAACAAATCACAAATGCAGTTGACTGGGCATTTTTTTCAAACATGACTTCCGACACCCCCATCACTCTTCTCCTTTCACTTCTACCAAATAGAACAGTCCAGTGTTTCTCAACCAGTGGTACGGGTACCACCAGTGGTACTTGAGGCCACAAGCCTGGCGGTACCCGCAGGATCCCTGGACACCTGCCGCCCAGCAGCAAGACTAGGAACGCAACACAAGGAACAGTGGTAGGGGGCTTAGCTGGGGGGGGGGGCAGAGCTCCAAAGCATGCTTTTCCACGCTCGAAAAAGCCCTCCCATCCACCCCGAGCCTCTTACTGGTGTATGTCGTGTTGCATCTGGCCTCCCAATCAACAAGTAACTGGTTATGACATTATTGTCAGTGACTTTCAGTGGGACTTTGAGTAGGTGGACCATGTGAGATGGTACGGTGGAGGACAAATATTGAAAAACACTGGAATAAGAGTACCTGATTGAGGTCAGGGAGCACAAGCCCTACAGCAGGCCCAAAGATGAAGTCCTCCTGGGAGGGGAGCTCAACAGTATGGGGCAAACCTAGAGGTGAAGCCTGGAGTAGGGCAAAGCCAATGCCCAGTGGTATGGGACAATCCTAGAAGCCAGAACAAGAGTTTTCTATACATCTATTCTAAATTGAACCATCAATCCCTCCCACTAGCAGTTGATGTGAGGTGTGGGGGGGGGGGGGGAAGAGAGAGAAAGCATCCTTGCCACTTTCATTTCTGGCAACTGGTTCCAAAGCAAAAAAGACCGGCAAGGATGAATTCTTTTCTAGTCACCCAACCGCTCCATCAACCCAAAACAGTTTGCAACCCGTTAAAGGCTGGGAGCAACGCCTTCTTTGCCAGCAAGAAATATTCAGCAAGTCCACCAAGTCTCTCTGAATAGGAATGAATTTGGGAACCAGGTTTAAACACTTTTCAGATCCCATGGCCATTATAATGGTCAGCAGGCAATGACACATGCAAGATTCATGGAATCTCTTGAGTGGCGTTGGCAGTTGAGCAGTGGAGTTCCTCATCCCTGGAGACCCAGCCAAGCCCAATGCTTGGGTTGTTTGACAGATCTCATTCCCTGCCTAACAAAACGTGGCCTGTCGCATCCGGCATGTACCTGTGCACTCCTTCCTCTCCTTGCACACCTGGCTTACTTGAAGACTCCCTGGTTTGTCAAACCAACGTTCAATGACATCCAAGCCAGAACATTTATTTGAACAC
This sequence comes from Tiliqua scincoides, assembly GCF_035046505.1. Taxonomy (NCBI): domain Eukaryota; kingdom Metazoa; phylum Chordata; class Lepidosauria; order Squamata; family Scincidae; genus Tiliqua; species Tiliqua scincoides. Next base: position 53,324,569 of record NC_089828.1, read on the forward strand.
TCCCTCCAAACCAAACCGGAAACAAGACATGCTTTGCAATTCTGGTTTGGAGAGAAGACTCAAGTCACAATTTCCCAGTTCAGACGTCATTCGCTCTGTTCTTACCTGAACCATGCCCAGGGCTTCGGTTCTGGTGATTCTACAGGATCACCAGCTTCTACAATGGAGGGGGAACCACCGGAAATACCCCGTGTCCACCCTTAAGGCTCTGACTGGTCACAAGTACTTCTGCTGTGTACCTTGACCAAGATAAATGCTGACCTGTTTTTTAAAATTACTACTTTATTTTTTTTCCCCAGTTACAAACAAAAAAAGTTATGAAATTTATTTCCTGACCTTTGCATGACAAGAGTGCCGAAATGGATTCTTGTATATAACCTCTTGGAAATAAATATACTTTATGTGTGCGGATCTGTTAGGAATGCCACTATATCTTCCAACAATTAAATTGTTTCAATATTTACACTGCCTGGGGCTGCCAAGTTTGAACTCAGAGTAATTCAATAGTTATTTAAAAAAAAGGGGGGGGGACATTGGGAGAGAAGAAGAAGAAAAAGAAACAAGGAAGCAAACAGCTCCCAGCGGCCCTTGGGCGGAAGTGCCCCATGTCAGGAAACGTTTGTTTTTATTTCCCTTGCTGCCAAATGAATTTCACTCGTGGCAGCGGTTTTGAGCTGGACCAAATCCACACAGAAGCTAACCAGAAGCATTTGCTTCTTAAATAAATGCCTCTGCTGGGAACAGGCTATATATAAAGAGGAAACCTCCTTCCTTAACAGCCATGTGCTATGCAGCCAGCATGCTCTCGGCGCCTTTTAAGAGAGGCTGGTGAGTATTTTGAGGTTTCCATTAGAAAGCATTTCATTTCTGCACTTATTTTCATCTAAAAATAAAATGAAATTTCCAAACCAAGCTCACAGTCCCCCTCCCCAAGCAGAGTTCAGAGCCTGGCTTTTCACGGCACAGATCCTTAGAGGGATAGGGGGAGCGCATGCCTGGCCAGTCAGAGGAATAGACTGCTCAGGTGACTGCCTGGAGCCCCAGGCTTGAAGGGTACTGGGGAGGGTACTTAAAAGATGAGAAAAAACGAGTGGGTTTTCCATTTGTCTTGAGACAACATGAATACCTAAAAGTCTACAGACGCATGCATGCAAATTTATCATCTTCCATGACTGGGATAAAATCCACATACAGGTTGTTGCACCGGAGTTATGAACAGGGATCCAAAAGGTGGCAAATGAATAGGGCAGTCAAAAGTTGAACACATGGAAAGTGAACACATGCCAAAGTCACTCCTCACTTGGGGCATCCTGTCATTTAGAGCAGGGGTGCCCAAACCCCAGCCCGGGGGCCACTTGCGGCCCTCGGGGGCTCCCAATCCGGCCCGCGGGAAGCAACCAGTCTCCAATGAACCTCTGGCCCTCCAGAGACTTGCTGGAGCCCTTACTGGCCTGACGCAACTGCTCTCAGTGTGAGGACGACTGTTCGACCTCTCACCTGAGCTATGGCATGAGGGCTCCCTCCACTACTTGCTGTTTCATGTCTGTGATGCCGCAGTGGCAGTGAAGGAAAGGCTGGCCTTGCTTTGTGCAAGGCCTTTTATAGGCCTTAAGCTACTGCAATACCTTCATTCATTCATATGTTCCATCTCAAATATATTCACTTATGTAAATTTATTCAAATTTTAAATGTAAATTAATTCTTACCCTCCCCCTGGCCCCCGACACAGTGTCAGAGAGATGATGTGGCCCTCCTCCCAAAATTTTTGGACACCCCTGATCTAGAGCTACCAGAGATGGGACTGGTGCTAGGCAACACTTGGCTGAAGAGGGCAGGAACAGAAAGGAGTAAGCATGATGCTAAGGAGGCAGGATTCAAATGAGGGGAAAGATGTGTGTGGGGGGGGGGTCCTTAATGAGCTCTTATTCCACCTCCTGACTCCCCACCCCACCAATCTTCTAAAACAGCGATCTCCAAAGTAGAGACCGTTGTGAGCCAGGAAATGCTTCCCTGGCATGGACAGTGCTTCCCATTCCAAGCGGGGAGTCTTGTGAACACTCTCCCCCAAACCGAGCCCTGGCTTGTCGCTTCCAAGGTCTGTCATCCCAGCAGCCACTCTACCCAGAATTCCAGGCAGATGTGGCAAGCCAGGTAGCCGTTTGGGGGAGAGCGGCAGCACTGCAAGGCTCCCCAGTGGAACGGTAAGCACCACACGTGTGGCGGAAGGGTTGTGCAGAGCGCTGGATCCGACTCGTGGGCCAGAGTCTGGAGAGTCCTGTTCTAAAAACTGCAGCTAAGAGATCCATTGCAAAAGTTATGGAATTTGTGGAAGGAGGAACCTGACTCCGCCTCCTAGAACTCAAGCACTATCCAAAGTGTGAACCTTACAATGAACTCCAATGAGAGGTGGCAGGCTTCGTGGGGGTGGTAATATATGCAATTGTCTTAACTACTTGTTGCGAGCCAGCCTGGGGACCCACGGGCGTGGAAGAGTGAAACACAAGCAATCCAGATAAATAATCCTGTTGAAAGAACATCCATGTCGGGACTCACAAAAGTTTCCTTCGTGCCTACGTCAACGACAACTTGGCTTCACACATGGTGCGTCTACCACAGAGGTTGATTTAAGAAGTTATTAAAGTGGCGATCATGTGAACAAACCCACGTGGAGAACGACAAAAACAGCCAACTGGGATATGGCCACCACCACTGCTGTCGAGTATGGCCAGAGCTGGTTTCCAAGTTTTAACCTAGGGGTGTCAAGCTGGATGTGGCTTCTGAAAGCTCTTTATGTGGCCCTTGGGCTCTCCCGGAACCACCACCAGCTGCTGAGCTAAGCTGGGATATCACAGCTAAAAGGGCTGACCGCATGATAACTGGGCTCTCCCATCTCTTGAAAATATGATCCAGATTTGCATATTTTCTTTCCTATCATTTGCAGCTCAGGAGTTCCTACCTGAGGGGAAAGTGCTTATTTCAGGCCATGATCTGCTAAATGACATCACTTCCTGCTTCATGACATCACAAGCGCTACTCGGCCCAATAGGTTTGACACCTCTGCTTTAACCCCTCGCTGAGCACTTAGGGGAAAGGGCAAAGCAATGGTGTGTCACAGCCCGCAATGCACCCTTTGCTAGCTGCGCTACACATAATGGGAAAAATTGACTGTGCACTTGGCGCAATAGGGCATGACTCTGTTTACACAGAAATAATAGCTAAACAGTGATGGATTCTAAATCTCCATTACGGCAGAAGATTTGAAAGAGTAAAGCAGTTAGGGAAAATAATTAGCTTTCATGTGTGGGTTTTTAAAGAGCCTCGCACGCGCTGCTACAACAAGGCAACCCCTCTTCGCACACTGTGACTTTCCTTCATGGGGCAGTCATTTTTAAAGCACGCAGCTCACATCAGAACAAGCACCACAGGCCTGTTCTTGGCCATTAATCCTGGAGGCTGAAGGACCGGGAAGTCCCAGGAGAGGCCAGAGGTGCTTTCCCAAACGCCACTGGACTATCTCACGGCAGGCAGCCTTTGGTAAGGCTTTGCTTAGTATCCATAATTCAACCCTAATAAAGATGGATATAAAACCAGGCTTGGGTGAGCCAGAAAAAGAAGCTGCGCGTGGGGTCACTTGGATTTCAAGAGCTGAAAACAAACCACTGGGTTGTCCATTCATTGATGCTGACCCATAATGACAGCAGCTGGGGTGGTCCTGAATTTTCACAACGGGGGGTTAGGATTCACAGCCTCCTCCCTTACCTTTTTGGGACTCTGTGGGTCACCTGTTCACAGTTACTTCTCTCTCTGTTCAGCAGTTTGGTGTCCTTCCTTTTAAAGCCCCCCTCCTAGCCTTCTTTCAGAGGCAATACCAAGCGGATCAATCAGGGATCACAAACAGCCCAGCATCCCATCTATCAATCGTATGTGGGTACACATCACAAAACCAAATTGGAGTGAGGATAGGAAGTGCTGCCCTTACTTTGATTTGCATTTGTGACATCATCATGCTGGGTATGCAGAGTTTTCAGGAAGCTCATTCAATCCCATTAATCAATCCATTAAGCCCATTCGATCAGGTTTCGGGCGCAATTTTAACCCACTTTCCAGCACCGACATAAGGGCAATGCAGCTCTGAGCTAAGGCAACAAACATTCCCTTACTTTGAGGAGGGCTCTGTGAGTGCCCCCTAACTGCAGGATGCAGCACATGCCCCACTGGCACAGCTATGCCAGTGTTGGAAAGTTGGTTAGGATTGCACCCTTAGTTGCCCAGTTGTGTCACAAAGTCAAATCAGAGTAAGGGCAATGCTTTTAGCTCTCACTCTGAACGTGCAAACAACTTCTCCGCTTTCACCCCTGCTCTGAACAATTGCCAAAGCGGGGGGAGAATGCATTTTGCAATGTGAAGTTAATTTGTGTTTCATGAAATATAAACCTCCGTTCCTGTTGTCTTCGCCTGACGAGCATCGATCAATGACCTCGATTTAAAAATGGAGAACTCTGATAGAGGCAGAAATATTTGCATGAAGTTACAGGGCACGCCTGTCAGTTTACCATCTTTGCTGCTCTCTCATCTCTCTAATTCCCAGTCCCTTCCATATTTGATCTTTAAATCTGTATTTTATCCCCACCCCACCCCCAGAAAAAAGGGATACCATAACTACACTTAAATATGCAATTAAAAAACACAAGAAAGGAGGAGTAAAACCAAATTAACACAACACCTTTAACAGGTTCCTGACTCTTAGAAGCCTGCTAAAAGAGAAAGGCCTTGACTACTTCTCCAAAAAAAACTTTCAAGGACCCCTGGTGTCTCTCTCCTCCCAACAAAAATCCCTTGCTGGGTACACACAAACTTTTTTGGAGACAGAACAGGAAAACACGCCCAGACTGGTATCATCTCTGTCAAGTCAAGCTCACTAAAGCTGGACTGGAAACGCTGGCATCCAAGCACTGGAAAAATTCAATAATAAAGGGAATGAAGGAAAAAAATAATCTCGCACCCTCCCTGTAATGGAAAAATGCAGACTGTTATGAGTTTTGAGCCCTCTGGGATGCACACGAATATTTTAAAGGGGAGGGGGTGAAAAGAAAGAAAGGAGGTGGCCAGGGGTGGGTGGGAAGAGGGTGAATGTGAGTGTGCTGATGCATTTTTCTAAAGGCAAAAGGGCCCCCTCCCTTCTCCTCCCTCTCCCTTTAACTCCCTTTGAGGCCTCCTAAATTATTTAACGGAATCTCCGATTATGTTTTTGTGATGGAGGAAGATGGCAGGAGCCGGGGAGCTGGCAAGGGAAGGAGGCCTGCTGGTGACATTTGCGATATCTCCATGGTGCTTTCTTGAAAAGCCCTAGTGCGCCTATTTGAAGACCGCACTGTCTCCAGGAACAATGGGCCACCGGCTCCCCACACTGCTTTAGGTCATATTTACATACAAAAGCACAGCCACTGTGCAGCTATTGTGTGACGGAGTTTTTATTGGTGACCCATGGTGGGCTTGGGAGAGGAGAGGTCACTGGCAAATGTACAGAACCTACTGAGACCCCATTAATTTTTCAGGATTTCTCAGGCTTTGGCCTTTTCAAAACTTGGCAGTGGAGAGAAAAAGGCGGAAAACATGTCTAGTTATGAGTCTCTCTCTCTCTCTCTCAGTTCTTTCCCTCTTTCAAACTGTTTTTGTCAAAACACAGAAATGAATAGAACTCACTCTGAACTTACCGTTTTCCCTAACTGGAAAAAAAAAAAGGGATGAGAGGCACCTTTGGGGGGGGGGGGAAGAGAAGGAGCTCTAGATGTACCAGCATACATTTAAGTTTGTCTGTGGCCCAATTTCTGGAAATTTATTCTGGTTGCAAACCATTAGGCGCCAATTTTGCAAATCAATCTCATGATTCAAAAAGCACCAAAAGCATTTTCTGCCTAATAGACTCAGAAAGCCTTTCTGCCAACGCACAGCTGAGCAAGCATTATCTTAAAAAACACAAACACACACCTTTATCAATCTCCTGCAAGTCTTTCACCTTGCCGGTTTTAAAAGGAGTCCCATGGACGGGAATAGAAGCCAGGTGTTCCAAGGGAGAGATCTAACTATTCAGAAGGAGGCAGGCATCCTTCCCCACCAATTTAGGTTCTGTGGGGTGTAGCATAACACATGTTGGCTGGGATTTCATTAATTTGTCCAAGAACCACTTGTGGAAATTGCTGAAGTTGTATATAGGTCTCCATCCAGTTTGAATCAGAAGAGCCCTGAACAACTAGACCCACTAGCAAAATCGAGCTATTGGCGGTGGATGAAGGGAATTCACATTGGTCCTCTGACTTTTTATGGGGCATTTGGGAGATGCAGATTAAATGAAGACAATTTCCTTTTTTTATTGGGCCAACTCTAGCCGTTTAAAGATGCTCTGCAAAGCTTCTGGGCCACAGATGGTTCTTCATACAGCCTACGGGTTATGAGCAGGAGAATAATAAAGTCAAATTCCATTTGTAACACACAGACTCTGATCTAGTAATGCTGAAATGCTTTTGGAGTAACTGAATGAGAAACTAATTGGCCTCTTTTGAATATACGAAGCTGCCTTTCACTGGATCAGACCTTTCGTCCATCTAGCCCAGAACTGTCCGAGCTGAGCGGCACCAGCTGTACAAGATCTCTGCAAAAGGTCCATCCCAATGCTTGCTGTCTGGTATTTTAACTGGGTTGCCAGGGATTGAATCTGAGGTCTTCAGTATCTAAATATTTTACTTACATCCTATACGAACATGGCATTCAAAGTGGTTTCTCACCTAATGGGCTGACCAGGTCTACACTAAATTAGTCCAGGCAGTGCTGCAGCAACAGATACTCCCAGCCTGTTCTCTGAGCCCAGTAAATACTAACGTCAAATTTAAAACCATGATTTTTTTTTAAACTGAGCCAATTCGTTTGTTCAGCTGAGAGGCACTAAGTCAGTGATTCCCCAACTTACCATGGTCACAGCATCCTTCTTTCTTCTGCCCAGCTCTCCTGGGTGCTGCCACCTCGGATCTTGCACAATTCTTACAAGATCCAAGATGGCAGCACTTGGGAGAGTGAAAAGGATACGGGGGATATCCTGTAGCACCCCTGTGAGTTTGCCACAGTACCTCAGGTGACATGGCACACATTTTGGAAACCACTGCACTAAGTGATGAGATCTTTGACCCATTTGAATTGGCACTTGCGAGTTCTGCTTCTTCAAGATTGTTGTGCCCCGTGGGATGTGAAGTTTATTCCAGGGTAACTGTCACCTGTTCCTAAACAACTGGCTGTAGATCATCCATCTCCTCAATTGATTCCTGCATATTTTTAGCACCTGATCCCTAACCAGTGCTTACAGATAAACTTTTGGCTCCCATGAGTTAAATGCAACAATTTTCTTTCAGTAGGACAGTCCAAGGGTACAAAGTACTGTGCAAATGACCCGAGTTTTTTGAGTGACCTTGAGGAGGTCACTCTGTTCCATTCTGTTCTGACAAAGGAGAGACAGCACTGCCCCATCTCTCAGAGCAGTGAGAAAGAAGTACTAAGTGCTGCCGGAGAGGCGTTCAGATGCTATGGAAATGGGGGCCAGATAAAAGTCTAAAGGAAGAGAGATAGCAAATGAAGTCTTTTCTCTGCCACTCACACCTTTTTGTTGGCTCCTTGCTTTCAAATTGCAACTCAAGGCAAGGCTGCGTGTGCCTCCAAGAGCAATTTGGGTTCCTTTTGTCAGGTCCAGCTACGGTGGGGTTTTATCGAAGGGTTGTGAAAGGAACAAGCCGCCAGGAGCCCCTGCATTGGCTCTCCTGCAAATGAAAGGGCTGAATGCTTTTGTGAAGAAAGCACCAACTGGAGAGGCGGAAAGCTCTAAAACCAAGCTTCATAATCAACGCCTAAAGCCCCCGGGATGGGGAGGGGGAGAAATATTTGGGGTTATGTTAATGCCAGCGGATTTACTGCAGATTTTAACAAACTTCTCTGTTGTGTCGAAAGCACCAGGCTCCCTTGTGATGTCTCACAAAACATCCACTTGACTTATCCCCATCCTCCGACTCCACTTGTAGGGAGCTTACAGAAATGACCGAGGCCAAGCCAGCAAGCAAAGTGGGGATGATACGCAATTTTACTCTCTTCCCGCTTAAGCAAGATGCAACTCCTGCTTACTGAAGCAATGCCCTGCTCTCCTCCCAGCCTGCCTGGCGGCTGTGACTGGTGTTAAAAGGACCTTCGCCGGGTAACCTCTTTCTGCAGATGACAGTCAGGCGGTGACCGGAAAGAAAGCCTTTCCTGTGGTTACGTCCTCCTAACAGGAAGGTGCCTGCCATCTTTCTGGTTGCATTTTATGTGCTAGGCAAAGCCTGCCCTCTTCACACGGGCTCTTCACAGCGGTGTCACTAGGGTTCACATCACCTGCTGCGGTAGGGCCAGCACGTCACCCCTATGATGGATCACCTCCCATGCAGTGGGCAGGCAATGCATAGGGCATGATGATACACCATCACCCTGTCTCCACCACTTTTGGGGCTACAACTTTCGAAAGAACCAAAATATTACAACATGGTTTGCTTCATTGCATTCTGCATAAAAATTACACATCGATTGATATATAACTTGATGGCGTTATTAAAAATACCAAGATTTTAACCATTTTGGTGAGTAGTGGTGTCACCCCTCTGTGCTGCCCACACACACACACCCCCACACCCACTAGTGATGTCGCTAGTCCTTCATTTAGTGATTGCGTATCTCTCTTGCTCCCAATCTTGTTTTTAGCTGCTACCCCTAAAGTGTCTTCTGTTGATAGTGTCTGTTGTACAATTGTATATTATGGTTGCTTTGTTTTTAAAGGTTGGCAGAAGTTGCTGGGGCTGAAACATGGAACTCACAGCTCTGTGCGCAGGTGCCCGACTGCGGCGAGCCACAAGGATGGCAGTAGGAACAGGTCCCTGAGCAGTCATCAGGTCCCATGTACCAGAGAGCCTTTGTCCATCCAGCACAGCCACTGGCTCTCTTCACAGCAGGTAAGGTTATAAATGCTTCCTGTTTAGGCTGGCAATGTGCCTGGGCTATAATCGGCTTTCCTGGCTCTGTCGTTTGCCAATTCTTGGCTTTGTTTTCTTGGCTTGTTCCTTGCCTTGAGTTGCTCAAGGCCAACTCCTGGTTTGACCGCCCCTCTCTGACTCTGTGCCTGCTGCTCAGCTCTAACAGTTGGGTTTCATTGACATAAATTGCCTTGATTCTTACTATTGAGGCAGGGGTCTCCAAACGTACAGTGTCGAGGACCGGAGAAAGAATTTTAAATATAAAATTCAAATCAATACATTAGAGATGGAACTTAGATGAATGAATAAACGAATGAATGGGCTCTAATTTCCAGGATTTCTCCAAGCACCTACACACAAAACACAGAAATAAAGCACACACTTAAATGGACCCCCATTCCCCCACCCCACAAGCACAGCTTTGGTTGTGTTTGGTCAACTGGACCAGAAGCTGGCCATGGGCCAGATAGAGGCTCGCTGCGGGCCACATCTGGCCCCCAAGCTGGGGTTTGGAGACCACTGTATTGAGGAGGTGGTGGTATATCATCAAAAAAACTTCCTAGAGCTTGATTCTGTTGTACAAACAATCGCAAAACAGCTGTCACAAGCACTCAAGGGATAGCCATGAGCCTCCACAACCCTGTAAGATGGTGGGTGGGGACAACAATGACACCAAAACTTCACGAGTGCCAACAAAACAGTGCTTTAGCAGTCTCTTTAGTGGGATTAATTTTTCATCAGTCTGCACTTCATTTTTTTTTATGTACTTATTAAAATTTAAGACACTGAGCCATGGACCCCTGTAATTTTTCAATTGTTCAAACCACCAAGACTGGCTTGGCTAATTACGAATGAACAGCTGTTGGGAACGACCTTGAGATCAGTAAGAAAAAGAGTGATGAAACGCCTGCCTGTCGACCAAGATCTGAGGAGTGTGTTGCTCTCCCCCGCCCATTTAAAATAAGTTCAGAAGTTAATTACACAGAATCTCTCGAAGGGTTATATATGAGCAAACAATTTCAAGAGCCAAATGAGCAGTGGCCTTGAGTAACACACACAGAACCCTGGCAAATTTCATCTTCGATAGAGTTGCCGCATTGTTGCTTATTTCAAGTCCACACTAAGATATTGCTTCATCCTCTACCAAAAAAACAAACAAACACCAAAACCAGAATCTAGCAGGTGGGAAGAGAAGGGACAGCCTAGACCAGTCCCAAAAGAACATCCAGAGCTACGTGAACAGTTTGTGCCTGCTTCATGCTGGTGATTTTGAAGGAATACAAGAGCTCTAGAACGACTGAGTAATGAGGGAAGGAACCCTCGCCTTCAATTACTGTAGCAAACACCATTCACAATCAGAAGGAATCCTCTGGGATCTCTTTTTAGGGGTTAAAATCATTTCTGAAAATCAACGAGGAGGATCCGCCTAATATTTTTATTTGAAATGAGGCAGAAACAACCCCGAGATTTAGTAGTGGATAGAAAACACCACAGCAAAAAACATTTGACATCATTGAAAAACAACTTAAAAAAAACAACTATTTGAAAGTTTTCGAACTTTCAAGCACTATTCAGAGAGATGCAATAAATCAGTTCGCCACAAACTTGCACTGAAGAAAATTTTAATGTGCACTAAAACGCATTTACATAGCACTTTAGAACACTCAAATGCCCGTCATAAGATTTTTTTAAATTGCACAGTAGTCCCTCTAACATTGATAGAGGACAACTCTCCACTAGCTATTAGTCCTGATGGCTCTATGCTACCTCCATGTTCAGGGACAGGACATCTGTGAGTGCAAGGTGCTGGGAACATACACCAGGGGGCGGCTGTTTTAATCAAGCCCCTACTTAAGGGCATCCCAGAGGCATCTAGTTGCCCACTGCAGGAACCAGAATGCTGAACCTGGAGGGTCTTTGGATAGATCCAGAAAAGGTGATCTTATGTTCAATAACCCTGTGAGGTAGACTAGTATATCTCCATGCTGTAGATGGGAGTGTGAGGTTATGGCGTATCTTATCTAAGACCACGGTAGGGCAGAGGTGATACCTGACCTGGGAATTTCCTGACTTCCAAGGACAAGGACATCTGCAAGAGGGATCTGAAGGCCTAAGGAGTGGACCTCAACAGGTGGGAAACCCTGGCCTCTGAGCGGCCCGCTTGGAGGCAGGCTGTGCAGCATGGCCTTTCCCAGTTTGAAGAGACACTTGGCCAACAGTCTGAGGCTAAGAGGCAAAGAAGGAAGGCCCATAGCCAGGGAGACAGACCAGGGACAGACTGCACTTGCTCCCGGTGTGGAAGGGATTGTTCCTCCCGAAACAGCCTTTTCAGCCACACTAGATGCTGTTCCAGAACCACCTTTCAGAGTGCGATACCATAGTCTTTCGAGACTGAAGGTTGCCAACTAAGTCAGCATCCTGATGCTGCATTCAAACTGAGTTGACAAAGCTTTATGTGACACCAGCAATGTGACTTCTGAATTCTTTGTGAAACAAGTTGCCATTTTGCATCTTTTCTCCAGGACAAGCCAGCAAAGAGACAGCATTGGGGGGGGGGGGATCACACTGGCATTTATAACTAGGCTGGCATAACTTAACACTGAGCTCAACTTCCTGGACAACTAGGTAGCAACAAAAAGAGTTCTTTGGGATGCAGAATCTTCCCTAGGCCAACGTGATTCTAACTGGAACAGCTTTCAGGAAAACAGCAGTATGACAGACAATTCATTGGAGACGGCCATAGCAGTCCCTAAATATATCATTCTTGTCCAAACAAGAGAGAAATGAAAATAATTTACACTGTTTCTTGTATATGCAAACAGCAGCAGAGAGCAAAACTGAATTTCTCTGAAGAACTAACAATACCTGTACTTTAGATCAGGTCATTCTTATCCTCCTGGGTTTTACAAAATGAACCAACTACTGACTTTTTAGACACAGAGAATTTAATGCAGGGAGGTATTCCTTTATGCAACATGGCAGCCACGTACATATGGCAAATAGGTCAACTACCCAGGAAGGGTGAAGAGAGACAGCGACAAGGTAATGGACCTGCACTGGAACAGGAGTCCTCTGGCTTATTTGAACATCAAGACTTTATATACATTTCTGTAATGGTCCTGCCTTACTTCCAGCATGGAACTCAAGACATCAAAGGTAGGGGTCCCAGGCCATCTCCCATCCAGACTGGATGATCAGATTCAGACATTTCATTTCAGCAAGGTTACCATATCACGTGCCTAAGACGCTAGGAAACTGATTTTATCTAGACCAGGGGTGCTCAAACCCCAGCCCGGGGGCCACTTGTGGCCCCTGAGGTCTCTCAATCCAGCCCACGGGAAGCCCCCATTCTCCAATAAGCCTCTGGCCCTCCAGAGACTTGCTGGGGCCCATGCTGACCTGACAAAACAGCTCTCAGACTATTTGACCTCTTGCCTGAGCTGTGGAATGAGGGCTCCCTCCACTGCTTGCTGTTTCACATCAGTGATGCAGCAGCGGCAGCAAAGGAAAGGCCAGCCTTGCTTTGTGCAAGCCCCTCTATAGGCCTTGAGCTATTGCAAGACCTTCATTCATTCATATAAGTTCCACCTCTAATACATTCATTTATATAAATTTATTCAAATTTGAAATGTAAATTGATTCTTTTTTTCCTGGCCCCTGAAACAGCATCAGAGAGATGACGTGGCCCTCCTGCCGAAAAGTTTGGACACCTCTGCTCTAGACTACATAGCAGTGGTTCCCAAACTTTTCAGCACGGGGACCCACTTATAAAAATGACAATCTATCGTGACTCAGACTAGATAAAAGACCAGACAAATCTATCATGACTAGACAAAAAAGAGCTCTAGAAATAACAATAAATTATTAATTAATAATTAGAAAGCTGTGCTCCTGCGGCTGCTAGAAACCTTTCCTCATATGTATATATGTGTGTGCTTTAATTTGGGGGTATAAAGCCTCGTATTTAGCTAACTAAAAAAGGTAACTCGAAAAAGGTAACTATTTTCTTCTACGAGATGCAAGATGCTAACCAGGTTATATGCCTAATGAAGGTTTGTTGTATGTTGTATGTTTATGTTGCTAACCAGGTAATGGTGCTTGCAAGATTTTTTTTGTGTTTTTTTTAATGTTTCATAAACTTTTTGTGACCCACCAAAAATTGGCTTGTGATCCACTGATGGGTCCTGAAGCACAGTTTGGAAATATCTGGGGAGGGAGGGAGAGAGAGAACACGCATGTCATAGGGTCTGCAAGAAGTATCTCTGAGTTAGCCCCTGGAAATCTTGACCAATCCTGTTACCAAATCTTCAGTGTAACTGCTTGCGTTTCGCAAAGGTATAAGCTTATTTTCCAATGGGCAACTTCTCTGGCACAGCAAGTTTCACCTGAAATGTTTGATATTGCATAGGCAAACTTAATTCTAAACGTGAGGCTAAAGGAAGCTCTCTCACTAAAACGAGAGCTGAAGACATTCAGGATCCTAGGGAACCTAGCTGAATGCAGTTTGCCCACCCATAAGAAGGTTTGCCAGAGTGGGAGGGGGGGGCGAATCCCTCCCCAAAAACCAATGAGAAAACAAAGAACTTTGCTTCACCCTTGATTTAAAAACAATCCCAAGTTGTAAGAGTCCATTTTTAAACACAGACCACATTGCGATGGAACAGCTGCTTAAAATAAAGCTGCACAGATAGCGCGTGCAAGGAAGTGCAAGGAAAGACAGCAAAGTAGCATGACAGGTAGCTTGTACATGTGCCCTTCTGAACTCGTACCCCTCTCAACACATTGATTCTTCCCTATGCAAATTGCCTTCCCCTCCTCTCCACGGGCAGATTTTTATGGGGGGGGCGGGGGGAAGAGATGGAACGAAAGCATTATGGACTTACTCCAAAAAGGAAGTCCTGGCCATTCTCTGCAAATAGCAGAGGCCACTCTTTGCAGTAGAAATCTCTCTGGACATGGGAGGGACGAGAAGCGCAACAGTTCCACAGCAAAGGTGACCTTCGCTCAAACTTCCAATTAATTGTCACCTGCAACATGATGCTCAGCTTGATGGGCAGATGATATATTTTTATTAACTGTGCTGGCATGCTTTTTTCGGTTGCGGAATGTTTCGGAAACAATGGCAAGAAGGGGTTACCGATCCGGCAAGAAGGGCCACATCAGAAATCTATCATGAGTTGCAGAGCTGCCACCTATTTGCATATTTTCAATTTGTGCCCGATTTGCATATGGAAAAACGGGAAAGACACCACCAATCTCACCCTGATACTTTAGGGCAAGTTGAGGGGGAGGGGAAATGTCATTTGTCTGGCTGAAGTTCATACCAGAGCAGGGTATATATTATACGTATTTGATACAAAATGGAATTGAAATATTGAGCAGGAATATAGATTTCTCTCTTTCTATATATCAGGAAGCCGGACGAGGAGTATTATTTGATTAACCCCACAACCTACACTTCAGCCATGGCTGAATTTGAAAATATTTGCATCGGTGAAGGGTGATTGATGGGCATTTTTAAAGGGTGGAATCAAAATGGCATGAGTTGAAGACAGGTCATCTGATTAAGAGGGTGCATAACGCAAGCTAAACACATGAGGCTCGTGGAGATCAGATTAAAGAGCTCCTGATAAAGCACAGAGTGCATTTTCGTCACTACTTCAACTACAGAGGGTCCTCAGTTTCAGGCATTCAAACAGAGGAGGTAATTTCCATTCAGACTTGAAACCTGATGTCTCTGCTAGAAATTAAACCCTGTACTAAGTCAGGCTGTGCCTGGATTGCCCTGGCAGAGAAGACCTCATGTAAAACCAACCCTCTCGTTCCAATTGGGTTTTCATTAAAACAGCACTCTAGGGCACAACTCCCAAGAGTAATTTAGAGATTTTGGAACCCAAATCTCACTAGGAATTAACAATATACTCATTTAATGTGGATGAGTTACCCCCTTAACACCTTGTAACGATCAAGCACTACTTGCAACCAGGGTGTTTAAAGGATGGCTTCGCCTCTCCCTGCCACACTCTTTCCACCCATGGGCAAAACTTGCAACTAATTCCTTTTGCCACTGTGGGCATGGAACCAAGTTTCTCCAGCTGAATTAGCATGGCGGACCAGGACGTGATCTTGCATGCGCGGAGGACGTTTTCGGAAATGCAGCTCCCAGGCCAACATTGCTTTCGAAAACGCAACATCCTTCGGTTATGGTCCAGAGGCTTCTAAAACGTTTAGCAGACCACAAGTGCTTATTTTCTCATGCGCATTTAACACGACCTTTGTGTTTTCTCTCCTCCTGTGCTGCTGAAGTCCCCTACGGAAGATCAGTCAGCCAGATTTGACCAAGAAGGGTAGGAGGGGGAACCCCAAAGAAAAACCTGCTTGGCTAAGAGGCACTCTTCATTTCACAAACAATGAAAAAGCAAGCTTTTGTCCCTAGAAAGTTCACACAAAGTCATACATCACACCAGTTGGCATGTTTACTCCCGAAGCCTCGAAAATGCAGCAGCTGCTCTCAAAGGGTCTCAGAAACTAGGAGCCAACGAGGAATTTTTCATTAACAACTCAGACCAGAAATCAATGTTCCCCCAGTGTCATGTTATTTCAAGAAAGGAGGGGTGGAGAAACGCACAATGGATGTGGCTTCTGGCCCCCTGCCAAGTTATCCCACACACTCTTGCTGCCTCCTCTTCTTTTCATATCACAAATGATTGTGTTCACAGCTTTTAATTGTCCCTAATAAATTATCTGCTTTGGACACAGAGCAAGGGACTTTTCACTTATTCATTTATTTTGCACCTCTTCATTGTTAGCTAAGCAATACCAACAAAGAGATAAAGCCACAGCCTGACCCAAGAGAGATAAACAGGAGGGCTGAGACAAATCGGAGATAACAATCCAAAGAACCAGTGATCCAGACCAGCGGGTCCGGCTATCCAAGCTGGCGGTATCTATTCTGCAGCCTCTTCTCCTGCAGAGGAGAATACACCTGGCCTAGGCAAAGAGACTATCAAAAGCAGCTCCCGGTGCTAAATACTACTTGCAAAGTTGCAGAATTACTGAAGAGAGATCCACAAGTCCATCATGTCCCTCTCAGTCCTGAGGCTTGAAAAGGGAAGAAGAGACTCTTTTTAAGTTCAGCCTGTTGGGGCAAAACAATAGATCTATGAACACGGAAATGAAGTCATGTTTGAGAACTGATGGCTTTTTTGTGAAATAAGGGGGAACTGTGACCAACTGACATTTGGTTCTTCCCTTTCCAGCACTGCCTCCATCTGTTGTCACTCCACCCAGCTCCATCAGAGGGAGAGCAAGACCCCGTCCACTCTACCATTTGGCTCTTTCCCTCCAAGAATGGACTCCAGGAAGTGACCTTTCCAGTTGATCATTATGTAACAGCATCAAAGAGCTCTTACCTGAATGTAGTACTTTTCCTCCCTCCTTCCTAACCATTCCCATCCCCTTTTGTACAACGCCTGTCAGCTTCTACACCATTATTTCAAACTGTAAACCACTTGGAATGTGTTGAAAAGCAAGGCAGCATATAAACGTAGTCAAGAAAATTAAATGAACACTAAGGCAGCCCAACAAAGATGAACATGAACGTGCAATGCTCTTTACACACTGTTTTATAAAGTAAAATAAGAGGTACACAGACAGGCAGATCCGTGCCCCAAAGAACTTACTAGCCCAGTTCAGGTGGCTGACTTGCAATATAGGCTAGCCTCTGACCCTTCTCTGCAAACTTAGGGGCATCTGAGGCCCGAAGCAAAGCAACCAGGGATGAACGAACAATGCCCAGACTCATTCGCCCAACTGAGCATTAGTCAATCCCACACTCGGATAACATGACACTTGTTGCCTGTTAATGTATGCAGCCTCCACTCTCCGAACTGCTTATGAAGACTATAATTTTCTCCACTAAAAACACTGCCTAATAGCACCACCCCCAATTCTAATTATAGGAGGCTCTCTTATGCATTATAATCTTTACACAATTAAGCCCACTTTTAAAAAGTGTAACTGATTGAACACCCCTCCAAAAATTAAAGTGTTCAAAGAGCATGAAGGTTGTGATGTGAAATGACAAAAGACTTCGAAAACTGAAAATTAGGGCAGCTCACCCCTTACATTTATGTATCAACGGGTTGGAAACAGCAGCCACAACTTGAAAACTCCTGTGATCAACAACTCACCCTCCCGGTATTGTTTCCGTAATGTTAAATTATAGCCCTTCCCCAAAACTGTGCACGGAACAGCAATCAGTGGCCCCTCCCACACCCTATACCTCGCATGAAATGAAGCTGTCTGGATTCACATCAAGTGGAAACCTTCTCGGTGGAGTGTTGCCGTGGTTTAATTAAGGTGAGTCTTTTCAATTAAACACAACACTGGCAGGCATTTAGGTCGGAAATGAACTTTCGCCAGAAAGGGTAAGAATTGATCCTACACAGTCATGTTGATCTACATCTATAAAAAGAAAACACTTTCTCTTTAAACAAAGACAAAAACAAATTCCAAACCACAATACTCAGAGGGGGCCCTGGAACTCCCCATAAATACTAACGCAAAAGAAAACGTCAACGGGCCCATCTTTTTCTGGTAAGGTCACTTGTACCCTACTGGTGATTTCTATAGTGACTCTTAACACCTACAGCTTTACATAGGGGAGAATTCACACCAGGGAGAGAAGGACTGAGAGATAACTCGGGACAGATAGAGGGATGGACTTAATCAATCGGACTTTGCTGCTACAAGTTGTGGCAATGGCTGTTGGCTCAGATGGTGAATAGATGAACACAGGAAGGAAGCCAATTCTATCACCAGCTATTAGTCACGACGACTACATGAAACCTCCATGTTCAGAGGCAGGATCTCTGAAAACCGGTTTCTTGGTGTAGGCCATGACAGCACAGGGCAATCACCTTCATGCCCTGTTTGTGGCCTTTCCAGAAAAGTCTAGCCACTACAAGAAACAGTACATAGGACCACAGACTTTTGGGCTGCTCCACTAGGGCTCATCTTGCCCCCCACCTGCAGTTCAACCACGCAGATCAAACTTAATCTCAACCAATCACCCAAGTAAACTTGAATGCTACAGCAGGTTGGGGATTTTCTAGTGGTAGTTCCAGCTATAAATCAAGGTTACGTGTTAATGTAGCCTTGATATAAAGACAAGCATGAACAGGGCAGCCATCAACCAGGAGCAGCCAGGGCCTTTAAGAAAAGTCTTATCCACCATGCCAAATTACTCTCACGACTTGGCTTCATCTACCCAACACAGCTTCTACCTGCTCCGCCCCAGCTCCACTCATGGAAGCCCCTCCTATAAGCCATGATAGCTAAACAGGATCTCCTTCAGCATGAGTATACTTCTGAATCCATGAAGCCGGGGGCAAACAAAGAGGGGTCTTGCTTTCATGCCCTATTTGCAAGCTTTACAGAGGCAATCCGCTGGTCAGTGTTGCAGACAGGAGGGTGAGCTAGATTGAGAACAGCAAACACAGTATGGGAAGGGGAAGGCAGGGGACTCAATCAGAAGAAACCAAACCCAAATACCACTGCTTTACCTCAAACCTGCGCACTGCCACGCACCCAATGGCTTTCCAACCCAAGGTCACCTCATTTTCGTAAGGGAAAAACCAAGTCAGACACTCTCCGCAAACAATGTTTACAGTATAAGGGTTGTTAAAGTGTTCCGTTCACAGGTCTATCAAGAGCTCATCATCAAGATAGCCAAATGAAACTTCCATATTCAGATACAGTATAGCCCTAGTACTAGGAGTTGATGTCACTCTTGCAGCCCTCAGTGCACAAACCACCCTTCTCCTCAACCAATTCTAGCTCACCAAAGAAACATTTCTGGGACCTTCCTGAGTCCACCAGAATTCTGGAACCTATTCCTGGTTCTTTGCCAGTTGCTCCCTCTGGGTTTGCTTCTTTGCTTGCGTTTTTGGGGCGATGCATCAAATCAGAAGTGGCGTGAATAGCTCCAAAAACAGGGTCTCTCAGGCTGCTGCCGTAAAGCATAAAGGCTCAGACTACTGAACTGGTAGCATAATCCATGAAGTAAGAAGATAAGAACTGGCACAGGTGACTCTTACCCTTGTTCAATAAGCTTCTGCCAAGGTGGGAAGGCACCATCTTTCACTGAACATTAAAAGAGAGAGATGGGCTGCTTTTGCCCCCAACGCTCAGATGCTGGGAGACAGCTTTTAAAAAGTTCACACAGCTCTTTTTTCTTTTGACAAAGGCTGGGACAACCTCTGCTTACTTCAGAACATGAAATGCAACTTCCCCCTGGTTTCATCTCCTCAGATAAGATATCGCGCAGCCAGGAGAAGCAGATGCAGAAGTAGACTTCTGACTTCAAAGCAGCAAAACTCCATCTGCCTTCATCAAGTTCCTAGAAAGTCAAGACATCTTGATCTGAACAGGACCTGGCTCAAGGCTGAACTGCACATTACCTTTAACGCGCAGGTTGGAGCAAAACCATGATGGGGGTGGCGATAGGAAGGTCTTTGTCCCCAACACTGTTTCCCAAAATAAGTATGTAGTAGTCAGCCTTGGGGATTCTCGATTTAAAATGGTCAACCAGGCAAGATTGAAGCCAGCCCACCACCGACTTGTAAGGAAGGCAAAACATACATCATTCCAAGTCTGGATTAATACAATTGTTTCTATGACAGAGCCACAGTTTCAGAGCTCAGGGCCTACGGAGAGGCAAATAAATGCTGGGCTCCCACAACCACCTTGACTGACCTTACCACAAGATTCTTTTCACCCACGAAACGCCACATCAAACTGGGTCCATCTGCAGTGGCCTGTTTCCTGAAGCTGGATACTAGACTCATTAGACACCACCGGGAGGGGGGGAAATACTGATGTGAATCTGACTTTTGGGGGCACTATCCTTTAAAAACTTAAGCCACAATAACCGTGCTAGTTACTGGCACCTTAAAAGATCCTATTTTCCAGTGTTGGGGGGGGGGCAGACACACAGAAGAGCCAAAGTACATTTCTGGATGGGGAGTACCTTGTCCCAAATTTTAGATCTCTGAAGTAGTAGTGCCTGCATTTTTGCACATTAATATATCTATCCAAAAATATTCTCTCTTGAAATCAGCCCCATTGATTTTGATGGAGTTAACTATCAAGTAAGCCTGCTTAGAATTGCAGCCTGATTTAAGAGCGTGTTTATAATTCAGTAACAGGCAGAGAGCTAGTGGCTGGGAGAAGGGAACCAAATTATTTTACATGGGAGAGCATTCAAAAGTGACCTTCCCCACCACCTACAATCTAAAGTGGTACAGTCCACCCTCCTACTTTAGAATTCTATTATCTCATTGCCCATCATGTGTAGATGAAGACACAACCTACATAGATGGAACCTACAAGAAGACATAATCTACAAAGATGGAACCTCCATGTTCAGAGGCAGCCTGGAGATCAACAAGCTACCACCATCAGGCCTCACCTGTGAGCTTCCCAAGTGTATCTGACTGACCTGTCTTGGAGACATTGGGATGGACCAGAATCACCTTGGATATGTTTCTATTTTTAAACCAGATTCCTCCCAGCCTTGCTGCTGATGTAAGGCCATAGCAAATATGCAAGAGTCATGCAACAAAACAAATGACAAGCCCGAAGCATCATTAAAAACAAACGTTTGCATATATTATTTTGCATAACGTTCTCCCTGCCTTTTCACCTCCTTTCTGCTGTTGTTTAACTGCGAGCAAAACAAACCAGGTCTCTGATGTTACCTTCTGTCTCTAAATTGGAAGTCTTGCCTGGAAGAGACATGTGGCAATTAAACAAGTGTTTATATTGCACCTTGTTTTAGCTGTCAGCAACAGAGCAAGGAGGCCACCCACGCACTCGCTGGGCATTTCAGCATCACACGCCATAAAAGTGCTGGGGTGGAACAGACGAAAGACGCCAGGCTTAGCACTTAAACTGGACAGGAACAGGTACTGCTCCAAGGAGAATCCACACTGGACAGAGAGAATCCAGGCTCACTGCACTGGCCTTGGGGGCAAGGGTGATGTGCCCTTGCTGTCAACCAATGCATGCATACATTAAGTGGGTTTTGCTAAGCTCAGAATCCTTGCGCAACTGTTCGGAAGTACAAAGCAAGAGTGTCAGTGGAGCTGGCCATTCATTAAACACAAAGCCGTGGCACTCAGCCAACATTATAAATAGCCCAGTTTGTTCTGAAACTGACCTGCATCAAGAGCAGACACTTCAACCCCACAGTGCCAATACTGGTGGGCAAAAAAATAAAACCTCTCTAGACCCATTTCAAAACACCAGGGCGGGAATTAACAGCTAGGCTGAATACTTACAGAGAAAGGGGACAAATGTGGATCTCTGCTGGACTGCTAAACACAAACTTAGTCAAAAAGAGTGCACCCACCTTATTTATGTATATTGTATCTTTCTCCACTATACACAACATTTGGGGGTGTGCGTTTATTCTCACAAACACACTGTAAAGTAGGTTCTGAAGAGGAAAGGAGTCTTACTGAAGTTTAGGCAAGGATTCAAACCGCACTTTCCCACATCCAAACTGCATCATACCAGTTCTCTACATGAAGAGCGCAAGACTAGTGTTCAGTTTTACGAGGGCCCACTTTGGAGACCTGCTCAATGCCCAGGTTCTTAAATGGGTTCAATAAAATAATGAGATGTCTTGGGTTCTCTCCAACATGCCTTCTCAATTTCTTCCAGAAGCAACACCAGACAGGATAAACCTCTGTCACAGCACCTCCTCCCAAAGCAGAAGGCACACTTCACAATAACTTCCCCTCCCATGGCTCTGTGGAAGAATATGGGAAGCATGAAGGACACCAAAGCACATCCTTACAGAAGGACTAAAAAGTCTACTAGCACGGAACTTTCCACCCAACATGGATGGAACCCCCTATGGAAATGGACTTCAACTTTTCGAGAGCGAGGACCAATCTCAAACCCGCTACCCGTGACCATCTTAATATGGGAATTCAAATAGGCAGACGGTAGAAGACCTGCAAACAGAGGCAGTTAAGCTATACCTTCATTGGGACAAGTGACCCCCCCCCCAGAATGGCCAGAAGGCACATGATGCAGCTAGCTTGCTAAAGTTAAATAGATCTAAGTCTGGTCAGTGACTGAATGGGGACACAACGTGGGAACACCACATAGCCTGACTGCAGTTCCATGATTGATAAAGAGACAGAAATGGAATAAATAAGAACTGTTAGTTCTACCCAAAGTGTCACATCATCTTCTGTTTTGGTCTTATCGATGGCTACTGGACCCGATGGAACTTTCATGTGCCAACCAGGTCACCATCGGTTAGCAGGGGCTGAATAATAGCAACAGGAGAGAAGCATTGCCTTTGGGCCCTGCTTGTGGACTTCCCAGCTACTTTTGGTTGGCTGGGAAGCAAGAATCTTTTTCATGTTCATATTAACCATGACAGTGAGGAATGGCACCTCCTTGTTAGAAAGGCAGTCTACTTCATTGTAATAGCTACAGTAGGTATACAATGGAGGAGACCTGTTCAACAGGTTCTTTCTTGTGGGAAAAATAAGGGAATGTGTTTCTGTATGGGAAGCCTGTGTGGATCAGCAGGAATTGGAAAGCTGCCTTCTAAGGAGTCAGACCCAATGCAGACAATAATGGGTTGGTCCACCTAATCCAGTATTGTCTACACCGACAGACAGCAGGTCTCCAGGGTATCAGACAGAGGTCACATGTTCCCAGCCCTACCTCAAGATGATGCCAGGGTCTGAACATGGGACCTTCTGCATACACAGCATGTGGAGTTATCAAGTTGAGTTATCAAAGCTTCGGATGAACACCTGAAGGCTTCTATTGAATCAGGTTCTAGAACATACTGTTACCTCCTCTCTACTGCGTAGCAGTGGCTCTCCAGGGTACTTCCCAGCGCTACCTGGAGAAGCTGCCAGGAACAGAACCTTCCCATGTACTCAATCATTGAGTTATTGTCCCTCCCCCTTACTAAAACAGGATTAAGGAACTCCTCAAACAGCCCCTCTACAAGTACCAAATGCTCTTCTGCCTTTGTTCACGCAGACACTAGCCTAAAACCCACAACAACATTCCCATCCAAGTGAGTGCAGCCAAACACAGCATACGCATGAGATTTTGACCAGGAATAGACCTGAATCAAACCCACCCCTTCCGTCAATACTAAATATTCTTCCTTTCGAGAACATCAACTTTGGCAAGGAGGACCCTGCCCAACGCTATGAGCACATGACTTAAAAGAAAGGTTCAGCTTCACAAGCCCAAGACACTTCCCTGTGCTAGCCCTGAATGCAAGTGGCAAAAAAAAAAAAAGCTTCCATATTTCTTTTTAGCTAAGGTTACGTGGAAGGGTAATCTTCCTTTCATTATGCATAATTATCGTCATTATGGGCAACTTGAAAGAAATTCAACCATGGTAGTTATTTACAACTGCACATATGGGGCTGATGGTTATGGCAGGCTACCAAATTTATCATAAAGCTCGCCAAGTTTGCTTTATTAATTCACATTGCTCTTCCATTATACATGCCTTTCAGAATTAGGCAGGCTTCTAAAAGCTCATCAGATCAGGGCGATTACAGCAATCTGGAGCATCACACCAGCCTGCCTGAACCTGCCAATGAGGTGGGGGGGGGGGGCAAGAGGCGAGGACCCTGCAGGGAAGACACTGGAGGTGAAGGATCTGGAGGGCAAGGGGCTTGGGCTGGCTGTCCATCTGGCCGCCTCTCCAGGTCTCCCCACATGAAGAGACTTGACTGGAGCGCTTGTAAGCACTTAGTGCACAAAACATCTCTCTCTAAGACAACGGTCATGGCCTCCAGCTGATCAGTTTCATGCTGTGGGTGTGAAATAACTGGCATTAGATGGGGGAAAAAATAGTTTGTGTAAAATTTGTTCCGTCTATCTGTATATTAGCTGCCCCCAAAAGGCAGCACAGCTTGACGGAACGAGAACGAAAGCTGAACCGCAGGCATGAGTTTGTTCAGTCCTCGTCTCGCAAAGCAGCTCAGGAACTGGGAAGTTCCTGGTTGGAATCCCAACTCAACCATAAACTCACAAGGTAGCCTTCAGTACATCACAAATCTCTTCATCCCAATTCCCACGGCAGTGTTAGACCTAACAGAGGCTTCCACACATTAGGGCTACGATCCTATACATTGTATAAAGTGGTGGGTTTTTTGCAAGGATTCTGTGCTCCCTTGGATGGTTTTCATGACTCCCTGGGGAGCAATGGCTCACTGATTGGGAACCACTGCCATAAGTACGATAAAACCTTTAACTGGTATCCATGGGCAATAGAGGGTGCCAGTTTACCAAATATGCAAGTTAAAGTGTTTACAGTCCTTAAAATACTCTCACACTAACCAGACATGCTCTCCTGCTGCTCCACCTTCTCTTCTTGCCCACTAGGTTCCTGAAGAGACAACTTCCTAAGCAGTGCCCTAGCAAGGAAGCATACAGTCTCCATTCCAAGAGGATCCTGATAGAGAGCAGAGTAGCACCACAGAGGGAGTTGTTAACCAAATTTGCTGATTAACCAAGCTGCACTTAACTGGCACCTCTGTCCACTGCTTCAGGTGGGAGGGGGAAGATGGGGGAAACCAGAGGCTGGGAGGAAGTGGCTTGTCTAGGACCACCTATTGAGTTCATGGCAGAGGCAAGATTCAAACCTGATCCACAGCTCAGCCTCTTAGTCGCTACAATACACCAGCAATCACTTCCTCCCCAACACACACACACACACACACACACACACACACACACACACACCTACCTTCAGGTGCAAGCCAGTGTTGACTAGACAAAGGTGGTTCTGTCTTTTAGGAGTACATCAAGCTCTTCCACCCTGACTGTCCACACATTCCCCCAAAGGAGGGTCCAACCCAACACAGGTTGTTCACCTGGGAGAAAGTGACTAACAAAACTAACAAAACGGTTAGTATTATAATGCCGTTGTACAAATCGATGGTAAGGCCACACCTGGAGTATTGTGTCCAGTTCTGGTCACCGCATCTCAAAAAAGACATAGTGGAAATGGAAAAGGTGCAAAAGAGAGCGACTAAGATGATTACGGGGCTGGGGCACCTTCCTTATGAGGAAAGGCTACGGCGTTTGGGCCTCTTCAGCCTAGAAAAGAGACGCTTGAGGGGGGACATGATTGAGACATACAAAATTATGCAGGGGATGGACAGAGTGGATAGGGAGATGCTCTTTACACTCTCACATAATACCAGAACCAGGGGACATCCACTCAAATTGAGTGTTGGGCGGGTTAGGACAGACAAAAGAAAATATTTCTTTACTCAGCGCGTGGTCGGTCTGTGGAACTCCTTGCCACAGGATGTGGTGCTGGCGTCTAGCCTAGACGCCTTTAAAAAGGGATTGGACGAGTTTCTGGAGGAAAAATCCATTATGGGGTACAAGCCATGATGTGTATGCGCAACCTCCTGATTTTAGGAATGGGTTAAGTCAGAATGCCAGATGTAGGGGAGAGCACCAGGATGAGGTCTCTTGTTATCTGGTGTGCTCCCTGGGGCATTTGGTGGGCCGCTGTGAGATACAGGAAGCTGGACTAGATGGGCCTATGGCCTGATCCAGTGGGGCTGTTCTTATGTTCTTATGTTCTTATGTTCTTAAAGGGGTTGTACACCTCCCTCAGAAACGTGGTGCAAGCCCACGTTTTTGGGAGAACTGCATTAATGTGCAACATGAATGGTTTTTGCAAAGCAGGGCCAAGAAGGCACAGGTAGCAAACAATTAGAAAATGGGAATTGTAGCCAGGCCAGACTCCTCAGGAGGCACCAGAATGAATCCCTTTCAAGTGAGACTTATAAAGTGTGGAAACCTTTCAGTATTTTCACCTGAAAGCCCTACCTACAGAAGGGGGAGGGAAGCCGCTCTCCTTGGGAGCAAATCAAAGGACTCCATGGACCCCAGTGGGAGAGGAACCTTCGCTTCAAACGGCATCTCCAGCATTTGAAAGCGGGTGCTTTGATTAATAAGCTCTCCCCTCCAGCACAGAACGATGTCGCCGGCTATCAGCGTTCTTCAGGATATTGCCATGTTTATTTTGTCTGCTTGAGCTTTTAAAAAAGAAAAAAAAAAGTTGGGGGGAGGGGGAGAAATGGCAAGAAGGAGAAGGGGGAGAAACTGTTTACTTACTGAGTTGTCCTGACCTTCTCTCCTGCCCCCACCGCTCTCCTCCCGGTCCCGAGCAAGAGAAAATTAAATTGATTCAGTCTATCAGGGCACTGCATCTAAAGTGATTAAAATTCAGCTACTAGAGGAGGGGGGAAAAGGTTTGGGTTGTGCTGCCTCTGAGAAATGCAAGCCCTTGTCGCCGGATCTGAGCCTACCAGAGGCAGGAAGGGCACAGACCTTGCCACTGCAGGCTTTATCAGAAGCACCATCTTTTGCTAAGATTGGGGCAGGGGGGAGAAAGAGTTGGTGACAACAGAGGTTTCGAGCACCTCTTGGCACAGGTGACACGGACAAAGCAGAAAGCTTTATCCACAGAGCTGCTGCCCTAGAGGTATTTGATCAGTATAAAAAATTAAGCTCGTCTTGGGACCACATCCAAACTTAGTTGTATGCCACTGTCCGCCCACTTGCACTGCATCTCAACAACAGGGAGGTGCAGACAACTGGGTACCACACAGTGGCATTGCTAGGGGATGCGGGCTGTGCTGGGTGATGCGCACGGGGGGGTGACACCACTAGTGTGCAAAATTTTTTAAAATCTTGGTATTTTCGAATACCGCCACCATGTTATATATCAATTGATGCGTAACTGCATGCAGAATGCAATGAAACAAACAGTGCTGAAACGACTCTATCCTATCAAAAGTTATACCCAAAAAACCAGCAGGGGGCAGGGAGATGGAGCATCACCACACCCACTACCCAGGGCACTGCCCTGGCCACTGTATGGGAGGAGGTCCATCATGGGGGTGATGCACTGGCCTCCTACACCAGGCGACACAAACCCTAGTGATGCCACTGGTACCAAGTGATACTTTACGGTACTGATCACTCGGGAAGCCAATTGTCTGCATCCTCCTAAAGCAGGGGTGTCCAAAGTTTTTGGCAGGAGGGCCACATCATCTCTCTGACGCTGTGTCAGGGGCCAGGGGAAAAAAAGAATTAATTTACATTTAAAATTTGAATAAATTTACATAGATTTACACAAATTAATATATTAAAGATGAACTTATATGATCGAATGAAGGTCTTGCAATAGCTCAAGGCCTATAAAAGGCCTTGTACAAAGCAAGGCCGACCTTTCCTTTGCTGCTGCTACTGCATCACAGACGTGAAACAACAAGCAGTAGAGGGAGCCCTCAACCCACAGCTCACACGAGAAGTCAAACAGTTGCCCTCATGCTGAGAGCAGTTGCGTCGGTCCAGTGTGGGCTCCAACAAATCTTCAGAGGGCCAGAGGCTCATTGGAGACCGGGGGCTCCCTGAGGGCCGCATTGAGAGGCCTCGGGGGCCGCATGTGGCCCCAGGGCCGGGGTTTGGGCACCCCTGTCCTAAAGCAACCAGCAAGTAGAATTTCACCATGCATTGGCTGCAGAACCCTACACTGCAGGTGGAAAAGGTTGACTGTAGCCATCCCATGTTGCTTTGTGTGGGTTTAAATACTGACATGCTGCTTTGCTTTCCCATTTAAAAGACCACCAAGAACTCTTACAGTGCAATACAACAACCATTCTTGAAGCACTATCACAATAACACACCAGATCTAAGCCAACAGA
The DNA here is from genome assembly GCF_035046505.1 of Tiliqua scincoides. Taxonomy (NCBI): domain Eukaryota; kingdom Metazoa; phylum Chordata; class Lepidosauria; order Squamata; family Scincidae; genus Tiliqua; species Tiliqua scincoides. The sequence continues at coordinate 53,352,398 of NC_089828.1, forward strand.
AACAGACACTGCCAGAGCCAATAAAATGAAGCACCAGGAGAACATAGTATCATGAAAAAGCAAAACAGAAAAGCTTTCACTGCTCACTCAGAGAATTCCTTAGTCTGGGCACCAACACTGAAAAGTCTCTGTCCTGTATCCCCAATCGAATCTCAGAAGAGATTCTGAGAACACAGCATGATCTTTGCATACCCAAGTCCAAGCCATGGTTTGCAAAATAGGTTAAGGAAGATCACTCCATCACAGCTCATCTTCCACTTGGCACTCACTAACTTCACTTTCTCTAGCTGGCAAACCCTCACTTCAAAGAGGTGCTCCTCTCAGCTCACCTAGGGTTTGTTTATCACCTCAAACCTACTCTCATCTTAAACAGTACCATGTTATGATGTTTCCTAACCAATATTATGCTCAATGGGTCACAGGAGCTCTTTTGCAAATGCTCAACTCCCATACAAGTCAATCAACATATGGTAATTAAGAAGCCAACATTTTGCAAAGAGGCCAAAAAGTACACAGTTGCCCAATACCACATGTTAGGTAAACCTCCAATATATGCTTATATCCCCTTCACAGAATACGACAACTGTCAGGTTATAAGACACACACACACACAAAATCTGTTCAGATCCCGAGTATGGCTATTTCCTGGATTTCTGGCACAGCAAAGGCTTTGCCCCAACCCAGTGGCATCACTAGGGTTCGCGTCACCCGGTGTGGGAGGCCAGCGCATCATCCCCCCCGCAGTGGGCGGGGCAACACTCTAGGTGGTGGGCGTGGTTTGGCTGTACCTTTTGGTAAAATAAAGATGTTTCAATGTAGTTTGTTTCATCGCATTCTGCATGAAATTACACATTGATATATAACATGATGGTATTATTCCTCCAAACTCTGGTTTTAGTGATTTTGGTCATTAGTGGTGTCACCTTCCCCCCAGGGTATCAACTTGCTAACACCTTATTGGAGCAGTTCTCAGACTTTTAGCACTGGGACCCACTTCTTAGAATGACTGTCCAGGACCCATCATAAAGCAAATTAAAATAAATAATTATAAATTAAAGTAAAATCAACAAATAAGGGAAAGCCAGCCCTGTTCCACCAAGTGAATTTTCTCTGTAGCCTGCCTGCAATAACACCCACCCCAAAAAATCATCAGTAAGATTTTCAAATCAGGACCATTCTGCTGGCCTCACATTTCCCTTTGCCTGACCTGCCCTGGAGCCAAGGCACATTTGCTTACTCACGAGTAAACATGACCATGTGGTTTAGTTTTGCTTTCTATAGGGCTCAATACATTCGCCAGCTTGGAGGCAGGGACCTCCTTCTCAGGTGCTTTTGGGGGGCTACATTCATTGGATCAGGACTGTTCTGGTGTTGTTGGATTCCTCTCAGCCTGCCCTTTCAGATGGATTAAGGCACATTCACCTACTCGCGAGTAAATGCACGATACCCCTTGGTTTCTCTTTCCATTGGGCTCCATGCATTTTTTGTTTTCCAGTTTTTTGCCAATAACTTTTGATAGAAAGGAGATATTTCACTCCTGTTTCTTGCATGGCATTCTGCTCAAAATTCCGCATCCAACGGTATATAACATGATGGTATTATTCCTAACCACCATGATTTTAGCGCATCACCCCCTCTTGCGCGTCACCCAGTGCGGCCCACACCCCCCTAGCGACGCCACTGCCCCAACCTGACCTCACCCAACTGCATCAAAGGACCTCAGCAAAGTAGGCCATGCCTCACAGAGGGGAGTAAACTCGAGGGGAAGCAGAGAAAATTAAGAGCTGCCCTCTCCTCACCGACACCTCACAGCTGACAAAGCAGCCTTTAAAAAAATCATCCAATTGTTTGGGTAGATCTAAAACATGGTAGTGAAGAAAGGTAGGCAAGTTGCAGCACAAGTGGCACCCCCCCCCCCAAACACACACAAAATTAAGATGTGAATACCTGGGAAAACTGTATTCTGAAGTGACCAGGTTCATCCTATAAAAAATGGTTTAAAACAGCACACACTGGAGGAGATCTAAAGTTACTTGATGAAAAGGGCAAAGAGGTGAATCCAGTGGTTCCCATATTGTGCCTGGAGGTGCCTCGGGATGCCCCCAAAAGCCTCTTCCCAGCTCTTCTGGGCATTAACATCAAGAAGAGACCGCCATGAAAGAAGGGCACTGTGACCACGCTAAATTTGGGAACCACCAGATTAATGCATCAATATGAACACGCGGACCTAACTTGTGGTCCACCCAGTTTAGCACTGCCAACACAGACTGGCAGTAGCTCTCCAAAGTTTCAGGCAGGGATCTTTCCTAGTCCTATCTGGAGACAGCACCTGGGACCTTCTCTGTGCAAAACAGGTGCTTTGCCACTGAGCTGCAGCCCTTTCCAATTAAAAAAAAAGAGTTAGTATGCCATGGAGTACTTATCCATGTACTCCCCATCCTCATATTCGGCTGCCTCTCCAGAAAGGAGAACTGAATCCAAGTGTACCAACAGGTAGCCTTTTAGAAAGAAGCAGAAAGGTAGCAAATCCCTTCCTGCTTCTGGGACTGGACATCTAGTTTAAACATTCAGTAGAATTGAGGGTCATTCCAGGACTGTACTGCTTCAGGCTACAACAAAGGGGTTGAGTGTTCCCCACATGGGGGGAAAAATTCTCTCTCTCTCTCGAAAAAGTGAAACCGAACCCTTCTCCTCTCTTTGATGCAGTTGGTTTGCTTGCACAGGGAGGCTTTTGAGATTGGGGAGCCAACATGTAACACACACCCCACAATCTCAAGTGGTACAATCCAACTTTTACAACTCAATTCTGCTGTGGTATGCACTGGCCCCAGCAATAGGGTCTGATGCCATAATTTGAGAGGATTATTTAAAAGGATGCGACAACAACACAAGGGTGAAACTGAACAGCACGTGGGGAGGGGTGGAGAGAAATTTGCACACAATAGCACCACCACTGTGTAGCTCTCATTTCCATCAACACTTACGTACTTATCAGCTTGTAAGTAGTTACCAAGTTGCTTGCTTCCACAGAGAGAATGAAGATCTCTAGCCTACAGAAAGTTTACTATTTCATTGCTTTAAAGTTTGTGGTACATTTCAGGCAATACAAGTGTTTTGTGTTCTGGAAGGGGGGGGACAAGATTATTCTGTCACAGCACAAAAGGAAAAAGGCACCCCCAAGGTACATGATCAAACAGTCCAAATTAATTTAGGCCAATATCCTTGAAATTAATTACGCCATAACTCAAAGGAAATATGGCCCAGATTAGTCCATGTTTGGACAGTGCTCTGAAATGGGAAAGGCCTATATAAGTAGGCGCGATTACAAGCAGCTTGCCAAGGTTGTCTTTTACATTTACCATCTGGGGTGAAAAGCAGATTTTTAAGCCCTTTCAGAGGTCCAAGTGCACTTTAACGGTTTCCAAATATTCCCCCAATTAACCACAGATGGTGTGAGAGCTTGTTCTTCTCCTCAATTCATCACAGCCCCCAAGACAAATAAACACAGGGCAGGCAGGGTGGAGGGACCAAGCTTTAACCCACTGCATTCCCGAGTCAAAGGGCAGGGGGTGCAGGCAATTCTGTAAAACTCAAAAGGAAGAAGACTTGGGCCTTGAGCAAGTGGGCTTTGAAGCTATTCGAGCACAGTCACAAGTTTTTGCAAGCTTGTCTGATCCTCTGCTAAGCAAAGTTCAGCTTTAGGGATCCATGATGGCACAGCTTGAACATCAGTTCCACCCTTTTTCTTCTCTTGGCTTCAGATATATAAACAAAAGGAAGAAACACCCCACTCCAAGGTGCCCCCTTTACAAGCCCCTACTAGACACCAATATCCTATAAATGACATGCAGACAATCCTCTTTACTAGGCTGACCCTCTTATTTTCAGGAGATTGCATTTTGCCAGCTGACAAAAGCACTTCAGTTCCACCCAACAGATCCAGCTACTTCCAGAAATAATATTTGGGAAGATCTTATATATATTTAATAGATGCACGAGACTGAAACGGAGGCAGTTTTCCTTCAGTAGAGAGCACTCTATTAGCAATGCCAGAGAGGGCTTTGAAGGTCTTCTGAAAAATAAAAGTCCATTTCTCACAAGTAGTGGCAGATTGGAGATCCAAACAAAGTTAGTAGCCTGCACATGCCCGATCTTGTCTGATCTCAGAAGCTAAGCAGGGTCAGGCCTGGTTAGCACTTGGATGGGAGACCGCCTGGGAATACTGGGTGCTGTAGGCTTATACCATAGTCTTTCGAGACTGAAGTTTGCCAACCAACCCCCCCTTCTGTGTGCACACACACACACACACACACACACACATATCCAGGAGACAACTGAGACCGCAATCCTATTCACAGTTTCCTGGGAGTAAGCTCCTTGACTATAATGGGACTTGCTTCTGTTTAGACAGGCATAGGATTGGGATCTGATTCTCTCTGCAAATAGCTCAGAAATGTTAAACAATGTTGTTGGCAACCTTCAGTCTCTGGTATCGCGCTCTGAATGGGGGTTCTGGCACAGTGTCTAGTGTGGCTGAAAAAGCCGATTCAGGAGTGACAATCCCTTCCACACTGGGAGCAAGTATAGTGTGTCCCTGGTCTGTTAACAATGTTAACCACATTAAAATGTCAGTTTTAAAATGTCCACCAAGGCCCCTCCTGATCAATTCTAACAGCTAGCAATTCAGCAGCCTGCAGAAGACCCGAAACAGGAGCAGCCCTGATTTCACCAAACAAAAGTTTTCTTCAGAACTAGACTGGACATGGCAGTGGTGGTGCAGGAGCTTATTTACTTATAAGTAATAACCAGAAGAAAAGATCCTCAAACATTTATCTCCCTATATTTATGCATGCTTGCAAATTGCAGGAGTTGAGCTCTTTGCAGGGTGATTAGCAGCTACAGTATCTGATCTATCCATCACCCTTTGGTGACCCACCAAAAATCAGGCTGCCACCCACAAGTGGATCCTGACCCACAGTTTGGGAACCACTGTTCTACACGGTTTGACACTTTAGATCAGGGGTGCCCAAAGTTTTTGGCAGGAAGGCCACATCAGCTCTCTGACACTGTGTAGGGGGCCAGGGGAAAAAGAATTAATTTACATTTAAAATTTGAAGAAATTTACATAAGTTTACATAAATGAATATATTAAAGATGAACTTATACGAATGAATGTAGGTCTTGCAATAGCTCAAGGCCTATAAAAGGCCTGGCACAAAGCAAGGCTGGCCTTTCCTTTGCTGCCGCTACTGCATTACAGACGTGAAACAGCAAGCAGTGGTGGGAGCCCTCATCCCACAGCTCACGCGAGAGGTCTAACAGTCGCCCTCACACTGAGAGCAGTTGCGTTGGGCCAGTTTGGGCTCCAACAAATCTCTAGAGGGCCAGAGGCTCATTGGAGACTGGGGGCTCCCTGCGGGCCGCATTGAAAGGCCTCAAGGGCCGCATGTGGCCCCAGGGCCGGGGTTTGGACACCCCTACTTTAGATCCACCAGCATGACCAAATAGGCACCTTCCCCATTTCTCCTTCACACACATTCACTTTATGGCGGTGGGGGGAGCTTTCAAACAGAGCTTCTGTTTTCTTCGATTCCTTCCCCACAATGGCACAGGTCAGAGTTGGGATAGATTTAGCTGTCACAGCTGAGGAACACAGAGTGTTCTTAAAATAACATTTAACATACCACACCCGAAACATCAGGAAGACAAATTTCCAGTGGAAGTGTTACTGGTGTGATAGACGATCCCCTTGGCAGCCTCTGTTTTTGGATTTCAGGGAGAAATGGAAAGGTTAATTCTACTCTCTGGCAATTACAAGGGCAGAGAGCACACAAAGCACAGGAGAAAATTTAGGGCATTAACAGGAGTGAAAGGAATTATATCGCCTCTCGCCACTGCCGATATATTTAAGATTAAGGCATTCGGGATGGTTTCATTATACTTAACTGATGGAAACAAAAACAAGTGCCTTCTAATAATGGCTGAGCTGGGAAAGGTAAATGGGAATGAAAGCAAACAGTATCTAAGAAAGAATCGATATGGACCTTATGCCCCCCCACCCCACCCCTCTTGTGAAATTTCCTTTGTGGAGAGACCACCAGCATCTTGGGGAATGCACGACCTTCAGCGTGAATGTCACAAGGTCATCGTGGCGGTGAGAATGCCCTTCCTCCGAGAGGAGCAACTCAGCTGACAATGTCTCAGGCATGACCGATAGTCAGGAACTCACAGCATCAAAAGACAAGGTCACATTCCAGAGTGTCAAAAAAAAAACCAAAATAAAAAGAACCGTCCGGTTGCTTGCGCTGATTCACTTTGCTTCCGCAGACTCTGAAAGAGCTCTTTTCCTTTGAAACAGTCAACTCCTCGGGAGCCAGCCAAGCTGGAGGGGCCAGTGGAGACCCATTGGAGTAAACGAAGCCAGATTTTATGAACTGCTGGCAGCCAAACACTCCCACAGTATGGTCTATTATTAGCTCACTTGCATGACATGGAGGAGGGCTGCTTAAACTGCTGAAAGAAATAAATAGGGAAAATCTCGTCCCGGAGTCAAGAGAGACCCGCCAAGTGCACAAGGCAGTAATCAATAATAAGATGCGCAGAGAATTTAGGAACACTTATACAGGCTCCACCATTGTCCTCTCTGATTAAAATGAACATATCTCAGGTAACTGGCTAAGAAGTGGAGGCACACATTTCCCACCCATATATTTTATATCACAACACATGATCTAGCCATATATATTCAAGAACAGGTAAAAATCCATTCATGCTGTATGCACTTACTGGGGCTTGGGGACCAAGAAATGGTAGAGGGGGAACATGAATTTGTGTTCTGTGAACTGTGGCACAAGGCTAGTGGAAAATTTCCTGCAGGGCAGCCAGGGTTGCATTACAGCAGGGATCATCAGCCGAGTCCCACCTCAGACCGCGACTTGCAACATAGGACCCACCTGCAAGAATCCAGCATGTGAAAGGGGTAGGCGAGTGAGCAGCCAGGTTTCTTGTTCCTATCCCACGTGGTGGTAGCCAGGAACAGGGGCTGCCACTGGATTGTTCTCCCCTTTCAGGCCTGCTGGAAGGCACGGCACGGCACAAAATGGCACGACAACCCATGCACTCGATTTTGAAAGGTAACTGGAGAGAAAGAGGAAGTGGGGCAGAGGGAGGGAGTGCTGCAGCATGGGAGAGAAGGTGCATGGGGGGCTGAAGATTGGCAGGGGGAGCTTGACCAAAACAATCCTTCCAAAGTCTTCTAAGGGCTTCTGGGACCTGGCCCTTTCTCCTGTTCAACCTTCAGTCTCTAAAGACTATGGTATAAGCCTACAGCACCCGGTATTCCCAGGCAGTCTCCCATCCAAGTACTAACCAGGCCTGACCCTGCTTAGCTTCCAAGATCAGACGAGATTGGGCATGTGCAGGGTAACAGTTGCTGCCCAGGGTAATTAGCAGCTGCCCAGGGTAATTAGCAGCTACAGTATCTGATTTCTGAATAGCTGCAGGGCTTGAGGCAAGTAGTTATCCGATCTTCCCATCACCCGTTGGTGACCCACCTAAAATCAGGTCCCGACCCACCAATGGGTCCCAACCCACAGTTTGGGAACCACTGCTCTAGGACTGTCTCCATGCATAACATTCACTCTGCCACTGAACCACAAAACTGCGAAACTGTCTTGTTCCGAGCCAGAACATTGCTCCATCTAGCTCAGGATTGTCTACACTGACTGGGACCAGCTCTCCAGGGTTTCAGGCAGGAGGCTTATTCCAAGGCCCTGGTTGGAGATGCCATCAGAGACTGAACTCAAGACCTTTTATAGACAAGGCAGGTGCTTCACTCACAGAGCCAGGCCCTTCCTCAAGTACTACATAATGCTACACTGCAGCCAAGTGTCTCACAGAAGCATCAAAGCAACTGACCTGGAAAAAAACACTCCTGCTGACCATCAACAGCGCAGTTGCTTCCCTCGAGGCAGTACAAACACAGAGCAGCTACACAGCGCAGTGCCAGGAAGTCAGCGTCTGTGGTCTTCAAGTCAATCTTTGTATACCACCCTGCTCTAGAGAAAAATCTCAGGAAAACTCCCCTTGATTGGATATTTAGGAACAGAAAATGAGGGAAGCCAGAGGCAACTCTTAAGGATCAGCAGAAGCAAGACCAGCCATGCTGAAACAATGAACCAGGAGCAGCAATCCAGGAGGTAGCACCGAGCTATCAAAGCACATTTTAGCAGGATACGGTCTCTCCAAAGGCGATAGCCACTAGGACCCAGAAACTGCTCTTCAGCCTTTTCCCCTTGAATGCCCCCCTCCCACACACACACACTTCTTGCTATCAGTACATCCCACTATTGCGCTTTACGGTGCTTTTACAGCAGTGATCACCAGCAGAACATACATTCCACTGATGAATCCAGCCCATAGGATTGGGCTGACAATTGTTCAATCAAACATTATAGCCTGCATTCTGAAACTGAGTTTCAGAGAAACCCCAGTTTCATTTTAGCCAGGGTTGACAATGGTTAGACTTAATAAAGAATCAAAGAGAGAAGGAAAAGAACAGGACTCAGGGAGCATGTGTGATCCCATGGTCCGCCTCTTTAACCCTGGGATGGCCACTTTGCATGTTGCCTAGGAAAAGTCAAATACAGATACACACACACACACCCCACCACCACAAGCCCCTTTACACAACCATTAAACTTTATGCAGAAGTCTTGCTGCCAAAAAGTTACATTGCCTGGGGTGCAAGCAGTGACATCGCTATGGGGATGCGGGCCACACTGGGTGACGCACACGGAGGGGGGGGCGCCACTACTGACCAAAAATATTTTTAATGTTGGTATTTTTGAATAATACCATCATATTATATATCATCTGATGCATAATTTCACGTAGAATGCAATGAAACTAACTGTGATGAAATACTTCTATTCTATCAAACGTTACAGCCAAAAAACCAACAGGTGCAGGGCAATGGTGTGTCACTACGCCCACCACCCAGGGGGCACTGTCCACTACCTGGGAGGAGGTCCACCATGGCGGTGATGCGCTGACCTCCCAGACCAGGTCCTATAAATCCTAGTGATGCCACTGGGTGAACTTTGCATTCAAAGACAGAACCTCTGTTTTTCACAACAACGCATGCTCGTGCTTCCCTCACTTTTCAGAAGAAAGGAGGGAAAAAATGGGGGAATCCTACTGTGTTCATGAGAAAAAAGAAGCTGCCTGCCACCTGCCAAGCACACGTACCTCTGTGCGGAGCAGCTAAGCATCCTTCCTACCCTTACGAAGAGTTACTTTACCTAGTAAACAAGGCTGCTATAAATATACCCCACACACAGTCTGGCACTTCCGCAAGTTCAAGTTTGCATTATCATCAACTACCTCCCGGGAGTGCCAGGCCACAGGAACGACCAGCTGACACACTGCCGTGATTGCCCCTTCAGGAGAAGTCTATAATAAAACCTGGAAGCGGCAGGGTGAACTTCGCACAGACTTGTCCTCTTGGTTTATTCATCAGAAATAATTACCGGTAACAGACGTTCAAGGCAGCCCATTCTTTATGAGGGACATTAACATTTAAGCAGGGACCTATAACGATAACACTGCAGGCCAAAGAGGAGGATTCACAGGCTCCCCAATTAAGCCGCATATGATTGAGATAAACGCGGCGGAGGAAAGCATAAAGCACATTCACGTTCTCCGCAGGAGCAGCCCCCACATTACCCTCATGGAAAGAAGCCAGCCCAAAGGGTTTGCAATAAGAGGACAAGCTACGGATCAGGAAGCCTCCGGTTCGAGCGTCAGCCCATCCTTGTAACTCACTGAACGTTTTTCGGAAACCCAGGACCCCTTCGCCACCATTTTTAAACAGCACTGGCCCGCCTTACAGGGTGGTGGTAAGCATATCTATAGTGGCGTCACTAGGGGGTATGGGCCGCACCAGATGACATGGGGGTAATGCGCTGGTCTCCCACATTGGATGACGCAAACCCTAGTGATGACACTGCATGGCTAAGATAATGTGGAACACCCAGTTCTAATGCACGTGTTAACACTCCTATAACAGAATGTTTAAGAAAACGTAAGCCGGCGACGGGATAACAATTGTATCAGCAGCTCCAAGCATGCAAAGAACTTCACAGGCAAAGGCAAGGGTGGAGAGGCAGTGGTTTCGTGGAGACTCCCCTCCCAAGCACCCACTTTCAAGCTCAAAGCAGTCTAAAAATAACTTTCAGCAAAGCCATAAAAACGTTATGTAAGTGGCCCTCTAAACACACAACCGAGCAAAGAGCCCTGTCCATAACAGAGGTGGGTGCATATTCTACGTCACTATGTCTTCCACGAGCACACCTCCTCCTATGGAGGATTACAGAAATAGGTCTAAGCTGGACTGAGCTGGGGAGGCCTTCTTGGGGAGGGGGGAGAGAATTGTGAGCGACCAGCAGAAAACGCCAAGGGAATCATGTCTGGCCCAGCGCCTGTGGTTCTCCCTCCCTGATGCCATACAATGGAGAATGCTGTCACCAGCCCTTTGGATCAATATCTATTTGTGGACTGAGAAATTACATGTATGGTGACCTCGCCATTAGTGACACATTCTTCAGCCGCATCTGAGTCACCCAGGGCCCATAAACAAATGTCCAAAAATAGGTCCTGTTTACTAGAGTTAAAATCCCGGCAATTGTGCAAAATGCCCGCAATAAACACAAAACAAAACCCAAACCCCCAAAGCAAAGGATGACTAGACTGCAGAACGGACACAATTTCTACTGCAGCTTTCATGAGACAGCCTTCGAAGGAAAGCATTTCTCCTCTCCTGGAGTTGTTAAGGAGAGTCGCTCGTGTTCTTTATAACCATTACCAACATAGCAAAACGCCCTCCTGTCCAAAAGGATGGTTCCCAGAGCGTCCTTTGCAATTCACAGGTTGCAAAAATATACACACATATAAGCAGGGGTCAGAAGGATCGTTCACAGAAGGAGCTGGAAGTAATTGCTTAGAAAGTGGTGTTAAACAAAAGGGTTGAAACCACAGAATTGCTGAGGAGGGAACATTAAAACTGTCAGCATGGATGAAAGACATTCACCAGTGGTTACTGTCAGGAAATGAGCTACTGGCCTACAGATGTCTTTAAAGGGTACTTGGCTAATGGGATCAACATTACTGCTTTTTGATATAAATTATACCTTGGAAGCCAACAACCAAACAACAGCAGCAAAAAAAAACAAAAAAAAAACCAGAGCAATGGAACAAGTTCAAACTTCTTTTTATTGTAATAGTCTCCAGTCGAGCATAATCACCCAAGCTACAAGTGATAAGATTGCCAAAACTAAGCAAACATCTGTGAGATGAATTCATCTCCGAGGGGAAGCCAACAGCTTGTTATCATTAAGGAGGCAGAGCTCTCTCTATGTCTGAGCTGCAGGCCCCCTTGTTACGGTTTTCGGAGAGGCAATTGCACCAGATGTGGGCAGCTATCTTCAGATGGACGACAGGCACCTGCTGGGGTGGGGTGGGAGGCTTCAGGGGTTTGCTGCAGCCTGTCCCAAGCAGCAAATGGCCACATCTGACCTTCCGCAGAATGGGACACAAGTGTGGGACTCCATGAAAAAGTGACAATTCACTATGAACCTTCAAGAGGAACCATTCAGCTCATAACGGTTAAAAAGATGCCCCAAAAGAAACCCCAATAGCAGGGCCTAATAGCATCACCCCTCCTCTCCTGTTCCAGGATTAATAGCAAGGAGCAGGAGGTTGAAACAAAGGAAGTGTGTGTGTGAATAAACAAACACACACCCATAAGAAGTTCTGCTAGTTTAATCAAGGGAAGCTGGAAAAGTTGATACCAAGACTAAAGCTTTTTAAAAAATATATATTTTATTTATGATATTTTTAAAAATATAAAAATACACTAAAATACATGAGAAAGAGAGAAAGAATACATCTGACAGTGTAGCAAGAGTGAAGCCAAAAAGTTCTAATTACTTACTGGATTTATATTAAGGATCTAAATTTCCACCCTGACAAAAGCTGTATCTAACAGTCCCTCTTATAACTAATCTTCAAATCCAAAACTCATTAAATCATTTCTCTCTCTCTCTTGCAAAAGGTCAATAATTGGTTTCCAGTTATTCACAAAGATTTTTGTTGATTTCTTTTTAAGTTATAAGTTTATCCCTTTCTGCAAAGTCCATAACGTTCGTCCACCATCTTCAATCGACGTTATATCCGTGGTTTTCCAATATTGTGCATGAAGTATTCTAGCTAAGGCCAAACTTTTAATCAAGTAATTGGTTACAAAAACAACTGGTGAGAGGCAGCCTCCAGGGAGAGGCATTCTCTCTTTACTTTCACACAGAAGGGAATGCCTTCTCTCTGCCAATTACACTTTGAGTAAAATCCTATAGAGGACATAGATGACACCCTCCTCAGGGCAGGGACTTCTCTTCTGTGCTCAAACTATTCTATAATGTCAACTGCCACATGTACTGAAGGTGCTACATAAAGGGCACCTGGCCTTCGGTGGTGTGCAGAACTATCTATGTCCAACCCTGACATAATGTGCACATCTTACTGAAATTCTTGGGGATAGGACTGACGTTTTAGAGTAAAGCACCCATTTTGCACGCAGAAGGTTCTGGTTTCAATTCTCCAATATTGTAGTTAGGGCCAGGAAAGGCCCCACATGAAACCTTGGAGGTTTGCTACCCGTCAGTATTGAAGATACTGAGCTATACAGACTGATGATATATAACAGCTTCAGGTGGTTAAGCTGATTCTTTCTTTAGCTAACGGTAGTGTTTACCTCTGGCAGGGATGCAACCCCATTGCAGCTTTATCTCATCCGAAGATCAAGGAGTTTACAATATCTATTTGGAAATAAACATCATGTTCAACACACAAATCATGAGCTTCGCAGGGCTAGGCCAGCTTTGAAACCAAAGCCCTGTTATTTGGAATAATGTTTTACCAAGCTTTGCATTACTGCTTCATTGGTAGAACTTTGCAAGCATCAGGACAGATTGAAAAATAGTTTATGGGTTGGGGAGGCAGACAATGTGAACACCCCTGAAATAAGCATGAGCAAAGGGAAGCTCCTTCCTGGAGAAGCCTCTGAGACACACATCCTCTCCAACCAGTAATCCGAAGCTGCTGGCACAGCCCTACTCAGATATACTCACATCTAGGAACATATGAAGCTGCTTCCTATCAAGTCAGACCACTGGTCCATCCAGCTCAGTATTGCTGACACCCAGCTGGCAGGAGTTCGCCCAGCACAAGTTTCTCTCTGCCTCACCTAGAGATGATGTCAGGGATTAAAACTGGGAGCCAAAGCACTATCTCATCGTCAAGCAGAAGAGTTAACAGCGTGCCCTGTTTTTGTGGTGCAGTTTGTCACCTAGAAAGCTGAAACAAGCCAGCCTGTCGACAAACAGCCAGCCACCCCCAAGGAACAGAACAGGTTGCAAGTTGCAGGCCATCATTGCTATAAGGAACTCCAGGTTTAGAGGCAATATGCCACTGAATTCCACCTGGTGGGGGCAACAGTGAGAAAATTTCCCAGTAGGATGGGGGGGCGCTACAGTGGCAAGCAAAAGGCTGGATCAGACGGAGCCTTGGTCTAATCTGGCTCTTCATATGTCCATGTTATGATTCTTAGGAACGAACATAAGAATGTAAGAAGAGCCCCCGCTGGATCAGGTCAAAGGACCAGCTTCCTGTTTCTCAGAGTGGCCCACCAAATGCCTAAGGGAGCACATGAGACAACAAGAGACCTGAAACCTGGTGATCTCCCTTGCATCTGGCACTCTGAGCTAACCCACTTCTAAAATCAGGAGGTTGCACATACCCAGCATGGCTTGTAATCTGTGATGGAGTTTTCCTTCAGAAGCTTGTCCAACCACTTTTCAGGGTATCTAGGCTAGATGTCATCACCACATCCTGTGGCAAGGGGTTCCACAGACTAATTACACACTGGTTAAAAAAAATATTTTATTTGTTCTAACTCTCCTGATTTTAGCGGGTGTCCTCTGGTTCTGGTGTTATGTGAGAGGGAAAAGAACTTTCCTCTATCCACTCTGTCCATCCCCTGCATAATTTTACCTCTCAATCATGTCCCCCCTCAGGCATCTTTTTTCTAGACTGAAGAGCCCCAAATGCTGTAGCCTTTCCTTGTAAGGGAGGTGTCCCAACCCAGTAGTCATTTTGGTTGCTCTCCCTTCTGCACCTTTTCCATTTCCACTATAAATTTTTTGAGATGTGGCAACCAGGACTGCACACAATAATCCAGAGGGAGTACCAGAAGCGTAGGGCTCCTCTGCTATTCTTATTTATATCATGTTTTTGTGTGTCCTACATGTTTCACATGCACTATTGCAGTAACCACCCCAGCCACCCTATAAGGCAGGCCATTACTAGGACTCCATATCACAAGTGAAGCTGAGACAATGGCAGCTGGCCAAAGTCAACCTCTTGACCTTGTAGCCAAGGTAAAACTGGAACCGAGAAGTTAATGCAGCAATTTTCAACTTTTTTTCATCTCAAGGTACACTGACATGTTGCTAAAATTATCAAGGCACATCATCAGTTTTGTGACCATTGTCAAGGCACGCCATGCTGCTAGTAGGGGGTTCAAATCCCCCAACTGCCCTACTAATAAATGACCCTTCCCAAAGTCCTGCAGCACACCTGCGAACCATCCATGGCGCACCAGTGGGCCACAGCACAGTGGTAGAAAATCACTGAGTTAATGGCTTACAGTTCACTCACACTCATTATGCACACCAGCTCAAACATTTTTAGCATGTGACTCTAACAACGAGCGAATGAAGAAGGGTTAGGTATCCACAGCACTTAGGAAAATGCCCAGTTCCACTTCCCACTCATTAAGTATTTTCTTCGTAAGCCTTACTGCTGAACAAACTGTCCATCCCTGATCTGGACAGTCTCTCCAACCACACACTAGATCTGCATGAGTAATCTGAATCTAGCTGCATCATTAATTGCTATTTAGCACAAATAACTCCAGGAGAGGTCACAAGCGTTTGGGACACCAACAAGACCATGTGCATCCCAGACTTGGTTCAGATTAAGAGCCAGTTAATCCACCTTCAGTTTAGATTACCTAAATTGGTTTTCTACCTGAGCTACTTTGCCCTTGTCCCCATTTCAGGAGACTGATTTTTATGGGTACACAATGAATCACGTTTCTTAAAATGTATATAATTATATGTATACGTGTATTTTTTTTTAAATAAAATTAGGATAGGTAGACATTTGCTTCTTCAAAACGAGAAAACTAACTGGCATTTCAAAACACGAGTATGTAGGCTTTAACAGATTAAATGGCAGAGCCATTTAGTTATTTGATTTTTCACTGTAAACCGCTTTGTGAACTTTTAGCTGAAAAGCGGTATATAAATACTGTTAATAAATAAATACTGTTAATAACATACATTCAGTGTGAAAACTGCTAAATAGTGCTGCTGGCAGGGGACTCAAATCCCCCAATTGCCCTACTAATAAATGACCCTCCCCAAAGTCCTGCGGCACACCTTTGAACCATCCACAGCACACCATTTTGTTAATCATTTAAGAAAGAGTCTGAGTGTTGATTAAAGCTGTGGCTACTAATTCTCTGTTGCAACTCAGCTCACCAAGCAAACTCAGACTCCACAGTCACCAACATATTTTGTTAAACTTCTAAAGATAAACTGTTAATAAAAATACCAGAAGAACTGAACCAGTGGCTAGGAAGAGCTCATTTCCTTACAGTCACCAGCTAATGAAGGATTCCAGCACTGCAGCCGGAATTTACTTCATTCACAAATGGCAAATGCCACTATTTTCCTGCACGTCTATGCATTAATTTGATGCCAGTTTGCTCCGCCAAAAACCAGAGTTAAAGTGCCCTGACAGAGGGAGAAGGGCTTGCATCATAGGGCAAGCATTGGCAAGCTCTGGTCCTCTCGGTTTCTGGAGTCTTTCTTGTCTGACAGATCTTTGGAGGAAAACTCGACGACCTGGACAGGAGACTTCAGAACCGACAACGCAGCTGGGCACGATTTCGCTCCCACAAGCTCCCACGGGGCACTGTCGTTGCCATGACATTTTAGAAAGGCCTTAACATAAGACAAGAGACATTAAAAGGTGCAACACTACACAAGGAGAGGAATGAGATTTGGGGGAGTCCAGCTGCTTCCCCAAAATGGACTGATGTGGGCTGATGCACAACATCTTTGGCTGCCAAAGGAGGAGATAATGTGGGCAATTGAGGAAAAGCGTTCCAGTCACAGACAACAGCATTGACTGTATACATAAAAGGTATTTGAAGGGGTCATAAGTGACCGATTTATGGCCATTTGCTTGCATGCAGGAGAAAGTGCCATTATACCCATTTCCTGCAATACAGGCTTTTCCCCTTCCACTCCCTGTAGCCAAGGAACCGTTCTCTCTCACAGATCCTTTTTTTAAATGCTCCCTGCTCTTCTGAGCATTCAGACCTGAAGTGGTTTGCTTAAAAAAAAAAAAAAAAAAAAAGTAGTAATGAGCACTTAGGATGTTGAAACATTTTGGAAGATGACAACCGGGGTGGCCCACCCCCAAGGGGGACAGCTTCAAGTGACGAGCTGGGCGAGCTGAAGAGCTGGCACATTCACCCACTGCCTGTTGCCTATTCTCTTCTCACTCTCTGCCCTTGTACAGTGAGCAAGAAATGGGGGAGGGGTGGACCTCCCCCTCTTTACATTACTCAAGGCATTACTTGAATTACTTGGAGAAGCATTACTCAAGGAGGACCTCCTCCTCTTCCTTCTCCAGCACCATTGCAGAAGAGAAGGAAATGAGGCAGTGGGAGGGCAGTGGGTGCACCAAAGCCATAAATGCAGGTGGCCAGCTTTGAGAACCATCACAGGCCAGGCCTGGTGACTACAGTGCATTAGAGTATCACCTTGTGTTCTCAATTAGTTGAGAAGACTCTTCCTTCTCTTATTGCTCAAGAAAAGATTTCACGGTTTGTTCAAGCGACCCCTAAGAAGGCCATCCCAGGTAAGGAGAGAACAACAATGAAAGAGCAAAGTGTTTGATTCAGGAAGTATAATCTGTATCCTCCTAAACTTGGGTGCAAAAGCCTCTCTGTCTGTGGTCTGGAGGTTGAACTGATTGCCTCCCTGAAGAAGCTAAGCACAATCAGCCTGAGTTTTTGCCTTGGAAGGAAGACCAGAAAGCTGATGATGGACCTCGCAAAGGCACTATGAGAGAGTGTGGAATGTGCAGAGTGCAGAGGAGAAGTAGAGATGGAGATAACGTGAAATACAGGAAGGTGGGTTAGATGGACCTTTAGCCTGATCCAGGGGGGCTCTTCTTATGTTCTTATGGATAACATCTGGAGAACGGACTAAGGGTGAATGGTGGCTGCTGTGAAGGATGAAAGCTGCAGAGAACAGCCAAGACAATGGCTGTACTTGGATGGAAAAATCTGGCGAAATTGTGGATTCTGGAAGTTCCACTCACACTACAGTACTTGTAAAAACCCTATTTTAAAAAAAAAAAAAAACAGTGATGGTTATCATTAGCCTGCCTATATAAACTGCCTTGATTCTGTGTGAAAACAAAGAAAGGCAGGAAATATGAATGAATGAATGGTTCCACCAAGTTAATAAGGTTCCTGGAGAAGCATTACTCAAAGTGTAGTTCCTAGTTGCCCAGGAGCTCCAAGACCCCTACAGGGGCTCCAAAGGATAACATCTGCACATACACTGGCTCTCTGAGGCTTCCCAAGATTCCTTTTAGGAGTGTAAATAATATAAAAATAATTGGTATTTCTATACTGCCTTCCTTGGTCATCAGGTTTCTCCCAAACTTTAATTAAAGGCGGTGTACATAGTCAGGTTTTTCTAAACCCCCGTAGGGATATTTACAATACAATAGTTCTAATCTTTCATAAAACCCCTTCCATTCCATTCCCCTTTCATTCCAGCTGGATTCCTTCTTGGTCTGGCCTCCCTCTGGCGGCTTCAGCTCCCTCACTCAGCTGACAGCAATGCCTCTCTCACCCTGAGGGTCTGCTCATCAGTGTGACAATAGCTCTCAGATACTTCCAGTTGTTTTGAACTGACTTCCCAGATCTTCAGGCATGCAGGGTGGCAGCTCTACCAATTCAGCCAGACCTCCTGCCCTAAGTGCTCCAGAGACTGAAAAGTTAAAACTTTTGAGAACCAAAAAGTTTGTGAACTTTAGAATAGTGGTTTGAGAACCACTGTTCTAAAGTAACCAGCAGGGGAGCAGATCAGCTTTCTAAGGTTCTGAATGGACTTCCCATTGGTTTTCCAGTTGGCAGGAAGCCCCCATGAATTCCAGCCTCAGTACACCTTGTGGGTAACGCCAGCTTATTTTTTGAGAGACCTTCACAATCCCTGGGAAGCTGAAAGCTAAGGAAAAGGAGGACTGAAACCAACAAAAGCAGGCTCTCTCAGTTGCTCAAAAGAGTGAGCAGGTCTGACCCGAAAATATTTATAGGGATCAGGGACCATCAAATGTCTCATTCTGACTAATCAGGATGAAGCTGGCTTCCTTGACTGGTCTTCCTGCATTTCCTTCTTCTGGCTAGCAATAGTGGCACAAGCTAAATCGCCACCCAACATCCTTCAGGTCACCAATTTAAGGTTGACTGTGGACTTCAGTCCTGGCACACAAGATGTGTCACAACACACACCTTTCCCAGATATCCGACTCTTGTCCTCACTTGCCAAAATTATGCAAGCTGGACATTATCCCCTACTTGGACCCTCTAATCAGACAATTGTAGGAATGTTCAATAGAATGCGACTCACTTTAATGCACCTTAAAACCAAACCCACTTATAAGCAAACATTGCCTTCTGAATTCTGTACGTCTGGTCATCTGATTTTAAAATTAATATTGTGAGTAATCCGTACCAAAGCCTTATAAGGAAAGTATTGTTATCCCCAAATTGCAGATGTGGAAGACTCAAACTGAGGAGTCTTTTGGCTGTGGGTGCCTTGTCAGTTCATGGCAGAGGTGCAACCTCAAGAGGGGAAGTTGTAATTTACAGCTCAGTCTCTTAGCCACTGTGCCCACAATGCCAACTCGGACAAGACATACTATTACACAAGAAAAACAGCCACAGTGTAGGAGAAAACCAGCCAGAAGCTTGTCAGATACATTCATAGCCAACCCTTTTTCCATCTCAGCAAAGATGCAGACTTTCATCCTTTTCCAGGCAGAAGGTTTTCAAGGACAGGGGCCACTGCTGCAAAGAACCCGCTTCTCGCCACTGCCATCCTTACCTGGAGTGCCAAGCGATGCCAGTAGGCCGGATCTCGTCTGGCACACAGACTTCCAAAACAGTTGCTGTTCAAAGGCAAAATCAACAATTTATACTTCCTGCCTAAACATGTCAGCTGAATAGAGGTGGATGAACAACAGCAGCAGCAGCAACAAAATGCAATACAAATTATTGTTGTATCCAGCTCTGTTCACAACGGCTTTTGTAGGTATTGTGGAGATTAGCAAACAGCTTTGCTAAACAAGAAAAAAGCCAACTTGTTTTCCATATTGCATATTAAAATCTTGGGGGAAGGGGGCCTCTGGTTATTACGTATTCAAATTATGAAGTCCAGACCTGCCCAATTATACTTTGAATGCACCTAATTTACACATATAGTACCTCAAAACCTGGCACAGAAAATTGTGACCGAGTCAAAACCTTCAAAAAATGATTCCTGAATAGAGAAGCATTGAAAAATGAGAAATAAAATGCGGCCATGTACCCTATTGACAGGAAAAATCTACATTTCAATGAGTAGCAGAGGAAACACAGCATGCTAGTGTGTCCCTGGGTTAGGGTAAAAAACTTTCACTGCCATGAAGGCACAGCCAGGGGGGGTACAAAGCACTAAGTTTTACAAAGCCCCTCCGCTTTGGAGCCATTCCGGGTGGTAGAAGCAAAATGAAGGCAGCACTAAAGTTTGCAAAACGGGTGCTAACCTTAGTGCCGCGCACCCCCTCTAGCTGTGCCACTGGTCCCAGCTCTCCCAGCCCATCCTGATGTAGTGAGGGTGTGCTTTCCACCAATGTGCCCCTACTCAGAATGAAGCCATGGAGAGGATGCCGTCCTTCTTCAAACTGACAATCCTATTACACTGACACCTTTGGAGGCCCCTGGGGTGGAGGTGCGCAATACACCTCTGGACTGTTCAAAATGCCAGTGGATCACGTTCACACCCAGGCATCCATGCCAAGTGAGGCAGAGCTCCATCTGGATGGGATGACATTTCCATAGGTGTCAAAAGAAAAGGCCTGAAGGAAGCAACTTCTGGTGTGACTCCTCTTATTTTCTTTCGGGACATTCTTCCGCACGCAGGGTCTTGGAGATTGCGGAACACAATTTTAAAAGTCACGCACAGACCCACACCCACGCTTATTTTCTGGGTTAAACAGGCCTCTGCTGGCTTTTCCATTCCAATGTGTGATGTATTAAAAACATTAACAACAGGGCAGTACATCTTATTTTCTTTGGAGCCTACAGGATACTTGGCATGTGCTATACTGTCCTTGTAATACAAAACCCAGGCACACCTAAAGCAACAGGAGGGATTTAATCTGAACTCTTTGCCCTTATCTGTTTGGATTCAGAGCGCTGAGGGAAGACCTAAGGAGACCGAGTTCTTTCCCAACCTCTCTAGGGACGCGTTAACACCACCTCCTTCTAAAAACAGTTGCTTACTTTTGCAGGCACTTCAGACTTAAGCCATTTCTATCCAACGCCGCATACACGCAACAGGGACCAAATGTGTACACCTGGGGGCCGGGCAAAAATGGGTTCAGGCACTTTGCTTTGGCATCCCTTGCCCAGTTACTTTAGTGGGAAGTTAACTGCTGCCCTTCCTAGGCTTTGAAGAACAAGAGTGGCTATCCCACGGTGCTGTTGTGAAATTGGACATGGATGCTGTTGTCAAGAGGCATGATGCTAAAGCCAGGTCCAGAGGCCATGTTTAGCCAGTTTGTCCAGAATGAACAAAAGCAGGTTAAACAATTGTTTAACGGCTCAAGAAACTCCTTGAAAGGGAACCCGCATCAGGACCCTCAAGTACAAGAGCCAAGAGGGGACCCCTCCTCCAGAGCGAGTGAACACAGCATGTGCTGGAGATTCTGGAAGAGCAAAAGAGTTAGGATTTGATCTGGCAGAGACTGGAATGGAAGCCAAGCGGAACAACTGGCAGACAACATGCCATGCACTTGACACAATGCTTGCAGGAATGCACACTACCTGTTCTTTCCATGCTCACACCTGTACCTTTGGACACAAAGCAAGTACAGCCAAGAACCCATCAGCACCCAGTGATTCCTCCTCCAAAAGGCGGCCAAATCCACATTGTACTGCAGCTCCTAGAACTGGTGGCATAACTAGAGGGGGTGCAAAGCACTAAGTTTTGCAGGTGCCTGAATGTGCCATGTAGGCAGCCCCTCCCCCTCCCGCCCGGAGTGGCTTCAAAGGGGAGAGGGAGGGGCCACTTGCACAGCACATTCAGGCACCTGCAAAACTTAGTGCTTTGCACCCCCTCTAGCTACACCACTGCCTAGAATTGCTCACCACACAGAAAGAGAGCGCCATGAGCACACAACACAGTTTTGCAGAGGGTAAAAAGAAAATGGAGAGCCAATGGAGCAAAGCCAACTATTTCTGCACAGGAGGAAAGAAGTTACCCAGGTAGATATTTCTGTGTGGATGCCTATAACAGAGTTCATTTTTACAGAACGGCAACCTGGGTATCCTGAACATAGGCTGCACCTACTGTGAATGAAAGGTGAGAAAATCAGCACTCAGGCACAGTTTTCTGTGCAAACAACCCTACAGTCTCTTAAATAGCTTGAGAGTAGTAGATTGACACTACCAATTTATATTTTCTTTCTGTCTTCAAGGTGGCATGCATGGGCTTTCCAGATGGTCACTGACCAGGCTCAAACCTGCCCATCTGTGGCATCATGCACCTTCAGACCACACCCTGACATAGTTCTTCACTAATGCAACCTACAGGAGCACATGTCCTCTGGGAACTTCAACACATTTAACTGGGCAGAAGGCTGAATTGCATCCAAAACACTCATTGGGCACACACCTTCATTCTCTCACTTTGGGACAGAAGAGTGTTTAAAGGCCACAGCAACTGAAGGCCTTGACCTGATCGAGGACTGCATTTTTAGAACAGCAAATTTAACAAGCCTTGCCTGCCAACTTATTACAGGAACATCTGAAGTCTCACAATGAGATACATGTACTTAAAGCAGCTGAACATGCTCCAGCAGCCACTGTCTTGATCCTTTAAGAAAGACTGTCTAACACAGTCATTTTTTGCACACCGAGGAAAAAGAATATTTCTCTCCAAACTGGCCTAATGCGCGTCCCCATTGCAGCATCCGAGAGACCCAGAAGGCTCAAAGCAGCCACAACACACCTTTATTCTCCCCATTGTCCTGCCTACAGATGGAAAAAAGGAAAGCAAGCCTTGGAATTCTGAAGGCTGCAACTGGGAAAGCTGAATTCGGCCCTCCAATAAGGAGATTTTCCATGACCAGGGCAAAAGCAGAGAAAGGAAACGGGCCTGGAGCCAGCTACTTTAGCTTGTCCAGTATTCAGCAGCTTAAGTACACGGCATTTCTGACCTAAATATCACATGGCTTCTTGGGTGCTTGAAAACAGCAAGCCTCCATGTACATTTTAAGAGGAAAAAGCGGTTCCAAGTCAGGAAAAAAAACTAGTGTCAGAGAAGTGGAAAATTGGGCTGGTGCTCTGTAGTGGTTAGTGTGTCAGACTCCAGCTAAGGAGAACCAGGTTTAAATCCTCATTCAGGCACAACAATAGCATTAGTATTTGCATAGAGCTTTTGGTGTGTATTACCCTCGATGCTGTCCTTACAACAGGAATCCTGGAAGATAAGCAAGCTTTATTATCTCCATATCGCAGATGGAAAGACTGAGGTTGAGTGAAAAAAGCAGCTTGCCTAATGTCACCTAGTGAAGTCATAAAAAGAGTTGAGATTCAAACCAGAGAAGTTCTGATTTGCAGAACTTCTGCTCTCTATGAAGCCACAAAGTTTTCAGGATGATTTTGGTCCTGTCCCCAACTCTCAGTCTAAACCAGGGGTGCCCAAACCCTGGCCCAGGGGCCACTTGCAGCCCTTGGGGACTCCCAATCCAGCCCGCGGGGAGCCCCCAGTCTCCAATGAGCCTCTGGCTTTCCGGAGACTTGCTGGAGCCCGTGCTGGCCCGACGCAACTGCTCTCAGCGCGAGGGTGATTGTTCTACCACTCACATGAGCTGTGGGATGAGGACTCCCTCCACTGCTTGCTGTTTCACATCTGTGATGCAGCAGTGGCAGCATCAGAAAGGCCTTTTATAGGCCTTGAACTATTGCAAGACCTTCAGTCATTCATCCATTCATATAAACGCCATCTCCAAATTTATGTAAATTTATGTCATCTCTACATCTCTAATTTGCACATCTGTACATCTCCAATTTATGTAAATTTATTCAAATTTATTCAAATTTTAAATGTAACTCAATTCTTTTTTTTTTTTCCTGGACCCCAACATAGCGTCAGAGAGATGATGTGGCCGTCCTGCCAAAATGTTTGGACAGCCCTGGTCTAAGCTACCCACATGGTTGCTGTGAGGATACAAAAGGGGGAGAGGACTACATATGCTGCCCTGGGCTTCCTGAAGGAAAAACACGGCTGAAAATGTAATAGAAGTAAGTAAAGGGTTAAAAATTCATAACGAAAGCGGTATCTTGACGCAAAACCAGAAGGACATGGGAAACGATGTCGGAGGCATAAAGGGCCGATTGTAGCAGACCACTGGATTGGAAATGACTCGTAAGCCCTCATGAAACAAAACTTTGGCAGTAAAACAGAATGAAAGGAACGAGACAATAAAAGGACAGGAACAAAGGGAGCAGAGTTGTTTCAGCTTAGCAAAATAAGCTCACTTTGTTGTTGGGAAAAGCCAAAGCCGATTAGGATAAATCAGTGACTAAGCAGAAGTCTTCCCAACTAATTACACAGCTCACCCTCCAAAGTATGAAACTGCAAGTCTCGGAACAAGGACCGAGTTACTTTCGCAGGAGTTATGCAAACCAAGCGGCACCTATGAAGAGGCAGGGAATAGCCGAACAGCAGCAACTTGCAGCTTCAAGGAGGGCAGGACGTCGGGCGCTGGAGAAGCTCTTTCATTTTAAGCTGCTTGGAAATTTAAGGGGCTGGAGGATTTTTAATGGATGCCTCCGTTCTGTTCTCTCTCACACTCTACGTTTTGACGTTCCTCTATGCACTCTAGCCACAGCGCTACGGGAAACAGAAGGACATCCAAGCAAAGTCAGGGATCTCAGACAGAAACGAACACAGCTTTGAATTGCTATGGAAACAAACTGGTTTTAAAGTGCAGGAGAAAAAAAAAACACACCAACATAGGTAGCAAGAAACCATTAAACATTTGCCTAAGCGCGAACGTGTAATTCTGTTTCACTTTCATAGGGTTCACGACATTTGCCAGCTTGGAGGGAGGCACTTCCTTCTTGAGTGTTTATGGGGCCTCTGTTCATTGGATCGGGACCATTCTGGCACCATTGTATTCCTCTCAACCTGCCCTTTCTGAGGGACCGAGGCAGGGCCGCCTACTCATGCGTAAACACACACTGTGGCTCAGTTTCACTTTCCATAGGGCTCCATGCATTTTCCTTGGCAGCTTCTGAGCCTGCTCAGAAGACTCGACAGACAGTTAAAGCAACAGAGCTCCAAGGGAGTTAGGGGCTTAGAAACAGTCAGAAGCACTTGGGATGACCCACAGACACTCCGCAGACACTTTAATAGGTACATGGCAGTGTTATTTTGTTAAATGAGCAGGACATCACATTTTATCATTTTATAAGCCCAGTTTCACATTATGGCAGTGTTATTTTGTTTTTATCATTTTAGACTACCCCTAGTAATATCAGAAGAAGATACCTGGAGGCACACCTATGAACTCAGAAGATGCCTTCTACCAACCTCTGGGTCTTCATTCTCAGGATTGTAAACACTGACTAGTAGCAGCTGTCCAGGGTCTCAGACAAGGGTCCTTCCTAGCTCTACCCCAGGGATGCTGGCGGAGATTGAATCCGGCACCCTTTGTATGCAAAGAAGATTTACTGTACCGCTAAGCTGCAGTCCTTGCCATCCATCTGAACTTGATGTTGCAACTCTATTAAAGTCCATAGAATTACTCAAGTTACTTTTTTAACTCAAAGCATTAAGCTCCAAGCCCATTTCACTTGTAAACTAGAAGTGCCACAAGTGTGAAACTGGCATTTTATTATCTTTATTTTTTTACTTTATTTATACCCCACCTTTCTCCGCCAAAGTGACCCAAGGCAGCATGCATTTCAAACTAAAATAAAGTGTTGACAAAGATTTAAGGACAAAGGCCTGACATCTAAAGTGGATAAGAAGAGTGCCCACTGAGATCCCATCTGTGAAGGTGCAATCTAGGTTTTTCCAATGGGATTTATGCACCCTTAAGAGACTAGAGATTGAACCCTACCAGGGTTGCAGCCATTCAGCATCTGAAACTTTTATATTCAGGGGAATCAATCTAAAGAAGGAAGAGTGATAAGGCATCCCCCCCATATCCACATGGGTTCCATTCCACCCCACACCCCCACAGATACAGAAACCATGGATATGGGGGGACCCTATATAAACAGCATAAATATAAATAGCAGCCCCTCCATGCCAATTCGTTTTTATTTAGTACCAGTTGAAGCAGGTGTTTCTTGCTTACTAAAGGAAAATTCTTGCTTAACTGAAGAATGTGACATGAAAGCACCAGCTACACACTACAGAGAGGAGACTAACCGAATATTAGCAGAAAGCTTCCTGTTAACATTCCAGCTGTGCTGCTCTAGTGTGCAGGCTTCAGTTAAGCAAGAATATTACTCTGTTAAGCAAGAAACACCCGTGCTTCAACCGGTACTAAAAAAACTAAGGTAACAGGAGGGTAGGGGCATTTGGGGGGGGGGGAGCAGAGAACCAGATCCGCAGATACAGGGGGACGCCTGCAGTTGGTGCTGTTCCACAAACATGTGCACAGGTTTTCACAGAGTGCTACAATAAGTGGGTCTGAAAGTGTTTTTCATTATTCAGTTTATGCAAAAGGTTTCACGAATTAATCCAGATTTCGCTTTGTTCTTTCGGCTTAACATTCTAGCACAAGATTGAAAGCAGCCCTTCAAGTGGAAAAGAGCTCTGGATCCAAACCTGGACCATCCTCTTTTACAGCCAATGGTAGAATATAGACCTCTTTCTGCATATGCTACTTCCTTGGCTATTCCAAAAGATCAGTTTCTGGGCTCTCCTGAACACCCCCCACCCACCCACCTCTGTGTTTATTAGGATGACAACATTTGATTTTTTTCCCCCATCAATTTGTAAAATCTTTGAATGGCTGAAGAGGTACTTCACTGGGTCTAATTTATTTTTGACAAGTATATTGTATTTAAACACTTCTTAAAACTGCAGAGGGCAAGCACCATCTTAAGAGACATTCCCCTTTCTCCTGCACACAAGAGAGAACACTTCTCTTAAAAGTGTGTCTCCTCCAATACAGGTACACATCGTTGTCGTCCCCCAAAAAGTACATTTCTTGCCCCAACAACACTATTAAGTTTACTCACTTGGAAATTCACCCATATTTAAACAATTAATTACCCAATTAATAGGCTAATATGTCTTTAACCAGGTGACTGCCTTGAGTGCATTATTATGCAAATGTACCTTGTATTGCAAACTGAGCTTAAGGGAAGACTATTGACTGGGGATGCATTTTGATTTAGCTTGGCCATATAAAAGAAGGTTGTGGGGTTTGGGGGGTTATTTAAGTCAAAGGGGTACGATTTTCAAGAAAATGGGCTTTTTCAAACAAACGTATACACACAAAAAAGATCTCAAAGAGGCACCCAAACCCACTAAATCGCTTGGATGAGCTCAGTCTGGTTGTCTATACTTTCCGACTCAGCATGAAACCACCAGATGGCAAAACAAAAATGATTCCTCCAGGGTGCACACAGGGAACAGGCAAACATGCATGCAGCAAAACTGTTATTAACTTCAAAACTAGATGGAGGAGTTTGGCAGATTTGACAATAACTAGGGAAGAAACATTCAAACACTGCCATAATCCTTTAATAAAGGGCTCAGCGGGCTGTAAACATCATCCTGCCGGAATCGAAGATTATCATTGAAAAATAAAATGAGTGGTTTTGCAAAACAACTATCAATTCAGCACAATAACTATTTAGAAGTTTCCTCTGCTACAAAAGGAGGTAGACACAAACCGGTCTTTCAAATGCCACCCTAAAAATATAAGGCGCCATCAGTGAATGAGACTCTACTGAGTCTCCACTTAAAACTCCACTGAGAAGAGCGAGACTACGTAAGCGCAGGCTGGAAGACCTCTGGCAGAGCTGGTTTCACTTTAGGGTGGTGGTTCCCAACCAGTGGTCCTCAAGAACCTGAAAAGTGGTCCACGAGGTCTCACAAAGAAAAGACCAGCCTGCACTTAAGTAGACTTCTGATCAGAGGTGCCCTTAGGGAGGGGCTGGCACCCAGTGAGGACATCAGATCTATGGCATGGGGTCACCCCAGGGTTTGTCATACCCATTTCAGGTCACGCCTGAGTGCCAATCCCTCCTGGAACCTCCCAGCTCTCACACAAGCTCCTGTGTGATCTTGAGTGGACCAAAAACAAATGGGGCCTCGGCAGAAGAGCTGGCCAACAGTGGCAGGATTGCAAGACCTGCGGGTGTGCTCCCTCACTGTCCTGCTCAGGGAGGTGAGAGGCATGTGCTGCTGCAGCTGCCGGCTTGCTCTTCCGGGTTTGCCGGCTGTGAAGCCGATCGCCAGGCCGAGCCAGGCAGTGCAGCACCACCCAGGTTCACACTTTGCTGTCCAAAGAGGGGGCAAGGGGCAGGGGATTGGATGTGGTCCATGATGAGTCCTCAGTGGTGCGCAGTCTCCTAAAGGTTGGAAACTATGGCTTTAGATCTAGCAATGCGTACAGCACCTAGCACAGGCTTAGCATGGCATGCACTTAAAAAAAAAATACTGGTGAGCATCATCTCCTCTTGTGCAGGTCCCACTTAAAATTAAAATCGGTAACTGCATGTGTGAATCTGCTGCCTCCTCCTGAGTCAGTCCATTGATCCCTCCAGCCTTCACTGACTGGCAGGAGGTCTCCTTACTTCAGACAGCGATCCTTCCCAGTCTTGCTTGGAGACACTTCCAGGGATTCAACCTAGGAACTTCTGCACCCAAGCTAAAGTGCTCTACCACAGAATTACAGCCATTGTAATTGAGGCGGGAATTCAAATGATGTCAATCCAACACCATCCATATAATCCATTAGTACTTCCCTTGCCATGTTCTTAAAATTCATAAGAACACGGTAGCTTATTTCGAAAAGTCTTGCACAGGAGAATTTCACCTCGTTGCTCCCTGCTGGCCTCCTGCCATTCTTCACAGCAACCAAAATCTGGGTGCTGCTTCACCTCTCGTGATAGGGCTATCTCAGAATCAAACAAAAGAGAGCTGAAGACATGTACAAGGACTGTATCCCCCCACCGCTTAGTTTCTCTTGCTAGTTTTTTGTTTTACAAAAGATGTCAAAATTGATCTGCCTTGAAGATTCTTCTGTATTCTTCTATCTCCAGCACGTGTATGAATGAAAATAGAAGAGCAGGCAGCATAACTCTACCCAGACTTATCAGTAGCTGGAGGTCTCGTTAGATAACATCAGTAGAACGGAAGGAATATTTTATTTCTCCAAAGATCAGCTTATCTGTTCAGGTCAGCAAAACAATCGGTTTCTGGGCTGTGGCCTCTCTGTACATCGAAGTGTGATATCAGAGGAAGATCATTGGAAACAAAGCTATGAGAAAAACCAGCTGTAAAACACATCCCATCGAAAGACCAGTGTGCCACTAGTTAAAGTCAACCGCACAGCCATCCATATTGAAGCCAGATCGGTTGAATGTGAGGAAGGCGGCAAAGCTGGAGCAATGCCCCTGTACTTTGCTGGTTGTGTGGGAGCTTTGGGGACCTGGGGAAGACAACACTACTGCAGTGGCCTCGCTCAAAGTAGATCTAAATGCTACAAGAAAAATGGAGCTGCTACCCAAAGCAGCAGGATTTCTCCCTCTCTGAAACATTTAGAAAACGTTCCCGACATCCTAGGGTCATCACAAAGTTCAGTTCCCTGCCCTGGAATCTACATCACTAGCTGCCACCAATGGGGATTGGAAAATAACCTGTACCCTGACGTCATCGCAGTGTTCTATTACATGGTGCGGAAGGGGCCCAGGGAGAATTCAATTCAAGGCTATGCTTTTGGCAGCAGTCATGTTAAATGCATGTAACTGCCATGTACCACTATGGAGCTTACAGTGCAATCACAACCCCTACGCACCCTGAGCCAGCACAAGTTCCTTGCGCTTGCTCCCAAGTATCACAAACATGCTGTAAAGCACATTTGCAACTGCATGTGAGCAGACTAGGCCAGCGCACTGACATGCTTTAGCCTAGCAGCACCGAATCTGTGCCGGGGGAGGGTAAGCTTAAGCCAGGCCTGGCAGGCCGGCACAGGGGACAGGAGAGGGTGACTGGAGGGTCGTTTTGGAGGTGGGGAAGACGGCCTTATAATTCATTGATTAAAAGCCACACATCATGTAGGATGTGTGTATCCCTTTTAGCAAAAGGCTTCACTGGCATCCATGGGATCATGTCCAGACCAGATGTCCATTTTTGGTCTTTCTTTCCCATTATTCTTGCCCAGTTAGCTCACAAAGGCTTCTCCCAGAAGTGTACTAAAGCCATGTACATTCCAGAGCCCCTCAACAATTACGTTAAACTGAAAACACAAATCCTAATGATACACACAAGTTTAGTTCTTAACGCTTGCTTTTCAGAATGCACAATTCTCCCTCCCCTCGCAGGCACGCACATGCGCAATCTCTTTACCTCTAAAAACATTATCATGCACATCTTGCATTAGACAAGATCAGAATGCATCAGTGTGCCCTATGTGGGTACATATCGCTAAACCACAACCTGATTCGATGGCTTGGGCAAAGATCATCACTTTGCTAAAAGCACCACATTTGTCAGCACCACAAAAGAAAGTGGCATTTACTGACATTGTGGCCGCAACTACAAAGTTATCCATAATAAAAAATGTCCATATGTATACATTCCACACCAGATTCATCAAATATACAATGAACACAAACACTGGTTGCATGGACCAATACAAGAAACAGTTGCCTATACATTTGAACATAAGTGCAAATCCAGGAGCCCTGAAAAGAAGTCAGAGTATATTGTGCTGACCGGGTATGGGACTCACCTTGCCAAACTGCTCGAAGTATTGCTTTACGTCTTCCACTACTGTGTTGGCAGATAATCCACCTACAAATATTTTCTTTGTTCTTGTGACCATCTGTAAGAAATTACAAAACAAGGGGAAAAAAAGAGCATTACCCCAGATTATTCAAGAACAATGCCTGTCGGAGACAGCGTTTCAGATGCTATCCTTAATCCAGTTAACAAAAATATCTCTCCCTTCATGAAAAGGAATGCATGTTTAATTCAATTACATGAGGTCGTGTTGTTTGGTTAAGACCACTTTGATGGCTTGGTTTAGGCATCCACCAAGCTCAGTGCCCACTCGGCGTTTTTTTAAGCATTTTCCATTTCAAGAAGGCTTCCCCCCCCCCCCAATCATCCTTCCCACTCCCACTTAAAACCAAAAATAAAGTTGTGGCCAAGTGTCAAACATTTTCTATAGCTTGACTACTCTTGCTTCATAGGTACTCCCCAAGCACTGCTTGTCTTCAGTGACACACATAAATCTAAAAACAACTGTTTATCACACTTCTATCCCAGACTTTCTCCAAGGAGCTGAGGGTGGGATATGTAAAGCAGTGTCTTCCAGACCTTGGATACCTGAGGCACAGGTGTCTTCTGAATTTCTTTAGAGTATAAGAGGCACATACCCCTCTTACACTCTAAAAGGATAACATGGGACTGAAGTTCATCCATATTATATAAATGTGAGAATAAAATGCGGGTGCAGAAGAAACCACAAACACTGCCTTATCTTCTTGGGTACTCGCACACACGCACACAGGCAAGACCAGTGCAATATGAGAGCACTGGGAACCAAAATAATCCAGTTCATAGCAGCAAAGTAAAGACTAGTCCACGCAATAAAACAGACATGCCTTCATTTGCCATCTGTATACAGGCAAAGAGGGACCCAATCTGACCGGCACAGAGTGGTGGCACATGCCCCTTCTAACCAGAAGTGACTTCAGGAAAGAGGCTTTCAGGTACATTGGGCTTTCAATAAGTACAATTTTATAGGTAGTCACCACATCTTGAAATGTACCTGCAAACGGTCTGGAAACCAGTGTAGCTACCATAACAGCAGTGCGTTTAATCAGATGGAATACACAGACAGTACAGCCCAGCTAATATTGCCTTCCACTGTCTCACCCTCTGCTTCGCCCAACCAGACAAGAACGGCACTGGGCTTTCTGGGCAACAGAGACGCTTCTGTGATTACCCAAAATCCAAAGAGACTGAACACCCTCAAAATGCAGGTTCTATATGATCAGGGAGTGCAGAGAGATTTCTAACAGGCCTTGGAAATTGTAACAAAACATCAAGATGGAGACGGTTGATTAATATGTATAAAAGGCCCTCTAAATGCCAAGTAACATGGATAAAATAATGAAGGAAAGGCCTGTTTTGTTTTGGTTTCCAAGCTTTGGTGTACACCAGCACAGTCAAAGCTTTATTGTTTTCTTCAAATATGAAGAAATGAAGTCTGTTTGAAAGAAAAAATAAAAATCTTGTAACAGCAAAGAATATTCTTTTTTAAGAACTTGCAAATTGCATAAAATTCACTACTGTCAGCTTTAAACACTGTCAAAAACAACTCAGTGCTCATTTTAGGCCATGGCAAGCAAATGCATTTTGACTTGCGCTGCATACGGGAGAGTTCTGTTACTCAGAGGATCAATTAAAAACTAATTGTAGTGAGATTGTCTGTGTGAAGCTTAGGCAGCTCAGGGTGGGAGGCATCCAAGAGGAGAAGCACCAAGGAAAAAAATATATCCCTTGGCTGCACAATGGGGCTAGAAGACATTGGCACAGCCATACAACACCTGCACAGCAGGGGTTTGCAAAACGCCTCTGCTGGAAGTGAAGTTGAGGACCTTGAGTGTTTTAAGAGTTGGACATGAACACCCAGCATCTTCTGTTGTGTGCACACAAAAGCCTGCCACTGTGCCTTCTGGAGCACCCATTCTCCCTTCCACGTACACAGTAGGTGAGGCAATGCCAAGTTTGAGGATAGTTGCTTCCGCCACCATCACCCTCAGTAATCATGTGCAAATGGGGAATGGAGCATAACAAGTTCTCACACCGACAGTCCAGTCCACACTTGTGAGAAAGCACAGCATGGTTTCTAGGTTTAAGTGGGATCATGCCCCAGAGGAAAGCATTTTGGCAGGCTTCCTTCCCTTACAGCTGCAGTTTTCAAACTCTCCAGGAGTTTGAAATCCCCAGGATTGCGTCGCTCAGGGGGCTGCAGGGACTGGGATGCTCTCACCAGTCCCTGCAGCAGCCGTCCCTGTGTGCGGGAAGCCCTGTGCAAGCGCCTGCAGAGCACCCCAGGTCAGGAAAAGGGAGAGTGGAGAGATCTGCTCTGCCTCCGCAAAAGCGGAAGCGGAGCGCGATCGCCCCATTCTCCCTTTCCCTGACCTGGGGAGCCCTGGGGGCAGCGGCCAGGACCCACAGGCTGGGGCATCGCGATGCCCCTGTTTGAATACCACTGCCTTACAAATTTAGGCAGCTGCCATTGCTCCATCTAACCTAGCACCGTCTACTCCATCTGTTGCATCTTTCAGAGGATTTCCTTGATATGCTTGTAAGGTTCCTGGAATTGAAACTTCATTTATTTAAATTGCATTCATTTGTGTTATTTCATTTGAGTTCTAACGAGAAAGAAATCGCCCAGGCAAAATGCCTCTTTCCCAGACTTCTTCAAGTCCTTCCCTTTGCCACTGTTATTGCAGGGGTCTGTGTAGAAACACAACCTATCAGAATGCTGAACACTTTTGCTAAAATGCGCATGAGTTGGACAGGTTACAGTGTCAATCTCCCTTTCTCTGGCGAGCTGCTGGGGATACTAGTATACAAAATTGAATTTGGTTCTTTACTATCAAATACTAAAACAAATGGATCCCATTTCTTTCAATTTTTCAGCTGTTGCAAAATAAATGTACACCCCTAATCTTTCCCACAGGTGGATTACATATTTTAAAAGACAAGTGAGCAATGCCACTGACTCAGGATTCCAGGCAAGAGAAAATTCAAGAGCCTTACAGAGGAGGCAGACAGAGCAACACTATTAATCCAGCCTCAAACACCATTAAAAAAAACCAACCAAAATTTTTATAAAAACTGAATCTGGTAGGTAGCATCTTGGGAGAAGCATTCCTGCTTATTTCACACGGGGGAATGCCTCTTCTAAGAGATCCTACTGCAACAAACGCATGGCTCCTGCAAAAACCAAGAAAGTTTTCCTACCATCAAGGCTTTTGTTTTAATTAAATAGAAATTTGCACAAATTAAGGGCGCAATCCTAACCCCTTAGGTCAGTGGTCTCCAGCACTGACATAAGGGCAGTGCAGCTCTGATGTAAGGGAACAAACATTCCCTTACTTTGAGGAGGCCTCTGTGAGTGCCACCCAACTGTAGGATGCAGCACATGTCCCATTGGCACCGCCATGCCAGTGCTGAAGGGGTTAGGATTGCGACCTTAGCTGCTTAAAAGAAATTCAATTAAGTTTTCTTTCACTGGGAGACAGTCCTCATTACGAAGTCTGCATCTTTAGTCAAGCGCCATGCTTGCTCTCTCTACATTCTCGAAGCCCCTAATCATGTTCCCTTCCAGCAGAACAGTAAAGCATTCCCAAACAGAGCTCAAGAAAGATGTATTTATCAGGAAGCAGCTGACATGCCAGGGCAGCTGAGAAGACGCTTATTAAAAGGAAGCTGTAAGCTCCAGGCACATACCATGAAGACAAGGAAACCCAGAAATGAACAATTCTACCAACACTATACAACTAAGTTGTAGCAGGTGATATACCAATATATTGTATTCCAGTCTTGTGGAGGAAGGGGCTAAAGGCTGTTTGCTCAGGACTCTTTCCAGGCTGGAGGTTTATTTAATATAATCTTATTGTATATATTTTTCTCTGTTTACATATGCACACAGTTTGTACCACCTGAGTTTGTGCTATATCAGTCTGGAAGTAAAATGAGGCTACCCAAAAAATCAGATAATGGTTTCTGCATATCTTTCTTTAGTAATTAAAAAAAAAAAAGCCAACCTAACACAGGCTGAGCATCTGAGCGACTTCCAGGTCACTGCAATGCTGAAGGATCTGTTGGAGGAAAAAAAGACACAGCAGAGTGGGGCTGGGTGGGCATGGGGCGAGGAACTGGACCACTTGAGACTTTTTTAAGCTTACTGAATCCTCAAGTTGAGCATTAGAATTGGAGATGCAACATTTCATCATCCTCTCTGATGTACAAAGTTGCCTTCTATAGAGTTGGACCAGTGATACATCTAGCCTAGCCTGCCTCGTAACTCTACCCAAAACACAACTTGAGATTTTTGGACTTGGGGCATAAGGAATCAACTGTGCATCCTTGGGTGTAAATGGATCCTCAGTCAGTGCCTGACCGGGTCAACCCAACACCAACTTTGGCCAGCACCATGCCTTGGAAACTTTGTAGATGTGGCAAACTGGATTCAGAATGCAGCTGTCAGGTGCGCATTCCAATACCAAAAAGATTGGAACACCTGACTAGGATTCTTCATCAATTCCTTGTTTTAACTATTAAAGCTCTAAATAGCCTGAGAATAGGACAACCCTGCTGCTTCCTGAATGAACCTGCAGAACTCCAATCCACTTGCTACTATCAGACATAGAGGGTGAACATGAGAACATAAGAACAGCCCCACTGGATCAGGCCATAGGCCCATCTAGTCCAGCTTCCTGTATCTCACAGCGGCCCACCAAATGCCCCAGGGAGCACACCAGATAACAAGAGACCTCATCCTGGTGCCCTCCCTTGCATCTGGCATTCTGACATAATCCATTTCTAAAATCAGGAGGTTGCGCATACACATCATGGCTTATACCCCATAATGGATTTTTCCTCCAGAAACTTGTCCAATCCCCTTTTAAAGGCGTCCAGGCCAGACGCCAGCACCACATCCTGTGGCAAGGAGTTCCACAGACCGACCACGCGCTGAGTAAAGAAATATTTTCTTTTGTCTGTCCTAACCCGCCCAACACTCAATTTTAGTGGATGTCCCCTGGTTCTGGTATTATGTGAGAGTGTAAAGAGCATCTCCCTATCCACTCTGTCCATCCCCTGCATAATTTTGTATGTCTCAATCATGTCCCCCCTCAGGCGTCTCTTTTCTAGGCTGAAGAGGCCCAAACGCCGTAGCCTTTCCTCATAAGGAAGGTGCCCCAGCCCCGAAATCATCTTAGTCACTGTCTTTTGCACCTTTTCCATTTCCACTATGTCTTTTTTGAGATGTGGCAACCAGAACTGAACACAATACTCCAGGTGTGGCCTTACCATACATTTGTACAATGGCATTATAATACTAGCCGTTTTGTTCTCAATACCCTTCCTAATGATCCCAAGCATTGGCCTTCTTCACTGCTGCCGCACATTGGGTAGACACTTTCATCGACCTGTCCACCACCACCCCAAGATCTCTCTCCTGATCTGTCACAGACAGCTCAGAACCCATCAGCCTATATGTGAAGTTTTGATTTTTTGCCCCAATGTGCATGACTTTACACTTACTGACATTGAAGCGCATCTGCCATTTTGCTGCCCATTCTGCCAGTCTGGAGAGATCCTTCTGGAGCTCCTCACAATCACTTCTGGTCTTCACCACTCGGAAAAGTTTGGTGTCGTCTGCAAACTTAGCCACCTCACTGCTCAACCCTGTCTCCAGGTCATTTATGAAGAGGGTGAAAAGCACCGGTCCCAGGACAGATCCTTGGGGCACACCGCTTTTCACCTCTCTCCATTGAGGTGGAGGCTCACTCCATGAGCCTCACTCCATGAGGGGTGGAGTCTCCTCTGCAATGGTACCCAGTCCATCAAACATCCTGTCCAAGAAGGTACACCACTCCCCAGCACAGTGTACGTTTACTTAGATATATTTTGCTATCACCTGGCAGGACAAAGTTCCAAACAACACAGTCCTGGAACGTGCTGGAATCCCTAGCATGTATGCACTGCTGAAACAGAGACGCCTGCGTTGGCTCGGTCATGTCGTGAGAATGGATGATGGCCGGATCCCAAAGGATCTCCTCTATGGAGAACTCGTGCAAGGAAAGCGCCCTACAGGTAGACCACAGCTGCGATACAAGGACATCTGCAAGAGGGATCTGAAGGCCTTAGGAGTGGACCTCAACAGGTGGGAAACCCTGGCCTCTGTGCGGCCCGCTTGGAGGCAGGCTGTGCAGCATGGCCTTTCCCAGTTTGAAGAGACACTTGGCCAACAGTCTGAGGCAAAGAGGGAAAGAAGGAAGGCCCACAGCCAGGAAGACAGACCAGGGACAGACTGCACTTGCTCCCAGTGTGGAAGGGATTGTCACTCCCGAATCAGCCTTTTCAGCCACACTAGACGCTGTTCCAGAACCACCATTCAGAGCGCGATACCATAGTCTTTCGAGACTGAAGGTTGCCAACATGATGATGATTTTGCTATTTGTTATTTTCAGTTATGATTTTTACGTACACCATTTTGTGCTATGGATAACCATGGGCTATAAATATTTTAAATAAATAAATGCTTTAGCTGCTATTGTTCGTGCTTTGTGACTCTGATGAATTTGCAATTAAGAGAGGGTGATGCAACTTTGGGCTGCCTGCCGGCAGTCAGCCAGTCCCTGGGTCCATCTCTAGCTCCTTCCGGCCCCTCCCTCTCCACATCTAGTGCAGGTTGTTAAGAGTTTAATTGCAAACCACTTTGGGGGCTTTTCTTGGCTGAAACTAGCACTATAAACAAATAAACGCTTTTCTATCATAGCGCTTTGAATTGTCGACCACAGACTACAGTTCTGTTTTAGAGAGGCAGAATTGGCAACAGTGAACAACCAAAAGGGGCCTGCAACAGAATGCCACATCTAACCAGTCTCTGTAATGAGCAACTGGTTTGCTTTTATTAATTGAGCATATAGGACAAAGCTGGTATGTGCCCTCCCTTCCCGTATAGATTTTTTGGGTGCATCTCGTCTTCCCATTTTCTCTCTCTTCAATCTCTACCATGCATTTACTCTTTCCCACCTTTCAACCATCTCTTTTGTTTCCAAGTTTTTGTTTTCCTACAGCCTCTCTTTGTATTCTGTGTTTTCCCTATCATCAGTTCCTTGCCTGTCTGTATTCCCATTCTCCCCCCCTTCCCTCTCTGTGTGCCTCTCCAATCTTTCCTATATTGTTTGTTTCCATTTCTTCAGGGTAAACCTGCCATGAACTTAAGGAAGAATTTGCTGGGCCTTGGCAGGAGTCCCCCCCCCCCCCAATTTCTTTTCACATTATTACGAGACCAAAACTAAGTTCCACTGGAAACTACGCTGCTTACTTCAGATTACAGGTAGAGCCTCTTTATCTGCAGGGGTTCCATTTCTGACCCCTGCGGATACCAAAAACTGTAAAAGACAAAATCCAGTTTTTGGAGCCCACCTTTGCTCTAAACGAGACAGGAGCCTTGCTCCATTTGAATCCAGAGCCTTTCTGAGCCTTGGAGAGGCCGCATGTCAAAGTCATCCAAAAACCACTCTGGGCGCCATTCTGAGCTTTAGAGAGCCCATACGCAAAGCACACGGCCTCTCTAAGGCTAAGAAAACCTTCCACAACCTGAACAAGGTTCCTATCACATATAGGAGGTCTGCAGAGGGGGGGGAATCTGGGGGTCTGGCATTTGCAGTGGGATGAATCTGCGAATAGTGGCCCCCACCTGTCAGCATGCCCTAGACTAGATCAAGGGCTGCAGAAACTCGGTCTGAGCCTCTCTTCTTTCGTTTTCCCCTCCATTTTATTGCCCATGCCTTCTTAGAACTGTTCCACACTCCTCTACAGACTTTCTTCAAAGATTTGAAACTATGCTTCTAAGGCAGTGGTTCCCAAACTGTGTGCCATGAAATGTCCTTGGTTGCCCCTCCTACTAGCCCTCCCAGTTGCCACTATTGTGGATCTCGCAAGGTTTTGGCACACAATCTTGGATCTTGCAAGATCCAATGTGGTGGCGCCCGACTGAGCCAGGAAGAGGCAGCTGAAAGGGCACCACGACCCCAGTAAGTTTAGGAACCACTGCTCTAAGGCAGGGGGGTCTTCAAACCCCAGCCCGGAGGCCAGATGCAGCTCGCAGTGAGCCTCTATCCGGTCTGCTGCCAGCCTCTTGTTCCCTGAAGCCTCTGGCCCACTCAACTGAATATGACCAGAGCTGTGCTCTGGTTGTGTCTGGAGGGTGTTCTGAGGGCCAGAGAGGTTGAATGTGCTCTGGTTGTGTCTGGAGGGTGTTCTGAGGGCCAGAGAGGTTGAATGAATGAGCCCATTCATTCATTTATTCACTCATCTAAGTTCCATCTCTAATTTACTTATTTAAATTTTATATTTAAATTTTTTTTCTGGCCCTCAGCGCTGCGCCAGATATTTGATGCGGCCCTCTGCCCAAAAAGTCTGGAGGCCCCTGCTCTAAGGAATTACTTGTAATAATCACCCTGACATGAAGCTCACTCACTGGGTAACCTTGAGTTGATACTACCTCTCAGTCTAACTTACTTCTGTTTTACAGAAGAGCACCTGCTTTGTGTGCAGAAGGTCCAGGGTTCAATCCCCGATATACCCGAGAAAAGTAGAGAAAAATTGCTATTTGGGCTTTCATGTAGCCCTAGAACAGGGGTGCCCAAACCCTGGCCCTGGGGCCACTTGCAGCCCTCGAGGCCTCTCAATGCGGCGCTCAAGGAGCCCACAGTCTCCAATGAGCCTCTGGCCCTCTGGAGATTTGTTGGAGCCCGCACTGGCCCAATGCAACTGCTCTCAGCGTGAGGGAGACTGTTTGACCTCTTGAGTGAGCTGTGGGATGAGGGCTTCTTCCGCTGCTTGCTGTTTCACATCTGTGATGCAGTAGCGGCAGCAAAGGAAAGACTGGCCTTGCTTTGAGCAAGGCCCTTTATAGGCCTTGAGCTATTGCAAGACCTTCATTCATTCATATAAGTTCATCTTTAATATATTCATTTATGTAAAACTTATGTAGATTTATTCAAATTTTAAATGTAAATTAATTCTTTTTTTCCCTGGCCCCCGACACAGTGTCAGAGAGACGATGTGGCCCTCTTGCCAAAAACTTTGGACACCCCTGCCCTAGAACACTGTTGCAAGCCAAGGGTTGCTTCTACCCCTAAAGTTCTAGGAACGAATATTGATTCATTATATGGATATTTATTTATCACATTTTTATATCACCCTTCCTCTAAAGAGCTCGGGGCAGTGTACACAGCTGCTCCCCTCCGTTTGTCCTCACAACAACCCTGTGAGGTAGACGAGGCTGAGAAAAAGTGACTGGCCCAAGATCATCCAGGAAGTTTCATGGCTGAAGGGGGACTTGAACCTAGATCTTCCAGGTCTAAATTCACCTCCCAAACCACTACACCACCCTGGCTCTCCAGGGTGCCAGCACCACCAGGCATGGAACTGTATGCTACGACACGGCCATGGGCGATGACAGTCCCACCCAAACCCAATGAACCCCATGGTTTGTTGATCACAAACAAATTCAACCCCAATCCAATTCCAAATGCTTTTTGAAAGTTGGCCAGGGTGGATACTTTTCACCACCCCCCAAAATTCCCAGCCTAACCATCGTTCGGTGACTTAATTCTTTTAAATAAAATCGCCCTAAAACCGCGTAGCATCAAAATTCAATTATTCCTCTCCTGGCTGCAATCCACGGCTCTACAACTGAAGTCCAAGCATATATTTTGGTGTAGAAAATTGTCATTTACAAATAAGAACTGGCTGAAGCAGCCTTGTAACGAAAGCATTTGCAGGCCTGTCAGGGGCCTTTTGCATGCCAGCGTTTGATTTAATATGGGGCCAAGCATTTGGTGTCATACGAGAAAAGGGGGAAAAAAAAAAACAGGGAAGAAGGCAATTATTCTAAGTATTAGAACGATCAATTTGATATGCAATGTCTCCGGAAAGAGTGTGACTTCCCATTGGAAATGGAGAAGAAAGGTAAATAGGAAAAGAAAAAAGATCACTTTGCTTCCACGGCTCTGGTCAAACAGGTATTGGTAATGACAAGGAAAGGCACAGCAACAACATTTCAATGCTTGGAGATGCATTGCGAAGCATTAAATTGTTTTGGAAAGCAGCAAAAATAAAGGACGAAATTAAGTCTCGCCCTGGCAATCTGCGCTTTCCTGAAAAGACAGTTCAGTTGCTTTGTTATCCATGTTCCCCTCGCGAAAGAACACAAGTCATTTGTTGCCTTAGAGATTCTTTTCCCCCACTGACAAGCTTAAGCAGATGTCATCCTCCTCCTTCTGACAAAGTCCCAGCCGCTGCCACTACCCGCCATAAAGATAAAGAGTATGCACATAGAGATCTTGCTGGGTAAGATCAAGGGCTCAGGTATCCCTGCAGCACCCCAGTCACTCCTGGGACACAGAGGCTGGCTCTCTGATAGGTGTGGGCCTGAAATAGAGGACCCTCAACACTACCTCCATGAATCTATCTGGGCCCTTTTAAAGCCACATCATGTGGCAGTGAGTTCTACAATTACGCATTGAAGGGCAACTTGATAACAGCAGCAAAGGATGGCTGGCAACCTTCAGTCCTGAAAGACTACGGTATAAGCCTACAGCACCTGGTATTCCCAGGCGGTCTCCCATCCAAGTACTAACCAGGCCTGACCCTGCTTAGCTTCCGAGATCAGACGAGATCAGGCATGTGCAGCAGCATCGCACTTGACATTCATGAAGCCTGGAAAAACACACGCGGAGCGAATTCAAGGCATGTAACTAAACCCACACTAAACCAATGTCCTTCCCCCAAATCTGTCATCCGGGCTGTAGACCAAAGCAAAACACAGCAGGCTCTTCTCCCAAGTTGTTCACCTTCCATACCGTGTTAAGTCAAATGGACGCCAGCCTCCGAAACTGGTATTTCTTCAGATGCTTGCTTTGATCAAGTTCTCAAACTTCAGTACAATACTAAGCATTCGAGGCTGCAACCTTAAGCACACTTATTTGGAAGTAAGTCCCACTGACTAAAATGGGATTAACTTCTCAACAGAGGTGCGTAAGACTGGGCTGAGACATATGGACCCATAAACCTTGCTATAAAGGAGTTACCTTCCACCAGGTCAGGCCCTTCATCCAACTAGTTCAGTATTGTCCACACTGGCTGGCAGCAGCTCTCCTGGGTTACACAAAAGCATTCCTCCCAGCCCTACTACAAGATGCCAAGGGTTAAACCTGGGACCTTTCATAAGCAAAGCAGCTGCTCTGCACTGAGCTACAGCCCTATTGAGTCTGGGGGTGCCTTTTTGTGCTGCCACAATCCACAGGACTCCTTCCATCCCACCAGCTAACACTTGAGAGCTCAACTCTCCTCTAGTCTGGCAGTCAGAAACCTGATGGAATTTCAAAAGTAAAGAGTTCCAATGTTGCTCCTGGCAACCCACTATGTGGTGAACAATAGAATCAGGCAGCTGGAAGGGGCCTGAACGCCAAACCCCTTTTCTGAAGACAGGATCTGGCTCCCAGGAAGAACAAAAATCAAGCTGCTATTCATTACATCTACTGAACCAACACAAGCCGGACCCAGCTCAGCATCCCAGCTCAGTGGGGCCTAGCCCAAGGCTGCAGCTGCATTCACTGTTCTCCCACCCTTGCTCCAAGGAGCTCATGGAAGCAAAGAAGATCCTCCCCTCTCTGCAATTTTCAGTGTCAACAGCCCAGGGATGTGCAGTGGGTGGGGAGGCAGGTGAGGCAGTGCCTCCCCACCGGAGTCCTTCTTAAAGCACCACCACCGTGGGAGGTGTTCAAGCACTCACAACCCATGCGCAAAGCATGGAGGCTGTAGAAAGTACAGAGTGTGTGGATTCTGAGTGACTGAGCATCTCCCATGGTGGTGGTGCTTTCCGAAGGACTCCAGTGGGGAGGCACTGCCTCACCTGCCTCCCCATGTCCCTGCAACAACAACCCCATAAGGCAAGGTGGTCTGAAAACAGGCAACACATGCTTCACAGAGAAGTATGGATTTGAACCCGAAACTTCTCAGTCATACCTTTAACCACTACACTAGCTCTTAATAGCATAGCTTTGGTTTCCTCCTGGTTTTTTATATTGCTAATTTGGGCCTGCTGTTTTTGAACATTTTATTATTTTTGCTGATTTTAATTATTGTGTAAGCTGGAGAAAGGGTTTGAGTTTTTGTTTTTTTTAATTATGTAAACAAATAAATAGGTCATGACCTCAAATCTTGCTTGGATTCATTCTCAAAGCTTCCGAGTTTGCCTACAGAACGGGGGAGGGGAGTATTAAGGAGGGAACCACAAGGACATTCCTGATTTTGAAGGACATGAGGCTGGAAAAGCTAGGAAGATTGGGATGTCTCATCTCCCTTACCCATGACATTCACCTGGCCTCCTCTTCCCAGGAGTTTCAATTTGACAGGGCTTGTCTGGAGAACTAAAAAGGTGTAAAGTGCTTTAATATGCATCACAAATTGCCAAAATTAATTCAAATTTCAGAGGAAACTAACTAGACCTAAAGCTAAAAATGTTTTTCAGAAAGCGCCTTCCCTCCATGCAGATTATAAATATACAGAGTTAGAAAGGTAGATGGATATTAATGGGAGAATTCTACCTCCTTTGCCTAATCTCCAATTTTTGACATTTCATCATTCTTGGGTACTTGTGTTCTTCTGAACAGATTTATAAGTGATGTAAGGGAGAGAAGAGAAAAAATACAGTTACATTTCGTACTCCACTGTGCCCTGCGTTCAATATAAAACTTTTCATCTGCTTAACACACAAACTTGCCAGGGAAGCAGGGAAAGGGATCTTTTAACTGGATTCCTGGGGCTTCACAGCAGAACAAAAGACAGAGAGAGAGAGAGAGAGAGAGAGAGAGAGAGAGAGAGACAATAAAAAAAGAACATTAACTTCCTATGGCTGGAATTTCTTCACCTTACTAGCAAGACCTAAATTTCCCTTTGCAATGGCCAATATTAAAAACGCACACC
Organism: Tiliqua scincoides; assembly: GCF_035046505.1. Lineage (NCBI taxonomy): Eukaryota > Metazoa > Chordata > Lepidosauria > Squamata > Scincidae > Tiliqua > Tiliqua scincoides. The sequence continues at coordinate 53,395,873 of NC_089828.1, forward strand.
ATGTGAGCAAAAGAGTAGCCCTGCTGGACCAGAGCAAAAAGCCCAGCATTTCTGCTTCCCCCAGTGGTCAAGCTGATGCTTCCAGGAAGCCCACAAGGAGGGCATGAAGCAGAGCTGGACCACCCATGGGTCCAACAGAAGCAGCCATCTCAGGCAGTAGATTTAAAGGGGATGATCATTCCATCTGCCTACTTACCTCCACTACTGCTCCTTCTCCTCTCTTCTGGACTGAAGGAGGATAAAGGAGATGGAACAGGAGAGAGTACTGGGCAGTGGATCTGGTGTTAAGATGATGAGGGAGACACGTGTTCCTTATTTGAGTGATAAATATGCCTATCACCCTGCATGTAACATATGTACAGTCAATCCTCATTCATTGCAGACTCTGTTCCTGTGGATTCACATCTGCAGTGAACAAGACCTCCTGCCATTCACGGTCTGTTCTCAGCTATCTGTAGCCATCCTGAAGCACCACTACTGGCCAAAACTGTTTAAATTGCAGTCTTTAGGAACACCATCATGTTAGATATCATCTGATGGGTAATTTCATGTAGAATGCAATGAAACAAACCGTTGCTGAAAAAGCTCTATTCTATCAAACGTTATAGCTAAAAAACCAGTGGGGTGGGACAATGTGTTGCCACACCCAACACCTGGGGTGTTGCCATGCCCACTGCATGGGAAGAGGTCCATCATGGAGGTGACGCACTGGGTGACACAAACCCTTGTGACACCACTGCATGTAGCTACCTATCTGTGGAAAGCTACCTACCTAGCTACCTATCTGTGGAAAGGTAGGATCGCCTCAAAATAAATACGCAGAAAAGAGCTAGAAAAGCCAGTTCTTTTAGGCTACAAATGGATTCACGCAAACACGCTTGAGCAGCTGGGACAGCGGAAGTTATTGCAAGTTTTCTGTAGGGTGGGGTGGGGGTGGACCTCACCTTACCACGTTAGACAACGGTGTGTTTTGAGATGGAACAGAATAGACATTGATGCACCAGGTGGACCAATGGTCTGAATCACTGTGGTAGCTCTGTATGTTCACATGGAGCCCATCTTTGCCCATAAACTCCCTCTCTCCACAACCATTAAAATGCCAGGCTGCTTCCAATCATCGGACCTACTCAGTTTTCATAATGGCTCTGTCCAATCAACAAAACTGATGTGGCTAAGAGTTTAAACCTTGTTCTACTACGGCCGGAAAACTTCAGGAGTAAAGGGGGGGCACATAGGGACAACAAACGTTTAAAGCAATTTACCTCCCTGCCAAACTACTCCAGCTGATTTCTCAAAAGAAAAAAACTCGAACAAATGGAAAAACTTTAACCCTTAGCCTTGATTAATTTCATCTACATAATACAGAAGCTCACAGCAATCAGGGACTGATGAGCAAGTCTTCCCTTAATAGCCTGAGAGAAGCCGATGTCTTGTGCAACACTCCAAATGGTTTTTTTTCCCCCCACAAAGATGAGCTTTTCATCTGAAGAGAGCCCAATGAGCACTTAAAAAAATATAAGAAATAAAATTTTTAAAAAACCACAGAGCCTTTTTGTGATCACAATTTCTCATAAACAAGTTTGGGCAGAAATGCCCCTCTGTATCTCAGATGTCTAGAGCAGGCTATGGAGGTAGAGAAGCGCATGAAAAGATTTTTATCCTGCCATTCCTCAGGCTCCCCCCCCCATTTCAATCCTTACAACAATCCTATGAGGTGGGGCTGAGAGATCCTGACAGATCCAAAGATGCTCTTTCATTCACAGAACAAATAATCAACAGAAGCTCCTTCTCCAAGCAGAAGGACACCTTTGTATTCAAGCCACCAACTGACCCGGTAAGATTTGTGACTGAGTGGGGATGTGTGTTAACGGATATCATGAGCTTCCAGGATGGAGGTGGCTTTGCACTTTTCTGCTGTGGTGTGTTGGTTAAGTGTGTGCAACTAAGACTGGGGAGAGTCAAGTTCAAATCCCCACTCAGTCACAGGGTTTGCTAGGTCACCCTGACCCCATCACACTTTCAACCCAACCTACCTCAAAGGGTTGTTGCAAGGAACTATGTAGCATTACTTCTGAGCTCCCTATAAGGAGGACATAATAAAATATCAAGCATAGAGGTTTTCCTAGTACACAACAGAACTGTCAGAGGAATATCCATCATCATCAGGTTGTTGGCCACTGATGTGAGGGAGGTCCCTAAATTATGGAAGCAACATTCAAGAAAACCCCAAGAAGAGGAAAGGCAGATGCAAGTGTCAAGCAGATACCAGAAAAGACTTTTTATAGCTGCATTAGCAATATAAATTACAGGCTTTTGGTCTCTCTCATCCTTCACTTTCCCTCAGTTGTGGGACCAATTGCCTTTGAGATCCACCAGATTTGGGCTCCTGGTTTTTCAAAGCAGGCTTTGTTCATTTACACAATCCTTACCGTAAAACCATAAAAAGTACTTGTCTAATTTCTCATTTTATTGGCTACTGCATCTTGTCAGCTTATCATCTCAGACAGTTTTATTGATGTCTCAGTTGCATTTTGTTGTTTTTTTATTCTTGGCCCCTGCGCTGAGATTCTTAACAGGAAAAGGCAGATGTTTTCCAAAACAAATAAAATAAACGCACACTTTGTTGACGCAGCCAAGGAAATGTCAACCTTCGTGGAACCCTCAGGATATGTGGGGTAACAGATCTAAAGCTAAGACTCCACTAAAAGTGGAGGCACTTTAGATGCAGCAATGGATGGGCAAGTGCTGTCTCAGGGCATGGATTCTGCTGCTCAAGTGTACTCCGGACCCAAAACGCAATTCAGCCATAAAAAAAGCGGAGGTCCCAACAACCGTGGGTGCCTGCAGTGCTTGTCATAACATGAGGGGGACACTTTTGTTAAGTGTGTGTACATCATCTATATGACCACGTTGCAGGTACCCAGGGCAAAGATTTAAAATATTAAGCAGGGGAGGAGTATTGTGATCCCTCCTTATCCATGGGGTTGGCATCTGAGGATTTGAGCATCCACAGATACCGAGCCCATGCAGCCTAGGGCCTCCTAGACACAACCAGAAGCCATTTCCAGTTCATGCTGATGACTTCCTGTCAGGTCTGGAGGTGTTCTGAGGCACAAAGAGGCCATACACAGCCTCCCCACACCTCCTGGATGGGACCAGAAGTCACCAACGCAAACCAGAAGTGACTTTCAGTTGCATCTGTAATGCTTCTGAGGAGGCTGGAAGGACACATGCAAAGGGCCGGAGCATGGCCTCCAAGGGCCAGTGCACGGCCTCCAAATCTGCAGGTTTTGGTATCCCCAGGGGGGTCCTGGAATAATAATAATAATAATAATAATAATAATAATAATAATAATAATAATAATAATAATAATAATAATAATAAAACTTTATTTTTATCCCGCCCTTCTCCCTAACGGGACCCATGGATACCAAGGGCCCACTGTATAGCTATCTGGGAGCACCACAAATACATGCACTCCATCTGACCCCGTGAACTAGGAGAGCGTCCCTATTTTCTGGTCCCCATTAAATCACTGTGCCAGCAGAAGACGCCAGGTTCAACCCCGGTCATCCCCAGTTCAAAGGATCAGGTTGCAGGGGACAGGGGCCTATGATCCTGCAGAACAAATTTTAAGCAAGACAAGCCAGTTATCTGACTTGGAACAGGACAGTTTTAGACATTCAGATCCATCTCGGTGTAACACCAGGAAGAATTTCATACGCTTCACAGCTGTTCATTCCTACAAGTGACCTAAAAGAATCTTTCAAGAGGAAGCTGGAGAGGCATCTGTCAGGGATGCTTTGGCTTACAGTCTAGCTTAAACTGGACCTGGTAGCTAATTTCCATCACTTTCAGCTGTGATTCCAGGAGTCAATTCAAGAGCTTCAAGCAAAGAATGTGGCACAGTCTTCCATAACTATACCACTTCAGAGTGTACTTGAAAGAAACTGCATGCTTTAGTTCTCTCTCAAGTCTAAAACTCCCTGCAGGTAGAAATCTAGCACCACAGGGAAGGGGATGGCAGTCTTCTCCCTGGCAGGCTTTTGCAGGGAGGCTTGTTTTGTTCTGTTTTAACCAGTCAAACGCACACTGAACCGTTTGCTTTCGTAACAGGCACAGCCCCCAGAAAAACAGTACCATGTGCTTTTTCTGGCCATTTGACTCAGATGGGTTATTTGTACAGTCATTCCAGCACGCCAGATTTTTCTTCCAGCACACTTAAACATATCTCCATAAATCCTCTCCACAAGGAAGTTCAGCTTTCAGAGAAAGAGTGTAAGGGGGAAAGGGAGTGATGGCAGTTAAGAATGCCACCAATCAAAACAGTACTCAGGCCTCACAGTAACAACGAAAACATGTAATGCTACAGATGTTATATAGCTCCTGATGTCTGTTCCATTTAGATAATCTTTACAAACCTGGCAAGAAATATTCCCCCCCCCCCACTGCTGGAAAATGTACTAACAGGTCCTTGGGAATGGTGGCATAGCTGGAGGGGGGGCAGAGCACTCAGGCTGGCAGCGAGGCGGGCAAGTGGCCCCCCTTCGGAGCCATTCCCGGCGGGGGGGAGCAAAACTCCTGTATGGCTCCGTTTTGCTCCCCCCACCAGTAATGGCTCCGAAGGGGGGGCGCTTGCCCGTCTCGCTGCCAGCCTGAGTGCTCTGCCCCCCCTCCAGCTACGCCACTGCTTGGGAACAATTTTTTATCGAGGATCCAATGCAGTCTTGAAAGAGCAAGCTGATCACACACAGACACACAAAAACTTGCAGGGTTTCTTTGCCAGTCTTGTGCCACTGAGCCAATAGGAGACTCGACCTCCAGGTTGTACCTGGAACTCCGAAGGGCCAACTCAGTAAGCAGAAAGTGCCACACACACCTGCCACAGATAGATGGATGAACAGAAAATGACTGAACATCAGATCAGCCCCAGGATCTGACCTGCTCCACCAACAGGCCCCAATGACTCTAATTCAGGGATGGGCAGACTACAGGGATCTTCTTCTTTAAAAACAGCTAACAAGAACCCCCGATGTCCAACAATCAGAGCCAGGTACAAATCAGAGGCTTATGGAGGCAGATACACAACTGCGGAACAGGGAAGAAAGTAAACAAAATTAAGGAAGGCTGCCTCAGCACTTACTCAGCCAGGAATGTGCTTTCAGTCCCAGAACTGAGCTCACCATTCTTCCATACAAAAATCCACTCCTTGTTTTCCATCCCAACTTTCTTCATTTCAGTAGCCTAATTCATCGTATTTTATTTTCTTAACCCATTTTTGCCCAGTTCACAGTACACATTTAGTCTCTGTTCAGGGGCTGATCCCATGTTTGTGTTTGGTGGGGATCATGAGAACCCCAGAGCCCAGGTCAACCAGGTGGGTAGATCTGGGCTCTTGCCCAGACTTGGAGCCCAGATCTACCCATGAGGTAGACATGGACTCCTGGCCCTCCGTGACCATTCACTGGGTAGGTAGTCCTGGGCTCCTGGTTGAGCTTATGGTCTCTATGGCCATTTGCTGGGTGGGTAGACCTGGGCTCCCATTCCAATCCTGCTCCGTCAGACACCAACACCTCACGCAGTGGACATTCCCCTGGCTCCTGACTTTGCTCCACGCTGGTGCAACAGTTTGGGGGGCCATGCACCCATGGCCCCCCCAGATCCACCCATGTCTCTGTTGCTTACGTACAACATTGGGCAGAAATGGCTTTAAAAGCTGTCCTGCAGTTACCCTTGTTCAGCAATCCAAAATCTTTGCTAATCTACTGCAAATCATCCAGAGATTTCCCAGGAAATACCAATTTGCAGGGTCTGTCTACCTTGGGTCCTAACTAGAATAGAAATTAAAGCAGCCACATCTCTGTCCTTTGCTGTTTTCTGTACCAGGTGTGCTAGCAGACTGACCCCAACATATCTCTGACTAGGTTAAAAAAAGCTTAAAAACTGTTCAATAGAGTGTTTAATCTTGTAGCAGAACTGGCTGTACTTTCTATAGTTCCTGCAACTCAAAATAGGTACATTCAACAACATTTACTTTCTGGATAGTTACGGAAGAAAAAAGGAAAGCATTCTCTGACACCCACTATCATTTCAGATCCCCAAGGGCAAACATAGGGGTAGCAAATAAAGGGGATGCACACAGTCCCTGATGACTTAAGACTGCCAGAGTATAAGGAGCATAAAACCCTACAATCTCTGCCAGATTAGATTGTTATGGCTGCTGACCAGCCTTCAGTAGATCACTGGTTAAAGGCCCAGTATGGTTGGCTAGCATTTCTTCAATGACAGCTCTTCATTGGTGGACGGTTTCTTGATCCAGAGATCTTGCCAGAATGTTCAGAAGAGGAAAGCCATCCAAGTGTGCATGAGAAGATTCATCTCACACACACACACCTCAGACATAGAGAGGAGGCAGGTGTGCGCAAGAGAGAAGAAAACAGACAGAAACAGAGGAGATTCTGCAGAAGGCTAGAAGCATCTTGTGGTGGCAAAGCGCCTGCCCCTGGGGACTGAATGTCCTCAGAGACGCATGCTTGCCTCCACCTGAGCTCCACTTGCAAAACGTAAATAAAGCAAATATCACAAAGACACCTTACATCTCCAACATGCTCTCAACATTGAAAACAAAAAATAAGAGAGTCTTACAGCGCCATAAGGACAAACAGCCGAATTCCAACCAACTTCCCAGCAGCAACCCCAAGGTAAGGGAACAAACATTTCCTTACCTTGAGGAGGCCTCTGTGACTGCCCCCCCCCCCACAGCAAGATGCAGGGCACACCCTGTTGGCCTCATCCGTGTTGGAAGGTTAGTTAGGATTGGGTTGTAAGACAATAAGCTTTTGTGGACTCCACATCAGATCCACCTGCTGAAGTGGACTGTGCATCTTGCAAAAATTTATGCTGAAATAACTTTGTTAGCCTTTAACAGTGCTACAAGGCCCTTTGTGGCAACAGACAACCACGGTTACCCTTCTGGAAGTCGAACCTCAGGTAGTACTTAAGGCTAAGCCCATTTTCATGTTTAGATTACAGCCAGTTACACACTTTCCTGCAAGTCATGACAATTCCGCTCCCAAATATTAAAACAGATCTCAGATTATCAAAGCTCGGCTTTACAAAACAAGGATGCCTGCTAGCCTAAGCTTGGGTCACTTGTAGGAAAGGCTCTGGTATGAGGTATAAATTGAGCACACGATACCCAAGAGGGAGAAAAGAGGCCTTGGTATGCAGGACACCATTGGGTAGTATGAGGCTGGTCTCTCCATCTTATTTATGCAACCCAACAGCCCAGTCATAAGAACATAAGAACAGCCCCACTGGATCAGGCCATAGGCCCATCTAGTCCAGCTTCCTGTATCTCACAGCGGCCCACCAAATGCCCCAGGGAGCACACCAGATAACAAGAGACCTCATCCTGGTGCCCTCCCTTGCATCTGGCATTCTGACATAACCCATTTCTGAAATCAGGAGGTTGCACATACACATCATGGCTTGTAACCCGTAATGGATTTTTCCTCTAGAAACTTGTCCAATCCCCTTTTAAAGGCGTCCAGGCTAGACACCATCACCACATCCTGTGGCAAGGAGTTCCACAGACCGACCACACGCTGAGTAAAGAAATATTTTCTCTTGTCTGTTCTAACTCTCCCAACACTCAATTTTAGTGGATGTCCCCTGGTTCTGGTGTTATGTGAGAGTGTAAAGAGCATCTCCCTATCCACTCGGTCCATCCCCTGCATAATTTTGTATGTCTCAATCATGTCCCCCCTCAGGCGTCTCTTTTCTAGGCTGAAGAGGCCCAAACGCCGTAGCCTTTCCTCATAAGGAACATGCCCCAGCCCCGTAATCATCTTAGTCGCTCTCTTTTGCACCTTTTCCATTTCCACTATGTCGAGCAGTCCCGAGCTGCTCGACACCCAGAGGAGCAGAGGCACCAAAACAGAGGTGGCTGCATTCATGGTTGCCAGGCAGTCACCAGAGGCTCCTCCAGGGAAGAAGACATTTGTCCCCTTCCCCTGGGTAAGGGAGCAGGCCCTATGATAGGGCTACTCAAGTCTGTGCCAGTTATTTAGCTGGTATGGAGTTGAGAGGCCCTGTGTTGGACCAGAAGGCCTGATGTGGGATTCTGGGTCTGGCAGAGCAGTGCTCCACCAGTCCTGTCCCCCTGTCCAGAATCACCAAACAGGTAATTTGGTAATTACCTGTCCAGAATTAGCAAACAGGTGCAAAAGTAATGGCAGTGGCCAAAACAAGAAGCCATCAAGAAATTCAATGGAAAGAGGTTCTAAATGAGAAAGATTACTTTTTTGTCCCTCTTTCACGGGTCAACAGGTTCCGGGTGGAAGACAATGAGCATTTGATGCTTCATCACACATCGGCAGGGTGCTTTTAATTCCAGAAATGAAGGCAGAGAATGCTGATGGTTCCATCTTGGCCAAGCCTTCCCAACTGAATGCACAAACACAAGAGATTCCAAACGCACTGCTCAACACCCATTCTGTCATCAAATCACAAGCTCCATTAAGTCTTTCGCACTGCTCCACCCTGAACCTACCTACAACCTTGTTCCTGGATTTGAGGGGAGGGGGTCCTTCTTGCCTGAGTTCAGGATTTGAAAAGAAGTTCCCCTTCTCTGGTTTAAAATGAAATCTGAATATAATGCAACACACAATCTCTTAAAGCTGAACTTACTACCTTACTGTTCAACTGCCTGTGTTTGCAAAATAAGAACAGGTCATCGCTCAGGTAGGGCTGGGAAAGACCCCTGAATGAAACCCCAGAATGCTGCTACCAGCAAACGGTTCTCAGCTAGATGGGCCAGTGATCCAACCTGACATAAGGCAGCTTCCAACAGAGAAGAAAACCCCTTAATCACACTGCACAAGAGTTCATAGACTTATGGCTCGATACTGGAGGCCAATCAGGTTTGGACAAGTCACCACAGGTGTCTTCCACTGACTTATTTGATGCCTAGTAACTACCTGATAACCGCAGTGGGCTCCGAGTCAGTGCTCCATTTATAAATATCTATGAGTCAACCAATTAGTAAGCACTTTTATTTGAAAGTACCTAAATAATAAATGGATTTTCAAATCAATGATTTAAAAATTGGCCTTTTTTCTTGATGATTAAATCATGATTTACGTTGCCTCGACTTGAATCAGCTCACTTTGCCCACGACCATCTATTCCATCTGGCTGTGACTCTCCAAGGTCTCGGGCAGAGAAAGCCCATTTTCAGCCTTGCTATATAAAACCCCCCTTCTAACTGGAGATGTCCCGGTACGGAGCCTGAGATCTCAGCACACAAAGCATGCACCCATATCTACCACCAAGCTAAGCCCTGGCTCTAACATTCTAGCAAATAATAAACTCAGGGCATGCTGAGAAAAAGCAACCAAGCAGCTCTGTTCACAAACAAAATCAGCTGTGACACAATGTACTGTTCATGAGGTTCATGAAAGCAGCTTAAGCATCAGGACTTTAAGAGAAAACTGAAAGGCTCTTCAGTTTCCGTGTCCTAACACCTCACTTCCTCAGTCTTCCTGCCCCTCCCAAAATCACTATTTGTAAGGGTAGTATTGCAAGAACACTAATGGGGCAATTGCGGTTCACTGATATAATACACTGGTACAGTATATATACTTTTTTTTTAATCTACAGACTTGACTACTGTAACCCACCCTTGCTGGGGCTGCCCTTAAAGAAACTTCAGCTGGTAGAAAATGCAGCCATTTTGACATTACCTGGAGCTAGCTGATCAGAGTATTTTATTCCTGTGTTTTTCAATCTGCAGTGGCTACTAGTGTGTTTCCACACTAACCAACCTGAAAGCTGATGGCCCTGCATGAATCTGCCCATCAGTTATGCTTGTCAGAGGTCCTGTTCCATTACTTTCAGAATTTAATAGAAACATGAACTTCCCATAGTAGCGGCAAATAATAGCGCTCATAGTAGCTTCTTAAATAGCGACTGTGGAACTCCCTACCCCATGGTGCCTGGTTGGCCCCTTGTTGCTAGTCTGTATACAGGTAGCTAAAATCCATCTTTTTCTGCCTGGCATTTTACTGATGAATTGGACCCTATGGCTTTATTATGGTTTTCAGTTTTAACTGAGATGTACTGCCTCTATCTTTTTAAATCTCTGCTTTTATCATTATTAGGCTTTGTTCCATTGGTTATTGTTTTCAAAAAAAAGTGTTGCTAGACACTTTGATAGACCCTTAGGTGGGCCATAAAGTTGTAATTTAAATAAATAAAGGTAACACCCACAGTCTCCCTGCCCAGGAGGAAAAGTCCTTGCTCCAAAGAAAAACTGTGGGTGTGATCCTGTAAATAAATACACAGTACATTAGTGCATGAGTACACAGGCACACACAGACTGTCTGAAGGCAACCTGAACTTGCATGCTCAGCTTTCCTTTCAAAGCCCATTAAGGGAGTCTCCAAATGGCGAAAGATTTATTGCGCTGTACCATAACTCCTGCACACCGCTTTGTTTGTTAATTGCGATTAGCTATGCCTTCAGAAGAGTAGGCGTCTAATAAATCAGTTATCTCCAGGAAGAATTGATTTTAAAGTTGTTAGCTGTAAACTGAAGGACTTGGTTACAGGGCAGTTAAAAGGCCCAAGTCTACTGTTTATATGCTTGCACATGAAGGAGTTGGTTCTTTCCCCTTTAGGTTTTACTAGACTGGTATTAAAGAAGACACCTTTTGCAACATGAAATTAAAGTATTTTTGTTTGTTTAACTCACTGGTAGAGTTAAGGTTTCTCTACATGTCATAAAAAGATGACAAATTTTGCCATCTTGGGAGAAAAACATATCCCCACATTAGTCAGTTCTGTAACAGGCATGAGCAGACTTCTGGCTTACAGGATCGCCTCTGGTTTGTCACTAGAATGCCAAGGTCCACTAACCAGAGATAGGCAAAAGCAGAGGCTGGAGCAATTACATACAGTGTCCCATGAACCAGTTACACTGGAATGACAGACAAATGCACACCTACATCTGTGCTACTATAGATGAGACACCAGCAATTCCATCCTCCAACTGGTGGCTCAGGGAACTGGTGACTGGTCCACAAGGCTCTCGGTTTGAATCCTACAATGCATACACACACATTAAGTGGTCCTACCTTTGAAATTTGGCAGTGTTCTTCTCTGTTGGTAGGCTACCAACATTTTATATTTTACCCTGCCCTTGAGATAGAAATGAACACCTACTTTTCTTTACCCTGCATTAAGGGGAAAGCTGCCATTCCTTGGAGTTGGTGGAGATTCCCCCATGTAGTACAGTATGGCCTTTATACTGTTGCTGCGTTTATGTGATGTTGAAATCTACGATTTCTGTACAGAGTTCTCACCTATCAAATGTTTATGCCAAATAAAGGTTTTGTTGTTGTTGTTGAAAACACAGTGGTTGAAAGATGCACCTTGAGTGTGTCACTGTTTGCATCATCAGTTAGGTGCGTTCACAGGAAGCCGACGGAATGTGCTCTATCTAAGGGGGAGGGAGCAGACTAGATGATCTCGTACAGTACCCATCTTCATTGTATTTACTTCCTGCATATGTGGGTTTTACCTCCTCTGATCCCCTTCTCTGAAGAAACTGAATGCACTGTTCTGACACAAAAGGCATCATCAAAACTCTTTGGGGATTCTTAGCCTGTGCCAACCACACAAGTTACTGAACAGCCCCAGAAGAGAAGCTTTCGGCAGAGTGTAAAGAGGTTCAGCCTGCCACTGAATGCCTCAGCATCCCCCATCAGGTTTAAATGGTTGAGGACCTGGAAGAAACTGGGAAGAGTTCTCAAGTCTGGTGGAAAAGCTAGTGATGTATACGATGAACATGCTACTCAAGGCATCTTGACAGAATAGATAAAGAAAAGTGGTCCATTGAGTCTGAATGGAGAGGTATTTTTTAAAGTTAGCTCTAATCCTTCCTTTGATATGAACTTCCACTAAAAGTGATTTTGGGTACGAAATTATGTTCTCACTGGGGTATCAGCTGTTGGGATATTTTGACACCCCGTAAACCAGCAATCTCCAAACAGAGACTGCTGCTCAAACGGCCTCCCTGGTGCGACTGGAGCTTACTGTTCTGCCAGGGAGGCTTCCATTGTCAACACCAATCAACCCCCCCCCCCCCCATGTTCACTCCGCCCCAGTGCATCTGCCAGGAAATTCTGGGGCAGCAGAATGTGGAAGTGGCAGGGTGGAGAAAACATTGGGGGGGGGGATTGGTGGCAACAATGGAAGCCTCCCCTGTGGAACGGTAAGCTTTGTGCGGGGGAGGGGTTAGCAAGGGCACTGGATCTAGCCCACAGACCAGAGTTGAGAGCCCTGCCCTAAACCAGAATATGATCAGGCCATTGGAACACCTATCCTATAAGGAAAAGTTAACATGGTTAGGGCTTTTTAATTTTGAAGAAAAAGATAGCTTGGGGAGAGGTGACATGAAACAGTAGTTTTTAAACTGCGTCTGGAACTCACCAGTGGATCATGACCCAATTTTTGGTAGTTTGCAAAACTGGGAAGGCAGATTAGGTTATGTGTATCAAGGGTTAAACAAGCTACTACTTGGGGGGGGGGGAGAGCACTGCTGCTCAATCACCTTTATAGCCACAAAGGCTTGAGCAGCTGGTAAAGTGCAACTTTTTAAAAAATGTGGGTTCCAATGCTAAAAAGTTTGGTAACCACTGTGATAGAAGATTCATAAAATCATGCACGGTATGGAAGCATAGATAGAAATGTGTTCTTCCTCCCCCCTCCCCCTCCCCACACACACTATAATGTGGGCTCACCCAATGAAACTGATGGTTAGAGATTCAGGACAGATAAGTTTGCACAATGCATTATTAGTTTGTGGAAACCACTGCCACAAGATGTGATGATGTCCGCTGGCTTAGATGGCTTTGAACAGATATTTTAATGCTTGTACTTCTGAACTGTTTTAAACGTGATAATTTTATGGCTGTGGACGTTACTACGAGTGTCTTTCTGGGAGAAAAGTGGGATAGGAGAAGAGGGCTGTTGCCTTCATGCCCTGCTTATAAAAGCTTCCTAGAGGCTTCTAGGTGGCCACAGGATACTCGAATACATGGATCTTCAGCTGGATCTAGGATGGATCATCATATGTCCTTATCTATGATGCCCCAGCTCTCACTACAACACCGATCACCCCCCCAATTCAAACATTTTCTGACTTATTCTCTTCTTAACAAGCTTTGCTTCCAAATCAAAACAGCCTCTTGAGAACCATTCCTACATACAGCCTTGGACATTGCCGGCCTGTTTACTCAAAAGCTCCTGACAACACGCAGTCCTGCAAATCCTATGACAGGGGCTGTACACTCCAAGGAGCCTTCGACACCTTATCCCTGCCTAATCTAACATGTGTTGGCATCCTGCTGAACCCAGGAGGAATCTGGAAGGAAAGTTGGCACTGAGAGTGGATTAAAAGTCAATTGCTGTCGTGCTGGCGGGTCTCGTCAATGCTCTCCCTTCCCCAGAGCTATTAAACCTGCAGCGCTCCAGGAGCCACTGAGTGGTGTCATTTCAGTCTTTCGCCTGAAATCACAGCACAGTTTTAGGATGTCAGTAGCACAGTCCATGTGACTCCTTTCACCCACCTTCCTGGAGCTATACAAGGGCTGGGAGGTGGAAGCTTCACACTGATCAGCACAGCACAGGTTTCTTGAGATGGGTTGCAACTTGCCAACCCATTTGTAACTTCTCCATGTTGCCAATAAGTACAGCACTGAAGCTGGCTGAAATTCCACTCCCCACTGCATGCTTAAATATCCCGCTAATACAGCTAGCTATTGTTAGAGGTTCAAGTACGTAAATCCCAAATGATGAGCTACAGCACTGACATGGAATATATGGATCAAAATCTCCCAGGATCAGACAGCGAGGCAGACACAAAGCTTTCTGGGTGGATTCCAGCCATTAAGCCCCCTTTACATGTGATGCATTCCACTTATTGCTTTGTAGATCAACTGAGTTACAGCCCCGTTTAAAATGACTGGACATCATATCATGGAATAGATGAATACACAAAGCTGCCTTCCCAGTCAGAGTCCTGGTCCATTCAGGTCAGGCTGTCTGCAAAGACTGGTAGTGGCTCTCCAGGGTTTCAGAAGAGTTTCTTTCCCAGTCCTACCTAGAGACACTGCCATGGAATTAATCAAGGACTATGCAAGGTATGTGGCTCTAGTCTAACGCTTAAGTGACAGTTCCCTTCTCAGCTTCCAGAACATACTCTCACAGTGCAAACTGCAATATACAGAGTTCTGACTTTAAGACGAGCAAAACTGCAACGCACTAAAAATAATACTGATTTGCACATAGGTTTGGTTTTAGTAAAAGCAACTCAACTAAAACTTGGGACACCTTCAAGAGAAATCTCTCGAGGCTGCAGAAAGTCGTGCCTACCCCAGGCGTCAATCCTGACCTACAAAATCTCCCTTGCCCCCAAACAGCTCCAAGCCCCGAGGGCACAAAGCTTAGATTTCCTCCAGCAGGAAGAAGCCTTTTGCTGTCTGCCAGGCGCTAGCTAAGGCGGCTGGCTTCCCATTTTGATGAGTTTCAACTGGCAGGGCCTTTTTTTAGTTTGCAAATTCTGCCCTACGGGCAACTGCAGTTGTCCTACCTGCAGAAGTCCTGATGAAACCTTCCTCTCAAAAGGAAAGAGAGAAGGGGCCACAGAAAGAAACTGCACTGGCTGACTTCCAAGATTTCAACTTACGAGCATTTCCAGTTCATTTCAGCACCTCGTCTTGACAGAGACTCTTGTGCATTGAGGAATTTGTTTGGAGAGGGAAACGTATTTCACCATGTTTATTGTTATATTTATGATGTGGCTTTTATTTTCTTGTGAGTGCAGCAATAAGTGACTTACAAGGAAAGCGGGATAGAAGCATTACAAAATATTTGCAGGCCATTTTTTCCCCAAATAAGCAAAAAGAGACTTATATAATTTTTTAAAAATATATTTTAGGGCCGAGATGAAAGTTCAGCAGAGAACATTCAGCTTGAACTACATGGGATCGGGGTGGAGGAAAAATGATTCACCCTTGTTGTCAGTTTCACAGTGGTGGCAGTGGCAGCTGCAGCCCTCCCACCTGCCACTGTTCTGTCCCAGCATGCCAGAGCAAACGCCAGAGGGGGTCAGCTGTTGCCACTGTAGCTATCGCCAGTAAGCCCCCTTTGGTCCCCTTTTCACCCCACTGAAAATCACTTGGTGAGGTTACTTGGTTGCCAGCGATGACCTGATCAGAAGAAAATCAGTCAGCTCCACTCTTTTCAGCATGTACTCAAACGTGAATTGAGATGGGGAAGAGAAGAGCCAAAGATAGTGGCAAGACGTGGGTACTCACCCCTGCAAAACCCGAGTCTTGGGCAGAAAACCTAAGACCTGGCAACTCTAGTAACTCAAGAAGGGAGCCTGATTCTGTCACTACTTTGCAGGTCTGCAGTCAGAAATGTAGTGGCAGGGGGCCCAAAGGAATGGGAGAAATTACTATAAAGGAGCCAGAACATGCATAATGTCAGTGAATATATTTGAAGTAAATTGCACTCAATACTAATAAATGTGCCTGGAACTTGTAACCTACCCCACATACCTTGAGCGGTGGGCGTGGTGATGTACCATCACTCTGCCCTGCTGGTTTTTTGGTTAAAAATTTAGATAGTCTAGAGCAGGGGTGCTCAATAGGTGGATCGCGATCTACCGGTAGATCACGAGGCAAAATGAGTAGATCGCAGAGTGCCGACCCCCCCCCTCAGGTGCCTCTGGGAGGAAACGCCGGGAGTAAGGCCCATTGTACTCAATGGGGCTTACTCCCAGGTAAGTGTGGCTAGGATTGCAGCCTCACAGCCTAATCCTAAGCATGTCTACTCAGGAGTAAGTCCTGTTATACTCAGTGGGGCTCAAGGTACACCAACATACATTGTACACATAAATGTTATATGTTATGATGGCGCGAACATTGTAAAAAAAAACTCTGGTAGATCGCCGGGCCTTGCTGGGTTTCAAAGTAGCTCTCGAGCCAAAAAAGTGTGAGCACCCCTGGTCTAGAGATATTTCAACGCCGTTTGTTTCACTGCATTCTGCATGAAATTACACATCGAATGATATATAGCACGAAGGTATCATTTGATAACACCCAAATTTTAAAATTTTTTGGCCAGTACTGGTGTCACCCCACCTCTGTGTGTCACCTGGTGCGGACAGCACCCCCACACACCCCTAGTAATGCCACCGTCCTTCCCACCTTCCTGCTCACACTTTCAAGCTTCTCTTTTAGTACACAGTTCCAAGTGAGAGTGGAAGTGCAGGAAGTCCCCCTCCCTCAAAAACAAAAAAAAAAAAGGTTGATTTGTGAGCATTAAAGATCTACACAGACCTCCAAGGAATAACTGAGGGATGGCTCCATCTTCTAACTGCACCAAAACCAGTCGTTTAAGATGCAGAGCACAACTGAGTGTCACACAAGCAGGCCACATCCAAATGAGTTTTTGATACGTTACCACAAGTAGCTAATAAGAAGGGGAGGGTAATCAGCCACACCAACCTGGAGCGTAATTGCTCTCCCTCTCCAACCAATGTTCACAGCCTCATTTGTGACAAATGCTCTGTCTTTAATTAGGCCTTTTTTTCCCTTTAAAGAGAAACGTCTCGAGCGTTCAAATAAATATGAAAGGGGCTTTTTATTCTGCACAAAGTTTATCTAATAAGTACATATTTTGCAAAACGGCAGGGTGATTTCTGGGCTTTTTTGTTTGCTTTAAGAATGATACCCAGCCAAGGAGAAAACTTCAATGTTTTCTTCAATGGCCAGGTTCAACTAGGAGAGGGAAGGTGATTGCAAGGAAAGCAAATCAGCAGTTCTGGCTCAGTTCACACAAGACGCAACTCAGGCAAGTCAACCTGTTTCTGGATCGTGCCAGCTCAGACTGAAGGTGGGGGAAATCACAGGACTCAATGCCCACCAAAAACTCTCTGGGCACAGATTACCTGGAAAGAAGAGTCCCAGTCCAGACTTACCTCTCATAACGGTAATATTCGTTGTGAAAGGACACAAAAAACATAAAGCCTTGCAGCACCTGAAAGATGACAGGTTTGGATTGGAAGCGTGCTATGAAAGCACATGGTCTTGTCAATTAAGCTGGGTCTTCCTAGGTTAATCAGACAAACAACCTACCATACATGCTGCCAATGCTACTTTAATAGCACAGATCAATTTACTGTGGCAGGAGCTTGGGGCAGTACACAAGACTTCCTCTTCTCACTTCAATCCTATGAGGTCACTTAGGCAAAGAGAGGATGTCTCACCCCTGATTATCCAATGAGCTCTGTGGTTGGCACCTAGTGATCTTTGAGATAAGGGGAGGATTTGAATCCAAGCCTCCTATGTTCAACATTCTAGCCTCTACACCAGGGCTCTCCAGACCCTGTCTGCAAGCCGAATACTGTGGGCCAGATCCGGTGCATACCGTTCCATGGGGGAGCCATCCTTCCCCGCCGCAGATCTCCCCCAAACTGAGCTCCACCCCACTGCTTCTGGGTTCCGTTGCCCCAGCAGCCACTGTGCCCAGAAGCTCACTTTGGGGAGATTAGTGGCAGGGAAGGACAGCTCCCTGGCAGAATTGCGCTGGTTGTGCTGGGGACACCCTTCCCATTGCACAGCGGTCTCCAGATTGGAGACCCAGTTTGGAGACCGCTGCCCTATACCATCCTAACCTGAACTGATCAACCACAGACTTGCATCTTGTTTGTGCAAATGAGGCCTCTGTACTACCAGTCCAATGTTGCACTTCTCTCACACACATTCACACAGGTAGCTCAAAGAGGGTACACACACACTTTAAGGGTACACACACTGACGGGGGGTTACTGAGGTACGCACTTTTCCCAGTAACGCAAAAGGGACTCCTTATCAACGAGCCACAGTAAAGAAACAGGATCGCTGCCTTATTTAAAAAAAAAAAAAATCCAGAGAAATAACTTCTCCAGACAGCATGACAGCTGACATTCTAAACTGAAAAAGCTATTTGCCAAGAATTATCAGGCCTGGCTTCTCTCTCTCCGATAGATGACAGAGGAAAGAACAACAAAGGCCACACACATATCATAAATCACAACTTTTATTGAATGCCTAGCCACATAATAGCAACAGTCAAACTGAATAAAGACGCTTTTCAGGGCTCATCTGTACAGAGGGAGGGAGGCAGGCGGGGGAGGAGGGCGGGAAGAAGAGAAGGTAAAACTAAAATATTGGAAAAGTCTGAAAACTGCTTCTGGCATTAAAAGCCTCACCAGACTGATGCTTAATATTGTGCCTGATTTATTATTTACTTAGAAAATTCTAACCTCTCTCTCTCTCTCTCTCTGAGTACAGCACACTCAAAACAGGCAAACAAATACAATAGGCAGTACTGGTATTTTTTAAAAAATATATACTTAGGAGATATGGAAAGCAGGTCAGCAAACTTTGAATCTGACAATAATAAAAAAAACTTAACTTTCGTATAGAACTTGCCGAGAGTGCAAAGCACTCCACACGTATTTTGATGCAACTCTTACAACAACCCTGAAAGGTGCGTGGGCACCATTATTTTATTCCCATTTTATTATTGCAACTGGGGAAAACTGAGGGTGAAAGGAGTGGCATCCATGAGGTTATGTAGTGATTTCATGATAAAGAAGACGCAGACCAGAGAAATCCCAATTTGCGGCAGCTCAATCCCTAAAGCCCCAGACGAATCGATCAATCAGCAAAATATTTTAATGCCCAGAAAGATATCCTTGATTGAACTGGACACCACATTTAAAAAGTTAACTTTTAATATTATTTAGATTGACAGGCAACCCATCAATATGCATGTGGCTTTACAGAGGGCAAGACTCTACCCAAAGGGACTCAAGACAAATGGGAGCCAATAGACGAAGGGGAGGGAAATGAGATAGGCATGAAAATGGAAAAAAAAAACGTGTGATATTTCAACTACAGGTACTTGGGTTAAACTACCCCAGGGTAGAGGGACTAAGGAGTTGTGCCAAAAATTTCATGAAAATGGTGGGATCTGAAGGAAGTAAGAGAGTCCAGTGCTTATGACAACCACAACAAAACACCATCAATTAAAAGAAACCAGTCCCAGGGGTGTCAAACATAAGGCCCGCGGACCGGATGCAGCCTGCAGAAGCTCTTTATCCAACCCAAATGGTACTTGGGCTCGCCAAGCACCACCATTGGCTATTCTCAGCTGCTGAGCGACACATCAGCAGAAGGGGTGCCACTGAAACAGTAGGATCTCCCAACACAAATCATCATACGGGTCACCCCAACGGCAGCTCCACTTCCGCAGAATTGCCACTGCTGAAAGGGTGGTCTGTCTGATAACTGGGCTCTCTCAGGGATGCCCTTTCAGCAGCACCAGTTCTGCCAAGCTGCTGGGTGGGAGAGACAGAAGGGGGCATCAGAAGGTGAGGAACACTACAAGCCAAGAGGAGAGAGAGAGGGAGAAAGGAAGCACTGCTGAAAGGGTGGCCCACATAATAATTGGGCTCTCCCATACCTTGAAAATGGGGTCAAGATTTGCATATTTTTTCTCTTCTGTCATTTGAAGCTAATGAGTTCCTAGGTAAGAAAAAGTGCCTATTTTTGGTCATCAACTGCTTGATGACATCACCTGCTTGATGACCAGGCCACAACAGGCGCCATGAATGCTCTTCAGTTCACTATATGAGACTGACACCCCTAAGCCAATCCATTATACCCAAAGCCAGGCAGGGATTACCCAACCATTGAGAATGAACAGGGAGAAAGGGTTTAGTACCGTGTTTCCCCCAAAATAAGACACTGTCTTTTTTTTTGGCTCAAAAAAACACACTAGGTCTTTTTTTTTTTTTTAATGTACAACAATCCACAGTCATTCATGTACAAAAATATACCGTACAAAAATAGCACCCAGGAAAATCCCTGCCTGTCTGCCTACTCAGAAGTCAGTCCCTTTATAGTTAATGGGACTTACTCCCTGGAAGGTGTGGAGAGGGTATTCCCTAAGCACCAAGGAGGATCCCTGCTTGCCTGCCTACTCAGAAGTCAGTTCCTTTATAGTTAATGGGACTTACTCCCTGGAACGTGTGGAGAGCCTCAGAGCCCAGTAGGCAGGGTTGCCTCGCTTGCTATTTCCCGCCTCAGCTCCTCCTCAGCGCCCTCTG
Organism: Tiliqua scincoides; assembly: GCF_035046505.1. NCBI lineage: Eukaryota > Metazoa > Chordata > Lepidosauria > Squamata > Scincidae > Tiliqua > Tiliqua scincoides. The sequence goes on from NC_089828.1 coordinate 53,416,102, forward strand.
CTCAAGGTGGCACAGCAGGCGCTTTCTAGGTGGCATGCGGGAATGCAGCGTTGCTGGTCATGTTGTCCACCCGCCCCGCCCGAGGACCCCACCCATCAACCCACCCCGTCCTGGCCCTGATCACAACTAGGTCTTATTTTCGGGGTAGGTCTTATTTTCCGGGTACCTTCTTCCCACTGAGCAACTTGTATGAGCAACAGCTGAGGTTAGACCTATATATTTAATACAGTGTTTCTCAAACTGTGGCTCAGGACCTACTAAGTGGGTCATGAGCCAATTTCAGGTGGGTCCCCATTCATTTCAATAATTTATTTTTAATATGTTAGATTTGATGCTACCATGGTATGTGACTGCATTTGGGAAAATGTGAAAGACCTGTACTTCTAACAAGCTACTACGTATATTCTTTTATCAAAGATAGTAAATGGGATTTACTCCTGGGTAAGTTTAGGTAGGATTACAGCCTAGGATTGTTAAATTTTTTCCTGCTTGATGCTGTCACTTTGGGTCATAACTTTGCTTCCAGTGGGTCCTGACAAATTCTCAGTCTAAAAAGTGGATCCCAGTGCTAAAATGTGTGAGAAGCACTGATTTAATATAGTATTTCTACTCAGCCTTCCCTTCACTTCCATGGCAGACAAGGATTGGTCCTTGTGATCCCCCATTTGAACTGCTTCACAATGCATATAAGGACTCACCAAGTAAACCCCGCATCCACTCACCCTACACTCAGCAGACAAGCAATAAGCAAGGTGGAAACATGGACCATGGAGGCAGTGAAATCACTAGAGAGGTGAGGGGGTGCAGGCTGCACCAGGTGATGTGTATGGGGGGGGATTACTGGCCAAAATGGTTAAAATAATGGCTTTTAGGAATACCATCATGTTGTACATCATTTGATTGTGTAATTTCATGCAGAAATGAAACAAACTTCATTGAAAACTCTATTGTATCATACGTTATAGCCAAAAAACCAGCGGGTGGGTGGGCGATGAGGCATGCCCACCTCCTGGGGTGTTGTCCCACCAACTGCACGCGAGAAGGTCCATCATGGGGGTGATGCACTGGCCTCCCACACTGGGTGACACAACCCCAGTAATGGCACTGCATAGAAGTGATGCGAGCATGGCAGAGATGCTCTTGCTGGGGAGGGGGGGGAGGCGACAAATCTCTCTGCAAGAGTCCCAGTGCAGAGCCTTTTTGCCAAGGGACCTATGAAAACCAGAAGCTGCTGCTTGTACAACCACACTTCACAAGGCACTCACAAAAATCTTGGACAAGCTAGAGGGGAGGTTGCGGTGCAGAGAGGGAATAATCTCATTGCTTCGGACAATATTACTGTCCGACTGCTGGGGGAAAATAGCCAAAGGGATATCAACGGAAAAGGAACTCTGAATTCCGTGTACCAAAATGAGGAATGAATTGTGCTTCACACATTAGAGGCCTTTAATGTATACCTGGTCTTGGAGACATTACTAACAGAACTGGATGGGTTAGTCCAGGTCACCGATTATCTGGATACAAGATACTGCTTTCATAAGTAAGCATAGCCTTCAGTGAATGGTAGCATACAGCGACAGATAAACATACTCAATGGTATTTTGCATTTCCATAGCGCCTTTCATCTGAGCAGTTCAAAAGAATCTTGGCACTTTGATTTTTCATAGAATAAAAAGAGACAAAATGCATTTGTTTTTGTTCTCCCCTAGTAACAGAAAGAGTTTCTAATAAGAACACTCCTAGAAGATAAACCCAAGGACAGTAGCAATAAAGAAGTGGAACAGAAGAAATAAAAATGAGGGATTTTCCCCAAATCTTTCTTATGCAGTCTTGGGCATGTATGAATATGCCTGGGTTTTAAGATATGCCACAGTCTCTCTCTTGCTATTGGCTCGCCTGCTCTGATGTCATGAGTGAATTTTTCCAGTATTGGCTCAGAGCAGGTGAGGGACTGTGGAGCCTTTAGAACCGCCATTTTTAACCACTGTGCCGTGGCACACTGGTGTGCCGTGAGCGGTCCACAGGTGTGCCACAGGAATTTGGGGGAAGGTCATTTATTAGTAGGGCCAATGGGAGATTTGAGCCTCCCACTGGCAGCATGGTGTGCCTTGTCAACTGTCAAAAACCTGATGGTGTGCCTTGACCATTTTAGTGCCTTGTCAGTGTGCTGTGAGGTGAGAAAGATTGAAAATCATTGCTTTAGAAGCTGAATTTCACAGTCCAGAAGCAACATGTGCAAAAGTCAACTTCCAGTTCCTCAACAAGGATGACAAACTCCAGCTGGTACCCATTCAACCCCTTCTCATCCTCGGTTATAGCTCTTGCTCTCATGTCCCACCGTCTTATGTTCCTACTTCATGCTGATGGCCTCCATGACACATCAACCCCAGGAATATGATGCAGCCACCTCACTGATAAGGAGGTTTGGGTCTGATCAGTGCCCGGAGGAAAAATCAAGAAAGTTGGGATGTAAATGGAAACAAACAAGCAGTGGTACCAGATACACTCCAGATCACATCAGCCAGTTTCTGCTACAGTCAAGAGAAATAAAGAAGACATGCCCTTCCCAGAAGCAGCTTCAGTTTTCTGCTGGGTGAAGACAGTTCTTGCCACTGAAAGTTTTGCCGTTGTCATGCGGTCCAGATTTGTCGTTCCGCTTTCCATTAACACACTACGTGCTTAAAATATATATTTTTTATTTCCCTACCAAGCAAGTTTTGGAACCCAAAAGCCAGCCACGGAGCTCTTGTCTGCCAGGCCCATCTGTTCCTGCTGTTACTCTAGCCGGAAAACCTCACTCTCTTACCTTTGAGATACCCTGACAGGTTGCACGAAAAAATAGCTGTGTCATCACACAGCCGGTGCTTCCTTCACCCAGCATGGGAATAGGCAGGAACAAAAGACAACAAAACAGAAAAAGAAAAGATAATGTGTTCCCTTTCAGTGTGTTTCTTTTTTGCATGATAAGAACTCACAAGAGATGCCAGACCTAAGCAGATTCACTTCTACACTGAAATCCCCCCACCCCAAGGTCTCCAACAAGGAATTAGCAGCTCTGAAAAAATTTCCAGTTCTGAGTGTTTTGTTTGTGCCGGAGAAGGAAAAGAAAGAAAAAGCAAAATCCAGATTAACGAAAACTCAAACATGCCTCTGTTCACTAAGCCTGCAACCGTAGACATCAGCCGGCACCTTATTCGTTCTCATGAAAAGCAGGAAGGGGAGGTAGGACTTACGGCTTAAAAAGTGCTGCCTCACTCTTTCAGGGTTGGGAGGGCCCCCCCGCCCCGTCACCAGACTGTACCTTATTTTGCGCATCTCATTCTGATGCCACCATTTGAATTCATTTTCAGGCTCGGAAAACAAGCCAGGAGTTTAGTTCAGCCAAAACTAACTCAATCTGACAGCTCCAGCACTGATAACTGCCAGCCTTGATTGACTGGTTGGATATATTTAGACCTGAGGGGATGGGAAGGAAGGAAGACAAGATGGGAAGGAAGGAAGACAAAATGGGAAGGGAAGAATAGGGAGAAGAATAGGGAGGACTTGCTGCTGGTCCACAACAAAACCTCAAATTTTCCATTTCTCTTTAATATTTCTCACCCCTACCCCTGCCAAAGGCAGCTAACTAATCACATTAAAAGTACACGCAGCAGCAGCAACACACACACACACACACACACACACTTTACATTAAACAATCAGCAACAAAAGCAGTAACCAAATGAACCACAGAGACACACAATATTGCAGAGAGTTTCATATTCAAGGTTCCACCACGGAGAAGACCCTCTCCTCTCCAGGGGACTGACAATTTCATAAGGAAGCACTCAGTCCTTCAAGCACCCAGGTCCTAAGCTATTTAAAACTCTAAAACCCCAAGTGCCACCTTGAATTGCAGGTGGAAATTATAGCTGGCACAGAGTCACAACACAGTCAAACAGCCTGGCACAGATAGAAGTCATCCAGCAGCATCCTGCAGTACCCTGAAGTTTGAGGAGTCCTTCAAGGGCAGCCCCGTGTAAAGCATGTTACAGTAACCCAAAGCAACCCATGCAAGGGGGGATTGAATCAAGAAAGGACACAATTGGTACACCAGCCTAAACTGGACAAAAAAAAACTCCAGGCCACAGACAACCCCTGGGCATTCAGAAACAGTGCTGGATCTGGGAGCACCACCAAACCTGATCCTTCAAGGGGCACACACGACCCAACAGGTTGACAATTCCTCACATGGGTAGCAGATATCCTGGCTAATAGCATCTCTGTCTTGTTCAGGTTTAATTTCAGTTTCTTCACTCTCACCCAGCCTATCCTCGATCCCAGACAGCTGTTCAGAACTTCCACAGCCTCCCTAGTTCTAGAGAGAATGGTGCCACTACAACCCAGTGCCCCCAATTGTGTCCAGGTGTTACAGAATACCGTGGGTCAATAGCTTTTGAAAGCCACTGTGTGCCTGTTAACACTGTAGGACATCATCCCAAGAGTTTGCTGGCCACCAGCTTGCTCTGGGAACCAGAAAATACACAACAGATGCTCATTTTTAATTCTGCTAACACTGGGGTTGTTCACAAATTTGTAAAAAATCAAGGTGGGGAAAAGGAATGCAATATTGGGAGAACTGGAGACAAAGGGGCGTTGGCATCGGATGAAAGATAAGCAATGGGCAATTCTCTAGAGTAGCGGTTCTCAAACTTTTTAGTACTGGGATGCACTTTTTATAATGACAACCTGTCAGGACCCCCCAGAAATGATGCCATGGCCAGAAGCGACATCATCAAGCAGGGAAATTAACACCGCCATTTGACCAAATCAAATTAAATAAGCAAATTAAAAGTTTATAATGTCAAAAAAATTATTTAAAATTACGAAGCACCTTCCTAAGCCTCATAAGAACATAAGAACAGCCCCAATGGATCAGGCCATAGGCCCATCTAGTCCAGCTTCCTGTATCTCACAGCGGCCCACCAAATGCCCCAGGGAGCACACCAGACAACAAGAGACCTGCAAGGCTTCCTGGGAATTGTAGTCAAGAACATAAGAACAGCCCCACTGGATCAGGCCATAGGCCCATCTCGTCCAGCTTCCTGGATCTCACAGCGGCCCACCAAATGTCCCAGGGAGCACACCAGATAACAAGAGACCGCATCCTGGTGCCCTCTCTTGCATCTGGCATAGCCCATTTCTAAAATCAGGAGGTTGCACATACACATCATGGCTTGTAACCCATAATGGATTTTTCCTCCAGAAACTTGTCCAATCCCCTTTTAAAGGCGTCCAGGCCAGATGCCATCACCACATCCTGTGGCAAGGAGTTCCACAGACCGACCACACGCTGAGTAAAGAAATACTTTCTTTTGTCTGTCCTAACCCTCCCAACACTCAATTTCAGTGGATGTCCCCTGGTTGTGGTGTTATATGAGAGTGTAAAGAGCATCTCTCTATCCACTTTATCCTTCCCCTGCATAATTTTGTATGTCTCAATCATGTCCCCCCTCAGGCGTCTCTTTTCTAGGCTGAAGAGAAGCAGTTGTTGATCTGTTTTAAAAAAATAAATCCCCATACCTCCCAAAGGTTGCAATTCTTTCCACACTTACCCAGGAGTAAGCCCATTGACTATCACTGTTGCTAAGTACAGATTTGTCACATTTCCCCAAATGCAGTTACATAACATCAAGTTCAATATATTAAAAGTAAAGTACACATTGAAATGAATGGGGACCCACCTGAAATTGGCTTGTGACCCCACCTAGTGGGTCCCAAGCCACAGTTTAAAGAAACACTGCTCTAGAACAATAATTAAGTACATCATTAACTCACTGTCAATAGATACAGTTCCTCACTCTCTCTAGACTATCATTTTACACAACCTCCCATTTGACTTAATCATTACCTGTTCCATCTCCGCTGTGCAACCAGCTATCCTCATGTCTCAATTTCTGGACCATTTTTGCTTCCCTCTATATCTCTATTCCACAACCTTGGGAATTTCCTTTTTCTGGATACTGTCAGGACCTAAAAAAAACATACACCACCCACTGCCACACAGCCAAGAGGTCGCTTTGTGAATTGTAAACATAGACGCATTATTCCTTTTAATGAGCTGGACACGTCTGCCAATAAAATGACATTCCTTGCATGCTGTAAGCAGAATTGCATATTACAGGCACCATCAGTTTCTCATTAATTTTTGGAAGGAGCAATTTAACCAAAATATACAACCGATATTTGTCTTTTTGATGAGAAACTGGAAACAATGTATACTGAATATTGGCAAACTTATCATATTACAGTTTGGATCTTCTCTCTCTCTGTAACCTATCAGAGGACATCATTTATTTATTTTATAACCAGCATAGTTCTCAAAGAGGGTTCACAATAACAAAAGGAGATTTATATGAAGACGATGTTGTTCTCACAATGGTAGATTCGGAAGACCAGGCACAGTCCTTGCTATCAATCCACTGAATTATGAGGTACCACCATCAGCGACTCTCAGCAGTAAGATCCATCAATCTGTTTACCAAAAATCCCAAAGGTCTTCCAAAAAAGTCAGGTGTTCATTGCACAGAGAAAATCTAACTACGAAGAAGCCAGGATACAGAAGACATCAGATTTTGATCCAAGTTTGCGGGGAGGTATATACAGAATCTATTTACTGTGTGCCATTCAAGGCAACAGGTGGGTATATTGCCATGCACCTAACACATCGCATATCCAGTCAAGGAAGGCAGCAAGAAACAGAGAATTCCCCATCATTCATTCAGTGTTGAACACATGGAAGAAGACAGGCACAAGGCCCAACCTCCAAGGATCCCAGGACACGCTCTAAAGGCACAAGATGCAGTTACCTTGATGAAGCTAAGTAGGTGCAGATTTGGTCCATAAGAAGATGAGTGATACTTGGAACCCCACAGGCATGGTCTCAAGTTCCATGACACACATGGAATAAATAAATATTGCAAGCATCTTCCTAAGACAGACATCAACTTACAAATGCAGCAATTTCGCATAAGAAAAGCACCATCTTCTTAGCACACATTGGCAGATCAGAGCCCAAGAACCTTAATTTATCAATTAGACACCATCTGCAGATTGCGCTCCTTGAAATAATTGTCGAATCTGACAATGCACTGCTGCTTTGAGAAAGTTTCAGCCAGCTTTGCCTCCATTTAATTAAATTTCTGCACTTAACTCTGATTGAGCTGAAAGCACCGCTGCTTCACCCAGATTGAGTTCCTTTGCCACCTGCTGTGTTTGATCTAGCCATGTTTCCACTGTTATGGCAAAAATTATGTTGAATTTTAAAAAAAACAAAAAAACCCCTGGCTTGCCTTCAGCCCCATTCTCTCCTACCCCTTTCAAAAAGTTGCCATTGTGGAAAAAACAACCCAGGTATAAAGTACCTGCCCAGAACAGAAAACAAGTTGTATATCTGGTTCATGGGGCATTATGCAACCCAAGATCATATTATCCAGAGACTAAGTGATGAAATAGAAGATGACCATTCTCAGGGGGAGAGTCAAAGTTCTGCCACAGAGCCTAGCACAACCTTAGAGAAAAGTACAAAAGCTTTCCTGCCGCATCCCTGTCCATTATCTTCACTTCGCCTGCCCCAAGGTGTCCTGCTTTTCAAGAGTATATGGTTCCCCCACTTGCTGCTCCACAACTGCAGCAGTCTCCCCACCATGTTTGCCTCCCTTATTTCCTTTCATCCCCTCTACAAAATCCACCTCCCTCCCCCAGTTTGTCTTCCTATGCATGCATTTCCCTTCCCTTGTGGTCTCCCTTGTTTCTCATTTCAGTTGTGAGCCTTCAGGACAAGGATCTATCACTTTTTTTATTGCCACTCTGTGTAAAGCACAAAGCGCATAAATGGTGCTATATTAGCTTAACCAGCAGCTACCTGTTCCCTAGAAAGTTCCAAAAGCTGACCTAGTTGTACCTGTGGGTCACACTGCAGTTTTAGCTATGGTCTAGCAATAGCTACTTCCACAGAAAGAATTGCCGCTAGCTACAACCCCATAGCAAGTATCGAAGCCTACAAGTCAATGGGTTAAGATGGACAGATCTTCCTCCCATCTGCCACCTTCGCTCCCTGTTACTTTCGATTGTCTCCAATTTTTTTGACCACTTGGCCTGCTTGACACCTTTGGCCAACAAGTTCTTTTGCCACAGCTTCCCAACCTTGTGGAATGTCATTGGCACAGGTGCTCTGATGTCACAGAGACTTTGCCAGCCTGAAGCTAGGCTGCCAAGTGTTGGGGGGGAAGAAGCACCTTGGAGACAACAGAATCCAAATTCTGTGGTCTGAGAGCACCTACTTAACCAGGACTACACCATCCAAAACAGCACTTCTCACAACATGAATGAGAGTTGAATTTTCAAGATCAGAAGGCTGATACACCACTTGACAAGAGAAACAACTCACCCATCTAGCCAGTCTGAGCATTAGTATACATACATGTAACACATGTTGCAAAGCTGGGTTCACACTGCCAGGAAAGAACCTGCCTCTCCTCAAAACATTACCTTCATCTCCATTCTTTGCCACTCAAGGATAGCAATTCCTTCGGGTCAAGCAGGCAATGAAAGCACATTAATTCTGTTGCACTAGTGTTCAAAGTCCTCTAAGGAAGCCAAGGTATGTGGCTTGAAGCAGGTACGAAGGCATGCTCTGAAGCAGCTATAGCGGATCTACATCACATCACGTTGCAGATGTTTTTTAATAAACAGAAACTGACCACGGACAGTAGTGACTATATAATATTTATGTAGCATTTAAGAATCAGAGGACATCACCAGAAAAGACTGCAGAGGTTGCCTTTATTTCCAGACCACAGTTATCATATTTATATTATATATATATATTTTCAAAAACTTCACAGAAGGTTTACTGCCAAAGCAGTTAAACCACTCCAAAGTCAATATACATTTAGGCAGGTTCCTAAAAATAAAATATGTATTCTAGGCTTTCAGTTACAAAATGAACTCCTTCCGCTGGCACACAGCACAAAAAGGATTTACGACAAGGATTTAGAAAAAAACAAGCAAAAAAGCTCAAAACACATGCGGCAATATTTGGATATAACAGTGTTATTACATAAATAAAGGGGAGGAGAGAAAGCAAATTCGGATATCACAGCAGTCTCCAAACTGGAGAGCAACTGAAAAGCCCTCTTCATCCCAGCCAGCACTTACAGTTCGGCTGTACTGCTCCTGCCACCCAGTCTTGACACAAGGATGCACTAGACAGTTGCACTGATTACCAATAGCCCCAGTAGGCGTTGCGACAGGATGTCTGGGCAGGTATGACTGCTCAGAGCTCCCTTGCGTTGCGATCAGATGCCAGGAGCAGCACCAACGTGGTGGAATTGTAGGCACTGCTCACATGGGTTGAGGGCTATCTCCAGACTCCAGATCTGGCCCACGGGCCCGGGTTTGGAGAGCCCTGGGATATGATATCATATCAGGCCGAACGAGGTACATGGGCCAGGCCATGGCGGTCCAACTTTCAGCAGCTGGGGAGGGCACATGACCCTTGCATGACCCAAGGCTGCAGGATCAACAGGGTTCTCATCTGCAGTGGCCATCAGTGTCCTGTCTAATCCATTAATTAAAAAATTAATAAGAAGGATGGACCTGTACACCACTTTTCGACAGAAAATAGTTTACAAAGTGGTTTATATAAGCAAGACAAATCAACCGTATAGAAGACACAAGCAAGTACTCATGTATTTTACATAAAGACAGACCAAGAAGCCAAGAAACACCAGTGTCGGCAGCAGGTGTGTCTCAGGATACAGACCACCACCAAAACAATGCTAGAGCCAGTCAGTAAAAAACCCAATCAGCACAAGTTCTTTCAACTTCCCAAGTGAATGAAGTTCAAGCCTACAATGAGTAACATGTCCTGTGCCCACACAGGTGCCCTGGTGTACTTGGCCCCCAAGGCAGGACTGCCAATCTTGTAGGAGTACTAAAGGGAGTACAATTATTTTACAAGGAGAAGAAGCAAGAAGGGCAGGCACCTGTCTTGACTTTCAGTCCTGCCCTAAATTAACTTTTAATATGGAACAGAATGTCACATTCCCAAGGTCTTCACAATCTGAAATTTTCCTCTTTCTGCTGCAGCAATAAAGGGGAATATTTAAAAATTAACTAGAGCTTAGGAGAAGGGGGAGAAGATGCAATGAAAAAAAATCTATTTCACATTCACATGACTCAACCATTTAAATGCTTCAGAAATGTGTTCTTGGAATAGGAGGAAGGAAAATAGTTAACTACCGTGGTGATATTTTATACTGGAATTCACCACCTTTCAGTTTAGTTTATCAGGTTTCCAATCCCCGTACAGCCCAAACTGCCCAATACTGGTCACATGACTGAGCTGTAAATCATCCACTCCACGCAGTTTCTTCCCATGCAGTTCCTTGACTAGACTCAGATGCAATGTGTAGGGCAGAATAAATTTCATTTAATATTTACATCTGTGGGTTCATTCAGCACATGAGACCAGAGTTCAAATCCTATGCACTTTTTTTTTTTTAGTAAATTGAAACACAGCCAAGGCACTGCAGGGAACCCAGAAGAACATAAGAAGAGCCCCACTGGATCAGGCCAAAGGCCCATCTAGTCCAGCTTCCTGTATCTCACAGTAGTCTTCCATATGCCTCCGGGGGCACCCAAGTCACCTGCATCCTGGTGCCCTCCTTTGCATCTGTTTTTACTTTGTTGCAATTATGCACCTTCCTTATGAGGAAAGGCTACGGCGTTTGGGCCTCTTCAGCCTAGAAAAGAGGCGCCTGAGGGGGGACATGATTGAGACATACAAAATTATGCAGGGGATGGACAGAGTGGATAGGGAGATGCTCTTTACACTCTCACATAACACCAAAACCAGGGGACATCCACTAAAATTGAGTGTTGGGAGAGTTAGAACAGACAAAAGAAAATATTTCTTTACTCAGCGTGTGGTTGGTCTGTGGAACTCTTTGCCACAGGATGTGGTGATGGCCACTGGCCTGGACGCCTTTAAAAGGGGATTGGACAAGTTTCTGGAAGAAAAATCCATTACAGGGTACAAGCCATGATGTGTATGTGCAACCTCCTGATTTCAGAAATGGGCTATGTCAGAAGGCCAGATACAAGGGAGGGCACCAGGATGAGGTCTCTTGTTATCTGGTGTGCTCCCTGGGGCATTTGGAGGGCCACTGTGAGATACAGGAAGCTGGACTAGTTGGGCCTATGGCCTGATCCAGTGGGGCTGTTCTTATGTTCTTAATTACTTTTAAAAAGATTTTATTTATATTGCCTGCACTGATTGTTAGCTATGCTCATTGATCCTTAAATGGGATAGACCAGTGGTTCTCAAACTTTTAGCACCAGGACCCACTTTCTAGAATGAGAATCTCTCAGGACCCACCAGAAGTGATACAATCAAGCAGGAAAATTTTTAACAATCCTAGGCCACAATCCTACCCATGCTTAACCAGGAGTAAGTCCCATTTGCGATCATTTTTAAAAGGATATACATAGTAAGCTGTTAAAAGTATAGATGTGTAGCATTTCCCCAAATGCAGTCACATGCCATGTTAGCATCAAGTCTAATGCATTAAAAATAAAATATTGAAATGAATGGGGACCCACCTGAAATTGGCTCACGACCCACAGTTTGAGAAACACTGGGTTAGACGATTGTGGGATATAAGTATTTCAAATAAATAAATAAAACCCTATGCCACAGCAAGTAATCGAGTAGCATTTGAACATAAAGCGTCCAACAAAAATAAATGTGAGCGTAAGGGCTGAGTGGAGCCTTCCCCCAAAGCTATTTCTTAGGGCCACAGGAGCATCCTGAGATAGCAAGCAAAGGTTCCAACACTACAGCTCTTGCTTTGAACGCTGCACCACAAACGTCAATCCTGTATTTTTTTTCTCCATCCTTTCAGCCATGCTAAAAACATGCAGTAATGTGAAGTAAGCCTTTTGTTAATGGGTGTCCTCGGACGCAGCTTTGAGGAAGGTGGCAGCATGAATAATGACCCTTTTGTACAAACCCAACACAGCTGCTGCCATCTGCAGCCATCACTGCGGAGTCCAAATTTAATCTGACAAGTTCTTCTCCCTTCCCTCCCTTCAGCACTCTGGTTTTATTTTTATGCCCATTTCTTAACAGTCCACATTACAAGGAAGAGTTTCACAGGCCAGAGCACTCACCCAAGTTAGAAGGGCGCAGCGATGAGGAAGTCAGAACCAGCCAGGATCTACTTAATTTTGTTTTGTCCTTCGCCATAATGGGTGGGTTATTTTATTTTATTATTTCCAGGAAACTGGATCAGCTTTGTTCACTTTTAGCAAATCTGTCTACATGATGGCAAATCTGTCCTTCAACTAACAGGATGAAATGACAAAAAGAGCAGCCCTGCTGGATCAGACCAAAGTCCATCAAGTCCTGTATCCTGGCTTTTACTTGTCAATCAGGTGCTTCCAGGGAGTCCACAAGTAGAGCATGAAGGGATAAGGTCATCACTAATGATCCCATCAAAGGTGTATAGCCTCTGCTCATGGAGGTTGAATAAATAGGGCTAAAACATATGAAAATATAATAAAAACAAAGGACTGCTCTTTCTTGCACCTTTTCCTGCTCTACAATATCCTAACACAGTGGTCCTCACACATTTAGCACCAGAACCCTCTTTTTAGAATGAGAATCTGTCAGGACCCACCAGAAGTGATGACATGACCGGAAGTGACATCATCAAGCAGGAAAATTTTTAACAAACCTAGGCTGCCATCCTAGCCACACTTACCCAGGAGTAAATCCCATTGACTATCATTGTTAAAAGAATATACATAGTATCAGAAGCTAAGCAAGGTCAGGCCTGGTTAGTACTTGGATGGGAGACCGCCTCGCAATACTGGGTGCTGTAGGCTTATACCATAGTCTTTCGAGACTGAAGGTTGCCAACCATTGTTAAAAGCACAAGTCTGTAACCTTTTCCCAAATGCAGTCACTTACCATGGTAGCATCAAATCAAACGTATTAAAAATAAAATATTGAAATCAATGGGGACCCATCTGAAATCGGCTCGTGACCTACCAAGTGGGTCCCGACCGACAGTTTGAGAAACACTGTCCTATCACATTTTGAAACTTTAGGAAAGTAGATTTAGTTTTGCAAGAGGTCCAGCAGTGGTACTTAGAGAGGTTAATTAGGGAATCCCTTCCATATCCCAAATAACTCAGTGCTTTCTACAGTGTTTTCCTTAAAAATTATTATTTGTAACTAATTATTATGCATACAGAACAAGTCTTGCAAAAGGAGGATCTTCAAACTGGGTGAATGGGTTGCCCAGTATCAGTTAAGTGTGAAGTGGCAAAAATTCAAACTTCATGTAAGCATTGATAGGGTCTGAGCTGTCAGTGACAAACCAGGAAAAGAAATCTCAGGGGTGGGATTCAATGAAAATGTGGATTCAGCATGCAGCAGATGTGGAGAAGCTAAACTCCATGTTATTGGAAAAGGAATTGTTAATATTATAATGCCCCCATACAAATCTATGGGGTAGCCACCTGAATTCTGCATTCAGTTCTGGTCACCATACCTCAAGGAGAATATTGCAGAACTGGAAAGGCTGTGCAAAACAAGGTACTCAAAAGGATCAGAGGACAGAACACCTTGCTTCTGAGAAGAGGCTATGTTCAGGGTTTTTTAGCTTGAAAAAGAGGTCATTCAGGGAGGAAACGATTGAGACCGAACATTATGCATGGCACAGAGAAAAAATTTTTTGTCCGTCCCTTTAATACTAGAACCAGACAATCAATTAAACAAGACTAGCAGGAGATTTAGGAGGAACAAAAGGAGAGGCTTTTTTCACTCAGTGCAGAACTAGTCTGTGGAATTCATTGCCACAAGATGGGGCAATGGCCTCTACCTTGGAAGATGTGAACAGGGGATTGGAAAAATTCATAGACTGGTCATCAATTACTACTAGACACAGTCGCTATGTGCTACCTCTAACCTCAGTGGCAGTGCGTCTCTGAATACCAGCTGCAGGGGAGCAGTGGCAAGAGAGAGGGCTGCCTTTCTCTGCTGGTTGCAGACTTCCCAGAGGAAGCTGGTGAACCACCGTGAGAAACAGGAGGCTGGACTAGATGAGCCTTTAGTCTGATCCAGCAAGGCTTCTTATGTACTTGAACATCATATTACATTCTATGTAGCAGGACCACAAAGCACAGACAACTATGAAAGCTTCTCTTCTTTCCCCGGTCAGTCTCAAAATGCAAATGTCACCTGTTAACCGCTTAGGTCTTTTACGGAGCCCATGAAGGCAGCTATTAGCTCAAATGTGGCAGCTTTCCTACATGCTGACATTTGATTTGAGGGAAGAGTGTGCCAAACCTAAAGATTACAATACAAGGACAGATCATCAGATTGCCGGTTACAGAAGGCTCTCATGGACATAACCCTGCCCCAAAACAGTGGTTTCAATGACATTCTGAATGTCAAACAACAAATTAGCTTATCTTCCTGGCTATCGAGATCTGCTGTAACTAACCCAGGAGACAGGCAACAACCTTTACAAATTTTCCCGTTGTCCTAGAAGCTTCTTTCAAGGTATCAACCTCACAGCAAGGTTCTTCAGAAGGGTTTCAAACATTCTCAACCCAGTTATATCACAAGCTCCTGGTACAAGCAGTCACTTCCTGTTCACCGACACTTTATTGTTCTTGGAGACAAGTCTCCCACACCTTATCTTATCTGTCATTTGTTGCTCTACTTATTAGGATGTTTAAGCCAGTCACCTAAAATAAGATTCCCTGACACTCAAGGTAGACTCATTCCCCAAATCTTATCCTCTGCCGGCCTACACCATCGCTGAAGTAACACCCACTCCATGCTGTGGGTCAGCTGGGGACCGGGCCACCCAGGAGGAAAGGCATTTTAAAACTTACTTCCTCTGCTGCTCTCTGATCCCCAGTGGGTCTACTCAGATCTACCCCAGCTATTTTGCTGGTGTAAATCCGTTAGACTGAATGGTGTCAGACACAAAATGGGAACACAGGATCCCATAAACATCGCTGCCGTCAAGGTCCGCTGCCACCTTACCTGAGCCAACCACTGGTCTGCATGGGGTTTATCAGGTGCTGTGTTTATCAGCGAGCCACTGACTGTCGGAAAAGCTGCAGCTATGGCAGCCTGCAACCCTGCCTTCAACTGGGCTCCCTAAATGCCCACTATAAATGACACTCTACTGCTAACCTGAAAATCCACAATTCAAGAGAACAAAGGGAGCCTCCAACTTAAAATTGCTGGACTAGTAAATATCAGCAAGGCTGATTCTCTTAGCCAAGTGCTAGGATCAATACCAGGGTTTTCTTTCTCTATGAAATTAGCACTGCAAAGCTAGCAGACGGTCACTGACAATTAGCGCTGTTGTGAATGGTCAGTAAGTTCATCTAACATACACTTGTACATTACATGAGAGTGCAAACTTGACCTCATATTTAATGGATTTTGGCTCCACTGTTTACAGTATTTTTTCTCTTAAGTGTTTGCCAAACTGTGGGTAGGGACCTGATTTTTGGTGGGTCACCAAACGCTGATAAAAATTTCAGATAACTAATTGCCTCAAACCCTGAGGCTATTCAAAAACCAAATATTGTAGCTGCTAATTACCATTTGGCTAATTACCCTTTACCCCTGCAAAGAGCTCAACTCTTGCAATTTGCAAGTATGTGTAAATACAGGGAGATAAATGTTTGGGGGTCATTTTTTGTTATTACTACTTATGAAATATTATTTCTTTATAGCTCTCCTTTTTAAAAGTCTGGTAAACCTAGGTGGGTCCCGATAGAGTGTCATTTTAAGAAGTGGGTCCCAGTGCTAAAAGGTTTGAGAACCACTGCTCTAAATCCATGTATCTCGTCTGCCAAACTGAGCCTTAACCCATGCCTGTATTTCAAGCGCACTGAAGTTCATGGAAGCTTGGGCCACAATAAATCTTGTCAGTATTTAAGATGTTACAAGGTATCTGCGCGTACAGTATCTGTACACTTGACAAGCTGCCCCGAGCTTTCCAATAACTGAGTCATTATATTGCAGTAACTGAACACTGCCAGTTTTAGAGAATGTCCCTGAAGTTAGGGAGTACTTGCTACTGTAAATTAACCTTAAACTGCACAAACTATATAAGTTTCATTGCCTTCCCACTCTTTGAACAACTCAGCACAAGTAACTAAGCTTATTATTTTTTTCTCCCCTCCCTCCTTTTTCTGTTGTAATTGAATAGCGTTTTTCTTCTTCAGGTAAGAAATGAGTTCTGCACTGGGTTGATTCTTGAAAAGCTTGCTCATTCACCCCACATTCCACCTTTTCCACTTGACTTATGTTTTAAAGCAGGGGTGCCCAAACCCCGGCCCTGGGGCCACATGCGGCCCTCGAGGCCTCTCAATGCGGCCCTCAGGGAGCCCCCAGTCTCCAACGAGCCTCTGGCCCTTCAGAGATTTGTTGTAGCACGCACTGGCCCGACACAACTGCTCTCAGCGTGAAGGCAACTGTTTGACCTTTTTGCGTGAGCTGTGGGATGAGGGCTCCCTCCACTGCTGCTTGTTTCACGTCTGTGATGCAGTAGCGGCAGCAAAGGAAAGGCCAGCCTTGCTTTGTGCCAGGCCTTTTATAGGCCTTGAGCTATTGCAAGACCTTCATTCATTCATATAAGTTCATCTTTAATATATTCATTTATGTAAACTTATGTAAATCTATTCAAATTTTAAATGTAAATTAATTCTTTCTTTCCCCGGCCCCCGATGCAGTGTCAGAGAGATGATGTGGCCTTCCTGCCAAAAACTTGGCCTCTTCAGCCTCTTCAGCCTAGAAAAGAGACGCCTGAGGGGGGACATGATTGAGACATACAAAATTATGCAGGGGATGGACCGAGTGGATAGGGAGATGCTCTTTACACTCTCACATAATACCAGAACCAGGGGACATCCACTAAAACTGAGTGTTGGGCGGGTTAGGACAGACAAAAGAAAATATTTCTTTACTCAGCGCGTGGTCAGTCTGTGGAACCCCTTGCCACAGGATGTGGTGCTGGCGTCCAGCCTAGACGCCTTTAAAAGGGGATTGGACAAGTTTCTGGAGGAAAAATCCATTACAGGGTACAAGCCATGATGAGTATGCGCAACCTCCTGATTTTAGAAATGGGTTATGTCAGAATGCCAGATGCCAGGGAGGGCACCAGGATGAGGTCTCTTGTTTTCTGGTGTGCTCCCTGGGGCATTTGGTGGGCCGCTGTGAGATACAGGAAGCTGGACTAGATGGGCCTATGGCCTGATCCAGCGGGGCTGTTCTTATGTTCTTAACTACAATTCCCAGGAAGCCTTGCAGGTCTCTTGTTATCTGGTGTGCTCCCTGGGGCATTTGGTGGGCCACTGTGAGATACAGGAAGCTGGACTAGATGGGCCTATGGCCTGATCCAGTGGGGCTGTTCTTATGTTCTTAACTACAATTCCCAGGAAGCCTTGCAGGTCTCTTGTTACCTGGTGTGCTCCCTGGGGCATTTGGTGGGCCACTGTGAGATACAGGAAGCTGGACTAGATGGGCCTATGGCCTGATCCAGCGGGGCTGTTCTTATGTTCTTAACTACAATTCCCAGGAGGCCTTGCAGGTCTCTTGTTATCTGGTGTGCTCCCTGGGGCATTTGGTGGGCCGCTGTGAGATACAGGAAGCTGGACTAGATGGGCCTGTGGCCTGATCCAGTGGGGCTGTTCTTATGTTCTTAACTACAATTCCCAGGAGGCCTTGCAGGTCTCTTGTTGTCTTGTGTGCTCCCTGGGGCATTTGGTGGGCCGCTGTGAGATACAGGAAGCTGGACTAGATGGGCCTATGGCCTGATCCAGTGGGGCTGTTCTTATGTTCTTAACTTTGGACACCCCTGCTTTAAAGTAACATGAACATATATAGTCCCCTTATAGGGACAAATCTACACTTATCTAGGTCAGTGCTATCTAGTGACTATAGTTGCGAATTCAGAAGGCAAGAACTTGTTGTGTCATTGTCACCCCCCCTGCCCCGCCCACCCCACCCCCACCCCCCGTGTTACATGTCCTTTAGGACATGTTAGGCCACCATCCTTTCTCAAGGGCTTTCATGTGTTCATAACAACAAATAATAATGTAGCTCATGAAATAGTATGACTATACTCCTGTGCAGATTTAGCTGGAAGTGAGTATAGTCATACTATTTCATGAGCTACATTATTATTTGTTATTATGAACACATGAAAGCCCTTGAGAAAGGATGGTGGCCTAACACGCCCCCTAGGCAAATGTCTCAGTTGGCCTCCTGCTGCGCCCTCAGTTCAGATCCTTTGAAAAAAGTCTCAAAGAGAACACCTGAGTGCTTCTTGCTGAAGACATCACCAAGCCTATTGCAGGAGAAGTTTCAGAGCTCAACTACCAATCTGCACCGGACTCTCCCTTGAATACGCTCCTGGTGCTTCCTTTTTCTGACTGGCAGTGACTCTCCAAGGGAAAAAAATGGCCTTATCCAGCCCTACGCCAAGATGGCTGGGATGTACTTCATACAAAGCTATTGGCTACGTCCCCAACGAAAAGTTAAAATGCTGCCTTAGCTGGAGAGCAGATAATTGGCCCTACTCTGCATAGCATCAGCTCTCCAACGTCCCAGCCAGAGGTCTCTCTCACTACCTGCTACCTGATCATTCAAGCTGGAGATGACAGGGACTGAACCTGGAGACTTCAGCAGACTAAGCTGGTGCTCTACCACTGAGCAGAGTAGCAGGGGAGTGGGAAATAAACTAAAGGAGACAGGCACCCTTTACAAGAACTGTGAATAAAAGTGGTGATGGGGGGGAGAAGATGACCAAGAGGCAATCAGGATCCTCTCAAGCCCTTACAGTGCCGACAGCTGGGCACAGATGAATTGTTCTTCCAGCCACTGCTAAAGATGGCCTTCACTTCCTCCCGAAATGAGGGGCACTGCCGTGGGAGGCTATCCCTTCCTGGCTCTCTGCCTCCCAATAAAAGAAGCCCACTTGCTGTGTCAACCAATTAGTTTAGAAATGTGGGGAATAAATATTTAAGAGAGCGCCTTTCTTCCAGAGCCGCATGCTGCCTGAATCCACTTTCCTCCCCTCCTGCTATCCTGATAGAACCTCCCACTGATTGCAGGCGAGGCTTAAACAGTTTTGTGAGATCAATGGGATCAGAAGCCCAACAAGTAAGTCTCCTGCCTCGTCCTGCTGTTTCTCAAACTAGAGCAGCAAGATGAAGGGGCAGGGGGAGAGGCAGACAGAGAAATTACTTCTTGCACTAGTCATTTAAACCGTGGTTTACAATTCTACTTTACTTCATCAGGACTATTTTTCCCTGTCCCTTCCAAACCTCAAATGAAGGACCCTATAAATCACAGCTAACTACTTTAAGGAGATGAGGGGTCCCACAACAAAACGGATTGCAATATTCACGTCTTCTTGAGAAGGAGCCCTACTGGAATCAGTGGGGCTTACTTCAGAGTAGACATGCCATGGTTCAGTAGAACCTCGCTGGATCAGGCCAAAAGCCCTTCTAGTCCCTGTATCGCACAGAGGCGCACCAAAGGAGCACACAAGACAACAAGGGACTGGCATCCTGATATCCTCCCTTGCATCCCGTGCCCTCCTTTGGGTCATACCATTAGGCTGCAGGTGCTGGGTGGAGGCCTCCAGCAGGGAACAGCCAGCTTTACCTTCCTCCCTCCCTCAAAGGCTGAAAGAACAACGGGAAAGCTTTCTCCCCCTATGTTCCCAATTTGTGCTCCCCTCCCCCTATTTCAAAGACACTGACCCTTAAGAATTTTAGATATCATTCTTGTTGGTAATAACACTGAGACGAAATGTTCTTGCTCTCCCACGGCCTGCTCCTCCAGCAGGAAAAGCAATTTCAATCTAGAAATCTTGACTTGATGCCACTGAAAACTTCCCCCCCTCCCTTTTGAACTTTCAAACCTCTTTAAAAGTTTTTGAACAGTGGCATAGCTAGAGGGGGCGCAAAGCACTAAGTTTTGCAGGGAGTCTCACAGCAGCATGCAAGCCGCTTTGGAGCCATTCATCGCGGTTTTTCTCCTAGCGCTCTGGAGGGGAGGGGGTGCTTACACACCACAGTGAGGCCCCCTGCAAAACTTCGTGCTTTGCACGCCTGCGAGCTATGCCACTGGTTCTGAAGTTCAGTGAAACTCCCATGCGCTTTGTAGGCGGCCCTATACTCAGTGGCCAATACAATCCTACCAGCATGGGGCGAGGACTTCAGAAATAGAGGGACAGGTGACCGTGTACCACAATGCACGACCGTGTTCTTAATGTACCACATTGCTGCCTGCTCCCAAGCACCTCCCGTACCTTTCCGCAATGGCATAATCTCACTTTCGGTTATTGCTCTCAATGGTATTTAACATAATAGCGCTGACCACAATGAGCTTATTTGAAATTAACGTGGAGATGGCTGGTACTTCAACAGGATCTCTGCAGCAATTCGCCATTAATTACCGCACTGTTATTTTTAAGTGTTCTCCATAAACCAGGCTGCCGCTGCCGCTACATTTGCATTCAGAAGACAGGGGGGAAAAATGTAGCGAGGTAAATGAGAAATAAATTAGAACAGAAGCTAAGTGCCGCTTCCAACTTTAATATTCCCCAATTAGTTTATGATCCGGAGGTAAAGTGTTTAACCTCGAGGTCGTGATCCCCCTCCCCTCCCCATCCCCTCCAAGGCCTATGAATACATTTTCTCTAATTTCTTACACTTTCATTTAAAAAGGAATACCAAGACGAGTATAAAACACGGCCTCTGGGATCTACAAAGCCTTAATATCACTGTTTTTTGCAGCTTATGTAGTGTTTAGGATGTTGCTCCTTCCCCTTCAATCCTCCCAGGATTTGCTGTTTTTCCCTCTAACAGGAGGAACTAGCTAATATTTATGAAAGGTTAACACATGGGACAGATTTGGAGTTGGGGATGAGTCTATAAGCTCAGTGACAGAGCACCTCCTTTGCAGACAGATAATCTCAGTTTCAATCTCTGGTAGCATTTCCAGTTAGAGCAGGAAAGACCCCATTTGAAACCCTGGAGAGCTTCTGCCACTCAGTGTTAACAATTCTGGGCCCGATGAACCACAGGTTGACTCCATAAAAGGTAGTGTCATACAGTCACATGACCCTCCTAGGCACAGGGGACCCTGCATTGAAATAACCTAGGTCAGTGGTTCCCAAACCAGTGGGTTATGATCCACCAGCCTGGGAAACACTGGCCAATGTCGCTTTAAGGAACAGGGGGAGGCAGCAATGCAATCCTCAGGCTCACGCTACTATGAGGGATAGGAGTGGGGTTTTCTACTTACCTGCAGCCAGCATTGCAGTCCTGGAGGATCGGGGGGGCGAGGGTGCAGGGAGCCCTCCACCAAGCTCCCCATGCCTGCAAAAGTGTGTAAAAAACAAAACAGGCACTTCTGGTTTTCACAGTGGAAGTGTCCTTTTTTACAACTTTTGCACCGGGAACCCACAGAGAGGACTCCCCCACACACCCCAGGACTGCAGTGCTACTGCAGGCAAGTAGAAAACCCCCCTCCCGTCCCAGGCAGCAGTGCAATCCAGGGGATAGCATTGCTGCCTTCCCCCCCTCTACTGCAACAATTTACACTGCTCCTAACTCCCTTGCATCTCCAAAGTTCACTGCCTGAACCATCTCCAAAACCAGGGACTACCACTGGCCTCTCATTCCTGCTTCTAGGTTTCCCACTGGTTGGCCACTGTAGGAAACAAGATCCTGAAATAGATGAATGTTAGGTCTGATGTTCAAGGCCTATTCGTAGCCTACACAAGAAGCTGTCTCAGACAACACTTCATACTTCTAGCCCAGGGGTGTCCAAAGTTTTTGGCAGGAGGGCCACATCAGCTCTCTGACACTGTGTCAGGGGCCGGGGGGGGAATTAATTTACATTTAAAATTTGAATAAATTTACATAAGTTTACATAAATGAATACATTAAAGATGAACTTATATGAATGGATGAATGAAGGTCTTGCAATAGCTCAATGCCTATAAAAGGCCTTGCACAAAGCAAGGCTGGCCTTTCCTTTGCTGCCGCTGCTGCATCACAGACGTGAAAGAGCAAGCAGTGGAGGGAGCTCTCATCCCACAGCTCACATGAGAGGTCAAACAGTCGCCCTCACGCTGAGAGAAGGTGCATTGGGCCAGTGCAGGCTTCAACAAATCTCTGGAGAGGAGACTGGGGGCTCCATGAGGGCCGCATTAAGAGGCCTCAAGGGCCGCAAGTGGCCCCCAGGCCAGGGTTTCGGCACCCCTGATCTAGCCGGTCAGGACCGTCAACACTGATTAGCAGCAGCTTTCCAGGGTTTCCAAGTCTTTCCCAGCCCTACCTGGAGGTGCCCAAAATGGACTGGAGACTTTCTGAACTGTGACCCCCTCCCTAGGATGACTGATAATCCAGAGAAGTTTGGGGGGGGGGGGGAACCCAACACACAATCTTCTGTCCTTGATGCATGTTACACTCCTACAAAGCCCACTCCTCACTCTAGCCAGATGGAAAAAATGAGTCCAGAGGAAAATACACACAGAGAGGCCTTTTTTTGGCGCAGTACGGCCATTGAAAAGAAAAGGCAGTCAATCCAGAAGCTATAAGGTGAACATAAAAACAATTCGACCATTAAAACACAGTTTGCGGCAATATCCCGACTTGGGAAGCAGCGGAACAGGCAGTTTTAGAGCAACCAGTGGCCTCCAGTGAACAAGGAACTGGCCATTAACAACAGGTTTGGAGGAGATTATGGGCTCAGCAGCTATCACCAGAATAGGTATGCCGTTTAGGAGTTAAGTAGTTCCATATGGCTAATTTATAAATTTCAAGGCCGAATCTGGATAGCTTGTAAGCAGGCGGTTCCGGAGGAAAAAGGGAATCTGGAGGAGTGGGACAGCAGCCAATTCCACACTTGAATGCATATTAGATACCGTTAAAGCTAACGGCAGATTTCAAATCCGCCTCATGCGGTGCACACTGTCATGTGCAGAGTATGAGGCACGACTTTCATGACCCACCTGTACTATTCGCAGTCGTGGTATATATTGCGAGCACTGCCATCCTAAGTACTGTGTAGCCGTGGCTCCGTGGCAAACAAGCCCCATGGAGTTCAAAGATGTATGTATTGTTCCTTCCCTCCTTTTGTCCTCACAACAACCCTGTGAGGTAGGTGAAAGTAAGAGATAGTGACTGGTCCAGTGTTGTCTGGGAAGCTTCATTACTGAGTTTGGGGGGGGGGGGAGATTTGAAACTGGGTCTTTCAAGTCTAAATCCAAATCCCAAACCACTGCACCATCCTGGCTCTCATTTAAAAATGGTGCAGGAGAAGGAGGAGGAGGAGGACGGACTGTTCACTGCCCACTAAAGCCACTGCTCTTCATACTGTCAGTGGCTTAGTGGGCAGTGGGGGGAACAGTTCATCCTTCTTCTCCTTCCCCTGCACCATTTTAAAAAGAGAGCCAGGATGGTGCAGTGGTTTGGGAAATCCACCCACTCAGGCATGAAACTTCCTGGGAGACACTGGGCCAGTCACGGTCTCTTGATCACACCTACCTCACAGGGTTGTTGCGAGAACAAAAGGAGGGAAGGAACCATGTGCACCACCTTGAGCTCCATGGCGGAAGAGCAGTAGAGAAATGCAAAAAATAAATAAATGCCCTGTGTCAGGAGTGACACACAATTTAAAAGCGACACCCAAGCAGGACAAGAGCAGCGATTCACTAATGCTGTACCCCCACCCCCATCACCTGGAAAACTACAGGGATGTTTGGCAAGTGGTGCTGGGGGGGAACAGCAGCACTGCTACTGAAAACAGGCAGACCGTCAACACACGCATGGACAGACCCTGCTTGTGACACTTCCCTGGCTACAGCCCATCTCCTCCCTATCAGCTTCTCATACGTGTTAGATAACACAGTTTTTAACAGCTCCGGCAAGTGGGTGACGCACAATGGAAAGCCATGTTAGCTTCTTCAGGTGGGGAGTAGAAACCACGTCTAGGTATGCGTGGTTGGAGAAGACAAAATCTACATCCCTCTCCTCCCGCAAGCTTGACTTTTGGCAAATTCTTAATTAAACCAAGAACTTGGACACATTTTGGGGGCGGGGGCGGGAGAATCATCAAAAATAATTGGATCACACAGCAACACTTTATTAAGTTCTTATCCTAATCCCATACATTTAATGATCAACATTCACGTGGGAATAATTCATCTGCTTTCCACACACACACACACACAAACACACACACACACCGCGCAACTCAGAATCGTGCTGTTACAGGTTCCCACTCAAGGCCTGCCACAGTGCTTCAAAACAAGGTGGAAGCGGGAGAGAAAGAGAAGGATACTATGACTTTGTGTTGCCCGTCCTCCCTCTGGACTCAGAAGTGGGAGATGGAATCGGCACCCATTTTACCGGCTAGCCACATTTCATGACCCATCGGTATTGTTCAGTGCATGTTAATTGCTGGGAAAGAGACAGCTTTGCATGTAATCACACAACTCAGTAAGGAGTCAAGATTTGGGGTGGGGCATTGATACCAAAACAGAGCACTAAGAAGCAAAAGAAAGAGGGAGCAACAAAGATGTGTGGAGCAAGTAGGAGGGTGGCAACAAACGTGGTCTGCCAACGCAATTGTGGTGACGCAGAGAGAAAAAAAAGGTGAGAAGTGAGTGCCATGACAAACGATGGTATATAAATTAATGAATTAAACAGTGGTTCCCAAACTCTGGGTCATGACCCCATCAGTGGGTCACAAGCCAGTTTTGGTGGGTTGTAGCCGGCGCCAGTGGGGTGCCGCAAGACATTCTGAGGCGCTAACTATAAGCCACAAGGCAATCAGGAGAGCTGCCCCGGTCACCAATAAGATTGGAAAGAACTGAATTATAGTGACGAAACTAAACCCAGAAATTGAGGCGCAGAGACATCGCTGTACAAGGAAACAGAACAGGGAAAAAATAAAAGACCAGTAACAGAAGCCGGATTACACAACACTGCTAACAAGGCCTCCAGCGCTATGGGTCTGACCCGTAAAAATCACAGACCACACAAAAAACACACAACTCAAGTGTGACGCTCTTTGAAGCTGCAGGAAGAACAGCCAGGATGGTGGGTTCACTTTTTCCTTTCCTCGTTTAAACACACACGTTTCAAAGCGGCAGCGAGAAGCTGCAACAGTTTCAAGTGCTGACAATCGCCGTGGGTATTCAACTGGCAAGATAAACAGCCTTTTTTCAAGTGCCCAGTTCTGTGGGTGAAAACAGGGAGTGGGCAGAATGTCCAGGTCCCAATGAGGTGTTGTGCCAACATCCCTCAGAGAACCACATCAAATATAATTTTCAAACCAATTAGCGGGGGGGGGGGGCAAGAGAGAAGACACATCCAAAGCAATGCCTTCCTAATTACGAGGGCATCCTATTCAATTCCTAATGAGAGTAGAGACAAAGACAGTATATGCATTAGGGTCTACTTCAAGAATTTTTTTCCCCCTTTCTCTATTCGCAAACAGATCCTCTTTTGTTCTGGTTAAACACCAATTACTCCTTTCTCTCTAAAATGCAAATCAGCTGAAAATAGGGCACCGATTTTTGTTGCCCGATTCTGTGCCACAGCAAGTTTGAATGAGTTTTTTTTTTGTGGGGGAGGGGGAGGAAGGGGAGGAAGAAAAGAAAGCAAGCAACCCTCTAGGGGTTTTCAATTCCAAGTACTTTGTACTCTGATAAAGCTCTTTTCAAAGGCCTTTTTGTATTATCTACAGCCGTTCCCATAAGGAGGGATTTTTGCCATTATTCAAAAGAGGGGGGGAGGGGGGGCAAATAGCACATTTTAAAAGATGTACAATATAAGCAAGGGAGGCAAAAGTAGCCAACAAAGCTGTTTACATGTAGCTTCGAGTCGCGGCGTTCACAGAAGGGACGTAACAACTCAGAACATTATGGAAACTATTGTACCTAGGGAAATAGCTAGAGCGGAGAGAGGGAGAGTAGGGAGAGAGAATGGAACCGGAGCCCAGATTTACAATGTGTTCTTTTGTGAAAGTTGAGTATTCATGAGAGATGCCAGGCCAGCGGTGCTGGGAAGTACAGCAAACCAGCTCTTTCAAGGGGCGTACAACCTGAGGAACAATTCGCCATCTCCCGTGCACCCACAATGCCACCTACTCGTGCCAGTCCTGGACAGCAGAACCGAGACCTGACTCTTCCAACACAGTCCCTCAGAATACAGGCCCAGCCTTCTCAGCAGAACAGACACTGTGAACTTCGGAATGCAAGATGAGTACTTTGGACCATTCCACAGGTTCAATTAACCTAATGCCACGTTTCCCAGAACAGCCAACTTCTCTGGGAAGTCTAGAAGAAGGGCACAAAGCAAGGCTCCTCCCCAACTCAATATCCCTGGCAACTGGCATGTGGTGGTAGACTGCCTCTAGACATGGAGATTCCATGCCTAACTATCACAGCCAGAACAACAATCTTCTTGGATTAGTCCAAAATCCTACATCCCACATTGACCGAGCAGCTACCTGTAGCAAGCCCACAAGCTGGGCATGAAGGAAAGCAGCACTTCCCTGCTATTTGCTTCCCCCAGCATCTTGCATTCAGAGACACACTGCCCTTGGACATGGAGGTTCCATTTAGCCAGCATAGCCCAGAGTGTTAGTAGACCTCTCCTCCTCTTCCACAAGTGTGCCAAATTGTTTTTTAAAGCCATCTAAATTAGTTGCCATGCCCACCCCCTGCAGCAGCAAATTCCATAGAATTGTATTTCTCAAATTGTGGGTCAGGACCCACTAGGTGGGTCACAAACCAATTTCCCCATTCATTTCAAAGTGTATTTTATTTTTAATATATTGGACTTGATTCCACCATGGTACGTGACTGCATTTGGGAAATGTTATAGCTCTGTACTTTTAACAGGCTTTCAACAATGGTAAATGCTTTCAACAATGGTAGTCAATGGGGTTTACTCCAGGGTAAGTGTTGATAGGATTGCAGTCTTTGGGATGTTTGGCGATTTCTTTTTAACAGATCAGCAACTGCTTGGAAGGATTAGGAGAATTCTTTATTTGAAATAAATTTTTTAAACTTATTGTAAACTTTTAACTTAGTTACTAAACTAATTAGACGATTTTGTTGTATTGGGGTGTAAAAATTTTCTTGTCATCACTTCTGGCCATGATGTCACTTCCAGGTTAATGACATCACCTCCAGTGGGTCCTGACAGATTTTTCATTCTAAAAAGTGGGTCCCGGTGCTAAACAGGTTGAGAACTACTACCACAAATTAGACATAGTGCCAAGGAGTCCTGTCTGTCATCAGTCCTGAATCTACTGCCAATCAATTTTGCTGAATGACTCCAAGTTTCAGTATTGGAAGAGAGAGAGAGAAAACTGTGTCTCCTCAGCTTTCTTCACAGCGTGCATGATTTACAAGCCTCTATCATGTTCCCTATTTGCCTTTTTTCCCTAAACAAAGCACCACACAAATACTCTATGATCTCATAGTTCCGCTCTGAGTGGCTGTTCCACTGTTGCTCTAGTGACTCCGGAACCCAAGAGATCACAACACAAGGACTGACATCTGAACTGGTCACTAATACAGTTCAACCTGCTGTTGCTTCCTCCATCTCCCCGTGCCAAGCTGAACAGGTCACAGAGCACAGATGGCAGAGGTTGCCCCACCAATATCTCTCCACCCACTGTATGCAAGCTTCTGCAGTACCTCAGGAACTGCAGATCCATTCCCATTTCCTTCACCAGTGTGGCTGCAACAAAAAAGTACTTCTGCAAGGCCGGAGACCTGTATGGCTACGTGAATATTTCAATCGGCTTTCCACATGGTGTGGCTGAATGGAATAGCAAGCACGCGCACACACTGGTTGCCACAGGGTGGTGTAGCACTGGTACATTTACTTGCCACACCATCCAATGAGTTCACAGGCAAAGCCTCACTTGTACCTGAACATGTGAAGTCCCAATGAATAGGAAGCAATTAACCCAGGGGTGCTCACACTTTTTTGGCTCGAGAGCTACTTTGAAACCCAGCAAGGCCCAGAGATCTACCAGAGTTTTTTTTTTTACAATGTTCACGCCATCATAACATATAACATTTATGTGTACAATGTATGTTGGTGTACCTTGAGCCCCACTGAGTATAACAGGACTTACTCCTGAGTAGACATGCCTAGGATTAGGCTGTGAGGCTGCAATCCTAGCCACACTTACCTGGGAGTAAGCCCCATTGAGTACAATGGGCCTTACTCCCAGCGTTTCCTCCCAGAGGCACCTGAAGGGGGAGGGTCGGCACTCCACGATCTACTCATTTTGCCTCGTGATCTACACCGGTAGATCCACCTATTGAGCACCCCTGAATTAACCAATCTACAGCAGGAATGGGGAAATCAAACTCTGCTGCTTCCAAGGAGGCAAGATCAGTATAAGGAAGCAGGGATAGACCCTACCCTGGGAAGACTTCTGATCACCTGACCCTGCCTGTGTTTTACCAGATTCCCATTCCAAACTTGACCTAGAGAACTTATGCCTACTTGAAGCTAATTAGTCCCCCTGGCTCAAACAGAGCGAGCTCTAGCAGTGTATAAACCTACTGCACCCTGGCACCAGCAGGAAGGAGACTAGTAGGTGGCTTGCCCATGGGGCTGCAGGGTCTCTCATCCCAGTTTGCCAAGCAGCAGCTGTTTGGGGAGTCAGTTTGCCAGTCCACCAATTTGTTAGTCCATCCAGTTCATTAGTCCATCAGCCAGTCAAGCAGTCAAGTTTAGGCCTCTCTCCTTCCTTCCTCCAAGCTATTCCTCCTTCTATTACCCACGGATTCTCCCTTCTCCAGGTGCTGCTCATATCCTGTAATGACCTGCAGCTGTGCAGCATACTCACTGCTAATTACAGCCCTGGGGTTAAATCTAGGTTTCCTGGTTGATCTTGAGCCACACCCTATGGGGGGGGGGCTCTTCCACCTTTTCCCCTGCAGACTGGTGCCCAGAGGAGGGGCTTCCCCAATTCAAGACTGAGTCACCCTGCAGAAAGTACCATCATTTGTTCTTTGGACTCGATATATACCAACTGCACTAGTTGAGTTGTATAAATCGGCTCACCAAGTACTGATGGGGCTGCTTTTAATGGGTATGCCCATCTTCCCCATAACCTTCCGACACAAGAAAACCAACATAATTAACGCTGCTTCTATTTTCACAAACGTTTCCTACATTTACTAGAAAACGGACTGTTTTCAATCATTTTTATCCGTCCCTGCTGTAGGTAGACCAAGCTGTACGTAGACCTGAAAAAAATGTACCCTGCAAGCACTTTGGTGTTCAGTAGCAGGGTTGCTATTGATCTGTCGCTTAGGACGCTGCGGTTGAATTAGAAGGATGAGCTGAGAGGAGGGTTTGAAAATATGGCCAAATCCATGGGAACTGGGAATACCTGGAAAGGGAATAAAAAGCCCCTCTAATCACTTTTCCTAATACTAGACTTGGTGCCTCCACGCCCATCAGCCAGGCAGCAAAATGGGGCCACCCACAGAGAAGGTAGAGCTTTCTATACACTTGGGCAGACTCCACAGGTGTACAAAAAGTGAACCATTTGCATACTAAATTGGAAAGGAACCCAAAAATGACCCAGTGACTCAACATGCGGAGTGACCTCCCGTTACTGAGTGTTAGGAAAGAAAGAAAATGTGGACAGAGTAAGAAATGTTTTGTTAGAGTCCTTTACACATGAACGTATTACAGAGAACAGGGATTAGAATGGACAACACTTCCCAACCACATAGGTAGGTTTCAGGGGAAAGCACCCCTTTTTTCCCCCTGCTCCAATTCGCTTAAGTACAACGGGGACCCTGAAGAGGAGCACTCCTCTTATGAGCCTGTGAAATAGTGCAACATTTTGTTGCAAGTCTCCATCGGAGAGAGATGGAGTAGTCAACAATGCAGTAAAGATGCGGTTATCCACTCCAATAGGACAACTGTATTTCCCAATCAGTCCTTGTATTACAAATGTGGATTTCACTTCAGATCAAGGCTAACCACACGGCATTCTCCAGCTGTAAACCCAGCCAAACACACACACACACACACACACACACACACACACACACACACACAGAGAGAGAGAGAGAGAGAGAGAGAGAGAGAGAGAGAGAGAACCCCCCAGCCAATTCATCTCGACTGCCAAGCATTAAATTATAGCCGATGAGCCTTTCAGAAAAAGTTTCGTATTCTGTTTTGTTGGCCCTTTTAATATATTTTTTGATTTATGCCAGCTTGAAGAGCTTTCAGTGCAGCTAAGGAGAAGAAAGCGCTGTTGTAATTCCAGATTCTGGCTAGCTTTTAAAGAGACACCGAAAAATGTAATAAATCTGAAATGTCATGCTACCACTGTATCATGCGCTCACGAGGAAAGCTATAGACTTGCAGGCTGCCGCTTCCAATGGAAAACCTGATCAAAAATACCAACACCTCTTCCTCACAAATACACACTCGCACACAAAAGCATGAAGACAACAAGGTTTCTCTATGCTTCCTTCTAAAGCAACTATTGCCACAACGCAACAATCACCAGCTGTGTAAAGCTTTTTACTGTAACAGGTTTCAGATCCTTCATCTACCATTTAACAGACAGAAGCAATCCTGGCGACATCCACAAAGCCCAGAGGCTGAACAGGTACAAGCCTAACCTGTAGTCACAGAAGCACACAGACAATCCACAAAGCAGGTAACTCAAAGTAATTGGACTTAGGTTGATGTAGTCCTCTTGAAGTCAGCAAGGCTAAAACAGCCCACAGTGGTGTAAATTTGGGCTTAATTGGTTTGTACAGCAGACTAAATCATCAGCAGATTTGAACGGTAGGCCCAAAGGCCGGGAGTGGGAAACAGAACAGAATCACCATCACTAACAGGCTCATCTGAAATACTTCTGTAGTTCTAACCAGAATTAGTCTGTTATCCAGAGGGGTCTAACCAGAATTAGTCTGTTTCCCCTGGGGGCTGGGGATAAGAATAGGCCCTCAGTTTGGCTGTACTTGTCGTAGCGACTTAACAGCCACTGGGTAGATGGGACTTATTAGCCTGGGAGGGCAGCTCATCTGAGAGAAGGAAAACTCTGATCCCAAACCTCCACCGCCGTGTGGCTACATCCAGTTATGGAAAAGGCTTCAGGAGTCAACCTCGAGGCAAAATCCGGAGCCGGAGTCCCTGAGGCAGTTCATGGCTGAACACAGTCACGTTCTGGCAACTCCTGTGACGCCGCTGGAACCAACCGTATTGGCCTCTGCCTTTCCATTGGACCATTTCAGCGACGTGGAGAGGGGGGATTTGCTGCATGGGAAACAGCCTATCCTCCATACCTACTTTATCCAGGCTTTGCGCACTGGAGAGGACACTGTTCCAGAACCACCATTCAGAGCGCGATACCATAGTCTTCCGAGACTGAAGGATGCC
The DNA here is from genome assembly GCF_035046505.1 of Tiliqua scincoides. Classification (NCBI taxonomy): domain Eukaryota; kingdom Metazoa; phylum Chordata; class Lepidosauria; order Squamata; family Scincidae; genus Tiliqua; species Tiliqua scincoides. Next base: position 53,447,653 of record NC_089828.1, read on the forward strand.
AACAACAATTGTGGCATGCCTGCCCATTAAGGGTGGACACACTGGCACCAGGCAAAAGAGGGGCACCTTGAGAATTATGCTGGTTGTTCCAAGTCAAGTCTAAACTGGAAGCTGAATCACAGGTCTGTGCAGTAGTCCAGTTCCTGTCAAAAAAAATTACCCCTTTTGGTTTAGGGTTCTGCACGGTTTTAGGAAGGGCTGCTTCGCTGGACTGGCATCTTCACCATCAGCCACCACTGCCCCCTACGCTCAGCCCACCTGCACCTTCCCTCTGGAAGAGCCTAGAACCTGGGCTGTCTTACCAACTGCCAAGGGCCAGCAGGGACTTCCATAATCACACCACCGTATCCCTAATGATATAGTACCACTGAGTGACAGTTGATTGCAAGCCATTTGGAGAACTTAGCCTAACAGAAATATCAGTATGATAAAATAATCCCCCCTACACCAGATCTCTGCTACCAAACTATAAAGTAAACCACACCAACATCCAGTGCACCCAGAATGAGGGCTGAATAGACGCCTGCAGAGTCTGGCATGTGCAACAAGCATTCATGTAATTGCTTCAGTAGTTGGGAATTTGTTACTCAGGCTACATTTTAGTCAAGGCCAACTTCCAGATTTCATTATGAGGAGGCCATGTTCCAAACAAGATTCGTTAAGGATTGTTCTTGGCTCAGTTGAAGGTTAAATGGTGAAGAAACACTATATGCTTGCAACTTCTGTGCAAGTTACTAGTTTCTAGCCAAAAATCTTAACTAACCCACACTAGCCATTTCGTCGTAGCAAGTTAACAAAACCTTCTTTAGCATGTGCACAGATATAGAAAACAGACCCTTTCAGCTTTTAGGAGTCAGCAACATCAGTTGACTACCCCCAGTAGTTTCATGACCACGTTTCACTTGGACTACCCTTATAAATACACCTCATTTGGATCAAAGCAAAGAGGAATGTTCAAGGTTAGGTGCCGCCCAAAAGCTACTCACAAGTTACAAGCCACGATGAGCAACCTCCTGATTTTAGAAGTAGGCTACCTCAGAATGCCAGAAGCAAAGGAGGGCACCAGGATGCAGGTTGTCTTGTGTACTCCCCAAGGCATCTGGTGGACCACTATGAGATACCGGAAGCTTGACTAGATGGGCCTTTGGCCTGATCCAGTGGGGCTCTTCAGTACTCAAAAGTGTGTGAACCAACACTGTATTGGTTTTATTAACAATTAAAATATACATCCTCCTTCAGTATATCCTGAATCCTAAAAGCCACATAGTAATTTGATTTCTGACAAGGTGTACTAGAACGGGGAAGGGGGGGCGGGTCAAATATAAGGCCCGCAGGCTGAATGCAGTCCCCAGGCGCGATTTATCTGGCCTCGTAATTGGGCTCTCCCAATTAATGGGGTTCTCTCATATTCTGAAAATATGAACAAGACTTGCACATTTTCTCTTCTATCATTGGCAACTAATGAGTTTCTAAGTAATAACAAAGTGCTTATTTCTGGCCATCATCTCCTTAATGAAGTCACTTTCTGCTTCATGATGTCACTTCAGCCAGCACTTTGGCCCTCTGTATAAAGAGTTTGACACCCCTGCACTAGTACATTCACTCTCCAGGAAGTCACACCCTGTGAGCTGGAAGCACTGCCTCCCGGTTTTGGATGTATGGAAGCAACTGTGGACTACAAGTTTATTCTGCAAAGTGCTCAATGGAGCAGTGCTGGTTTTTTGGGGGGCGGGGGGGAGTGAGTTGTTTTACAATAGTGTTCCAAGGTTGAGATCTAACACCGCAAACAAGACTTGGTTTAAGTAACCCCCCCCCAAAAAAAAAAACACTGCCTCACCTGTCCTCATAGCTTGTTGGAGCCCACCCAGATCCTCTGACACATACCTCAGGGCACACAGCTGTTCTGTGCCAGTGGCTCCTGCCAGGAATCCCAGCACAACAGGTCACCTCCATGTCCAGTGTTCATGATTCTCACACACACCCCACTCACTGCTACTAGGTTCCCTTGCTTGCCATCTCATCTCCCCATGCAAACGTATGGTATCAAAACTTCTACTCTTACTGCTGTACCTGGACAGCAGGGACGCCAGCTGGCCAGAAAAAAACAACCCTAACCTGCTCCTGTGCCTTTAACAGTTGCTTGATTTACTGAAAACTCAGCCAAGCCAAGCTTAGAGCATGCAGATAAGTATTTTTACCTGCTAATGTCTGCAGACAAAGCAGCTACTAAAGGCACGGAAGGAGCAGCACAAAAAAGAGCTGGTAACTACTAAGCAGAAACAACAGGGGAAGAGGTCAGTGGTAAAACACATGGTCCCAGGTTCAACCCTTGGCATCTCCAGTAATAAACTCCAGGTAGAGCACCTGCTTTGCATGAGTAAGTCCTGGGTTCAATTCTTAGCATCTCCAGGCCTTTATGGGAAGAATGGCTGCAAGAGAGCTTACCCGAGATCTTGCAGACTCATTGCTAGTCAGAATAAATGGTAGTTGGCTAGGCAGCCAATGGTCTGAAACAGTATGAAGGCAGTTCATATACTCAAGAACATGTACCAGTGGAACACTGGGATGGGCAATTTTCTTATGACACTGTAAAGAGCTGTCAAACAGCAAGCCAACAAAGTTAAATCCTACTTGGCAGTTCTCACATCATGATTCTCTCTCATATCTCAAGAAGGTTTGGAGAGTTGAAAGGTCTTCTTACTACTATGGACAACTGGATATAAATCCCTGGCATGTCTAGGAAAGACCCTCCCATCTGAAACCCATTAAGACCTGCTACCAGTCAGTGTAGACAATGATAAGTCCAGTGGGGCAATGGCCAGATTCAGTAAAAGGCGGCTTCACATGTTCTGACACGAACACGCATACCTCAATGGTGGAACACACTGACTGCATGAAGAGGTTTCTGCTTCAGTCAGTAGCATCTCCAATTCCATCTCTATAATGCTCTCCCCAGGAGGTTCAATCTGGCACTTAGATCTGGTATCTCTGCAGCATCAGGTGAAAACTTCTGTTTTTCAAAGTCTGTTAAATTTATTGCCTTTGCTAGTTGTTTTGACTAGCGATGGTGGCGTAGGAGGTGGGGAGGGAAGAGAGATTGCCTTCCCTTGCAACATATGGCTTGACTAGCCTTTCTGTGTCATCATGAGCTGTGCATCTGCTCTCCACTTGCGGACATCACTAGACTGCATAGACTTGAGCAATGGAAATTGGGGAGAGGGGGAAATGAATAATAAGCTAGTGAGAGAGACTGGAACAAAAGAAGCCCTCTGGATTCTACAACATCATTAGACATTTGATACCATGGCATCCTTCTTGGCAACCTGGTAGGGATGGGCTTGGGAGGAACTGTTTATAGTCATTTAACTCCTATCAGGAAGGCTTCAGAAAGCTGCAATAGTGCTCTGCTGCTCAGCCCTATGGGATCCTGCAAAGTCCCATCTCATCCCCCACACCATTTATATGGAGCTGCCACAAGGCGTATTCCAATGACACATCCAGCAGCATATTTCCTTTCCGCTTGGTACTAAGAAGCCCGTGGTTGTTTTCAACCAATGTATGCCATCTGTGAAGGTCTGGTTGTGGGTTAATAAACTTAAGACAAGACAGAAGTGTTGTTGGTCTAAAGTTATAGTCAGCTCCGGACAGGAAAGTACTCTACCTGAAGGATCAGGCTCACAGCTTGGGAGTGCTTCTGAATCCAAGCTTTGACTTTGAACAGCCATCTGGCAACTTTGGTTGGTGTACCAGCTGCACCCTTTCCTGAAGGCAGAAGATCCGACCACAGTTATCCATGCCCTAGTCAGATAGCACTTGGAGCACAGTTCTGTAATATACTCTGCGAAAGGCTGCCCTTTTAATCCCATCCAGAAACTTCAGCTGGTACAGATTGTGGCAGCCTGGGTCCCTTCTGAGACGTGTTGATCTGACCACATTACGCCACTGCTTTTTGAAGCCCCAGTGGGTTTCTGGGCCCAATTCAAGGGGCTGCTTGTGACCCTTCATGGTTGGAAACCTGAGAAGATTGCTTTTTCCCAAACAAAACCCACCCATTCACAATCTGAGGCCTTACTCTGGACTGACTCACAGTAAGGCAATTGCTGGGGGATATTAAGGTGAGGCCCTTCTAGGTAGTTGCAGTCTAGGTATGCGACTGTCACCAGATACCCCGGGCTGCCTTAGTCACTGGGTGTTATTCCATGGGCGGTGAAGCTCTTTTGGGAGACTCTCAAGCTTTATGCCTTTTTTTTTTTTTTGCTGGTTTTAGTCTCCAATTATGTTGCTATCTGGTTTTGAAATTTAATTGTCTCCTGATTATTTAATTTTTTTTCCAATGTGCATATTTTAAAAGTGCCATTAGCCACTCGGATGGTCCCCATGCAGGGATGGAAGGGCGAAGTAAATTAAAAACTAAGAATCATAAAAACATAAAAACAGACACCACCATCACAATAATAAAAACAACAGCAGTTTAATATAATTTATGTGGAAGGATAGAATTAATTAGAAGCCTGTTGAAATAGCACAGTCTTCATTGCTATCCAAAGTCAAGCCCTGTCAAGAGGCAGACAAGGAGGAAGCCAAGCGTATCTCCTTAGAACAAAGTTCTACAGACACAGATGCCATCACCGAGAAGGTCCTCTCTCACGTTTCTCTGTCATAGCCAGATGGCAGAGACTCAGGGAGGGTGAAATGCCCCATAATCACCAGAAATATAGGTGCTTCTGAGGAATAACCACATCTGATCCGAAACATAGGGCTGGAAAAGACAACTGACTCACCTCTCCTCACTAAACAGCATGCTGATGAAATCTGTGAGATTAACCATTAGAGCTAACTTTTAAGTCCAGGCCCCACAAATATTAGGGGAAGTGGAGATTCTTTGGTTTGGGCTCTGTGTACTTTAGACCGCAAATGGAGGCTCACGGGATTGAGTGTTGCCCCACAGCCTGGAAAATATCTCTCCACGCAGAAAACGAACAATACAGGAACAGCTCTGTTGGCCCAGTCCTAAGATCCTTTAAGTCTAGCATCCTGTTTCCCACAGGGTAACCAGATGCCTCCCAGAAGCTCACAAGTTGGGAGAGGGCAGCAGCGCTCCCTTGACAGCAACCAGTATAGATATACTGCCTCTGAAATGAAGGTCCCATAAAGCAGTGGTCCCCAAACATTTTAGCAACGGGACCCACTTGTTAAAATGACACCCTACCGGGAACCACCTAGGTCTACCAGACTTTTTAAAAAGGAGGTCTAGAAAGAAATATTTTATTTACTTATTTTTAAGTAATAATAACCTCAGACATTTATCTCCCTATATTTACACATGCTTGCAAACTGCAGGAGGTGAGCTCTTTGCAGGGTGATAATTAGGAGCTTCAGTATCTAATTTTTGAATAGCCTCATGGCTTGAGACAATTAGTTATCTGATCTTTCCATCACCCTTTGGAGACCCACCAAAATCAGGTCGTGACCCACAGTTTGGGAACCACTGCAAAGCCATCATTGGGTATACCTATTTGCCATGAAAACTAGCAAGATAGGGGGAAAAACCACAGACCTCCCCTTCTCCCTGGTAGGCCAGATTTCTCTGTGAAGGATTGCTTATTAATACGCACTCACGCACACATCATATACATGCATGCATTTCATTTTTCTGTAGTGGTATAGCCTAAACAAAAGTACACCACTCACTTGTAAGAACTGGATCTTAGTGGCAGTTTACACCAATATAATTACTATCAACACTGACATCCCATTAGAAAAACAGAAATCTCCAGCCATATTATGAAAGGCGACAACACATCCTTATGATATATGTACACTCCAGCCTTCAAATGTTTGCAAAAAAATTCCCATCTATCCCATGCATTAATCATTGTGCCAAATGACGGGGTGCAATACTGGTATAGTCAGCCACAAGCATTATATTTACAGTACACACCTCCTGCAGAGTTTTCTGCCTACGAGGAACTGGAAACTCTTTGCATCCAGCCCTCCAAAGTTATTATTCAACAACAAATGAGCACTATATTTAGAACATTTTTCCATGCAGTGCCCGTCTCCAAGGGGCCGTGGAGCCAGTAGGCATTCAAAGGTTAAACGAGTCTATCGGGCAGCAGCACACACAAAGTTTTCCAAAATGCAAGCAAACATTTCAGCTCTCTCTGCAATGCCCCATTTACAAAATGTTTCTAGAACTAGGGAACTAAATGCACCTGCCCTGATGCTTACGTCAGTTCCACAGTTATCTGCACATTTCAACAAGACTTTCAGCCATGTCAGCTGGAGGGAAGCCACAGCCTGCGGGATTCCTGCTGGGTGGTCATGGGTATCACATGGTACATCTCTCGTTCTCACTTCTGCACCTTTAAAATGGGAATATTCAGAGAAGGACTTTGTGCTGGGCAGGAGGAAAAGAGACATCCCCCCCCCCATCTGCAGTTCTCAGGCACATTTGAAGAACTTGAGCACAGGACTTGAGTTATGAACAGAAAGACAGAGCTGTTAATGAAATCCACAAGCCCCCTCTCTAGATTTCCTCTGATTTGACCAAATGATCTTACCCACTGCCTTTTAAAAACAGCAGCTGCCACAAGAGGTCAAGGGACCACTGTCTGCTCCAGCTCTAATTTAAGCATTTCTTGAATAAAGGGGCCACATCAAACTAGATTCACAGACAGAAGACAGTGAGATCAATTCTTTCTGCACCTGTGTGTATTCAAAGCACAGTACAACCGAGAGACAGATGTCCCTCCACCTGCATGTCCTCTGTGTAGACCAGAGAAAAACCTCAGTGGGGTGAAGGGGTGTTGTTATCAGTTCTAACAGCAAACAGCTGGCTACCAAGACTAGTCAAAATCAGTGGGGCCTAACCATCTCACCTAATAATCTAAGGTATGCTTCTTTACGTACACAAAGAGGGCACCACCATTTGGGGAAACTATACACATTAACTCTCCTGCACTTTTGGAATTGTAACAGACCCTAAAAGAGCACACCAAACTCATTTCCTACAGAAAGGAGATTAGGTGCTTCTGTAGCAAACCTCTCTCCTCCTGTGTGTGTGAGTGAGATTGATTCATTTGAGGATTTCCACTGACATTCTGTTAGAACCCAAATCAAACAAGTAGGGAGAAATGAAACTCTGTACATATTGGGGTTCAAATTCCTCCAGCGTGATGAAAACTGTAATTTAACTCCACAACACTTTATATTAATGCAATTAATAAAATCAAGAACAAATTAAGCTTTCAGTATCTGTAATAAGAGTAGCATTCACACCTCCAGTAGGTTCTTGATTAAAGAAAACTTGCACAAGTAAAGGGAATAGGGTCGGTGAGACTACCTTGGAATTAACACTGGGGGAAGAGGTCATTAGAAATTCCAGATGTCATCCCTGTAAAGTTTTACCCATTTACTATAAACAGCCATCCTGAACACAATGTTATTCTTTTTCCTACATTAAACTGCAATTACTGTCAAACCAGTCTCATTGTGTACATGTGCATGTGCAAGTGTTTTAAATCTGCAACTTAATTGGAGTCTACCTGACCCCAATACCAGATTAGTAAAGTGCTTTTTCCAAGTGCAGGAGGGTTAATAACAAACAGGATAAGAAATTATTGGAAACCTTATCTTCCTCAATGTTGCATGAGAGCTACAAGGATTTGTGGTGCCAGGGAAAATATTGTTTTGATAAAGCAACCATGCCGGAGGCAAAAGATGGCCTTGCCGTAACCCCATCTTGGGCATCTTTGGTGCTTTGAACCGCCTCGTTTCCCCCTCCCCTGGCTTTATATCACAGCCGGACGGGGTCGCGCATTTCGGTGCGCGGGAACAAAAGTACCTCAGGGCCTGGAGCAAGAATCTTTATAAGCGGCATGTCATTTTTGCAACCACAATGGAATCCATTCTCTTCATTGCGGGGGGGAGGGGAGGGCGGGCCAGATTATTTAAAACGTGCAGCAAATGGTTTGAATGAAGGAGAAACGCATGTATAATTAAGCTGAAAATCAACTGGCTGGGCTGCTTTTAATGGCCTGCATATTGCATTATACTCTCTGCACTAGCAGAACCCTTGTTAGGGAACAGAAGGTGGGAGGAGGAAAGTAATATTAGACAGGCCAGTAATGACGCTACACTGGGGAAGAGCAAGGCGTGTGTCCTCCCTCCTGTCTGCAATGGGCAAAGGCTGTTGCAGCCCTCCCAACACTTCTGCCATGGGCCAGAGAGAAAGGGTGGAGCACCCGGAGATTAAAGCTTTTCCATGCATCACTAGCTTGCTATTTCTGCCCAGGAAGCTGACGAGGAAGGACTCAGATCTGCCTTCTCCAGCTCCCACAGTCAAGTCGGAGAGAATGTCGAAAGCAGCATTAATTGCACATATGAGAGGGTGCAAAACACCTCTAGCCATTCAGACTGGCCTAACACAGCGGGGCACCCCGGTTAGACTTGAAGCAGCTACAAAGTACACTGCTTTTTGCCTTGTCTGCTCTTCCATGTGCTTCCCAGCCTTTTACTGTTGTTGTTTTAATTTATATTACACCATCAAGGTATATAGCATCTTATTTAATTTTAGGATTTGTGTCACACCCTTCAGCTGACAAGGCTCCCAGAATGGCTTCCATAAAATTAAACAATGCAGAGTCTTTCACTATGCTTTGTGTGCTTCCTTTCTCCCCTTCCTCTTCCTCCTCCCAGGACAGCTGGGTGTTTCTGTAGCCACTGTGAAGGGGAAAGGGCACAGTTCAAGCTTAAAGCTGTGCCAACAGGTCTCTGCCTCAAGGAGCTTACAATCTAGACACTGTCAAAGGAGAAAACAGAGAAAGAACGGAAATGAACTGTAAAATGCAAATTGCCTCCGCTGCATATATTTAGGTTTAATTACAGTAGGGAAAGGGGATGAAGGCATTATGTTGAAGGTGGGTTATAAGAAGGTACTTGAATGAAGCAAGCCATAGCCTAAATGGTATGCTTTCCTCATGATCATTTGTAAACATAATCATGAGCAATTTCCTTACTGTTCCACCTCAGAAGTATACCTCAATTCACCTGTGATTTATTAGTGCCGATTTAATTGTTACCTGATATTCACATCATTTAAACCCAGTCAGAATGAGGAAGCATCACACAGATGTTACAGGAAGCAATTCCAAAGATTGGCAGACAACTTAGCATGTAGCTCTCCTTCCATAGGATGTATGGGGGATGACAGTTTTGCCATACCACTGGGATACTCCAACGAGAAGATCAGCAATTTATTTGCTTCCACCATTTTTATCTTTCTGTTGTAAGAAATACACATGGTGACTCAACCTAAAAACCACAATCGCCATAATAAAATAGTGAATCAGTGGCAGAAAATAGTATGGAAGCAAGGACCATGTAGTCATGGACCATGCACTGGTCCACAAAAGTTCATTGAAACAGAACTGTTTTTGCTGTCTTCCCTTGAAAGACTGTTCCAGTTCCAGGGTGCAACAACTAAAAAGGCCATAACTCTCGTCGCAATCCACTCCCACTTCAGGCAATGGAGCAACCCACAGGCAGACCTCAGGGCAGGAATAAAGTTCTCAGGCAGGTTCACATGGGGAGAGGCGGTTCTTGTGGAGCTTTAAAGGTCAGCCCCCTTGCATGAGGAACTGAGCCCAGAAAGCATATCGAGGACAACTGCAGTTAATAAAGAATGATCCTTGTATAATGCAATGACAGGCAAACTTCTGTTAAAAAAGAAAGCCCTTCTTCACACTGGTCACAAAATGCGATGCCGATTACTGGCTTAGATGGCTTTAAAAAGGGGGGATTAGGCAAATTCATGGAGAAGTGACCATCAACAGCCCTTAGCCACAGCAGCTATAAGGAACCCCTGTGTTTTGAGACAATGCACAGGCTGGAGGCAACTATGGGCAAGCCCTTATTATATTGCCTTCAAGCCCTTATTATAGGTTTTCCAGAAGCATCTAGTTAGCCACTGCTAGAGAGAGAATGGTGGACTAGTTGGTCCCCTGGTCTGATCCACCACTGCCAAGCACCTTGTTCCATCTTTTACGAAGATGCAATAAATTTCAAGGCACAACAGGAATTGGTTGTGGAACTGCCTCCTCCTTCCTCCTCCATCCCCAGGTCTATGATCTCTCCAGCACACATTTAACAACTTTTGAAGCACTGTAAAGAGCTTTGTTCCGACAGGCCCTTGGAAACCTCCTGCTAGAGCCTCCATTTCCCTGCTGCTACTTTATGTGCTGCTGCTATTTTCATTATATAGATTTGTACCGGGATTTTTCATTACAAGCACTTTGCATGCTTTATTGTGGAAAAGTAGCCCATCACTACCAATCTATATAAATGAAAACACATTCTTGCTCACCACTATCATTCTTAGTTGTGTGGACTCTGAAGTTCAGGGTCAGCACAAGCTTGGCGGGGGACCCTCAGGTGTGATCGCTGTTGGGTGGGATTTATATGTATGGACACACCAACATAACCCCGCAGCCTTTTCAGGACCAATAAGGGGGGGGAGTTCTCCACTGCACTAGGGTTCATGGCCATAACTCAAAGAGAAATCCTGACACCTTTGGCTTCAGCTGCTCCACTTCAGCTGCAACCAAGAGCAGAGACTGTAGGGGCCGAGATTTCCCATACCAGCGAGTTTTAAATACCCCAATAGGCCAGCACCCACTGTTGCATCAGGGATGGGGGAACTAGTAATTTTAGAAAACCAGTGCCAGGTAAAAGAATAGCTGGGGTTGCTGTTTGCTTCCCACAATCCACAGAACTCTCACAGGACAATAGGAGGGAAGCAGTGGCCAGGTGCGGGTCATTATTGGGCAGAGAGGTGGGACCAGCAGAAGTGTGGCCCCTAAGCACATGCCCAACCAGGTCCAATCAGTGCCACCCACCTTGCTAAAGCTCCATGTGCATTAAGCTCTTGATTCTGCGAGAATCCTCTGCAGCAGTAGTTCACAAACCTATGGGTCGCAACCCACCAGCCAGGAAAGCACTTCTCTCTGGTCTCTTAAAGCAGGGCAATGGCAGTGATGTTATCCCCAGAATCACGCCACTGCTGGAGTCAGAAGGGTTTTGTTTCTTTTTAAATTACAAAAGTCAGAGAGCTCCCAGGGGTGTGGTGAGGGCCATGGAAGCCTCCGCAGGACTCCCCAAGCCTCTGATAGTTATTTTTGCACTATCGGAAACTACTTCCAGCTTTCGATCATGAAACTGGAAGTAGTTTCCAATTATTATTACACAATCGGAGGCTTGGGAAGCCCTGCGGGGGCCCCCACATCCCCAGAAGCTCAGGGATGACTTTTATAAGTAAAAAGAAACCCCTTTGGACCCCAGCAGTGGCACAATCTTGGGGATCACATCACTGGCACTGCCCCATCCCCACAAACATCCACAGGAGTTTGGGAACCACTGCTCTACAACACTTAGGTGTTCCGTTCTAGATGTGCGGTGTTTTCGGAAGACAAGTCAGTGTGGAACGGACTCCCCATAAAACAGGAAGAGCAGAACAATGCTGAAATAGTATCTTTCCAGAAATTATGCACAGACACCCATCATCCACAGTCCTGTGTCCAGTTCTGGGTTGGACTGCACATCCAAGGCTGAAGATATGTGAAAAAACAACAAAGGTGGTCTGAGATCTAGAAGACAAGATCTAAGAAAAATTGTTATACTTGAACAAACCAAGTATATTTAGGTTGGAGGCGAGAAAGTTGAGGCAAGATACAGTAGTCACTGTTCAAATACTATACCAGAAAAGGGCAAAGACTTGTTCTCTGATACCCCAGAGGCAGGACTAGATCTAATGAGCTGAGATTACAGGTGAATAGTTTTGGGGGGAACATTAGCAGAAACTCGTTTAACAGTAAGAGCAGTCTGAAAATCGAACCAATGACCAAGGTGGGGGCTCCCCCTTGCCAAAGGCTTTCACGGAGAGATTTGACAGCCATATGTTGGGGGAGGGTGTTCTAGTCCACAATGTCCTGCATTGAGCAGGGGGTTGTACTAGTTATTCAACCAAGGGCCATCTAACACCATGATTTTATGGATAGAGGGATAATTATAGGCTGCTACTCCCATTTAAGTTCTTGTTGTGCATAGATTCGCCTCCCTAACATGCATGCTTAAGGTTCACTCGCCACAACATTTCTGGCTACTGACCTGAGCAAGCTATGACAAAGAAAAACTGAGGGTGGGGAGCGATAACCATATATTTTTCAACCACACCGATGTATGCCATCATATGGATTGACATTCCAGGTCAGCTTCTGCAAGCAAGTGGAGATACAGGCCCCCCTTTTAGAGTGTATATTCTTTTAGTGTTTATAAATTCTCTCCACCACCACCACCACTTAAAAAGAAAAAAGTATCAAACTGGGTACTTCCGTAGGGTGCTCCTAAACAGTTCCAAAAAGGTTAGAAAAGCAAGTATTAAGAAACGCAACAGACTGTCTCTACAAGCAACAAATATTAAATGAAGTGTAAGTTATAGTTAAGTCTTTCACTGACTAACCTGACAGCTCCTCGACATGCTAGACCCCAAAGGCAGCTGGTCAACAAGATGAGAAATCTGGATTTAAGTTAATAAGTCCCAGCTGGGATCCTGATTTTGAAAAGGCAGGGAGGGGTGGCAGCTTTTGTGTGGCGTTTTAAATTTCCTTTGATCGAGGAACAAGTTAAACATGTTCTGATTCACCCTTTTCTTTAAAAAAAAAAAAAAGAAGTGAGCAGGTTGGTGGGAGAGAGTTTCGTATGCAATCCACACTGATGAGGAAGGGATCTTTGTGCTGTCAAAACCTGATGGCCTGGAAAACTAGGAGGCCTCGTCATGTCTAGATAACAACCGGCAGCAGGGAAAAAGCAATTCCAGACACAGACGTCTCTAGCTTGGAAAGTCAATTGCATGCCAAGCTGTTTGCAATTTTGGAAACGGGGGGGGGGGGGGTGTTTAGAGCCATAGAAGGCTTTTTCCCTTGGACAGAGAGGGGAAAACAAGGACACACAAGGCATACTTTCTTTAAACAATCAAATAAATAGAAGTCAAGCCTAGAAAATCATTTTTAGTTCTGCAACGAACAACAAAAAATATTTGTATCAAGGTTAACTAATTTTGGGGGGTATAGCAAGAAAAGACATTGGTTAAATATTAGCTCAAGTTCCAACCTATTTCTTAGCCCAGATCTCTTGCGCGCACACACACACACACACACACACACACACACACCTCAACCAGCTCCTACCAACAGACAACCATCTGAACTCCTGTCACACTCCATTAGAGTTAGCTCACCGAAGATGAGCCATCACCACTTTAATAACGACAGCCTGGGCAAGTAGGCTACATGCGCTAGCCTCTTCCGGACGGGGGAAAGAGAGAGAAAGCGTGGACCAGAGGCAGGAGCACAGAATCTAAGTCTGGCACTTCAAGGGTCATTAACCTGGAATGGAGCAAAGCAATGAAACAGCCTACTGCAGCAGCTTTCCGCCCCACTCCTTGGAGACGTATTATAACAGATCTCACTAAGAATAACCCCCCCCCCCCAAAAAGTCCAAACACTCGTGCAGGATGCCAACTAATATGCGCAATTAAGGTGGAGCAGCAGAAGCCTTAAAGGAACTTTGCTTTTTAAAAATATAATATGCTGCACACTGCCTTACATTGTGTATTATGCTATACCATGCACATGCTTACAGTGCAGTCCTATGCACGTTTACTCAGAAGCAAACTAGAGGGCCGTAGCTCTCAGGAGAACATCTGTTTGGTTTGCAGGAGGTCCCAATTCAAGATGTTCCATCCCTGGCATCTCCAGGTAGGGCTAGGAAAGACCCAGTCTGAAATCCTGGAGAGTCAATGCCAACCAGTATAGACAGTCCAGAGCTGGATGGATCAATGCTCAGAGTCAGCATCTTAGGACCCTGAACAAGTTCACCGCCTGGTAACAGCTTCAGTGAATTGGTTAGATCAGTGGTTCTCACACATTTAGCACCAGGACCCACTTCTTAGAACAAGAATCTGTCAGGGCCCACTGGAAGTGATGTCATGACTGTAAGTGACATCAGCAAGCAGGAAAATTTTTGAAAATCCTACCCAAACTTACCCAGGAGTAAGTCCCATTGACTATCAATGTTAAAAGCATATACATAGTAACTTGTTAAAAGTACAAGTCTGTAATATTTTCCCAAATGCAGTCACATACCATGGCATAGCATCAAGTCTAATATATTAAAAATAAAATATTGAAATGAATGGGGACCCACCTGAAATGGGCTCGCGGCCCACCTAGTGGGTCCCGACCTACAGTTTGAGAAACACTGGGTTAGATCAACCAATTTACTTCTATGTATCTATTGATATAGCACCATCTACGTATGTGGCACTCTACGTACTTCACACAGCGTGAAAACATGTGTTTTTGATCAGCACATTGGCCCCGATTAATTGGGTAGCAGATTTTCTTTTTTAACACATTTTAAATATAAAACTGCAAGTGACATGGGTCCTCTTCAAAAAGGCATTCCCTCATGGGTACAAGGAAGAATACCTCTTCTAAAATTATGCCTGTGACACTACGTATAAATCCAGCACAAATAAAGCAATTTTTTCCCATAAGCACCTTTGACTGATTAACCTATTAATTCTGCATAAGCTGACCAAGAGAATGACACCAAGGGTTAAACATTTGGAAGAGGGAAGTGAGCAGTCCTTTTCATAAGTCAGGGGTTCTCAAGCACAAAGCTCCTGTGCTAACAGAACAATCCTATCAGGGCTGACCCTCAGGTCATTTTACCAGAAGGTCTTGCACAAAAGGCATCACAAGTTCAGGAAGTAATATGGAGTAAGTAGTCCATGGTGTAGTGGGTATCTGGTGAACCCCTATGAGATCCAGGAAGTTGGACTAGATGGGCCTTTGACCTGATCCAGTGGGTCTCTTCTTATGTTCTCAAAGTGTGCTCCTAGGAGCCCTGGGGCCCCCCTTAGACCATTTCAGGGGCTCCAAGAACACCCCATAAGTGGCTTCCATCTGCCTCCTGCCCAGTGTGCTTGTCCATCCCTCTAGCATCCCCCCATTGCCATTGAGGGAAAAGGCCACCACCTGTGACCTTGGAGAGCTGCTATTGAGCAAGACAGTCTTGCAATAAGGCACTTTCACATGTTCAAAGCAAGAGTTAATCATGAAAATTTGCTGTATCCTTGGCAATGAAGATTAAGGCAGAGTGGTTTGGACTTTGCAATAACTGAAAGGTAAAAATATGGAGGGAGGGGTGGAGAGCAGGAGAATTCCCAAGAGGATTTAGCAGATTTAGATTCCAAAGGCTACATTCCCTTGTCCCTTCGCCGCTACCCCCATGCCCTTCCAGTTGCTACTCACATCTCTCGGGCACCTCTGTGAGAGAGACTGGAGACAGGCGAGATAAAAGCAAGTCATGCCACATCTAGGAAGGAAAAACAAAAAGTCTCCCTCCCTTTGTCCAGTCTAGGATCAGAGATCAGACACTTGGCTCCTGCGGGACTGCTATTCTCTCGAGTAATGAAAGGATATTTCCATAACTAATATTTAGGAAGAGGCACTTGTGGATCAGGAGATTACGAGAACTGAGCCCTGCTTTTGATCTTCCCATTTTAGCTTCTGCCAGACCCCTCCCAATAGAAAACTGGCAAAAATCACTTTTGCTGACAGATTAAAACCTGTGGGAGAACTGTAGCATGGGGACAAGTAACACCAAGTTCACATGAAGGGTCTATTTTGCAAGTGCAGCATCAGCTGAAATTCAACACATGAGGATTGGATTTTGACATCATTTGGAAAACTGAGTGTCACCCAGAAGAACATGATTCTTGCTCGATTTTGCACTAATCCTAGTGGTTGAACCTTGTTATTCAGAGTAGCCACAGACATATGGACCTGCCTTATACCAAGTAAGATCACTGGTTCATTTAACTTATCATTGCCTTCTCTGATTAGCGGGACCTGCCTGCTATTGCCATCAACAGCTAGCCTCCATCCACCTGCTACACAGGCCAACAAAATGCAAAGAACAGAGCACCTCCCTCTCCTCTCACCTAATTTTCCCTTCTGCCCTCTTACTCTCAAAACACAAGCACGACCAAGACAAGCACTACTTCCAAGAGGAGCACACTGAGCACGACAAGCAGAGGCAACAGTGAAGCACAGATGGGTGGAAAGTGCATGAATAAGGATGGGTAGAAGGTGTTTGTGTTGCCCTACTCTCGTCCTTATATCTTGCCTTTCTTCCATCATAGCACTCAAGGTGATGAGTGCCCAAAGGACCTAAGGTGAACTGCCTGGAGTACCCATCCAGGTGCCAATCTGATCTAAACTTACTTATAGTACTTCATCAACGTAGCTGTATCATGAGCCTTCAAGCCATGCTATAAGACCATGCTGCAACCCAGAAGGGATGGACGACTCTAAGGTGTTTTCTGAGCAAGCACCCATGCAACTCCACACTCATTTTCTCATTTCACCCCCCCATCTCTCAGAGCTTTTAACAGACACTGCTGAAGTGTTTTCAGTCGATCTCCACTTCCATGAAGACTAGAAACTTGAGCTTTAAAATCTGAAAAGCTCATACTCTCAGGAATCTCCGGGGACACCATTTAATTTGCAGGTTACTATGATAGAAGCCAATTTCCCTGATTGGCAGCATGATTGCAAAGATGCTTAAATTGGCCTCTCCATTCATTTTCATACCCAAACGAACCAAGAGAGGAAGTTCATCTTCAACAACACCGCTGCAGCTTCCAAAAAGGGAGGGGAAGGAAGGCACAAAATAAAAATAGGCACCGAGACACATTGTCAGGGAACTCCAGATGTTGACTGAATGTATTACACAAGTGCACAGTGCTGACACAGGTACTCTCAATGCCTGACATGCCAGGAAATGAAGTGTGAGAGACAAATTGATCCAGATTCCTCATCTTCCTCCTGCGACATTCGAGTAAACATTAAGAAATTTACATCTCACAAACACTGCTCTCTGAATTTTAACTAGGCCAGGTGCTTCACTGTGGAAAAGCAGCTTCTTTGAAGGAACCAGCATGTCTCCTGAGGTCAGGGCAGCCTGAGGGGGAGAACGGGCTCAGAGTCATGGAAAGCACGCCCCAATTTTTCTCCTCAGACTACCTGCATCCAGAATTTCACCCATGACAGTCAGGTCAATTGCCATCTTGTCCAAAGCAGCTACCATCCCTCAAACCCATTGCACTGGCTTGCCCAGGTCTTCTACCAGTGATGATTTAACCATAGATGGTACCTTATGGATACAAGACAGGAAGTGGTGGTGGCCTCTTGCCTAGATGCCTTTAATAGGGGACTGGACAAATTTCTATAGGAAAAGTCCATCATGGGTTACAAGTCATGATAGATATATGCAAGCTACTGATTTTAGAAGTAGACTACCTCGGAAGGCCAGATGCAGGGGAGGGCACCAGGATGCAGGCTGTGTCTTGCTGTGTTTTGTGCTCCCTGTAGTATTTGGTGGGCCACTGTGAGATACAGGAAGCTGTACTAGATGGGCCTCTGGTCTGCCCCAGCGGGGCTCGTCTTATGTTTAACATAGATCAGTGTTGGGTTGACGTTAGGTTTAGCCATTAGCTGACCTGCACAGCCTACATGGAACACATCTGGAACGTGTAGGTGCCAACAGACAACTGTTTCTCTTGGGTTCACATCACACCTCTTTGAAGTGTGACAGTGTTTAATTTCTAAAGCAAGAGGCCCCGAGGTGTGTGTCTATCTTGAAGTCGCACCCTTTGCCCTGAAAGTTAACCTCAAACCCAGATGTGCGAGGAAGCTGGTTGCAATTAGTGGCAGAAGAAGGTATTCTGAATTTCCCTCTCTCCAAGTCATGGGAGCGCATACGAACAGCTTACTAGTACTACCACCACCACCCCCAGAATCGACGGCTAGGTGCCGATATCTGGCTCAAGTTAAACGCAGGAAAAAGGTTGTAAATATGCGTACTGAAGTTTGGGGGGATGATCACAGTTCTGTGACAAAGCACATGATGTGCATGCAGAGAGTCTCAGGTTCAATCCACAGCAGCTCTGGCTGAAAGGAAATCAAGCAGCAAGGCTGAAAACGACTGCCTGCCTGAGGCTGCGGAGAACCGCTTCCAATCAGAGTTGACAATACTGAGCTAGATGGGCCAATGGCTCCCTTCATAAGCTCAGTGACCCACCCATTGGGGCTACTCTGCTTGACTTGAGAACTTAAAACTCCCAAAACACATGCCTCTTGCTTCACTGAATGCTGATCCAAGTCCAAGTTGATGAACGAGCGTGCCATCAAGAGCGAGGATCACCAAGCAAAGCTCTGCACCCAAATAGATGCTCAGATAGTGCAATTTGCACCCAATATGCTTGGAACATGTCAATAAAATATTTACGGTGACGCCGTGCCTCGCTCCCAACTGTTCCGATTTGCTCTTGGCAGAGGTTAAATGCAATTCTGTCACCATCCTGCCTAACTCTATCCTAGTTTGCAGAAAACCAACTATAGTGGGACACACACACACACACACACACACACACACACACAGTTAACTCTAGAGGTAGCATTTAAAATTGATGGCATCAACATAGCTACATTGGACTTAATGTATATAGGACACACGCAACACAGAAAGCTCTTGCATCAGCACTGAAATGGATGCATTTGCTGTCACATGCACTATGAAGCACTCAGTGATTTAATTACTGGGAGGATGCCCTCCAAGTTTCTGTAGAAGGCATGGATCAGTCAACATTTTGGGAAGAAGTCAGGGTTAGCTAATGGGCTTCATTAAGGACACCCCCCTTGCCTTTTCTCCCAATTATTTGAGAACTGGAGCCACTGCGTGACATATGAATGGGTCAGGGTAAGTGCAATTAGGCAAGAATATACAGAGCTGCCTTGCACCAAGTGAGACAACTGTCGCATCCAACCCTTCCTGGTATTGTGTACTGTGACTAGCAGTAGCTCTCCAAGGTCTCAGACAGACGCATTTCCTAGCCTTCCTACCCAAGATGTTTTGCCCCAGGAGACTGAATCCAAGACCCAGCACACGCACATAAAAGGGTGTGCTCTTTTACAGAATGATAGCCCTAACAACCAAGTGTGCATGGAAAGCTTACGTTGGCAAGGGTTTTCCCACACTCTGTATAAGTGACGCTTCATTTCAGATACAAGAACAGCAAGATCTCTAAAAGGGGACTTACAATGAAAACTGATGCATTCATATTGCAGAAATCTTGCAAGAAGTCCTGATCGACCATGTTTTAATGCTTTAATTTTCAATTCTCTAGTGTATTTTCATTTTTAAATGTTCGATGATATTGTAAGCCGCTTGTTGATACTGTAACAAGCTTCGTGCAGTTTCTAACGGGAAAGAAGGAATATTCATTCATTCATTCTTTAAATACAAGAGTAGCATATATGTGTACATCTGGAAGGAAAAACAAAAAATAGTATATGGTACACGTAGTGTTTCTCAAGGTTTGTCCTCCTCTCTACCACTTCACAAGGTCCACCTATTTGAAATACCACTAGAAGTAACTGGTGATGACATCATCGCCAGTTACTTCTGGGTTGGGAAGCCAGATTGGACTTGACAAACACCAATAAAAGGCTCAGGGTGGATGGGAAGGTTTTTTGAGCACAGAAAGGCATATTTTGAAGCTCTACTTGCCAAACCAAGCCTCCTACCACTGTTTGTTGCATCACATTCCTACTCTTGCTGCTTGGTGGCAGATGTCCAGGGGTCCTGCAAGTACCACCAGTCACCAGCGCAAGTACCACTGGTGGTAACCGTACCACTGGTTGAGAAACACTGTGGTACAGCAGTCTCCAACATGCTAGCTTCCTTTGGACAGGGAGTTTTGAAGGTACAAACACTAAACCACATCCTGACTTCACCATTCCACCAAGTTAGCAATACCTGATAAAGCTGCCTCCTGTCATGCTGTTTTGTCACAATACAATTTTATCCTGCGTTGACTGAGGCACTGTAGCCAATGGGAGCAGTGCTTTTTGGATAGAGTGGGATCAATCAGCTTCCATTTCCTTCAATGGAGGCTCCTTTAGGGCCATTTCATGCAGTGCTCAGCATCACATCCTCCTTGCTGATGGAGGTATTTACTGTAGTGATACAGCTAGGGGACCATGCACGTTTTCTAAACACAGGAAGCTTCCACGTGGAAGGCAATGGTTTCATAACTACAGTGAAGTACACATGCCATATATCAAAACAGGTTAACTTCAAAACACTCACAAGGCAGTCAGCCAACAAGCCCATCAACCACATATCTCTCCTCCGAGCTCATCCCCTTGGAGATCCTGATGTCTATCCATGCAGTCTCCTCAACTCTGACATTACAGATAGCTTCAGCTTAAGGGAAAAGGAGGAGATGCCATGGCACTAGCTGCAAGATAAGAGAAGCCTTACCAGATCAAAACCAACGGTCCATTTAGTCCAGCATACCAGGAACTGAACCTTGCAACCTATGGCTGCAGACTGATCCATCTGGCCCAGAGTGGTCTGCTCATCAGACTTAAAAGGCCTCAACTAAAGTTTTTATTCAGCCTATATACCCATGATTATTGTGGCAATACTGGGAATCCTCTTCATTTGCTTTCCTACTGAGTTTCAATCTCTGTTAGATGGAGGCAATTTCATTACGGAACCTAACCACAAAAGAGACTTCATTTGTCCAGCAAGACACACTTCTAGCCGACAAGACACCAGTGGCAAGACACTAAGAGCCCCAAGCACTTGCCATCCTGGGCCCTGTGCCAGTGGGCTTTTAAACATCATTTCTGGTTTTCCAACAAAAATCGGAAGAGATATTTAAAGGCCCTCCAGAGGTCTTAGAAGGCCTTTGGAGGGCCAGAAGAGGCCACGTGCAGCCTACCTGGCCCTAAGCAGGTTTCAGGAAGACAGGCAAAGGTGCCAGCGGTAGGAGGGCTACACCAGAGGTGTAGGGACCTGGGGCATTTGCCACCTTGACAATCCCCAGGTATGCCAGTAGCCCCATGCTCCAATGAGAAAAACACTTTGCCCAAAGAAACCATCAAGGGCCACTCAATGATATGATCCTAATGTAAACACTGAAGCTTTCACAGCCAGGGTCTAATGCAAAGCTGGAGTTATCTGGGCTGATAGGTGATGATAAATCTATTCAAACACGGCCTCACGTTTCATCCCGCTGCTCTGGCAGGCATTTTAAAAGGCTGGAGACACGTAGACTACCAAGTGTAACTGTGTTAGTACCTAAGTGCAAAAAAAGTCCTGATCAAGGTCGATGGAATGGTAGCTGCTCTGATTGACTATATAAACGTCAGCAGTTGGCCTCTGATAAGATCGCTGTCAATCTTTGATGCTCCTAAGGTTCTATTCACAAGGACCAGTATCCAAGGGTTGTTACTACAAGCATCTCTTTTCCGTTCAAATTGTTGTAATGTTTGAGAATCTCATTGGCTTCTTGGTATAAATGCAAGTAGATAATGGTAGATATCTACCATTGTAGATAAAGCCTGTGTCTGCTTTAAACTCCACGCTGTCCGGTGTGCATTCTGCAATGGTGACTTTTCAGTTTGTTGCAGGCAGCAACGTCTCTTACGTGCCTTAATCTTGGTGTTTATACTCCTCTTAACAGTACAGATGTACACCTGTCCACAACTGCAAGGGCCTTGGTAAACCCCCTCCTGAGAAAGAAGGTCTCTTGCATCCCTTCTGTGATCCGAGCTTAAACTCTGGTCTTCAAGAATCCAGTCTAGTTTGTTCCCTCCCCCCAATTAAAACATTCATGAATACAGGAACATATTCGAGGTTAACTGCTAGCACTCTAAAACACCGACAAAAATCAAACTGTTTACAACCACTCGGGAACCCAATCAGAAACTGGGGGAATCTCAGCCGTCATGGAAACTTGTACCAATTAAAATGTATTTTCACTCTCTTTTTAGAAGTGCTACACAATGATAGAGGGGGGGAAACAAAACAGGGAAAATGTTTTACTATTCACAGCACCTAGCACTGAATAGAGAGAGCACAGGACTAAGAGGGGAGAGGAAAAATTGACAGATCAGCTGTGAATCTTAACCTTTTGCTCGGGGCTACCTCAAAACAATGAAATCTAGGGTAGCCACTTAAATGTTTGAAGCCAGAAAAACATTAACATAGTACTGAGATAGATTGCTTCTTTGGACATTTTGCTGTAGGAGCTCCCACTGGGAAGGAGAGGAAGAAAGTTGAAAACTGTGCCAGTGATAGGAGGCCTAATCTAAAGGCAGGAATCCACAAATGCTGACTTGACTTCCATGCTAGCAATTTGTGGTTCCCACACTCCTTTCTTCATGCCGAGTCTTCCAGCAAGTGCAAAGACCTTGGGAAATGGGGTTTCTGACACTTGCACTAGAACAGGGGTTCTCCAAACCCCGGCCCAGGGGCCAGATGTGGCCCGCAGTGAGCCTCTATCTGGCCCGCAGCCAGCCTCTTGTCCCCTGAAAGCCCCTGGCCCATTTTGCCAAATAGGATTGGAACAATGCTCTGGTTGCATCTGGATGGTGTTCCAAGGGCCAGAAAAGTTGAATGAATGAGCCCATTCATTCATTTATTCACACATCTAAGCTCCATCTCTAATTTATATAAATTTTATATTTAAATTTTTTTCCGGCCCTCAAAACCGTGCCATTCATTTGATGCGGCCCTCTGGCCAAAAAGTTTGGAGACCCCTGCACTAGAATATAGAGATGTTAAGAAATGGGAGGAGCCTTTTTCTACCTCTGTTCAGAAGCAGCTACTGCTGCTTTTTGTCCAACTCAAGAAGATGGCAGGAGAAACATAATACCCACAAATCCACTTGGCGCCAGCTCACGAGGGGAATCTGTCTATAGCAAAAGGGAGGGCAGGTGTCTCATAAAACACTGAACATGTTGCCTGTGACAGATCAATGGAGCCGGAGTCTCAACCGGGTAAGCAACAGAACAGTCATCCTACGAAAAAGATAAGAGTGCCAAGGTAGAAAATCTAACTGCTATTCTAGGAAGATGACGCATCAATCTCAACGCCTCCAGAATCCATTATTCAGGTTGCTTCATTATTTTGACTGGAGGGGAGTTCAATTAAGATTAAACTGTGGAACAACCCTGTTAAGTGTGTTTTGGTGCATACAAGCTACCAAAGCCCCAACTTGTCTGAAGACTCAAGGTGGCTGCCTAGGCAGCATTTTTGAAGACAACACAGTTCTGCAGGTGGAAAGTGGCTTCCCTGTCCAGATTGCCCATGGTGCACATACCCCCAACTGCTCATCTACAGAGAGTAGACATGGAAGCAGTGGCAAAGTTAGAAGGGGTACAAAGCACCAAGGTTTGCAAGCGCCTGACTGCGCCATGCAACGGGCCCCTTCCTTCACCTCTTCAGAGCCATTCCCAGCGGCTAGAGCACGGCTCCAAAGGGAAGGGCCCCCTTGAACAGCTCATGCAGGTGCCTGCAAAACTTAGTGCTTTGCACTCCCTCTAGCTATGCTACTGGATGGAAGGAAGCATCAACAAGGATGGGCAGCTAGTAAAATGTCCAATTTTAGTTCATCTTAAACTACAGTCTAATCAGAACCAAGCAGGCCAGAACTCACTGAGAGGTGAATCAAAGAAACTAGCATGTCTACAGATTTTTAAAAGCCAAAAGAAGGAGATTTAGTTTTGATCTCTTTGGACCTTCAAGATCTCCAGTCCCTAGACCAGTCATTTTCAACCATTGGTGATGAACTGGCAACCTAATAAAGGTCAGTTGGCCATTATCCTGTAGCCAGCCAGCCTTTTACTGGTCAGGCAGTAACAGCACAATGCAACACTACTTCTGTGCGTAAATAGAAGTAGGCTCCATTAAGTTCAACAGTATATACTCCCAGATAAGTGTTTATAGCTTACCATGGTCAAGGCTCCCTTCCTCCATGGCGCACTGTCGAGACAACACTGAGTATGAGAACCACGAGATCTAAGCCCAGTCAAGATGGTGACACACGGCAGAGCCAGTAAGAAGAGGTCACCGGGGACATTCTGTGGCATCCCTATGGTTCACCAAAGCACACAGTTTGGGAACCACTAGTTTGGGAACCACAGAATTGCAGCCTTGGTTTTATAGCCAAGTATATGCCTGTCTTAGGAATCGGTCCTGACAACATTTTGTCCACCGTCCACCAAGCCACACCCTGGTATGGCACATGATGCCTGCTGGTATGAAAAAGCCACAGGGCCAAGCATGGTTTCAGCACTTCTAAGTCAAGCCAAGGCTCAACAGATTCTAAGGGGCAAGCCAGCAGGGTGCCCAATATTTCAGTCAAACCTCCTGCAGTCGCCACACCTTCCCAGTCTGGTCTGGGGCAGCCTCTTAGAGACTCCTTCCTTAGCTCTGCTGCTCCCCAGAATCCTGGGGCTGGCAGCCTGACCAGAAATAATCAAACCGCCCGTTGCCAGGGAGATGGCATTCCTTTTCCCAACTGCTTCACAATGCCAGCTCTAGAGTTCTGTTGACAATGACTGGCAACAGCACTTGCTGCCCTCAGTATAGTGTGGGGAGGGCACTGGCGGGGTGAGGTTTCCTGCACCACCGTGGGAAGCCGGGCCAGTGAGCTACCAGTGCTGATAGCTGCTGCAGCAGCAACTTCATGAAGGCAGGGAGGGCTCAAGCCTTTTTTTGCCCAGTCCCGGAATTAAAAGAAAGAGAGGCATTGCGGGGCAGAAGCTTGTGTGGCTGGAGGACTGCAGGGGAGGAACCACCCGGTAGGGAGATGAGCCCCCCATGACCTGGCAGGTAAATTGGAAGGTGTGGGTTGTCTGCACATCAGAGGGTAACAGGTGCAGGGAAGGTTTGGTAATGGGGGGAACTAGTATTATCATCTACATGCCATATCTTATTTACACTATTCGCTGATGGCACATGGCTGATGAGTTCTTTAGACAGCCATTAAAACCCTGAAAGGTAAAAAAAAACACCTAAATTTTGTGGCTGTCTCCTAAATCCAAAGTAAATCTAAGCCATGCTCTGAGCCAGCGATTTGCAACCAGTGTGCCGCCAATGGTCTGCAGGTGTGCCATGGGTGTTTGAGGGAGGGCGGTTTTATTAGTGGAGCCATTGGGGGAATATGGTGCCCCTGCCAGCAGCATGGTGTCAATTGTTTAAAAACCGGCGGTGTGCCTTGACCATTTTAGCACCCTGTCAGTGGGTCATGAGATGGAAAAGGTTGAAAAATTGCTTCTCTAAGCTCAAAACAGGATACAGCAGTTGAACGGACTGGGCTACATACTGATGTGTCATGCAGTCTCAGGACCTCTAATTTCCCTTAAAAATCTGTCAGATTTTCCTTCTTTGTTGCGCACCACACCACACCGCTCAGGTCATTTGTTGTGGAAGCCAATGCCATAGAACACATCCACCTACCTAAAACATTATAAACAGCTTCCTTGCTACATGGAAGAAAAATACATATGCTCTCTTATTTATCATGTGTCAAACACACACCGTTTAATTATTTCCCCACAGCCAGCACAACTTCAATTAGACTGCAGAAAGTCCTTCTGAGAAAGCCCAAGTCTTCCCCATTTGCCAAGCCCTCCGGTGGGACCTTGAGAAGCCTGGCTCCATTGCCAAGCAGGTTCTCTCCCTGCAGATTAATTTATTAACTCCGCGCCTGTGTGGCTGTTTGTTTAAAGGAGTTTGAAAGAGCTCCAGGTGAGCAGGCTCTTATGGGAGGATAAAAGGAACACACACAAGCATCACAACAATCGGTGCTTAACACCACATGTGTAGCCAGGACCTCTCCCAGAGAAGCCTGGGACAGCCCTCAAAAAAACAATACACAACAGGAAGCAACCCATTTATACATACCAAGATCAAACCCAAAAACCATTTGAAGCCCTCCAACCATTGCACATTCTGCAGTATCTAGATCAGCCATTTTCAACCACTGTGCCATGGCACACTGGTGTGCCGTGAGTGGTCCACAGGTGTGCCACAGGAATTTGGGGGAAAGGTCATTTATTAATAGGGCTAATGGGAGATGCGAGCCCCCACTGGCAGCATGGTGTGCCTTGTCGTTTGTCAAAAATCTGGTGGTGTGCCTTGACCATTTTAGTGCCTTGTCAGTGTGCCATGAGATGAAAAAGATTGAAAATCACTGATCTAGTTAGATACTAGATCTAGAAATTCCATTTGTACTGAAATATTCCTGTGCCCTTCTCCCTTTCCTGCGCCTCACCAACAACAAAATGACTTTTAGTAAACACCCCTCCTCTTGGAAACACACAAGTAAGGGGGGGGGAAGCCTGCTCTTTATTTTTCCCTTTCCCAAGCAAAACATGCACAAGCACCAGAAGAGTCATTCGAGACACACACCAGAAAGCAAGAGGTAAGAAAAATATCGAGGCTACTAAATAACCCATCCTCAACTCAAAACAAATTCTGTCATGGCAAATCTCAAAAGCTCTGAAGGATTCAGCACATCACCATACATCCAGCCTGGATGCTATTTATGAGCCAAGATGTGTAAAACCGGTGTCAGAGTAAATCTGTTCTTCCTTCCATAGTGACCCACACTTTTATTCCCTTGTTTGACTGCACCATCACCCACACTGTGGAAGTTTTGGATCAGACGTTGGCAAAGGCGTGAAGGAGGAGCTTCTAAAATGAGGGAGGGTACAAACACCAGATTTTTTTTGGTGCCCAGTTTCATTTTGGACTGGCCGATCTGGGCCCAAGCTGGACTTTTAAAAGTTGACACCAGCACTCTGAGTTGAGCTCATAAACAGATGAGCTAACACTCCTGACTGAGCCTGGATTTCAGAAGACTAACTGCAGCACTTTGGACCCGCAGTGTCTGAACCTTTTCAAAGGGAGTCACCCACTGAAATGTGGTAATCCTCCACTATAGCCAAATCCAGCACCTCTAAAAATGGGCACAACTGGCACACCGATCACAGCATGGGCAAAGGCAATGGCAACCCTCACTCCAGCATCAAGGCTGAAGGTCTGGCCCAAAAGTATTCCCAAGCAAACTTGGGGTGACATATGTCAGGAAAGATATATAAGAATCCAGAAAATATATATATATAAATCCAGAAAATGGCTCAGAAGCAAGCCAGCCCAACTATGATCCTGTTTGCTCTGAACTTGATCTGAACCCTTAAGCTAGTGATAACTAGTTCAAACTAAGCAGTTCAGTCATCAAGCTCTCCATTTTTAGCCATGCGATTAACGTACAGTATCCTTTTAATTCTATTGCGTGTATTTTGTTCGCAAAACCAATTCAAAGCAGTTCAGAAAAGAACTGCTTCATTTTTAAATAAGTATGTCTCACGTTAAATAGTAATCAATAATCACTGGATGCAGGTTAACAGAATTATATTACAAGCAAAAGCATCTGATACGATTCACGATATGCACCTAAACCAGTTCAAAAAAAGTGTCTGAACTGGTTACTGATTTAGAGAGCTCAAAAAAATACAGTGACCCAGAAATGGTTCGGTTTCTCTTTTTATTTGACTCATTTTAGTGGTTCTGCTCCCTGCTTTGAATGCTCTAAAATGCTATTACAAATACCTAATCATCGCCATTTAACTTATATCAGTTTATGTAACATTACAATAGCAAGTGTCTGGCACAGTTACTACTAAAAGTAGGGCAGACGTATGTGCAAGAGTGAAGTTCAGGAGAGATGGAGACTGACTAACTGGGCACAAAGAAGGAAAACACAGAATTAGAACTCACACACAAACCATCTCTCCACCAATACACCCCTAAATTCTTCTCCCACCTTCGTTCTAAAAGGCAAGTTCTTCGCAGACATGCACTATTAACTTCTTCAATTTATTACCACATGAAGGAAACAAATTAACTGATGAAAAAGGCAATGGGAAAAAGACAGAAGCAGAACATTCAGCTTAGATACTTTAATGAGTATCCAGGACAACGAGAGGAAGGGCAAAAAGCACAAATTATAAGATTAAAAAAAAAAATTAGGACAGTTTTAATTTCTTCTTGAAAGAAAAGCTTCATCCTTCAATGCCCCCAAATGGTTCCCGAGTCAACAAGGTATATGTTTGGAAGCAAGATGTTGTTGTTGGCATCCTTCAGTCTCGAAAGACTATGGTGTCACGCTCTGAATGGTGGTTCTGGAACAGAGTGTCCTCTCCAGAGCGCGAAGCCTGGGTAAAGTAGGTATGGAGGATAGCCTGTTACCCATGCAGCAAATCCCCCCTCTCCACGTCACTGAAATGGTCCAATGGAAAGGCAGAGGCCAATATGGTTGGTTCCAGCGGCGTCGCAGGAGTTCCCAGAACATGACTGTGTTCAGCCATGAACTGCCTCAGGGACTCCGGCTCCGGATTTTGCCTCGAGGTTGACTCCTGAAGCCTTTTCCATAACTGGATGTAGCCACAAGGCAGTGGAGGTTTGGGATCAGAGTTTTCCTTCTCTCAGATGAGCTGCTTTCCCAGGCTAACAAGTCCCATCTACCCAGTGGCAAGCAAGATAATCAATTCCCATTTGAAAGCCTGTTGGACTGCGGCCTTGGTTCAAATCCCTTTTTGCCCATGAAACTCGGCCGAACCGACTTCACAGGACTTTTGATGGAGAGGAGGGAAAACCTTATACAGGGTACCCAATTCCCCCCCCCCCCAGAGAACTGGTACAATATAAATGTGGTTGATAGAATTAGCAAACTGATGAGCAAAATCCATAAATGTAACAACTTAGTTTAAGAAATTTGTTTTCCTTCTCAGCACTAAGATGGTAGAGGAAGACTATCCCTTATTAAAAGGGAGATTTTGAAGCAAACTAAAATCAATGACAATTCCAGCGCTGTAAGTCAAAGTAATGAGTTAATCATGAGGTCTTTAAAAAAGTTGGATTCCCTTTGCTTTGTAATATCCAAGACACTAGGACACACAGTGAGTATGGTATCTTCTATACAGCCAGAACTTTTTAAGAAGTCCTATCTCCACTTTATACACAGGAGTAAGCACCATTGACTGTCATTGTTAAAAGCATATACATGATAGCCTGTTAAAAGTACAGTTCTGTAACATTTTTCTCAAATGCAGTTCCTGTAAACTAGATGATAGCATCAAGTCAAATATATTAAAAATAAAATACCCATTGAAGTGAATGGGGATTCACCGGAAATTGGCTTGCAACCCACCTAGTGGGTCCCAACCCACAATTTGAGAAACACTGGACCGTTAGACAAACACACAGGGGCGGAAAGGTCTCTCAGTG
Organism: Tiliqua scincoides; assembly: GCF_035046505.1. NCBI lineage: Eukaryota > Metazoa > Chordata > Lepidosauria > Squamata > Scincidae > Tiliqua > Tiliqua scincoides. The sequence continues at coordinate 53,476,930 of NC_089828.1, forward strand.
GCAATTCGCTGCAATAGCCATTTGGAACCTCTATGAGAGAGGCAGTGGGGGTCACTGTGTACTAGTTGCTGGGGAGGTAAAGAGCTGGAAAGCTCTTGCCTTCCAGCTTCTCAAACATCTGGTTGACCACTGTTGAAACAGGACACTGGGCCAGATGGACTATAGGTCTCTTAGTTTCAGTGAGTTCTGTGTTTTTTAAGCATTGCTTTTATCTTGCAGTAAGGAGGTGTGATTTGCTAAAGATAGTCTGGTTCTGTGCAAGCCATTCTGTTGACAGGACCCCTGTGTAAGGTAACCTGACTTCTGCCTTGATGGTCCAAATTTTGAAAGGCAGGAAGGGAAGAAGAGGCACCAGCAGAACACTTCAAACATGGGCATCATGTTGGCATCACATCTGCTTGGCATTCAGCGAGCGTAATTGTTGTGGCTTGTCTGCCCTTGTGCAAGGCTGTCTTCGGCAAAATCGTCAGGGAATGTGTTGCACGACTGTAAACGTGATCCGTCGGGGATATGAGTCAGTCAGCGGAGTGACTTCATTTCAGAGGTGAAAGATGCTGGAGGTTTTCGAAGGACACCCAATTCCTCATATCTGAAGTAACCTCCCACTGGCCCAGTAATTGGGTGGAAGTAAGGAGGCAGCTAGACTGGAAGCAGAGAGAAGACGAACACTTGGGGGATTTGTACACTGACGTGTGTTGCAGAAATTGATAACCACCTAGTTTTTGCAGGAAGAGCTTGAAATCTCAGCAGGGCAGATAAACTAAATTGGCAGTACTCCTTAATGATAAAATATTTGAGGATGCTTTTCTGTTCGAGTAAGCAGTCACCTGGTGACTCAAGTTGAAATGGTAGTGAAGACAAATCCAGGCAGGGCTGGCCGATCGGCCAGACACTGAATGAGGCACACAGAAAGCGACACCAGAGGATGGTGGTTGGACATTAAGCTATTTCGGCATGGGCTCATGGCAAGAGAGGTGCTCTGAAGTGGAGTGAAGGGATTCAGGAGGGAATGGGCAGTTAAGGAGTTGGCAGGAATGGGCAGCTAGGTCCAGAAGGAGAGGAAGGAGGGGAGGCATTTAGATTCCAACATGCCGATGCTATCCAGGATTTGGGCAACTGATGATATGTTTATGGTAAAGTTAGCTTCAAGCCCCTGGAGGTCTTGCATCCTGCAAGAATTTGGTGCTTGCAAATTCTGCAAAATGTATTCCTCAGAGCCCAAACTGCACAGGTGCTGCTTCATAAGTTCATCTCAAGAAACTAAACCTCCACCAAGGGCCTTAAGCCAGCTCCCACGTCATCAACCATCTACAAAGCAAGGGTCATCAAGCAAGCAGAGACAACACTGCATACACAGAACCCTGGGCTACCTTCCATCACCAAACACGTTGATAATTCTCTCTGCCTCCCAAATGCACTTGTAAACTTCTGCCAGAAACTGCTTAAACCCCGAACAGGAAGCTGTAACTGTGACTAATCAAAACAGAGTACCAAAGTCAACACAGTCAAGGTTTATGACAAAGTCAGCAGCTGGATTCCTGAACAACGTAAGGAATAAAGAAGGTCAAGTGGATATTTGTGTTCATAATGCCCAAAACCTAGCGACATCTTCAGCTCCAACTGTAGAGCAAACACAGTTTAAACTAACCAAGCCCACAACTCTAGTCCAAATTTAACCTCAGTTAGGGCTTTTTCCAAACAAGTTAAGACATTCTTTCGTTCTCGCCTTGCTCTAGTCTAGTACAATTCCACAGTGCACACTGGCCTCCCTTATTCCTATTGTTGGACAGGAATCCAGCTACATAAAAGGCCATTTTGAAGAGGAAGATTCCAGGGTTCAAAAGCTGGAGGAGCGATGCCTTAAAGTCTTGAACGGGGACATTCATCACTCCAGGCAGTTCATGCTAAGATGTTCCTATTGGAGAAGGCAGAAGACATCAGTGGTGTTGGCTCCAGAGCTCTAAGTTTTCTGCAGCTCCACTTAGGAGCTAACCATCTGAGCTGCCTAGAGTGGTACAACGGCTCAGAACTGTCAGTCCAACACCCGTCCTCACTGAGAACTCCCACAGGTCTTGCACAACCCAAGTCTGAGCTTCCTTAGAACTCACTGCCATCAGATCAGTAATCATGACCCAGTCTGGCTTTGCACCTTGCATGCTCCGACTAGAACAAAACATACCCTTGGACAAACACTACAAAGCAGTAAGTCTCAGAGCAGTTCTCCTCCCACTACCCCTTAAAGAAAAAAAATGCTATTTTAAAAGCTAACAAAAAGACACAGGGGTGGTGGGAAGAGAACTGCTTCTCCTGAACAAGGAAGTCATGTTGGCAGATCATCAACTGTGTCACAGCTTCAGACATCCAGTTCTTGCATAACTAACATTCTACGCAAGACCTGCAAAAGCAACAGTTATATGGGAGGGGTGTGTGTGTGTGTGACAAGGATATTGGGAACATTAAAAAAAGTACCAGGCCCAGAAGCAGACCTTTTCTTGTTCTGACAGGAAGCCCCAGTATTCCCCACTGACAGCGCTAGCATTTGCAGTGTCCTCACAACATAAGCACCATCTCGAAGGAAAGCCTCCATGTCTCTCACTGCTCTCCACCTGGGCAACAAATGAGTGACTACCGTATTTTTATGGAGCTAAAGAAGATCACTAAGGAAAAGCCTTTAAAAACAGAAGGGATATTTAAATGTCACCAAGTCACCAAAGAAATTGTGCGCTTAAAACTTGGAGCACAAGAAAACAGACAGGCCACAAGTGTTCACAGCAACAGCCAAAGGAAGAAATACAGAAGTCTTAAGCATACACAACCAGGTTGAACAGATTTCTGCTCTAAGGCAATAATGTGAAAGAAAAAAGCTTGTGGATAGTTAGCCAGTTAGGTGAACTTTTTCTTTGACGCTTAAACACAACATAGTAATAGCGGAGAAGTTATCACAAGGCCATCTTCCCCCATGTAAGCTATTTCCTTGTAAAAGGTGTTCCCTCTGCAACCAGATTAGCTAGAAAGAAAAGAGCTGCATCTCAAGCCATCATTTGCCAACACCTATGAAGTGTCCAACATAGAAAATAGTATTAAACCAGTTGCTTTCCCTAGAGAAATGTCAACTAGGAGCACCCTTTCCAATGTAATTAAACAGGAATCTGACTGCCTATGTCTTAACATGCTTCCACAACTGCTTAAACAACAGCTTATTCCAGGGCCTTCCAAACCCTGTCCCCAGGGGCTGGATCTGGGGTTTGGAGTAACCTTTCCACGGGGTCGCCACATGACCTAGTTAGATTGGGGAACAACGATGTTCCCGGCAGTCGCGTCTGCCCGGCTGTCCTGTTGTGCAGCTTGCTGGGACATCGGCAATGGATGTGACTGCCCAGAGAATCCCTCTCTCCCAATCTAACCAGAAGTCATGCGGTGACCCAGCGGAATGGTAAAGGGATCGGTTTTTCATTATGGTGGTCGCGAGCTTGGGCACTGCTGACTTAAGTCCAACGAAGAAAATGTTATTGTCCCAACAACTCCACACTTTTCCAATTGGTAACTAGACTGAAAGGAAGGGGCAGTAGCTCAGGGGCAGAGCACATGCTTTGCACACAGGTATGACCCCCTAGTACATCTAGGTAGGACTGGGAAAGATCTCTGCGTGAAAACTCGGGAAAGCCACCGTCAATCCATATACGAGTGTTCAGTCTCCAGTTTCCGACTTGCATGCTTGCTTTCCCCCTATTCCCTCTCTCTATTAGGTTATGAGCTTGCAGAAAGATTCGTGTCCTCTTCACCAGGAATCCCCAACTAAAGCCCGTGGGCCACCTCGTCGTGACCGGCCCGCGGACTCAATGGCATATAATTATGTGTGGCCCCCACTGCCACGCACCATCTTCTTCCTGCTGGAGGAAGCAACACGCAGGTTGAGTCACTCTCATTGACAGTCCATTTGAGAGACAGTAAGCAAGCAGCCCCACCCCATTTTAACCTATCATGGAAATTCTAAAGATACGTTGTTGTTGGCAACCTTCAGTCTCGAAAGACTGGTATCGCGCTCTGAATGGTGATTCTGGAACAGCGTCTAGTGTGGCTGAAAAGGCCGATTCGGGAGTGACAATCCCTTCCACGGTGGGAGCAAGTGCAGTCTGTCCCTGGTCTGTCTCCCTGGCTATGAGCCTTCCTTCTTTGCCTCTTAGCCTCAGACTGTTGGCAAAGTGTCTCTTCAAACTGGGAAAGGCCATGCTGCACAGCCTGCCTCCAAGCGGGCCACTCCGAGGCCAGGGTTTCCCACTTGTTGAGGTCCACTCTTAAGGCCTTCAGATCCCTCTTGCAGATGTCCTTGTATCGCAGCTGTGGTCTACCTGTAGGGCGCTTTCCTTGCACGAGTTCTCCACAGAGGAGATCCTTTGGGATCCGGCCATCATCCATTCTCATGACATGACCGAGCCGTAAAGATGACGTAAAGATATGTACAGCCATATGACGTAAAGATACGTACAGAATATATAATCAACCAATTGCATCATCAGTTTAAAAGTTGCGCCATCAATTTAATAGTAATAGACTACACAGCTGTCATAGCTGTTGTTTCTTACCCCTTCAGGCCTAGAGCAGCATGACCAATTTTGCTTGCAAAGCGACCCCTTGTTATCTATGTGCCATAGATGGAGCCATGTGGCTCAGTCAGTTGGAAGGCTCAGAACCCCTGCTTTTAACTCTTGCCAGCGTAAGCCATTTTCGCCCAACGTAGTATATACACAACAGAGATCAAGTATATACAATCGTGGGCTGGAGAGAAATGGGTTAAGCATTATAGTAATAAATATCATTAAAAGTAGGAGGGCCAGATACGAGGGTGATCTCATGTAACATTTTATAGCAAGGAACCAAAAATTCATCAAAATTTTAAAAGCAACTAAAAATGGTACTGTGATAAAGTGGTACTTAATGAAAAATGCAAATAGCAAGCACCATCTTAGAAGAGGCATCTTGGAAGGTGCATTCTCCCTCTTCTCACACAGGAGGAGATGCATCTTCAAGAGTGTCTGATGACTTACATGTGCGTCATCCAAAAACAGAAGAATTACTTTGGCTTCAAAACTATCATTTTTACTCGCATGTATGCAAATTGTAGTCAGTCCATTAATTAATTGAGTGACTAACATTATTAATCTACTCTCGAGAAATCTCTAGACTGCCTTAATTGGCCGACAGCCCTATTCAGAAGACAAGTTATGCAGCTTATAGCATGTTCTTGGTGAAATATTTCTGTAAACAGATCCTTCCTCTTAAGTGACAAGGACCCTTTCCCCCCCATTACAGGCCTATTGCCTATCTAGAAGACCCTCTAAGGGTAATAACACAGGAATATCAGGATTCTTGTGCACTCCCCAATTTGCTATTTCATAGCTCTTGTTCTCTTTAAGTCTCCAGGCTGCACAGATGGGACAGCCAGGCACACAACAAGATAAGCAAGCTGTTTTATTGAAGCTGCCATTACATGATGCTCCAGAGAGGACATAACTAGCAGTAAGATATTAAATTGGACTTTGTTATGGCATGCATCAGCTCCGAGTGGCATTCTGTTTACAGGGAAGCCATACGTCTTTCTTCCCCATCCTGAATATGCTAAAGGCTGTGTATCATGCTTATTTCATTAAAATCCTATTAAGGAATTAGAGCTGTTGTACTACAGAGGGAAGGGGTATCTCAACTGCTTTAAAGGCCCTGTGTTTTAATTAAATTACTTGCACCTGTATATATAAATATGCAATAAATCAACTATAATTTGCTACACAAGGTGGCTATTAATCTCACCCAGGTTATTTATTACTTGGGCTTCATTAGTGCTAGGTGATTCCTGCCAACATATGATCAGCACCGATGAATGGGTGAAGCTGCCTTCTACCAAGTCACACCCTTGTCCATCTAGCTCATTACTGCTTTCCTGGGCTAGCAGCAGCTCTGCAAAGTTTCAGACAGGGTGTTTCCCAGCCTACTTGGGCTATGGGCTATGTCAGGTGCAAGGGAGGGCACCAGGATGCAGGTCTCTTGTTATCTGGTGTGCTCCCTGGGGCATTTGATGGGCTGCTGTGAGATACAGGAAGCTGGACTAGATGGGCCTAAGGCCTGATCCAGTGGGGCTCTTATGTTCTTACCTGTAGATCAAACCAAGGATTTTCTGTGTTCTACCACCGAGTTACAGTCTTTCCCTAGCCTTTTCCCATGTATCAGAGCTTTGTGGTTGTGGCAGGATACTTGTGGGACTGTGGCTGCAATCCTAGCCACACTTACCTGGGAGTAAGCCTCATTGACTGTAATGGGACTTACCCCAATTCTATGAATGCCTACTCAGAAGTATCAGTTTTAAAAAGTGCACTGGGTTACATCTGGTTGCCAGAAGAGGATCTGGAGTATAACCTGAAGCCACTGTGGTCAGTGTACAAACACCACCTGGGTCAGGTACTATATCTAGTGGCAGTGTACCCCACAAAGTTATGCTCTGCGCGAAAAAAGTATTTCCTTTTATCCATTCTGCATCTCCTGCCACTTGGTTTCATTGGATAGCCTCAGGTTCTAGTGCTATGGTGGGGGGGGAGAATATAACTCTGCGCCCTTTCTCCACACCATGCATGCACAGAATGTGGGCCATTGCTGAAGAATGTGTGTGAGCCAGCATCACTCTCTCTTCCACATGAACTCAATGCTGCCTGTCAACAATTCCCTGCACCTGGACAAACAGGAGGCTCAACTCAGGATGTGCACCAGGTGCAATGTGGCTTAGAAGGATCAGGTGTGCCAAATTAGCAGGGAGCGCCAACAAGAAAGTCCCTTGTGCTTCCAGCTCAACTCTTCAGCATGGCGCTCCTCTAGAGCGCAGGAATTACATTATATTTGCTTACCCAAATGGCAAATTGTATGAAAAATCATTGCACGCTGGACAGAGAGTCAGTTCTTTGTGACTCTCGTCTAGTTACAGCTTCTTGGTTCTTAAGAGAAGCAAGTTTTACTGAAAGTAGAGCTACAGTTGAAGAACAAAACAGCCTGTGCAGCAAGTTACAAGCTGACACAGAAGAATCAAATCTACAGATCGCTACTTGGTCACAAAGTACTGGCATCTCAGCCTGAATTTCTGACCACTTCATTGCATAAAAAGCCAAATGGCAGTAGCTTCTAAATGCACATAATCACAGTTTAAAAAAAAACAAAACTCTTGTGTGGATCTCACAGATGACTAGGTGTTATTTTCATCCCCTACCACCGTATCAGGTGGTATCACCATCTACTGGGTAGATGGGACTCGTCAGCCTAGGAAGGCAGTTCATCTAAGAGAAGAAAACTCTGACCTCAAACCTCCACTGCCTTGTGGCTATATCCAGTTGTGGAAAAGGCTTCAGGAGTCAACCTCGAGGCAAAATCCGGAGCCGGAGTACCTCAGGCAGTTCATGGCTGAACACAGTCACGTTCTGGCAACTCCTGCGACGCTGCTGGAACCAACCGTATTGGCTTCTGCCTTTCCATTGGACCATTCCAGTGACGTGGAGAGGGGGGATTTGCTGCATGGGTAACAGCCTATCCTCCATACCCTCTTTACCCAGGCTTCACGCACTGGAGAGAACACTCCAACTTCGCCATACGGCATCGGCACAACCACCGTATCAGAAAAGGTGGCACATGTAAAGTGAGCCTCATAACTCAGGCATGGGCCTCTCTGGGTCTCCAAACCAATCCCAATGTCCTTTTGGTGTCCTGTACTGAAAACCTCAATTTCTTAAAAGGGAATGTTTCTAGTTCTCCTAGCTTACAAAGGATTCACACACAATAACCCACTTCAGACCTAACAGGAAGCCATGGCTTCCTGTTCCATGATCCAGTCCTGGAGAACATCAGGCACTCTTGCACTCCTTCACCTCCTCCTCTTTTGTACAAGAGAAGAAAGGAAAACCTTTTACTTTCATTTTGAACCACAGTTCCACATCGCATCCCAGTTTGGAAACTGTGGTTTACTTCAGACCGCACAAACCGCGTGGTTCCTCATCCACTTGGAAGTAAACCAGACTTCAGATGTACATTGAAATGTGATTAAATCCCCAAAACATACTGTCTGCCGAGTTAGATAAATGAATTCTCTTAGAATTGTCTGTGCTCACTGAAAGCAGCTCTGCAGGGTTTCATATAAGGGTCTTTTCCAGTCCCATCTGGAAGATGTTCAAGTTGGGACTGCAGACTTTTTGCATAAGAACCAGGTGTTCTGTGACTGAACTACAGATGCTCCCCAAACTTCAATGCAAAAGTGGGTTTCCTTCACGGCTTGCACAGAGAGGAAGGAGAAGCGCATGAATCCTTCGCTCTCCAAGCCCCCCGCCACAAAGCAGGAAAACATGGTTTCCCGTTACACCTGAGCTGAGTCAATGGCAAAAATATGCATGGATCCGACACAAGCCTTGGGTCACTAGTCCTGGATGGATCCATCAGTGGGGCTCTCTGCTGTGAATAAGGTACACCTCTCCTGCACCTCTTAAACCTTGCATGTTTTTCCCAGCCCCTTGCCAAGGGAAGCATTCAGAAGGCGTTCGACACGGTCCCTCACCAAAGGCTGCTGAAAAAACTCCACAGTCAGGGAATTAGAGGACAGGTCCTCTCATGGATTGAGAACTGGTTGAAGGTCAGGAAACAGAGAGTGGGTATCAATGGGCAATTTTCACAATGGAGAGAAGTGAAAAGCGGTGTGCCCCAAGGATCTGTCCTGGGACCAGTGCTTTTCAAACTCTTCATGAATGACCTGGAGACAGGGTTGAGCAGTGAGGTTGCAAAGTTTGCAGACGATACCAAACTTTTCCGAGTGGTGAAGACCAGAAGTGATTGTGAGGAGCTCCAGAAGGATCTCTCCAGACTGGCAGAATGGGCAGCAAAATGGCAGATGCACTTCAATGTCAGTAAGTGTAAAGTCATGCACATTGGGGCAAAAAATCAAAACTTAAGATATAGGCTTATGGGTTCTGAGCTGTCTGTGACAGATCAGGGGAGAGATCTTGGGGTAGTGGTGGACAGGTCGATGAAAGTGTCGACCCAGTGTGCGGCGGCAGTGAAGAAGGCCAATTCTAGGCTTGGGATCATTAGGAAGGGTATTGAGAACAAAACGGCTAATATTATAATGCCGTTGTACAAATCTATGTTAAGGCCACGTCTGGAGTATTGTGTCCAGTTCTGGTCGCCGCATCTCAAAAAAGACATAGTGGAGATGGAAAAGGTGCAAAAGAGAGCGACTAAGATGATTACGGGGCTGGGGCACCTTCCTTATGAGGAAAGGCTACGGCGTTTGGGCCTCTTCAGCCTAGAAAAGAGACGCCTGAGGGGGGACATGATTGAGACATACAAAATTATGCAGGGGATGGACAGAGTGGATAGGGAGATGCTCTTTACACTCTCACATAACACCAGAACCAGGAGACATCCACTAAAATTGAGTGTTGGGAGAGTTAGAACAGACAAAAGAAAGTATTTCTTTACTCAGTGTGTGGTTGGTCTGTGGAACTCCTTGCCACAGGATGTGGTGATGGCATCTAGCCTGGATGCCTTTACAAGGAGATTGGACAAGTTTCTGGAGGAAAAATCCATTACGGGGTACAAGCCATGATGTGCATGCGCAACCTCCTGATTTTAGAAATGGGTTATGTCAGAATGCCAGATGCAAGGGAGGGCACCAGGAAGAGGTCTCTTGTTATCTGGTGTGCTCCCTGGGGCATTTGGTGGGCCGCTGTGAGATACAGGAAGCTGGACTAGATGGGCCTATGGCCTGATCCAGTGGGGCTCTTCTTATGTTCTTATGATTTTTTAGGGGGAGGGTACAAATATGGGTATTTTCAGAGTTGGCTTTTTAAGTATTGTGCCCTGAACTTTTGTGATTCACAAATCTGACAGTATTCCTAATTCAGTGGTCTATAGGTCAGAAAAAAAGTGGGATCAATTTCTGAAATGCTTGGCAATAACGGCAGGACAGAAGAGAGGGGAGAAACAGTTTCTCAGTCTCCAGCATCCTCAGCTGGCACCATAACAACTGTTTCATAAACAGGGCTTGAAATCCAACGGATGTCTTTGGCAGAAGCTCTTCCCTTGCAGAATTTTCTACTCTCAGCAACGCCACGCGCCTGTGAAGGCAGAGCCAAAAGCGGTTTTTAAAAAAGCAAACCACTCAAAAACAACCACAGGACCCTTCTTCCCCCTTACCCATAATGCGCATAAAGAAAAATGCACAGCAAGGGTAAATTTATCAAAATCCACCCATGCCAAGTGTAGGCTTTCAGATGAAGCAGAGCTGCAACAGAAGACCAGCTGTCCCTTAACTCGACACATCAAGGATTCAACCAGCAAGAGAACGTAATAACCGAAAAGGAAAACTATATTCATTCAGCAAGGTCAGAAGCGTTCTGGGCTGGATTGGAAAAGGCTGGCACCGGATGGGATAAAATGTCAACGCCTCCTCTGGTTCAGGCAGCCCCAGCGCTAAAACCTGAAAGAGATTATGTAACCTAAGCTGCCCAGTGATCATCTGTTCCTCTTGCTTTGTCTTAAAGTGGCAGTGTCTCTAACAAATCACTCCAAGCACAGAGCTGGATTTTGATGGAAAGCTCCCCTTCCCATCCTGTTCCCCACTCAACAGGCAGTTCAGTACTATATTCCATATTTAAGCTTATTACAATTAACTTTAATCCTGGAGCATACCTACTGGTCTCACCCCCTATTCTATATAAAATTGTTATATTCCATTATATTATATTGGAATATTACATTGGCAGCTGATTGAGCTATCCGCTGTTGGTGCCACTTTGAGTGAACATAATGCACCAGGTTCTAGAACAACTGCACTGACTCCCAATTCACTTCAGAGAGTAGGCGCTGGTTGTTACCTTTAAAGTCTTAGACCAGTAGATCCCAAACTTCTTAACACCGGGATGTAAATTTTTTTAACAGTACTCTAGCAGGACTCACCAATCTTTGAGACTAAAAAAAAAGGTTTGCCAGCTGCTCAAGCATCTGGTTTTATCCTTTTTTACTATGGGGGGAGGGACCACCTCCTGGAGCATTTGTTGAGCTCTATATTCATCAGAACAGGACCATTTTGGTGGCCTCGTTTTCCCTTCACCTGATCTTCAATAAGAGAGGAGGCATGTTCACCTACTCAGAAACAAACCCATGCAATGCCGTTTCACTTCCCATAGAGCTCCATAGCTTTTTCTTGTCAGCTATCAGCTTGTCAGTTTCACAACCCACCAAAACCCAGAATCTTCAACAGAGAATAGCTGCCTTAGACATTGGGTCCTGGGTATCTCAGCTGTTCCAAAGTGAATCTTAGTACACAAGATCTCCTGGAAAGGTTCTGTTGTGCATGACAAGCACTTGCCAAGTTTGCTTGCCATGCACCTAGGGACCTTCTCAGTGGTCACCCTCTGCAAGTAACTAATGCAAGTAAAGTAATGAAAGCTGGTATAGAGTAATGGAAAAGACCCACCAAGCCACAAATCACCACCTCAGACTCCCTCTTTTGAATCTTGCCTCTGCCAAGAATTCACTACAGCTGCCCTATCCAGCTGAAGACAACCTTATAGTTCAACCTCCAAACAGCTGAGCTTTTTGCAAGGTAATTGGCAGCTACAGTCAGTGGCATCGCTAGGGGGTGCGGGCCGCACCGGGCAATGCGCTAGAGGGGGGTGACGCGCACTGGGAGTGTGACGTGCTAAAATCGTGGTGGTTAGGAGTAATACCATCATGTTATATACCGTTGGATGCGGAATTTCAAGCGGAATGTAATGCAAAAAACGGGAGTGAAATATCTCCTTTCTATCAAAAGTTATTGGCAAAAAAATTCAGAAAACAAAAAATGCATGGAGCCCAATGGAAAGAAAAACCAAAGAGTATCGTGCGTTTACTCATGAGTAGGTGAACATGCCTTAGTCCATCTGAAAGGGCAGGCTGAGAGGAATCCAACAACACCAGAATGGTCCTGATCCAATGAATTTAGCCCCCCAAAAACATCCGAGAAGGAGGTCCCTCTCTCCAAGCTGGCAAATGTATTGAGCCCTATGGAAAGCAAAACTAAGCCATATGGTCACATTTACTCACGAGTAAGCTCCTGGGCAGGTCAGGCAAAGGGAAATGTGAGGCCACCAGAATGGTCCTGATTTGATGCAACTGGAGCTCAATGAATGCTCCAGAAAGCAGCCCCCCCCCCATAAAAAGAATGAAACAGGCTTGACAGGGTAATTTTTTTCTGTTTTAGGTTGCTGTCATAACCACACTTTCCTGGGAGTAAGCCCCACTGACTATAATGGGACTTACTTTTGAGTAGACATGCATAGGATTGGGCTCTCAGACTTGCAAAGCCAGGTGGGTCCTGATAGTGATATGCTTGAAATATAAGAACTTAAATTGAACTGGGTGCTGGGGTAGGGGTGAAAATCTTATTGATTCTTTTTTTTTGGGGGGGGGGTGTTATTGCAGGCAAGCTACAGAGAAAATTCACTTGGTGGAACAGGGCTGCCTTTCCCTTATTTATTGATTTTAATTTATTTATAATTATTTATTTTAATTTGCTTTATGATGGGTGCTGGACAGAATGTCATTCTAAGAAGTGGGTCCCAGTGCTAAAAGTTTGAGAACTGCTCCAATAAGGTGTTAGTAAGTTGACACCCTGGGGGCAGGTGACACCACTAGTGACCAAAATCACTAAAATCAGAGTTTGGAAGAATCATACCATCATGTTATATATCAATCGATGTGTAATTTCATGCAGAATGCGATGAAACAAACTACATTGACACATCTTTATTCTATCAAAAGGTATAGCCAAAAAACCAGTGGGGGTGGGGTGATGGTAGATCACCACGCCCACCACCTAGAGTGTTGCCCCGCCCACTGCAGGTGGTGACACGCTGGCCTCCCGCACCGGGTGACGCGAACCCTAGTGATGCCACCGGCTACAGTATCTGATTTTTGAATAGCTTCAGGGCTTAAGGCAATTAGATACTGATCTTTCCATCACCCTTTGGTGATCCACCAAAAATCAGGTCGGGACACACTGCTGGGTCCTGATGCACAGTTTGGGAACCACTGATCTAAGGATAACAAGATACGATACAAAAAGCCTTCCAAAAGCCCTATACAGGTTGAGTAACCCTTATCCAAACTGCTTGGGACAGGAAGATGTCTGGATTTTGGATTTGTCTGGATTTTGGAATAACTGCATAAACCTAATGAGGAATGCTTCCGCTTTCTCTTTGCACTGTGACCCATATGGGTGTCTGCTGGCCTCTTTGACACCTTTTTCAACCATGTCTGTGCAGGTACACACCACAGAGCAGAAAACAGAACTTGCAAGCTGTACGAGGAAAAAGCACCAGACCTAGAGTTCATACTACAGGAAAAAAGTCTTGGACAAAGTGTCTATATTTTGGAATAGTTCCGATTTCAGATGCCTGGATAAGGGATAACCTACATGTATAAAATACCCACTAGAGTGAATAGACTGAGCCCCTGAATTTTTACAGCAGGAAGTCCTTCAAAACGTGGTTGTTGGTTTTTAGTTTCTTCTTTACACTCACACACACTATATTGTCCAAGGTGGTCAAAACCTTGCAGTGACCCAGGAACAGACGCTAAGGAATTCCAAGGCAATTCCACCATTCCTCAACTTGCCTCTCAACTTTCAAGCCTTGACCTTAACACTTTCCATTTTGGCTCAAAAAGTTTTCAGCACAATAGGTCCTTGTTGTTGAAGGCCAGAGAAGCCTAGTGTCTGCTCACCTCTGAGAAATGAGCTTAAGGGAGAGTGGAATTGTGCACTCTGTCTCACACTTACAGTATTCTTCAGAGGCTGCAAAACTCTGACAAATTCCCCACCACCACCACCACTCTTAGCAGAACTGTGGAAAACAACAGCCCTCTCAGTGTGAAGCGGGCAGCAGAGACTTGATTACCAGCAATTAGTGAATCAGTGGTTCCCAGAGACACTGATTTTGGCCAGCAGGCCTTATTAGCAACACTCAAAGAAAAGTACAAGGGCAGAGGCGCAACATAACAGAGCCCATTGGGGGGGGGGGGTGAGAAGGAAATAATCACCCACCCAACTTTCCAAGAGCTACACTGGATGTGTTTACAAGTGTCACCCTGCTAGTAACACATCAGCTAGGTTTAGTTTCCAACCTCACAATAATGGAGCCCAGCCCCACAGGAAGGTGTAGGAGAAAACCCCCTCCCCCACGGATAAGTCGGGGGGGGAGTGCTCAGCTATCCCTCAGACACGGTTTATTCATCCATTGCTTATTTCAGCATTTCTCAACCAGTGGTACAGTTACCGCCAGTGGTACTTGAGTTGGTATCTGGTGGCACTTGCAAGACCCCTGGACACCTGCCTTCCAGCACTGAGACCAGGAACATCACACAACGAACAGCGGAAAGAGGCTCAGCTCAGCGGGCAAAGCTCCAAAGCACGCATTTCCAGGCTCAAAAAAGCTCACTCTTCCACCCCGAGTCTCTTGCTGTGTTGCATGTAGCCTCCCAACACAGAAGTAACTGGCAATGGTGTCTTCACCAGTTACTTCCCATGGTATTTCTAACAGGTGGACCGTGTAAAGTGGTACAGTGGAGGGCAAATGTTGAGAAACACTGGCTTATTTGACTGTACTTCTGTAACCCTACCATAAGTGTACTTCTGTACAATTACTCTGAAAGCTTTCTGTAACTTTTAATGAATCACAGTAAGATTCATGTGTTTTTTTATTTAAAAAAGAGACCTCAAATAAAATGCAGGCACGGTGCAGAGAGAGAGAGAGAGAGAGAGAGAAGCTCACAGGAATTAGCACCTTCTGTATGAGCACTTTAAAGATGGTGTAGGATAAAGAAGAACACTACGAAGTTGGGGGAAAATAAAAATGAATACCTAGTGCAATCGTTCCCAAACTTTTTAAACTGGTGTCTCTCTTGACCTACTGGGCCATTGGCCGCAGCTCCCCATTAGGGCTGGTTGGCAATCTTCAGCCTCAAAAGACTACGGTATAAGCCTACAGCACCCGGTATTCCCAGGCGGTCTCCCATCCAAGTACTAACCAGGCCTGACCCTGCTTAGCTTCTGAGATCAGACGAGAAAGAGCATGTGCAAGGTAACTACAATCCTATACAACAGTGGTCTCCAAACTGTGGGTTGGGACCCACTGGTGGGTCCCAACCCGATTTTTGATGGGTCTCCAAAGGGTGATGAAAAGATCCAATTGCCTCAAGCCCTGAAGCTATTCAAAAATCAGATACTGCAACTGCTACAAAGTGCTCAGCTCCTGCAGTTTGCGAGCATGCGTAAATATACAGAGAAATGTTTGAGGATATTTTTCTTATTATTACTTATAAACAAAATACAGGTGTGTGCCACTTGAAGGGGATACATTCTCTGATCCTCATTGTTATGAGATTAGGTCATTAAGTGAATATTCAGTCCAATCTATTGCCTTTGTTGGGTAAACAGACACTCCCTGCCAGACACTAGCTGGCTGCATAGGCTACTGGAGAGAGTCTGCCTCTTCTTTGCATTAAGAGCCTTCCTGTTGTGTAAACAGACACTCTGCTGCAGGCCATGGGAGACTCGATTGCCTCATCAAGAGCATCTTTGTGCTTTGAGCACCGTCATATATGTGGTCTGTCATTAAACGAAAGGTCGTTAAGCGGCACACACCTGTATATCTTTCTAGATCTTTAAGTGTGGTAAACCTATGCAGGTACTGATAAATCATTTTTTAAAAGTGGGTCCTAGTGCTAAAACGTTTGGGAACTACTGCTATACATTGTATAGGGCAGCAGGTTTTTGGCAACTATTCCGTACCTTCCAGCTGGTTTGTGTGGCTCCCTGGGGATCCACAGCTCACTGTTTGGGAACCACTAGCATAGCATTAAGGAGCACATTTCGATACACATTGTCTCACTAAGCTTCATACAACAGCCTTTTTAGGTAGACTGGTACTATTAAATTAAAGATTGAGGTTTGGAAAGGCCAAAAATAAAAATCAGTGGTTTGCCTACTCACAGTAGAGATACAAGATCTGGAAAGTAAGGGTTTCCTGGCATTTGTTTCCCATGCTTAGCCTGGCTAGGCCAGCTCTGTTTATGAAGTAGCAGCTAACAATCTAACATGTTTCTCTCTGTCACATGAGTATCACCAGCAGCTGGCTTATTACAAAGCTGGAGCAAAAAGAGACCTTCTCATCAAAGCCACACAAAGCGGACAAAAGAGCCCTTTTTAGCACCACAAGCAGGTACAGTGATCTATATACAAATGTGGGCTGTTTAAAGATGTTTTTGCTTTAACTGCTTTGAGGTGCAGATGCCAAGTACCCACTCACAACCCCCTTTCTTTAATTTAGTTAGATGGCAACCCACATGAAAGATGCAAGGAGGGAACTGAACTCAACAGGACCAAAACCTGTTTCACATCCACTTCACATAAAGGAAGAAAGCAAAATGACTGAGAGAACGTCAGGAACTTTGCACCCCTCGTTCTTGTGGAACGAAAATGATTTTCATTCTGTGTAGCAGTCACTTTAAACTATCACAGGCATTTTAGCACACACCTTATTTATAGTTTGCTAATCCCTTCACTTCCAGAGGGGTTACTGCACAGTAAAAAAAAGTAACCCACTTATTTTAAAAACCAATTAAGAATTTATTTTTTTTTAGTGCACCAGGAAGCAACAGAAGTGTTTTGCTGGGAACACGGCTTCTTGTTACAGCCACAGTTGCTGGCTTAATTCAAGAATCACTCCAAATCATTGTATAGACTTTTGTCTCCTTCCGTTTTCCTCATACACAATGCTCCCATAAGGATGGAGGCCATCCAGTCCAGTGCTTCTCAACCAGTGGTACAGGTAACACCAGTGGTACCCAAGGTGATGTTTGGTGGTGGACACGGGACCCCCCCCCCCAAGAGACATCTCCCAGTAGCAAGGCAAACAATGAGATGTGACAAACAGCGGTAAGAGGCTTTGTTTGGTGGGCAGAGTTCCTGGTTGCAGCTTACCAACCAATAGCCTACAATTGGGACATCATGACAAACTTTAGCTAAGCTTCTCCCCGTCCTGGAATCAGGACAACAACTGCTGCTTGCAGGAACCTACTGGAACCACATGCCAAAGCCCTGGAGGGGGACGGGGCCAACAATTACTATCTGGGTAGTCCCATCTCCTCTTGCAGTGGTGGTGGATTGTCTTTCATCCATTCCCACTGGGACAGCAGAAGCACCGTGCCTTAAAACTGAGCCACAGACTCAGACTCTGCTTGTTATTACTGAATAAACCTGTCTACTTACTGATATGCTCCTTGCTCTAACTGCTGCATACCTATTTAATATCTCACAGGTGGACCCAGGTCTCCAGGTCCAATCATCTAACATGGCCGTGGCTTGTGACATTACAATGGAACAAGAACTTTTATTTGCTGCAAGTCCTAAATGCGCACAATTCCCAGCAGCTATATATGGAAACAAAAGAGTTAATTTAGGCCTCTCTTCACAACACCATGAAAGGTAATCTTGACATCCAGGGAAAACCCAACAGATACCACGATTGTGATGCTCTAT
This sequence comes from Tiliqua scincoides, assembly GCF_035046505.1. NCBI lineage: Eukaryota > Metazoa > Chordata > Lepidosauria > Squamata > Scincidae > Tiliqua > Tiliqua scincoides. The sequence continues at coordinate 53,494,532 of NC_089828.1, forward strand.
AAGTGCACAGGGGTTAACAAAATTGCAATGGAAAAGCGATTGTCAGCATCCAGCTGCTCCCCCCACCACACACACACACACACACACACACACACACACACAATGAAGAGGCACTACCAGTTTCAGTATAGCAGCTACCTGTAACTACATCCCCTTGGTAGCAACACACAAGGGGGGGGTTGAAAAGTACAATTTTGAGCACCTCTTTTCATCTCTATGGTGACAAAAAGCTCCATGGAGAGAAATAAGGGCCCCCTTCAGCTCAAAAGGTTTCTCATTTTCAATGACTGCCTTTCACAATAATTTTTAATTAAATTCGGGAGATGGAGGGGGAAGGAAGGGAAGGGAATAGAATCCACAGCAAGAGAAAACTTTGTTAGTTTAGCACTCTGGATACTTTTTTTTTTTTTTAAAAGGTACTTTGGAGAGTTTTAGACTGGAACAAAATCTGCCAGCTGAAAACATTTGCTGGATCCGTCGCTGAATAGCTAACTAGAAATTAAATAAGGCTGTAATCCTAAACCTACTTACTTTAAACTTAGCTCCATCAAAATCAATACAGGGAAGATATATTTAGGATAGAAGCATTAAATGATATATTTCACATTTTTCTCCTTAAAACAACCAACATGTGGAACAAAGCTCACATTTATGAAACATACTTTGCCCCTTCTGTGTAGTGCCAATCTTTTTTTTTTCCTGGCATCGCCACCAATGCTCCCTTTAATTTTCCCCCAAGTGCGCAGAGCCCTGCTATGGCTGCGCAGGGGCAACTCAGTGATGATGTCATCGCTAAGGCCCAGAGCGCGGAGAGAGAAATTGCACAGGGCTTTCATTAGAGCCACATGGCAATGCAGCTTATGGGGATGGCTGGCCACCACTGCCATAGAGTAAATGCTCTATGCTCCCGGAGAGTAAATAAAAATATTACACACCAGGCAGGGGACGATGCTTAAGTAATGTGTAAATGGTGGGGGGGGGGCAGGCCTTGGGCAGAATCCTTGGTATGCGAATAAGAATACTGTAAACATGTTTTTATTTTAATCAGTGAGATGCTGAAAGTTACGTTTTATTTTTATTATTAATATCCTGCTTTTCAACAAAGAAGTTCACAAAGCAAATCAAATAACTAAACGGCTCCCTGTCCCAAAAGGGCTCACTTTTCCAAACAATGCAGAAGAACCTCACAGCCACGAGAAAAGGCAATGTGCTGGGGTGATGATGTTACTCTGCCCCTGCTAAATACAAGAGGAGCATCACCTGAAAAACTGCCTCTTCACCCAGTTAGGTTGAGGCATCAACCAGTCTGAATGGCACAGTGTGACAGATTCTGGGGTACCCCTCAGCAAATTGGCCAGACCTCTTGGGCCTTGCCATATCTACCATAAAACATATGAAGTTGCCTTATCCAAAGGACATTAGCTAATCTAGCTCAGTATTATCTCAACAGCTAACCTCCAAGGTTTCAGACAAGAGGTCTTTCCCAGCCCTACCCGGATGCACCAAAGAGTGAACCTGAAACCAACCTGCAAAGCAAGTTGTCTACCACTGAGCTACAGCTCCATTCTGTGCATGCACACTTTAGGACACAAAAATCATTCCCCTTTCAGCTGCACATTAATATCACTAAAGACCAACTAAATGCCCAGGACAACTCACCCATCCAAATTTATCTTCTCTCACTGGGTACCAGGGCTCTCAAGGATGCTATTTGAAAGTGACAGTTTTAACACAAAACAAGCCAGCCAACAAAAATTGCTGTGCGATCTGAGAAGCCAAGTGTTTCTGAGCAATTCCTGGATGACTCTGGTTAGTGAGGGTGATACTGCAGAGGTCCCTAGAAGTGACTGGATGACACCAAGCAGAAGACATCAGAGTACATGTTGCGGTTGCTGCATCAACTTCCAACACTATCTATACAGTATGTCTGTACCCAGTAATCCCCAGTTCAACCTATTAAAAAGGTTAGGAGTAACAAGGAAAGATGGGCATGAAAAATGGATGTAATGAAGACACCAGTCTGGGCTTGGATTTAACTTGATCCACTTTATTAAACACAAGAGACCAATTTTTAAAACATGAAACCTACTGGACACACCGTCCCTCCCTTGCCAGTCTGGAGCTGCAAAAAACTGCCATCCACAGTCAATTAGGATGAAAGAAAAAAAAAAATTCCTATCTGGCCCTCATGATGAGCGACCAGCTAATCTCAGTCTGTACATACCCATCATGGCTTGTAACCTGTGATGGAGTTTTCCTCCAAAATCTGTCCCATCTCCTTCTTAAGGCATCTAGGTCAGACGCCATCACCACATCCTGCAGCAAGGAGTTGCATAGACTACAAGCTGGGTAAAAAAAATAGTTCCTTCTAACTCTCCCAACACTCAATTTTAGTGGATGTTCCCTAGTTCTGGTGTTGTGTGAGGGGGAATAGAGCACCGCTTTATCCACTGGATCCATTCCCTGTATAATTTTGTATCTCTCAATCATGTCCCCCCTCAGGTGCCTCTTTTCTAGACTGAAGAGCCTCAAAGGCTGTAGCCTTTCCTCATAAGGGAGGTGCCCTAGCCCAGTACAGGCGCAACCTGGTATACATGGGGGTTCCATTCCAGAAACCCCTGCAGTTCTGAAACCGTGGATTTCAGGGAACACTCCCCCCCACACACACACACACACTCTCCAGAGGCAAGGCCTTTTCCCTCTAGAGGGGGCAAATGAGCAGGGTAAGTGTGGGGAGGGGCCATGGACCCAATTCATGGACCAGGGATTCATAGATACAGCACCCCCTGTAATTATTTTGGTCACTTTCTTCTGCACCTTCTCTAGTTCCACTACATCCTTTTTGAGATGCGGCAACCAGAACTGTACGCAATACTCCAGACGCGGCCTTACCATCAATTTGTACAATGGCAATATAATATTTGCTGTTTTATTCTCAATCCCCTTTTTAATGATCCCAATAATGCAATTGGCCTTTTTCATTGCCGCCACACACTGGGCTGAAATTTTCATCGAGGTGCCCGCCAGCAACCAAGATCGCTTCTCTCCTGATCTGTTATGGACAGCTTAGAACCCATTCTTCTCTCAAGAACCATGAGAGCTAGAAGCTTGCTTCTTCAAAAGCACAAAACAGAATCAAACCAACAACAACACTAAAAAGCTGAACATCTCAGGATAGCAGCAAGAGGCATCAGGGAACCAGTCGAAGGCACCTACACATAGAAAGAAAACTATCCAGGAGCTCTGCTGCAAGATAATGAAGGGACACAAACACACAGTAGAATTCATCAGGAGTGGATAAGGTAATAAATGTAAGAGCAGGACAGCAAAACATTTAATACTTCAAGCCCCCAATTGAACCACAGATACAGTGCAACGCACTCCACAATGCCTCTTAATCTACAAGTATTTCATCTTGCAAAGCCAATATTAAAGTACATTTTAAAAGGAGTATTTTCATTTTTCACCTTGCAGCTACAACACCATCTCGTTGTCAAGAGGACGAGAAACCAAGCCTGGACACAGTTAACGCATCACACGAGTGCTTTAGAAACAGTAAGCATTGCAGGGTATAAGCAATTCCCAACACATCTTTAAACACCACACACACACACAAATATTCCCAAGGAACATTTCAACAAGCATAAATTACTACCAATGTTGCATCCAGACTGGCAAAATTTCACAGTTGGCATTTCTTTGCCCAGACTTGCTTAATGAGCACACTTTTGTCTTTTTTGAGAATTTAAAGGTTCTTTACAGAATCCAGAGTTTGCGTCACATGGCAAAAGGGCAGGAAGACTAGGTCTGCAAGGGAAGAAGGAAGGCGCCCTCCTTACAACGACCCTGTAAGGGATGTACATCTTCTTATTCCCATGTGGCAGCTGAACGCAGAGGCTGAGAGGGGAGGGAATTGCCTAAGGACACCTAGCAAGTTTCACGAAAGAAGATTCAGCCACACACAATCTTGTTCACAGCTCAGTCTCTTGATCGTTATGTACACCAATACTTCAGTGTTAAAGCGCTTCGAAACTTCTAGCCTCCCCACCTCCCCTCCACAGCCTGCAAAAATGTGGCTACATCTGAAGCCTTGCAAACAAGAAAGAAAGACTGGCATAGAAGCCAGCCCAAGACCACCCAGCAAATCCAGGCTGAGCTGGAAGCCTCTCCTGCCTTTTCCAGTTCCATCCAATAGACTGCACAGGCGCATTCACTCTCTCTTTCTCCCCCCCCTTCCCAAGTTAGTTTTAAAAGCAACTAAAGGGATGAAAACAAGATGCAGCACTGCTTAAAGTAGCAGGGGATAGTAAAACATCAAATGAAACATGACCCCCTTTTATGAGCACCTTAGAATCACAAAAAGGGTGGGCTTCTCTTCCCCCAAGCACATACATTAAAAACAGTTTTTAAAAAGGGCCTAGGAGAGTTGTTTGAAATGGACAGAAGACACCTTTTCCTTCTCCCCCCCCACAATGCAAATTTAACACACACATATATAGACACACAGAGAGCTCATGCTTCGGGTCCAGTTATTCCCATTTTCAAAATCTCAGTCTTTCCTCATATGTATTTTCTTGGGGAAAAAGAGAGGAAGGGGTGGGGGAGAAAAAGCTTAGCCCCACAAAGGAGTATGAAATAAATTGCTTTAGCGAAGGTTAATAATATCCTGTCGCCGTGGTAAAAGACTCAATTACAAAACCTTCAGAAGAGTTCCCAAGGAAGCCATCTGCCTGAAGTGACAGAGTCTTAAACAGGCAAAAAAAAAAAATACAGAAGATAGCTAAAGTGCTTCCCCAAATATAGGGAGGGAGAAAGAGACTGGAAGGAGGGAGGACAAAGAACAGAAAGACACCTAAGGGGGGGAAGGAGGGGTTAAGGACTGGAAAGTGGGCACTCAAGGTTATTGGGGGGGAGGGGAGAGAAAGGAAGAATTCCAGACACAGAGAACTATAAATCACCACAACATGCAATCTTCCATAATCTCAAAAGAAAATTATGGCCAAGGGAGAGCAGTACTAATTTTAGTATCAGAAGTTATTATGCAATTTAGTGCAGGAATTAGTAAAACCTGTCTCCCCGCTTCTAACAGGCAGATCTAGATCACCTTCCAGAAAAGTTCCAAGCAAGAAGAAAAAAAAAACCCATCAGCAAATTGAAAACAAGGACTGCGTGTCTTTCCTCCTGGCAAGAACAGCCTAGTGCAGTGTCTTAATCATCACCACCCCCTTCAAGGCCCACAGGATCTACCCAAACCGTGGGATGAGAGGTAGAGCTGGGCGCAGGGAACATATTGCACTAGACTAGAGCGTTCCCCCAACAGCACCTTCTGCAGTGTTATGTTCTTATCTAGGAACAATGATGCTGAGATGTACAGAGTTGGACCCTTGGTTTGTCTAGGCCAGTAATGCCTGCTCTGACAAGTGGTGTAACCCCTTGGGACTGGGGGCTAAGAATAGGCCCTCAGTTTGGCTGTACTTGTCATAAGAGACAACTAAACAGCCACCGGGTAGATGGGACTCATTAGCCTGGGAAGGCAGCTTATCTGAGAGAAGGAAAACTCTGATCCCAAACCTCCACTGCCTTATGGCTACATCCAGTTATGGAAAAGGCTTCAGGAGTCAACCTCGAGGCAAAATCCAGAGCCGGAGTACCTCAGGCAGTTCATGGCTGAACACAGTCACGTTCTGGCAACTCCTGCGACGCCGCTGGAACCAACCGTATTGGCCTCTGCCTTTCCATTGGACCATTTCAGCGACATGGAGAGGGGGGATTTGCTGCATGGGTAACAGCCTATCCTCCATACCTACTTTACCCAGGCTTCGCGCACTGGAGAGGACACTCTGTTCCAGAACCACCATTCAGAGCGCGATACCATAGTCTTCTGAGACTGAAGGATGCCAACTGACAAGAGGTGGTTCTCCAAGGTCTCAGGGAAAAGTCTTCCCAGCTCTGCAATTCCCATAACTAAAGCCTGAAGCTGGGATCTGTCACATGAAAGGCATGGGCTGCAAGCAGTGGCGTTACTGAGGGGGTGAGGACCACACCAGGTGATGCACTGGGAGGGTGACACCACTACTGGCCAAAATTGTGAAGATTTCAGTATTTTCAAATACCATCATGTTATATATCATTTGATGAGGAATTTCATGCAGAATGCAATGAAACAAACCATGTTTAAATGTTTGTATCCTAACAAAAGTTATGGCCAAACAACCAGAAAACAAAAACACAATGGGCTTCAATAACAAAAAGGGAATTGTCTTAACTCCAAACTGACCAATGATTGCTCCAAGAGCAAATGAAGCGTTACTCTGACACAGCAGGGAACCAATAAGGTGTTACTGCAAGTCAGCTCTCATTTCCATGTATCAGAGCTAATACTATATTCAGCTGTGTGAGAGTCATCAGGTTGGCCACTGGTTTTCTGTGTTACTGATTTGTTCGGCAACCTATACTATGATATATTAAAAATAAATAAATAAAGTTAATGGGGGTGACACCAACCCTAGTGATGCCCCTGCATTTAGGCTATGCTTATGATATTGAAATTTATGCTGTATGGTCTAGTATGGGAGATCCAGCATGAGAGTGACACAATGACACCTCTCACACCAGGTGACACAAATTCTAGGGGCACCTCTGGCTACAAGACCAAGCTGGGGCCCCTCACTAATACAGTAAGCCTCTAATGAAAGAGAAAATCAGGTGGGAGGCATGTGTACCAAGTAGCAATCAGCCAGGCTTCCTCATGCACAACTGAGGTCCAGGCTACACACAATACCTTACAACAGAAGTGAGCTATACCCACTACAGATAGGTAAGGCCATTGACAGGACAACTGAATCAAAGTTTCCCTGGTTTGATCTCACCTGTGTTAGGTGGCCTTAGGAAAGCCGCTCCCTTTCAGCCTTCCCCACATGCAATATGGAGATAATTTTTGCCTGACAGCGTTAGGGTACAGATTCCATTAACGTAAAACATGCAACACGTTCAAAGCACTGCCTTGTACCAGACTCCTGGGTCCATCTAGCCCCAGGGCAATCCTTCCTGACCAGCGGGCCCTTGAGCCCAACACTGTTGAGCTGGCAACTCCTGGATCTTAACCATTTTTGCCCAGCCCACAGGTGTACACATTTTATCCCTGTTGCGTATATGCAACGTTGGGCAACAATGGTTTAAGACATAAGTCTGCCCCATTTCTAGAACTAGAGAGCCTTTACCTGGAGATGTTAAGACACAGAAACCAGGACAGTCTGCAAAGCTGGCACTCCTCCACAATGCCACAGCTCTTACCCATAACCGTGGGCAACCATGTGTGCCTAGTGTGGGGGAGAGACAGAACCAAAGGGAAGCCAGAGATCATCCCAAACAGGCAATTCAAGTCTTTGAACTGAACAGGCAGAACCAAGAACATGTAGAGCTGTTATTTTCCTGGCATCAAAATTGACTCTTTTTTGTCGCCGTGTCCATGCGCAGCTTTGGTCAAATGTGTTCAACTGCCTTCATTTCCATTCCTGCTCAGACTTGATCAAAAACAAAAACAGGTGTTCCACTGCCTTTGGCCAGTTTAAAAGTTTAAGCGGGGGGGGGGGGAAGGTTTCACAGAAGCACAAATAAAAAGAAGTTGCCCACAACAAGGGAAGAGTTGCACCTGCTACTCTTAAGAACATCATGAAAGGGCAGAGCTCCCTTTGATCTCTCCTCCAGAAAAGGCTGAACCTATGCTGGCAAGCAAGTTCTCTGCACTGGGGCCAGTGCAAAAAGGAGCTAAGAGGGGACAGAAAGAGAGGCAAGCAGCAACGTAAATGGCAGTTTATTAAGAGGGCAGGCAGCAGCTATCCAAGTCAATAGAAAGGGGCTGTATCCAGCAGCAGCTGGAGGCATCAGCTGCAGCAGCTCCGAGGCTGTAGCTGGGCGCTCCTTTCCAACGTGAAGGTCCATAGACCCTTCTAGGCCCAGCCACAGACTGTGTACACACACAGCTCTCAGTGGTGAGCAAGTACATCATGCATGCTTACGGACACTCCAACACTGCTGCGTTCAACGTTTGAGGCCGAGCTACCACACGCAGATACAGGTATTATACGATTTATCTTGATCCTGCCCTTCCCCCAATGTGTTCAGGGCAGTGTACCTGACATGGCATGCCATTTCCACCCTTTATCCTCACAACCACCCTGCGAGGTAGGCCTGCTGAGAGTGTTGGATGACGTCACCCAGTCAACTTTGGAATCAAGGATGTGAACCTGGATCCAAGTCCAACACTCTATCCCAGAGCTGCTCAAGCCCCAGACCGGGGAACAGATTTGGGGTTTGGGCACATTTCAGTTCCGCCCAGGTGCCATGCGAAGTCCTCCGTGTTCGGAGGACAAGGACGCTCCGGGCAGTCGTGCCTGCCCAGATGTTGTCACATGGTCTTCTGGGACACCAGACTGCAGACACAACTGCCCAGAGCATCCCCATTCGAGCAAGGAGGACTTCGCATGGTGCCTGGACAGAACACTCAGATGCAGTCCAGATGTGGGCCGCATTCCAAACACAGCGGTCACAAGTTTGAGCACTGCTGCTCTAGACACTACACTGGTTCTCGAGAGCAGAGCTGCAGCCAAACCCTAGCTAAAAGTGTAAACCAAGGCTCCTTTCTTCCTTGGGGTATTACAACCAGGAATTGAGAACCAGCCTAAACATAAGATAACACTGTCTCCCTAAACTCAATCTTAAAAAGATGCCACTTTGCCTATTTAGGTGGGGCATAAGAACATAAGAACAGCCCCACTGGATCAGGCCATAGGCCCATCTAGTCCAGCTTCCTGTATCTCGCAGCGGCCCACCAAATGCCCCAGGGAGCACACCTGATAACAAGAGACCTGCAAGGCTTCCTGGGAATTGTAGTTAAGAACATAAGAACAGCCCCACTGGATCAGGCCATAGGCCCATCTAGTCCAGCTTCCTGTATCTCGCAGCGGCCCACCAAATGCCCCAGGGAGCACACCAGCTAACAAGAGACCTCATCCTGGTGCCCTCCCTTGCATCTGGCATTCTGACACAGCCCATTTCTAAAATCAGGAGGTTGCACATACACATCATGGCTTGTTTACCCATAATGGATTTTTCCTCCAGAAACTTGTCCAATCTCCTTGTAAAGGTGTCCAGGCTAGACGCCAGCACCACATCCTGTGGCAAGGAGTTCCACAGACCGACCACACACTGAGTAAAGAAATATTTTCTTTTGTCTGTCCTAACTCTCCCAACACTCAATTTTATTGGATGTCCCCTGGTTCTGTTGTTATATGAGAGTGTAAAGAGCATCTCTCCATCCACTTTATCCTTCCCATGCATAATTTTGTATGTCTCAATCATGTCCCCCCTCAGGCACCGCTTTTCTAGGTTGAAGAGGCCCAAATGCCATAGCCTTTCCTCATAAGGAAGGTGCCCCAGCCCCGTAATCATCTTAGTCGCTCTCTTTTGCACCTTTTCCATTTCCACTATGTCCTTTTTGAGATGCGGCGACCAGAACCGGACACAATACTCCACGTGTGGCCTTACCATAGATTTGTACAACGGCATAAAGTAGTCCACCAGTAATGCCATAACATTAGCAAGCAACCATGAAGAGCCCATCTAGCAATTTGGACTGCTGACCCTTCCCTCTCACCATTACATGCCAAACTTCAAGCCAAAATATGCTACATGTTATGTAAAAGCATGGAGAACAAATCCCCCAAAGACAGCTTTTCTTCAAAATGAAGAGTAGTCTTGGGGGAAGGGGGCTGCAATTCTGAGAACAGAAACAACAGGAGGTGGAACTGTTTTGCAGGGGTAAACATGCACCTGATACCCTAATGAGCAGATGGAGAGGATTCAGTTCAGAACAGTGCGTGTAGCCCCCTTCTCCCCCAATCAAACAATATACCAAACACTTAGCAGTAGTACTTTCCGACTGTGTCAACTCAGTTTGGAAGCCAAAATGGTTGCCTTTCAGTCTGCACGCAGGAGCAACCTATCAGGCTTGCGCAATTTTAAAGATTATTTCCAAGATACATTACAAGGTATTCTTCAGTCTCTGGGCTTGGAACAACAAGAACTTCTGAAGTGCTGGATTCCGTAAAACTGTTTAAAAACACACACACACACACACGCACACCAAGAAGCAATCTTTTATTATGAGTTGCAGGTATCTCTGCCAATTAGGGCTGTCTCTGCCAAATATTAGTTCATCAGCTATCTGTTCCATGGAGCTACAAATGCCTGCCCTATCTTTCCTAGTACTTGCGGCACTCTTATGAAAGAATGAAGTTGGTCTGAAGCACAGGGGGCTTTCCCATATCGTTTGGCCAGGGACCACATGGCTTCTAGCCGCCATGACCAACCCATCCATGAGACTGCCTCAAGCTGAGAATGGTGGGAGGTGGGTGCCTGCCTCTCCAACCACCCACTCACCTCCACTGCTCCCCCCTCATCTCACTCACAAAGTTGGAAAAGGGAGACTAGTGTGGATGAGTAGTGGACTAGAGCACCAGGAGTTATTGGGTTATACCTGCTAACAGGAACTAGTTAAGAGCTGCAGGCAAATCTCAGAGGATACACAGTGCCACATTAGAGTTACTAAAAGCGTACAGTTTTAGGATGACAGATCTCAATAAGGAACAACAAGCCACAGGAAAACTTCATAATTGGCTGCCTTATGCAGGAGACCGGTGGTCCATCTAGCTCAGGACTGTCCACACAGTCTAGCAATAATTACTAGGCTTCTGGTTAGGGGTCTTTTGCAGCCCCATCTGGAGATCCCAGGGATCGAACCTGGGACTTTCTGCATGCTGAGCATAAGTGACAGCCCTTTCCCTGCAGTCCTGGAATAAGGCATGTACATATGTTCAGATACTATTACTCAGCCAGCACACACCCTGCCAGCTCCAACACAGCTGGCAACACAACACAACACAGCTCCAACACAACACCCTGCCAGCTCATGGGCTCCCTGTCTGTATCCGGACATATAATTTAAAGGCTGGGTTAAGGCATCATGGAAAACTAATGGAGGAGGGGTCTATCAATGGTTACTAGCCGCAATGGCTCTATACCCCCTTCCATGCAATATTTCTGAATGTCCACCGCTGGAGAGTAAAACCCGGAGAGGGCTATTTGCCTCTATGTCCTTTGTGGGCTTCCTGGGAGACATCTAGTTGCCCATGTGGAAAATGGGATGCTTAACCTGATGGGTCTTGGGTCTCATCCCACAGGTCCTTTCCTAATGCCCTATAAAGAATCAGCTCAATCGAGGAAGTAATGACAGCTAGATGTTCGACACATGAAACACCACGACCAAGAGAGAAAAGTTTGCGCTGGAAGAGTTAAAAAAAGAAAATGCAGTAAGAGCCACTAGCCACTTGTGGTTGTAGCACCTTGCCAGAATGTGAGAGGTTTGGTGTAGTTCTTGGTCAAAAGACACCCACCCACCCAGGGGTAGCAGAAGGCAATGCTGTTCTGCAGCTCATTTCTTTCCCATTCTGCTTCTCCAACTCAGCTTCATGACTGGGGTCACTTGATCAATACTAATCAAAATCCAAAAATATTCCAACAAAGCCGAGTCCCTGGTTAACAGAATCCACAATGCCACTGGCACGCTCAAGATGATCAGACCAAAGAACTTGGCACCATCTGGGGAAAAAAAAAAAAGATGCAGGCCGTGTGGGCAGGAATGCAATACCCAGTTCTCCTGCGTTATCACAGGACGAAAGCCAAGGCACTCACTTTACCCAAGATTAGGGACGAATTGGATTGACAGCAAAGGTTTGCAAGCTCATTTTATAATGACCTCCCCAAGTCAAAAAAAAATAGCATGCTATTTAGGCATTTACAAAGGAAGGAAAAGAAAAGACAGCTCAACCAGCAGCATTTACTGTCATCCTTGCCCAAGGGCAAAGAGAACCCAAAGGAAGAGTACATTTTAAGGACCCAAAGAAAAAACACGGTGGGGGGGGGGGCGGGAGAGAGAGAGAAGATGGCATCACCCTTAGAGGCTTCTGGTACCATCAATCTACATAAAGAAAGCAAAGATGTTACACTGCTTGGCAAAGGGATGGGTCAGCAGTCTACATCTGAACCAATCATTCCTGGACCCAGTGACGTTACTAGGGTTTGCATCACTCAGTGCAGGAGGCCAGCGCATTACCCTCATGATGGGTACCCACTGCCCATGCAGTGGGCAGGTCAATGCCCCAGGCAGTGGGCACGGCTTTGCACCATCGTCCCACCCCACTGGGTTTTTTTGTTATAGATTTTAATAGAATAAAGATATTTCAATGCAGTTTGTATCACTGCATTCTGCATGAAATTCTGCAGTAAGTGATATATAACATGGTATTAGAAATTTCGGCCAGTCGTGGTTTAACCCCTTCTGTGCACATCACCCAGTGTGGCCCACACACCCCTAGCAACACCACTGCCTGGGCAGTTAAGAGGCATTGGGGAGTTGGCAGAAGATCCAGGACAAATTTATGGAACTTTCTGGCACAAGGTTTGGCGATGGCCACAGACCTAGAGGGCTTCAAAAGGTTGGCTGGCAACCTTCAGTCTCGAAAGACTATGGTATAAGCCTACAGCACCCGGTATTCCCAGGCAGTCTCCCATCCAAGTACTAACCAGGCCTGACCCTGCTTAGCTTCCAAGATCAGACAAGATCAGGCAGGAGATTGGGCAAATTCATGGAGAAGGAATCGTCCATCTAATAATGGTTCAAACTAATAATGACTACATGGAAGCTCCATGTACAGAGGCAGTCTATCTAAAGATACCAGTTGCCAAGGGACAAACAGGAATTCTATTGCCTTCATCGTACCGCACTTGGGGGCTTCTAAGAAGCACCCAGGTGGCCACTGCAGGAAAGAGGATTAGAAGAGCCTTTCATCTATTCCAGCAGGGCCCCTTCTTGCATCTTTAAACCCTAAGAAGGAGATTAGGACTTCCTGAACAACTTTCCTGACCTCCTTAGGGAAGAAGTACGCTGAGGTGTGCTCATTTAAAGGAAGGGGGACTCCACAAGAACACTAATAGAACCTTCAAGGTATTGGTGAGCAATTTAATTTTAAATGCCAGTGATTCAAGGAGCCAGGGAAGAACACTGCACAGGATGATTCACAAATACAAAATGATTCATGATGTGGTTCAATGGCAAGGTGCAAAATATACCCTGTCGAAGATGTGTTTCTACTTGCAAGGCCTTCCTATTCTTTTTAGCAAGTGCCTCCAGAAAAAGGAGAGGGGGACACACACAGGGGATTGCTAAGTGCCTTCTCTGCTCCAGCACTGGTCTATTCTGATTGCACAGCCGACAAGAAACCCCCATGTTCTATAGTCGAAAATTCTAAGACAACTCTCAGACAAACCAACAGTAGCTGCTCACAAAACCAAGCTGACCTGTCAGAGAACACAAGCAGAGCTCAAACACACAGCAAAGTGGCCTTATCAGTGGCTTCGTAGCACACCCAGCTTGCAAGTTCACCTCGCTCATCTAAGACTCCATCAGCAAAGAACTCAATTTCTGGGAACAAATGGAAGAAAGAAAAAGGCAAGCTTTAGCGAGAGGAAGCCCTGCCAGTCAAGGGTACTTCAGCAGCGACTGTAGCTCAGTGGCAGAGCTCCTGTTTAGCACGTGGAAGGTTCCAAGTTCAATCCCTGGCAGTAGCTCCAGATGAGACTGGGAAAGACTCCTCTCTGGAACTCTGGAGAGCCGCCACAACTTAGTGTAGCTCACGGGTGTATTCAAAGGAGAGCAGAACCCTAGCACTTCTCCTACAGCAGCAGGAATCCGTTTCTGCCTTGGCCAAGAATAAGCATCAGGTTCACCAGGACGCAAACTGAGAAATCTACCTAGGGGCATATCTTAAGTCTGGGACATAGTCTTTCCCAAAGGCTGCCCAAGAGACACAGGTTGAGACATTATTCAGATGGGTTCCATTCCAAGCACTCACGTGGATGGCAAAAAACACACTACAGCAAATCAATTTTAAAAACAAAGTTTCTTTGCTCTGGTGATTTAAAAACAGCCTTGCTGACCTTTGTGATGTAAGGTAAGAGTCATTAAAGGCAATCCATCAATCAGTTGTCCTCCAAGCTCTTAGGAAGGTGCTTCACTCAGATCACTTCACCAATGCAAAGTGATCACCTTTCTTTCACACGCTCAGGGGGAAGGGAGGGGTCCGCTGGAGAGAGAAGGATTGATGGATTGTCAGCCAGCTGCCCTCTCTCTCTCTCTCTCTCATTAAGGAGGCTATTGTTAAAGGACTGTTCAGTTTTTTAAACTGATTTTAAAGGGATGCATTTTTCCCCTTCTCCAGGGATCAGCACATTCCTTCTCATTTGCAGGGGCCATTCCTGTCGAGTCAAATCCGTGTATAAAAAAAATCTGTGTATAAATAGTCCGGACCTGTAATATGAAACTCATAACCCAGTAAAGCAGTGCTTCTCAAGCTATGAGCTGTGGCTCCCCAGGGAGCAGTGAAAAACAGTCATGGGATAAACAGAATCCTCGTGGAAAACCCACCGCCCTATACAATATATAGGATTGTGGCCCTAATAGCCCAGTAGGTCAAGGGACCCGCTGGTTGAAGAAGCTTGGGAACCACTGCATTAAATCTACACTCCTATGCAAATTGGGTAATTTGCTGAACAGAGAGAGACTTACCTCTGAGCAAACAGGCACAGTCTAGCACTCCATCACAGATAAATATAAAAAGTGTAACTTCCTTTTTTTAAGTTTCATGATACTCCACTGTAACATGTGTTTTAAACTACTGCAACCCACTCCAATAGTCTGGGATGAAATGAGTTTCAACAAAAGGGATTTAGACAAGTTTGTGGAGGACAACTTTTCAATGCCTTCTAGCCACAATGGCTAGGTACCACTTGTATACTAAGAGGCACTGCTTGTTTATAGGATTTTTTACCTCGCCCTTCAAGCAACGCTTCCCAGAGCTGCTAACCATGTTAGACCAGCCTGCAAGGATTTTAAAAAGCCATATGAAACAACCACATTAAAAAACAGCCGACAAGAGTCAACAACACACTGTATATCAAAAGACCGGCACATATAAAACATTTTCAGCTGACACCACAATAAGTAGAGGCTTGGAGCAGGGGGGGTAATTACACAAACCAGGTGCTCCCCCCCCACACACACACACACACAAAAGCTCCTCTCGTGGGTCTCCACCGTTGCACTTCAGATGAGGTCAAGTCTCAATCACAACATCCTGGTAGTTTGGTACGAGAGGAGATGGTCCTGGAAAAGCCCTGATCCCAAGACACATCGGCATTTAAGGGTCAAAACCAGCACCTTGAATTGGACCCCAGAAACAGCTATCAGTATTTATTTAAAAGATTTCTACCTCGCCTTTCCTCTGCTGAAGCAGATGCCCAAGGCGGCTTACAGTTTATATCTAAAAATTTACATTATAAATACAATAAATAAAATCACAAAAAAAATAAAAACCAATTGGAGGAGGGCAAAACTATTTACGCTCATGGAACAGAGCCACAGGAGACAGACAACTCATCACCAAATAAGAATGTTTTAAGCCCTTGCCAAAACATCATGATGGAGGGGGCAGATTTTAATCCCTCCTGTAGGGAGTGCCATAATTGTGGCACCACTACCGAGAAAGCTCGCCCCGTGCCACCATCCCTTTAACTTGAGAGAAAGGCAGCACTTGTAGGAAAGCCTCCTCAGATGACCTAAGAGGGTGGGCCGGAATATGTGGGAGAAGGCGGTCCTTCAGATAACCTGGGACCAGACCATGGAGAGCTTTCAAGGTCAATGCCAGCAACTTGAATTGGGCCCGGAAATGAACGGGTAGCCAGTGCAGTTGCCAAAGCAGCAGTCCAACAGCATCAAACCTCCTAGCTCCAGTAGACATCCTGGCTGCCGAATTCTGCGCCAGTTGCAGTTTCCAAACCGTCTTCAAGGGCAGCCCCATGAAGAGTGTGTTGCAGTAATCCAATAGTGAAGTCAATAGGGCACGGACCACTGTGATCAGGTCTGACGGACTCAGACTTAGTAGGGAGCGGCCGCAAGAAAGGATTGTTTACATGTCATGCTCATGGGCTTCAGGGTATATCTGATCAGCCACTGGAAGAGACACAATGCTGGACTTAGATGTCACAGGTTGGAAGATGGCACATGAAGGACTCTGCAAAGTTCCCCCCGCCCCCAGGCTACGATGCATCCAGTAGTGCCACATATCTGCCCTGAAAGTGCCAGCAGACTGCTGGGATCAGAGTAAAATTAAATCACACGACGCTTACAGCTACTCCCCTTTCACATAAGCTATACCTAAGACGCACACCACCTTACGCTATTTCCAGCATCGCTCCTAAAAATAAGACCTGCGTTCTCCCAGCAATGTCAATTCTCAGTGTGGTGGGGGGGGGGAGAAAGAAGTGAGAGGAGACCCGGCAACAGGCCAAAAACAGGAGCTATTATCATTAACAGCGCTGTCACGGCCACTGACAAATAAATGAATTTGATGGTTTTAGATCAGTCATTAGCAGACCTACCCCTGGGCTGATAACAGCCGAGTGCTCCAGAGAGGCAGACACTCTCAAAGTTGGGAAGTGGAGAGAGGCTTGGAAGAACATCACTCACCCACACACTGCTTCCCTCTGCCCTATGCCACAGCAGCAAAAGGTCAAGGTGGGAGAATGAATCTACCTTCTCCAGGCTGTCCTACACGTGGAGGATGATGATTTGCGATTTTAGGAGGAGGTAAATTTTATTTTTTAACATTTGGGAATAACTAAGACAAAAGCCACCAGATGTAAAACATCTGCTTGTTCTAATTTGAGCCACTGACAAAAAAAAAAAAAAAAAGATAGGCACCAAATTTATCTTGATGTGTAAAATTTTCTCTTTTCCTCCCCACCTTACCCGAACCGGTAAGCCTGCCAAAAAATTTCCCACTGCAATAAACCAAGCGCAAGGTCCTCTCTCTGTAAACACCAACAAGGTTGAGATGTATGTGATCATTTTAAACATTCTATGCTTGCGTTTCCATCTCACTGGGAATTCAAGGTGACTAGAAGCAGCGTTGTCAACCTCGATCTTGCACCCACCAAACACCCCCCCCCCGTACAGTCTGCCACCCCTGTGTAGAGCTGTTGTACCTTGTGCAGAGGTCACCTGGATAGAGGAGTGCGCTAACCACCATGGGGCAGCCAACTCCATAGTTAACACTACAGCCACTAAGTGAGCTACAGCCAAGTCCTACAACTACGTATGATTATCCCAAGACAGATTCCGTGGTTGCTGGGGGATTAAGAATACTAGGGAAGTGAGTTCTGGATAGGAGAGGGCAGGGGCCACACATGCCCAGAAGGTAATCCTCGTACATAGAGTTTGCTTAGTGCTAGTGAGAAAGCATTAGCAATAAGATGGGTTCCGTCTCCCCAGCTGCAGGGGGAGGGGGAGAGGAACCCAAGGACCCTTGTCCGGCAGGCGAGGAGGAAGCAGGTGCCATATAATCCCTCCCATTCTCAAAGCTGAACTGAGGCAACAAGGGAAGACTCTCCAGACCAGGCAGCAAGACCCTTCCCAGGAGAACAGAGAGGGATGACTGTTAGACCCAGAGCATTCCCATAACGACCAACAACCCTGTTTAAAAACCCTGTGCAAAATGCCAGACTGAACAACTACATAGTCTAAATACACAGAACATTGTTAAGTGGTTGTTGAACTAATAAGCAGTTCCATCTCTTATGTTGTCATAAGGACCCCATGCCTAAAAAATTGCTACGTCAGCTCTAGGACATGCCTAGGAAGGAACTAGGAGTCCACAACTGGCCAAGGCTCATTCCCAAGCCCTAGAACAACACTACTCTAGGGCAGCGTTCCTCAATGTTTGTCCTCCACAGTACCACTTCAGATGGTCCGCCTGTTTCAGGTATCACTGGAAGAGAATGGAAAGGACATTATCGCCAGTTACTTCTGGGTTTGGAGACTAGATGTGACATGACAAACACCAGTAAAAGGCTCAGGGTAGACAGGAGGGCTTTTTCGAGCGCAGAAAGGCATGCTTTGGAGCTCTGCCCGACAAGCCTCCTATCACTGTTTGTTGTGTCACATTCCAGTCTTGCTGCCTGGTGGCAAGGGTCCAGGGGTTCCATGAGTACCACGAGAAACCACCGCAAGTACCACTGGTGGTACCAGCACTACTGGTTGGGAAACACTGCTTTAGGAGTCCCATGGGGAAAAAAATGGCAGCTGGGCCCAGTGCTCCACAGGGACTCCAGGGTAGGTTGCTCCTTTGCCATAAGTGATGGGACCTGCCAAGGCACTGTGAACCAGCAGCCGTGTAACAATACCAACCAACCATGACATCTGGCCTGGGAGGAGAGACAATGCCCAGAGCCAGATGGGTATAAGACCGGGCTCCTTGACCATCCATTATTTTCCTAGCCCAAATACGCAACACACATACAGAGAGCTTAGGAAAGTATCACTGCAGTGCTCAAGTCTTAACACCACCCAGCCAGGCCTACTCAACTCTACCAAGCAGAAAGACTACGCTGCAGAGCTAAGCTATGCAATTTCTTTTCTGTGGTTCATCCAGTTAGAGCAGGGAGAGGAGATTATGAAGACAGCCACTGAAGAATCCCAACAGCAGTCATCTTGATGGATGGGCCATAAAAGTCAAACTTGGTTTAAAGCACACATTCAGGTCACAGAGGAAGCCCCAAACTCTACCACCGTTTGGGGGGAAAAAACACAGTAAACAACGAACACCACCTTACAAAACTGGCATGATTCACCCAACCGGAGATGCATCTCCCTCATTGGCTCAAAGCCTTAAACTCCTGCCCAAATGGAGAAAATAAAACTGTGCTCTTTATTCTCACACAGGCATGTTATCACTAGAGCTTGTTAACGGCTTCCATATTAATGAGTCGATTAAGTGCTTTGCCATCAAGGTGTTGCTTTGCAGGTAGAAGACCATCTGTTTCATTTCCTTTCATCATCCAAGTTCACGGCACTACGGTGCCAGAGGTATTCCCTCCTGCCCTACCATGTGAGACAAAACCAAGAGTGAAAACCCCTATAGCAAGTCCTTCGCATCAACACTCGCAAGTCGCCTTAGACAGCGCGGGTCATGTAGGATTACAAATGCTGAGATCTGCTCTAAGCAAGGAACTCCTGAGTCCCCAGTGAAGGGTTATTCTTGGCAAAAAGGATCCACAAGGGTAGAGAATTTTCAGCTCTAAAACCCTGCAAGCATTTCCCCCTCCAATTTCTTTGCACTGCCATGAAGGCCTCCAGTAACAAAGACTCGGAACGGGACAGGTTAACACAACTCTACATCACTGATCTCTTGCTATTCTGACTTGGTAGCTTGACACACAGGACTGAGCCTCAATTCCTTGGTGTTTCTGCATTGCACTTTTGGGCAAGTTCTGAATTTCACCCTCCTCCGATACTGGAGATGAAGAGCCATTAAACTCAAAATAGAGGTGACTCAAGAGACACTAATTCATCGGGGGCTCTTTTGCCACTTCGCTTCAGTTTCCATTTAGTCCCTTAACTGCACAAGCACAACAGAACCAAAGTCTAAAGTACGTCAGAAGCTCATCCCCTCTTAATAGCGCTAAGAACTCTCTCCAAACACTGAAGCTTTACAAAAAGGCGTTTTTTTCCTTCCAGGCCAACCTACTGTGATATATTTATATCCTGCTTTCAGTATTGCTTATATGCAAAGCAGCCAACAACAGTTTAAAAAACCCACTAGAAAAATGTAAACAAGATACAAAACAAAGTCAAAAAGAGATCCCAACTCAAAACAAATATGAATCTTCTGTAGCAGTCATATGCAATCAGTCAACATCAATCAACAAGAAGTCTGAATGTGGCAGCTAATGAAAGAGCCTGTTGAAAACAAATGGTTTTGTTTCTGCCCAGCCAACAGGTGTACACATTTTATCCCTGTTGCATATATGCAACGTTGGGCAGAAACAGCTTAAATTCACAAGAAGTCAGGCAAATCTCTTGAAAGAGTGAGTTACAGGTGCCACCACAGAAAAGACCCTGCCTGCTGAATCTCTTGTAGTAATAGATACAGGAAAAGGCCCTTGGAAGCTTTAAGGTTTGGGGCTGGTATGATGATTCTGTCTAAATGCCAAAGCTCAGACACAAAGTATAGGAAATATATTGCTCTGATAAGTGATCCTACTTCACACTAGGAATCTACAACCGTTCTATGTAGGATAGGTGACCAGTCAAATACTCCATGAAGTCATGAATACTGTTGTATAGATGGCGTTTACCCGTTTAAAATGCCAAAATTCACACACAAAAATTCACTTGAAGTGACATTTCTCAGCAAAGACAGGACTGATGGCTCTTACCCAGGAATAGCCAGGTGCAAACCTTACAGGACAAAAATCTGGCCACTGGCCACATGCTTGAACTGCAGGCACTTCCAAATTGAGACAGGAACACTGGTCACCAACTAAGGTGGCCAAGGTGAAAACCAGCTGAAGCAGATGGGGCCTGAATTGACCTCCTGCCTACATAACAAAACCATCTTTACAAACTGACTTTTTGTTTTTAAAACAGTTGCTGTCAACAGTGTTATTTCTGTTCCCCCCTTACATCCCCCTCCACTACATCTTCTAACTGTTCTCTTGAACTTAGTGTTCCAGGAGTGAACCATTCAAATTTATCGAAACCTTTACCCAACACTGTTAAATGTTTATAATCTTTAAAATTAAAAAGAGAATAATCACAACTGTTTGGGGTGGGGAGTCAATTCCATTGTGCCAAGGAAACCGTAAACCAACAGCTAAGAGTTGAGAGGCTGGGGCTAAGCAGCAGATCTTTTGTTTTCCGTGCAGAAGGTCTCAACCTCCAAAAGCATCTCCAGGTTCAGTTGGCAAAGGACTCCCACCTGAAATCTTGGAGAGACACTGCAAGTCAGCGAACATCACACCGGAATAGCTGAACCAGTGGTTTGACTTGGGATAAGGTAGCTGTCTACTTTCAACCAATTTACTTTTTGCGATTAGCATAAGGAACAAACTTGTTCAAGATGCTTCAAGTATCCTCTTATGTTGGTCTAATAAAGCTTTCAAAATATTCTTCACCATGATTTGACATTTGACTGGTCAAACCGACCACATCTTTTCTAATTGGCCAAAGACCCAACCTAATGAACAACACACAGCCAATAACCTCGGAGTTAAATCATCACAATCACATCCAAAGAGGCAACTGAAGGAGGCATCCCTAAAGGATCAAAGCTGACCATTTGAGCACTCTTGAAGAGCCATTTCCATAGATCCTCAACACCTGTCTAGCTTATCTGAATTAAAAATCCACTCCAGATCAAATACATTAGCTATTTAACTGGGGGGGAGTCAATTTTGCCCTTCAGAAGGCTTAAATAGGCAGCTAATCTTAGAAAAAAACTTTGCACCAATCATTAGATTACAATGGCATTTATATCCAAGTTTTTTCTGCCTTTTGAGATCAGTGTCCTCAATATCCACTTACATATCCCTTCCCTTTCTAAACTCAAACCTGGCCAGAACACACAGATTAATAGAGAAAGCAACCCAAAATGGGTGCAAAATGAAACAGGAACTTCCCACCTGAGGGTAGCTGAAGATGGAAGTAGACATGTGCTTTATATTTTCCCTGCTCCTTTGAGACACTTGCTTGGGTGAGGAAGCAGGGGGTACAAGCAGATTTTGGGTTGCTTGAATTATCAAATTCTTGTGTTATCAAAACTCCAGACCTTTAAAGAATATCTGAGCCTAATAAAGTAGTTTTGCAAAGAAGTTGTTGCATGCAAAAAAGTTTCAGTAGCTATTTAATGAACACAGCAAAAAAATTTCAGAACTATCCTGAATGTAAAGAGAATAATGGCAATTGAAGGAAATACTGCATAGTAAAAAAGAGACTTAAAAATAAAGGGAAAATGCTGCGGCATTCCCTGCCTTCATACATTAACAGAATACTTTAAAAAGACACACCGGACACAATTCAGACAAATCAAAATGCTTTCCAGTTGCACCGATTTCCACAGAAAAAAGTTAACCAGACTATCAACCTTCTCCACTAAAATCTGCAGACCTTAAGCAGCACCCAACTTTGGCCGGATCAGGCTTTCCATCGACACCAGATTACTGTACAATCTCACACATGTTTATGCAGAAGCAATTTCCACTGTGTTCAATGGGGCTTATTCCCAGGTAAACCTTGCACAGCACAGCAGCCTTATTGCAAAATATGGTACTTGGATTCAATATTGTTGCTCCGGCAATTCCAAACCCTGCTCTCAAACCTGGAGCAGTCACACCAAAACAATGCCATGATTTCATTCTGGACTAAGAGCTTCAAATTATTGCCATGTTTATATTCAAGCCCATTGCACAATAATGCACGATGTCTTCCACCGATCCAGTCACATTCTGATTTAAAGTTCTTTCCTGCCAACCTACCTCCTGTAATCACACCAAACCCAGTGAAATGAGAGTGTATACAAGAAAGGAATTTTTAAAGACTATAAGAGCAACACCAAAAGCAAAACTTCACTCATGAAAGCACTGGGGACTTGTAACTAGCAATACAAGAAATCAAACCAAGCAACAAAAATTTGGGGGTCAGAATAATGGAACTGAAGGAAAAACTCACCCTGTAGGTTTTACACACCATTATTCATAAGAATTGCAATACTAAAGGACATGGAGATACCGCTCAGAAAACACACATACACACAGCACAGCTTTTTCTTAATTGCAGAGAAGAATAATTCAACAGGGCAAGTAACTGACCAAGACTCTTCGGCTTAATTCAAAGATCATGCAAAGCAATTGTTAAGGATGGATTTGGCAAGACATCTGAATTGACACTTACTCATTCATAATTAGTCAGCAAACAACAAAAACAAGTTTTTTTACTAACCAGGGTTTGGTACGATGATAGAGTTGACAAACCATCAGTATAGTCATGGCTATATTGCCAGAGACCAAAGAAAAATTAAAGGCTTATGAAACAGTGTTGAGAAGACAAAAACCAGAGATGACCATAACCAGAGAAGACAAAAACCAGCTCTAGACCATAGCTTTCCTGCTGCACACCCGGAAAGTCAGACCACAGTTAAGGTTCTAAACCATGGTTTGACATGATCTCTGAATTGTGACACTGTTTAAATAGTCCTGAAGATGGCAGGAAGAGGAGCATAGATGGCTTTCAAATCGCTGTGCTTATTTGCACCTCCTCCCACTAGCCCACACTGCAGTTCTCTCATCCCCAGTAGCATTCTACTCTGTACAAGGCCAGAGCGGGGTCTTCTCAGTTGTGGCATCATTACACCCTCGCAATGGAGGCCCACCAATCAGCTTCATTACTGCATTTTAGAAGGCGACAGGCTTCTGCCTGGCTTTGACTGTGGCCTTTACTGCTGCCATTTATTGATGTGGCTAATTTTACCAATCAACCGATTTTCTTCACTTACTGGTTGTAATCATGTGTTCGGTTTGCACTTAGCCCCAGGAACTATTTGACAGTTAAGCAGTCCAGAAGGTTTATGGACTATTAAAGGCCACTAGTGTTGATCAGCTACACTTTAAAACAATGCATATAGGGTTTTATCCACATTTATCACATATGAGAACATCTATGCTTGGAGGAGGACACTAGATTGCCACAACTTTTCCGTTATGTTCCAGCTAAGTGTTACTGAAGTTGCACGCTTGTTGCCTTAAATGCAACTTTGGGGGAAGGGAGTGGAAGAAAGAATCCACAACTGTTCTTTCTAAGGTGCTATACTCTTTCTCTCTGGATAATATTTACCATCATCGTTGTATAATGCTGTTACAAGTTTAAACTTCAGTTTCTCATGACCCAAGCGCACGTAACTGCAAAAATTGCACACTGGCGCTCCGTTTACCTCCATTTATTTGCCCTTTATCTGCCGTCTCCCTTGTATCACTACCTAGATGGTAAGGCTCTTGGGGCAAGGACCTGTCAGGGTAGGGAGGGAAAAGTCCCAATATACATTAGCTTTGGAAACATGCAAATTAAAAAGGTTTTGAACCTGAGATTCCTCTAAAGCATTTAAAAAAACAAACCCAGAGTCAAAGGGAATTCTATGGAAACTTGGTCCTTCTAGCCCAACATTAGCTGGGCTCCAATAAATACATCAGATAATTCACACTGCTTGTGCGTATAAATTTTAAGAAATAAGTCGTTCAAAGATGGCTTTCAAAGTAGATAGCACCAACCCTGCCACTTTACTCACATTTAAATGTGTTCAAACTCCTGCACATTTCACTGATCCATTTCCCCTGCTTTGTTCCCTAACTAAAAGTAGGTACCAGGAAGCAATCCAACTCCTTCTTGCAAGCTAAAATCGCGGCGCACACATTCAAGGAAACAGACAGAGGGTCAGAAGCCTTGAATGTTTGTCCAAGTGGACAGAACTAATTGGTCCCAACTGCAAGAACACTCTGGATGATGATGTTCCGCTAGCGCTCAGTGTTCCAGGACGATTTTGGAAGAATGATTTCAGCATGCATTTAGAGAAGGGGGTGGGGAACGTGCAGAATTGCACAGACCAAAAGTGCGTCCTCCACATTACAAAGGGGAGGGGGGAAAAAAGCAACCCCACACTGAAGAACACACCAATCGCGAAAGCTTGCCTCGGTCCGAGTTTTTGTTTCAGAGGTAGCCTTCAGACAAAAGCTCCTTTGAACATAACTGACATGTCCTTGCAAGAAACCAAATGCATGACAACAACGCAGCCCGAAAGGAAAAAGAACAGGTCACTTATCCAATCAAACTTAAAGCTCTTTGTTTCAGCTTCTCTTTCACAGGCCTTGGAAGAGTTTAGACCTCCTAATACCAGTCAGAAGTTCACTTACTCAGAAGCTTGTTGGAGAACTAACATTTCTCAGAAAAAAAATTTTATACACACACACACACACTTTTTAGTGGCTAAGAAAGAAAGCCATTCCTGTCCATCACTGCAACAAACGTTGAAATTTTGGCCTTAGACGGAAAACCCCCTTTGCTTGGTCAATACACTGAAGCTACTCAATAGAGCAATATTCTGCCACTAATAGGAAGAAGGAGGTGCGAGAAAAGCCTCCCAAGGCTCCCCCCCACACACACACACACAATGACAGGACTCCACAAGGAGATTGCTGGAGGGAGGCATGATTTCATACACCACAGATCGCCTGTTGTCTCCAGGGCCCCCAAGATCAGGTATTCCCAAAACTTGAGTCGCCTCCACTGCAAATTCCTCTCCTTCCCCTCCCTGTTTGAAAGCCAAACTGCTTGGCAACAAGGAGACTCTCGGAGTACCCAAAGCCCTACAGCGAATCTTTCTTTCCTTACCTTAGGCTGAGCTCGTCGGGGAAATGCAACTTTCGGGTCAATCTGAGAGAGAAAAACAAACAGAAAGCAATGTAATTGTGCTTTTTCCTCAGGTAGGCAAAAACAGCAACAGAAAAAGATGACACTGAACGATTAATCTCTCATTTCTCAGGTACAGCAAATCTTCCAGGGCAACTAGTGGGTGGAAAGGCTGGTGAGAAGGGGTGCTGTGGGGCAAAGCAAAACAAACAGAAAGCAAATTGACGCACCCTGAGAAGCATCAACAATGCATTGCAACCACAAAGTACTTTTTTGTGTACTCTGTTCCTAAAGCAGCCACCAAATCCTGGGTGCCAGATTCAATTTGTATATTCCATAGGTTGTTGGTACTGGGGAAAAAAATATGAACATTTTGGAAAGAGACTGATCTAGGAATCTTTCTGATTTTCAAGAGACAATCTTCAGGTCACTTGTTTCTTTCCTTTGAGGTCACTCAAGCCTCTCAGTTTAAGAGAAGGATCAGAAGGGGGGACAAAAGCAACTGCCAGTTTTAAACGCCTGCCCAGCTTTAAAAGCCTACTCTTTTTATGACTGCATTCCTGATTTAACTTTTTAACCATCACTCAGAAAGGACACAAGTGTGAAGAGATTTTTAAACACGAGTTCTGAACACAGAAGAAAGCGCAACTTTAAGAAAAACCTAGTGCTAACTTTCTGTGAAAAGGAACCAACAAAATAAGACAGTCGGCTATTTTTCCAAAAGAGATATATTTGTTTAATCCAATGTGTTTTTGTGTGTTGGGGTAGGACCCTTCACATTTAACTTTAAAACGTTACTACAAAAAAAATGAACCACCATAAATACAACTCAAATGCAAATCATGGAACCATTAACCCATTTCTGCCCAGGTCACATTTGTACACATTTGATGCCTGTCATGTATATGCAGTGTTGGGCAGAAAATGGCTTTAAGGTTACATCCTTAACTGGACAATAGACTCCTGTCTTCTCAGGTGCTTCTAAGACAGATTTACAGCTGCCACGTAGACAACAACGATGACTTGTCAAGGAATTATACTGAGGCAAGCTAATAAAAAATTCCTGAAGCTACATCACCAAGCAAGTTCCAGACTGAATTAGCTCCCCAGTCCATCTGGATAGGACCAAGTCCCAATTCTACCTTGCCCCAGACATTGCCTGAAATATTTTGGAACGGCTTCACAAATGCCTGCTGCACATACCTGATATACCTTTATCAACTTTTGAGCGGCAAATCTGGACAGGAGGGGTAAAGGTGGAATAAGGCAGCAGGGGATAGGTACATATAAATACATCAACCCTGGACATTATTAACACATTAGCAAGCCATGTAAAGATGCGTGTTTAAATGTTTCATAACTTCACAAGAACAAAGCCCTTTTGCTAAGCGGTATCCAAACGGTGGACAAGTTGAAGTTTTTAGAAAATCATGTTTGCAACTCATTGACCAATCAGCTGCCACAGGTTAACTCACTGTTCACTTGCTCTATTAAAGCTCAACTTCAATTTGCAAATCAGAGCCGAGTCTTAACTTTTTTAAACTTAGAAACCAAAACTTTGCTCAGCTGACCCAAATAATAGAAATCGCTTACAGAGGACTGAAAAAATACATTTGAGGCACACACAGGACAGGATATTTTCACACTGCTTTCGTTTAATGGGCATCCTTTAGCAGGCATGTTGACATTCGGCCATTCCACAGATGATTCTTCCCACCATAAGAAGAATCATGTACCTGAGAAATGAGTGATTACATGCCACTGCATAGTTTACAAAGCATAAAGAGAAAGTCATAAATCCTTAATCTACAAAGCTAACCCCCTTCGTAGAGATTAACATTGTCTATATATGTAGATATATTCAGCACTGGCTAGGTACTTGTCTACCAGAGAAATACAACAGGTGTAGATTTCCCATTGATTTTCACAAAAATTTGGGCAAGGAAGGGAAAATTGTTACATCAACTCTCCCCAAAGTTGTTCTTATTGCTTTTTAAAGCAGCAGAAATCAAAGACACCATCCAGTGAATTTTAAAGCATATGTCCATGATGTTGTCTCTTGCAGTTTTCCACTGGCACAAGATTAGGTAGACCATCAAATTATCAAGCATGACAGACAATACCAGGAAGCTCATACACAAGAAATGGGTGTTCTTTGCATGGTGGCATTCTGGGTTTTCCAAATCACAGGAAATAAGTTAAAGCACTCCTTAGACGGACACATGATACACATGACCAAATCCATCCCTGTTGCGTCTCCCTGTCAACTATTTAAAGAACAGCCAACAGAAAAAAATAAGTCTACTAAAAAATAAAATTAGTTAGTTAGATACACTTCTACTTACTGTATCTACAAGTCCTCTAGGAAACGACTAAATAATAGTACTAATTTCTGATACGAATGGCCATTACCTAAACCAAGCTTTTAACGTAACTGTAAACAAGAGCGATGCCTTCCAACTGAGCGATGTCAAAACCCAACTGAGTTGTTTTCCTGTGCTGAATGTTGAAACAGAGTCAAATGCTAGGCAGTATTGAAGGACAAGAAACTATCAGAAACAGTGGCTAAAAGGCGGGAACTAGTCTTCGCTTTTTACCAAGGAAAAATACAGGTTCAAAAAAGGGGGGGGTATTTCAGCACACCAGAGTGTGAAGGCAATTCAGGTGAGAGGTTGTGCTACATCATGATTGGACAAAAATTCTGTGTCGCTCGACATCAGAGAAATGATGCAGGGAGACCTCTGTCCATTTCCAATCAATGAGTCCCCACCATATAGAAAAATGGCCCATGGAAACCAGCTAAAATACATACAAGGGCACTTGCTACCCTTGTCACTCCTTTACTCTCTTATTCTTCCCCCTTGTCCATTTTAGACAGTGATCATATTGGCAGCAAAGACCTGCCTTTTTTCATACGTCATTAAGTGCTGTGTGATTAATGACATTGTATAAATCATAATTAACACACTCTAGGGATTTGTTTTTAATAGGTGGGTAGCAATTGTGGTGCTTCTTTCTATGATTTGGACACAATTTCTGATCTGATTTTTTTTAATCGCTTATTTTTAAGTTACTGATGTTCAACCAATTTCTCAGTTCAATTGTATGGATTACCACCGCCAACACCACCACCTAAGAAAAAACAAAAACCACAACCTTAAACCATAAAAGAATGTTCAGGCAGGGGTGACATGCTCAGACAAGCCCAGTAGAATTGGGGCATCCAAGTTATTAGGACTAAAAATAATAATAATTTGCCACCAGCTTCATGTAAAGGCAATGGCGGAAATGAAAATCCCCGTTTGGTTCCTGGTCTTTTATTTTAAAACACATTAATTACAGAACAGATCTCAGCAGCATTAAAGCATAATCCCTCCAAACTCTTGCATTAAAGGAAACCACACACACTCTTGCAACTGAAATATAATTTTTTCCACATACACACACCCCTACCCTTACATTTAATGAGCATGCATCAGTTACATCAACCACATTTCTCCCTTCTCAGAAGATTCAGCCCCCCAGACCTCACAAAGAATGAACAAGGCAGAGATTACTTTTCCCAATATCCTTTTAATTGTGTTTGCTCAAAGCATACTAATGAAGTAAAGGAAACAGGACACAAACTGTTTTTAATGCTATCCCAAAAAAAGTTCTTAGGCTGCAATCTTAAAGTACACATTTACTAGAAAATAGGTCCCAAGCAATTCAGAGGGACTTACTTATGAGTCAACATGCTTAGAACTGCATTATTTCAACTAAGAACTGATGCTGTACTAGAAATGTGGTGGGGGTCATGATATGCACATGGTCTTTTAAAGCAAACCAGAACTAACTTTCCCCACCTTTTCAGAGCAGAGCAAATGGCATGACTTTCAAGACAACCAACATAGAACAAAAACCAAGCAACAGCGTGTCAGATGAGCTTCTCATCTGAAGATATTTCCATATATTAGCCTAATACTACCATCCCATCTTATTAGATTTTAAAAATCCTCTTCCTCAAATGTCTGCAAGATGAATGAGAAAGATGACCTTGAACATCCGTACAGCCTACAATTAATGCCTAAATTAGATTTTTAAAAACCTATACAATTATGATCAAAAGTAGCACCTTTCTGACTTATAAACAAACTTAATGGCTGTTTTTGTCCAGCTTTTAGATGAATGTAGTTTTTCAAGTTAAGTACCTAAGACGCAATTGGTAGAATGAAAGTAAAGGGACTAAGCAGAGCCTGTGGTTGACACTGAAGGATCTGACAAGGGAATTAATACTTTAATGAGGGTCATTTTTTAAGTTATATCTAGCCAAAATGAGTACTCGAGCTTAGGAAAAGTCTGGTGTTTATTTTATTCTATCATAACTATTTTTATATCTCACTTTCAGAAATACAATTTTCTTCAAAACAGTTGAAGAAATATATACAGTATCAATTAAAAAAGAAACACAACTTGATAATTAAGACAAAGGGAGAATAAAAATCTAGCATAAGCTAATTCTAACATATCAGCAATAATAAAAACTATAAAATGCCTGGCACAGAATAGTTGTGAAAGACCTGAAAAATAGGAAGAGCCTCTGTGGATTTCCACAGAGAGAGAACTCTGCAGGGAGAGAATTCAGCAGCTGCAGAGCCACCACCGAAAAGGCTATTTCTAGTTTCTGCTAGCTGGATCTGAGTCAACAGTGGGCCAGAGAGTAGAGCCTGTGAAACCAATCTTAGTGTTCAAGTAGGTAAGCAACTGACAAAACTGAACTTCAAAACCCACCAGCCATGTACACTTTGAGCAAACTCAACATAAAGGTCACTGTCTCTTTAAATGAAACTGTCACAGTCATAATATTGCAGGAAATTGGAGAGACATTAACACACACAGACCCCACTGCCATCACATCATGTAACATACCGTCTTGGAATCTAATTCATGATGAGGTTGAGCTAATACTTTATCTACACTTGCCGGATCAGCAAATGTAACGAAACCAAACCCTCTGAAACGAGACAAAAGAACAAGAGCGGGTGGGAAAAAAGAACAGCAAGAACTAAGCACTGAAAGAAGCTACAGAAATTTAAGATACACACAAATTTCATCTTCATTTTCAAATGTTTCCATCTTCTTTCATACCAACACCCTCCTCTTAAAATATTCTAAGGTTCAGAAAGATGGCAAAATCAAGCATGCCTAATTTTTTTAAAAATCTTATCTGCTACTCTCACACCCTTCTCCAAAATACCCTCCCCCCAACACACCCCTTTCAACCTTCAGTTGAGGTTTTGTTTTTACACAATAGCAAAGGGCCTGGCGGGATTCAATCTGAAAGCCAAAGAGATACTTTGAGGCAACTTTCTGCAAAAGGTACTCTTGATAATACATCATTTAACAGGTTCCCATCGTCAAAATAAAAATCTCTGGATGTGTCAAACTACATATGGGGTATCAAACTTCAAAAGCAAGAAAGAAATGTAGTTTAAGAGTTCTTTTTGAGGATTCACACCCCAAGAAATTTTTAAAAAAATACGTTGACACTTGGGATACAGAATGATCAACCTTGAATGCCCGCCCTCAGACACACAAATGAAAACTTTGATTTAGGAAGAGGGGGAATTTACCTGGATCGTTTCGTAGTCGGGTCTCGCATCACCATACATTCTCTAATGTCTCCAAATTTGCTAAAATAATCTCTAAGGTTATCTGTGATGGGAGGAGAAAGGGAAAAAGAGCGTGAGAGAGACAAGAGCGCGTGTGAGAGGAGATGGAGGAGGGAGGCAAGGAGAAGGAAAACAGAAGGAAATGTAACCAAAAAAATTGTCACAACAACAAAACAGAGCAACATTTAATTCTCTTTCAGTGAGGATGGGAAAGGACAAACTGGTGGCCAAGAGAAGGCTTTCTCTGTTTTCCCTACACCCCCCCCAAGCGTGCGCACGCAAGTATAAGGTCGAATAGAGGACTCGACAAACAGATCTGTTATTTGGAGCAAATAAAATATCTCATCTTCACCTTGTGCAGGACAAGCATGGGGCTCTCTGGGTGTGTGTGCACGAGAAAGTGTTGGAAAGGGGGGGGACTGGAGGGGAGAGAGGGAGGGAGAGAACCCAATGAAACTGACCTGGGATAACAACAAAGACCTATAAAGGAAGCAGAGCTGGCGGGAGTGGGAGATGGGGGCGCCCCCCACCACATCTCCCCCACCCACACTGTGCGCGCACACACACCCCCTCGCCCCCTCTTACCTGGTGATGTTTGCCAACTCAGGCCGCCAATAAACATTTTACTGGAAGAAGAAAACATAACAGAGTTAAGCACAGATGTCAGTTCGGCCATTTTGACGTGTAACTTACAAAAGCTAAAAGGAAGGGAGAGGTGGAAAGGGGGGGTGGCTGGGGGGGAGGAAGGGAAGCGGATCCTTGACTGGGGGGGGGAGAGAAGGAGAAGAGGAGAAAGAGGAGGAGGAGAGGGTGAAGCCGAGGCTGGGTGAACAGAAAGGCTGGGAGGAAGAGGAGCAACCCACCCAAGGTGAGCAACTCAAAGAGACACACGCACAGGGGGGGGTGGGGGGAGGGAGAAGAGGCAATAAAAGAGCACCCCGGGGGGGCCAGCACTGGATCAGCCAGGGGGTTTCTTTCTCTCCCCCCCCCCCACTCACCCCCCACCAGTATGTGCTTGCAGGAGAAATTGACAATAAAGTGGAAACGCAGGAGAGAGCCAGCCAGAGAGAGAGGGAAGTGGGTGGGGGGGGGAAGAGGTCTCCTTAAACTTACCCAGGGTCGTGCTGGGAGTCGTTGGGGCTCCCGGAGACCGCCTGGCTCCCATCTGCCTCCATGCCTCTGCCAAGAAGACGACACTCAAACCGGTGGAGAGATCAGAGCCTCCCCCACCCACCCCCCACCGCACACACTCGCACTCGCACTCGCACACCCTCGGCTGGAGAAACCCCCCTCCCCCTGCCTCCCTGCCGGCACCCCTCTGCCTCCTCCTGGGCACTTCTTGCCCCTCCTGCTCCCCCTATTTTTTCCCCCAGTGACTACACTACTGCTGGAGGGGGGAGAGAGAGAGAAGCCGGGGAAGCAGCCAGATCCTTTCACACGTGGGATCAGCTTAGCTCAGCTCCAGCTCAGGCTCCTTCCTTCCTTCTCTCCCTCCCCCCCCCGCGCGCACAGCCATCCTCCCTTCCCCAGCCAGCCAGGCTGCTGCTGCTGCTCCGGCCCCTCCTCCGCCTCCTGCTGTCCTTAGAGCGCACGTGGGGCGGGGTTCTAGAACGTTGAGTATCCAATTCGCGTGACGTCACAATCACCGCCGCGGCCCCGCCCCCTCCCGCCTGTCCTTCTGCCCAGGGTGCTTTCCTCTCCCCGCACAGGAGCCAGCAGCGTACCGGTGGCTGCCTTGCCTTGACCCTGACCTGGATCCTGCGGGGCTGCGAGCTCAGCACACATGCGCTGCTGCGCTGGGAAAGCCAGGCCACCCCTTCTCTTCCTCTCCTCCTCCCAAACTTTCCCACGTTCCCCCTTTCACCCTGCCCAGGGTGACCAGGTGCAAAGGGGGAGAGCGCCGGCCTCTACCCTTAAACGGTGCTTCTCAAAAGGTTTTAGCACCAGCACCCACTTTTTAGAATGACCCACCAAAAGTGATGCCATTAAACCTGGAAATGAGGTCATCAATCCTGGAAGTGACATCATGAAGCTGGAAAAAAAATTTTGAACATCCCCCCATTTGACAAAATCAAAATAATCAAAAAATTAAGAGTTTGCAATAAGTATATGTTTAGGGGCCCAATCCTATCCAGTTTCCCAGTGCCGTTACAGCTGCACCAATTGGGCATACACTGCAACTTGTGGTGGGGCAGCAGTCACAGAGGCCTCCTTAAGCTAATGGAAAATTTGTTCCTTTACCTTGGGGCTGCATTGCAACTGCACATGTGCTGGAAAATTGGATAGGATTGGGCCCTAAGCCATTTCTGCCCAGTGTTGCGTATACACATCAGGGACCAAAAGTGTACACCTGTGGGCCAGGCAGAAATGGGTTAAAATTTATTTAAAATAAGGATAAACCTTCCTAACCCTGCCAAGCAGTCGCTGATCTGTTCAGAAAAAATTCCCCCAAACATCCCAAATGCTGGAGCATAAAAACAGCCCTGCTGGATCCTGCCATAGGCCCATCTAGTCCAGCTTCCTGTATCTCACAGCAGCCCACCAAATGCCCCAGGGAGCACAAAGACAGCAAGAGACCTGCATCCTGGTGCCCTCCCTTGCATCTGGCATTCTGACATAGCCCATTTCTAAAATCAGGAGGTTGCACATATACACCATGGCTTGTAACCTATCCTATCCACACCCAGAAGTATGCCCCATTCTATCATTGTTAAAAGCATATACAAAGTAACCCAGTGGTTCTCAAATGTTTTGGCATCACTTTTAGAATGATAGAGCCCAACCTTCTAGCTCCAGTGTTGCCAAAATACAGCCCCATAGTATGGGAACAAATGCTCCCATACCTTGAGAAGGCCCCAGTGACTGCCCCTCCACCACTGTGCACACCCCACTGGCACAACTGCACCAACACTGGAAAATTGAATAGGATTGGGCCCACAATCTGTCCAGGACCCACCAAAAGTGATGTCATTCATCCTGGAAATGATGTCATTGCTGAAGTGACATAATCAAGCAGGGAAATTTTTTTACATTCTCCCATATGACAAAATCAAATTAAATTTAATCAAAAAGATTAAGAGTTTACAATAAGTATATGTTTAAACATTTATTTCAGCCATTTCTGCCCAACATTGCATAAATGCAACAAAGACCAAATGTGTACACCTGTGCACTGGACAAAACTAAGTTAAAATTAAAAAGAACCCTCCTAAAATTTCCAAGCAGTTGCTGATCTGTTAAAAAAAATTTCCCAAACATCCCAAAGGCTGGAATCCTATCCACACTTACTGGGGAGTAGGCCCCATCATTGTTAATGTAATTCATTTCTGCCCAGCCCACAGGTGTACACATTTGATTCCTGTTGCGTATATGCAGTGTTGGGCAGAAATAGCTTAAAAGCATATACATAGTAGCTTGTTCAAGTTATGTTGGTATGTTTTGTTACATTTCCCCAAATGCAGTCACATACCAGGGTAGCATCAAGTCTAATATGTTAAAAATAAAATACATATGGAAATGAATGAGCACCCACCTGAAACTGACTCACAACCCATCTAGTGGGTCCCCACTCACAGTTTGAAAGACACTGCCTTTAACTATTGTAGAGATGAGGGAATTTGGGCAGGTGCAGTTCAATATGGAAGGATCTAAAAAGCTGCACCTGCCCAATGCCCTCTTCTATACAATGGTTAAAGGTATAGACATTCTGTTCCCCTTTGCATCTGATAACCCTAACTCTGTCCCAATTTAGCTGCCCTTAATTTGGGGGGACTGGGATGGAGAACAGCGCAAGAGCTACAGGGGAGTAGAACTGTCTTCCAGCACAGGACCCTTTGAAACCCTCTGCTCCACCCCCTTTTGTATGAAGTGGATTTTACTTTGGTAGGGCAGGAAATACACTCTGCACCTGCTCTAAGACACTTCCATTTATTATAGTGCAGGGGTGGCCGAACTGTGGTCCATGAACACATGGCTCTTTGATATTTAATGTGCAGCTTCATAAATATGTTGGCTGAGCTCCTTTTTGCATCATAATACAAAAAGTAAATTAGAAATTTTCAAACTTTATAATTATTTATTGGGTATAAAATGAAAGTCCACTTGATTAAAACATAAGTTTAGTGTTCAAGGTGAGTAAATATATTTAAGAATGTAAATGCTTCTTAAATATTGCAGCTCTCAAACATCAGAAGTTTATTGTATGTGGCTCTTATGTTAAGTAAGCTTGGCCACCCCTGTTACAGTACAGCAGAAGAGAAGTTGGGGCCCTGCCCAGGGTGACCAGTGTCATAACCACTAAAGAGGATAAGGCACCCCAAAATGTAGGACATCCAAGAAACAT
Source organism: Tiliqua scincoides (assembly GCF_035046505.1). NCBI lineage: Eukaryota > Metazoa > Chordata > Lepidosauria > Squamata > Scincidae > Tiliqua > Tiliqua scincoides. Next base: position 53,529,933 of record NC_089828.1, read on the forward strand.
GTAGAATATGAAACATGACACACACACAAAGTTAAAAACGTTTGTATATTAATTTTATGTGGTTAATTTAAACACTATATTACTTATTATTAAATTTAAAGCTGTATTATATGTAATTTATTAATTACAAGAAGGCTATGTGCTGTCTGCAAGGGCCTGATCACAGCGAAAAGGAGGACATTTAAATTGTGTTCCAGGACACAAGGCTAAAAAAGAGGACATGTTCTGGTCACCCTCGGCCTCTGCCCCTAAGTGTGCCGAATCTGCATGCCAAGGTCAACAGGAAAGAATATGTGATTATTTCATGTACTTGGGCTTAGTTGCAGTCTAGTAAAGGCACTGGGGATAATTCCAGAAACTTAAAGGAAAAAAAGTGGGTTTTGGGTAGATATTGGAAGGGAGAGAGGCATGAAACAACCCGCAGGAGATCCATGCATAAAGGGGAGCCATGGAGAAGGGATGGAATCATTTGAGGACACTGTTTTGTCTAGTTTGGGGCAGTTTCATACACTCCAGAGTCAAGTCTTGGCCTTTGAAACAGTGACGGCTTCAGAGCCTTAGCACAAAGTAACAGCGCCCTCCATTGTATGGTGTGTTTCCTCAGAGTTTAAGTTCCAGCCAGGTGAACCTGTGATAGCAAAGGCCAGCCAGGATCACAGCAAAAGCCTGTAGGTGGCAGAGTCTATGCCATGCATAGGTGCCACTGGATGCATGAGCTGCCCCTGTTGACCCTTGCCCTCATTTCCTTCTCCTCTCTCAGTTGTTTCCCTGTGTTGAATTTCAGATTGCACACTCCTTGGAGCAAGGCCTGCCCTCTTGGACCTTGTCAAAGCATCAAGCATGTTGATGGCTTTATATAAACAGTTTGTGCCCCAGTCAGGCAAGATAACTCCATGCTGGGAAGCAGATTCCTGCATGCATAGACCATGTGGACAGAAATTCATGTGTGCACCACTCCAGGCCCTGTTGAACTGACTGGATGATACCAGAAGAATTCTGCATCCCCATCTGGATCCATGACTCATGGTACATCCCAGTCATTGCACGATGATCAAGGTCCACAGACATCATGATATGTATTTTATATTAGTGTATGTGCTTTTTTTTTTAAACCACAAATCACCTTAAGCAAACTCTTAGAAATTTTAGCAAGATAAATGCATTTTAAAAAATTAGAGTGCCCTTTAGTACAGTGGTTCCCAAACTGGGGGTCGGGACCCACTGGTGGGTTGCAACCTGATTTTTGGTGGGTCACCAAAAGGGTGATGGAAAGATCAGATAACTAATTGCCTTAAGCACTGAGATTATAAAAAAATCAGATACTGTAGCTGCTAATTATCCACAAAGAGCTCAGCTCCTACAGTTTGCAGGACAGGGTTTGCGAATTGGCCTGCAAGGAATTGAGCTCCTGCAGTTTGCAAGCATGTGCAACTATAGGGAGATAAATGTTTGAGGGTCTTTTTCTGTTCATTACTAATAAATAAATAATATTTCTGGATCTCCTCTTTTAAAAGTCTGGTAAACCTAGGTGGGGCCTAATAGAGTGTTGTTTCAAAAATTGTGCTAAAAAGTTTGGGAACCACTGCTTTAGGGCCCAATCCTATCCAATTTTCCAGTGCTGGTGCAGTTGTGCCAGTGGGGTGTGCGCTGCATCCTGTGGTGGAGGGGCAGTCACTGGGGCCTTCTTAAGGTATGGGAACATCTGTTCCCTTACCATGGGGCTGCATTGTGGTTACACTGGAGCTGGAAAGTTGGATAGGATTGGGGCCTTAGTAGGTTATGAACTGGCAAGATACTTGACAGGGGCAATTTGTATGGTTCTAAAATTCTCAAAATTATTCCTCTCTTCTTATAAGGCCATTATTTTGGTCTACCATTGATGAACTAGCTAGCCAGCTAGTGCGCGTACGCGCACGCACACACGCTCTTGCTCTTGCTCTCGCGCGCGCTCTCTCTCTCTCTCTGTGGCTTCAGAAGGAGGATTAAGAATTTATACCCTACCTTCTTACATGCACCTTAAAGCAGCTGTCAACATTTAGAGCATTAAAATGAATATACACTATGGAAAAGAAGAGTGTTTTGTCCCCTATAATTGATAAACTATATTTATGGTTCTTGAGTTATATGAATGAAATATTCAGTTATATAAAGGTCATGTCAGTCAATTGAGGTACTTGTATATATGGGGTTAGAGGGATTTGTATTGCTTGTCATGATAGATATAAACAAATTTCTCTTTTTTCAAGAGAAAAAAAGGTAGCTAAACACAAGAGTTAACCTCACAACTGAGTTTAAAAAATCAATTCAAATTTAAAAGAGGTAACTATGGCCATCTCAACAAAAAATCTAGTGCTACTGAAAACCTGAGATAACAGGTTTAACTTTGCCTAAAAGGTAACACTACACAGCCGGCAAATGTACTGAGGAGCAGCACAATTTAGGGGACAACACTAAAAAGGCCTTCTGTCCTGTAGTCACCTAAGGGCATCACCTAAGGGCAGTCACCTAAGGGCGCAGTCCTAACCCCTTATGTCGGTGCTTTCCGGCACCCACATAAGGGCAATGCAGCTCTGAGGTAAGGGAACAAATATTCCATTACTTTGAGGAGGCCTCCATGAGTGACACCCAACTGCATCCCAATGGCACCCCTATGCCAGTGTTGGAAAGCAGTGACATAAGGGGTTAGGATTGCACCCTAACTTAAGGTGGTAGAAGGTGAGGACTCCCAGAGAAAGGCACGTGGATGATGGGCAGGGGTGTGTGGGAGAACATGGTCCTTCAACTAACCTGAAATCCTGGGCTACTTAAGGTATTAAAGGTCAATAACAACACCTTTATTTGAACCCAGCTAATGAGACTCTAGATTTTAGAATTCTAGATTCTAGAGTTTAGAATAAATGTTGAAGGGCAAAATCTGGGGGCAACTTTAGCATATGGATTTCCAGGAGGAATATTTCAAGTAAAGCACGGGCCTGAACTGCTGACTTACAAAGCCAACCCACAATCACATCTGCGTTTCTAAAACAAACCCCAGAGGGCACAGATGTTCTGCAGGTGAAATCTGCATGTCAGCAATTTCAGGCCAAATACCTCTTGAGGTTTTACTTTTCACTTTAATGCAGTCATGAATGTGCTTTAGACATTTGGTTGGAGCAGTGATGCTGGGCAAAGATGGAGGTTAACCTGAGTTACTGGGAGGGGGGGTTGGTTTACAGCAGGAAAACAGTCCTGGACGAAACGCTGTCTCCCACCAATGGCATCACTAGCGTTTTTGTCACCTGGTGTGGTAGGCCGGTGCCCTTATGATGGACCTCCTCCCATGCAGTGGGTAGGGCGATGCCACAAGTGGTGGGTAAGATGATGCATATCACTCCACCCCTGTTTGTTTTTTGGCTATAACTTTTGATAGAATAGAGATATTTCAACACGGTTTGTTTCATTGCATTCTGCATGAAATTATGCATTGAATGATACAGAACATGATGGTAGTATTCAAGATTTAAAATTTTTTGGCCAATAGTGGTGTCACCCTGTGTCACCTGGTATGGCCCACACACCCCTAGCAATGTCACTGACTCCCACAGTGATATGGCTCCAATTTAATCTGGAGTCTCAGCCCCTGATTCTGTAAAAAGAGACGCCAGGGATGCCAATAAAGGAACTCCCATTTTTGCAGTTTGGCCCAGGGATATTACATGTTAAGCAGGAATATTCAGGCATGTGAGTGATGTTTGCTTCCAAAATCCACACTAATGATGTAAAGTCCAAATCCAGCCCTCAGTGTGTTGGGGCAGGTAGTTGGTGAAAGTCAGCAAGTACAATAAGGTATAGAGTTGTGGCAAAGGTTTACTAACACTGTGTGGCTGACATCTTAAGCAATATACTCAGGGGGGGGGCAGCAAGATGAGAAACTTTTGCAATGTGGTGGCAGACTGCTGGCAAAGATGCTTCATTTCCAAAAATAGAGGCCAGGCCTGTGTGGGATTTCTGTCATCTGCTCTGGAAGGAAGCCCTGATTCTTCAGAGTGCGGCGACAGGCTGCGGTTGCTCTAATGGTGCGGGACAGTCACTCTGTACATGCTTAGGGACACATTATCACAGAAATGCATACAGTATGAAGGAATGTCCCATAACAAAAGGACATGGGGTGAACTACTGCTGCATTAAAGTCCTGACAGGGCTTGAGGAGGGAAGGAAAGAGTGCTTAACCTTTTCCTTGCCAGTCACTTTTCCCTTGGGACTTCCCCACCGCCACAATTGCTACCACCACACTTGTTCAGGGCTTCTGTTTATACCAGTAAAAACACAGGTTTGGAACCCTGCAAACTAAAAGCAACTAGGAGGAGGGGAAGTTTCAGGGTAAAAGGTTGTTGTTAAGGCAGCATTTCCCAAACATTTACAACACTTGGAGTTGGTACATGTTGATGATGATGATGATGATGATGATGATGACACACCCCAGAGCAGCAAGAGGGAAGCTGTGTGGGGCTCCAATTCCAGCTGCACAGCTTACAGGGAGTTCTGCTTCCCATGACCTTAGGCACATTCACATGACTCTTGTTTGGGTTGCAAACCCTGGTTTGGGAACCACTGCTGCAAGGGCTACATAAAGATAATAGCTGTGAAGTGTTTTACACACCCAGAAAGCGGTATGCAGAGTATTATTTTTTAAGAGCCACTTTGATGTGCCACTTTTTGACCTCAATCAATCAAACAAACAAAGTACCTCACAGGCCCTACTTACCGCTCTGGTAGCTGCAAATTTCCAAAAGGATACTTCAGTTCTTTAAAAGGGGACACTTCTCAGGGTCCCCATTCCAGTGATCCTCTCACCTCTCCTTATTCAAAGCTTCCCCTGGAAGGTAGAGGAAGCTATTCAGAAATTGCATGATGCTAAGTTGCCTTCCCCTGGTTCCCAGCTTAAATATAATCAGGTTGGCTGAAGTGCTTGGTGGCGGATCACAGCCATAAACAGTCTCCCCAAAGGCCTGATCCCATATGCCACTCGGCAGGGCTCACGCTTTAGTCTCCACAGGGGCAATTTTGCTTGCAGGTGATGCTGCAAATAAAGGAGACTTGAAAGGGGTTCTCAGTGCTTTAATCAGAATCCTTCTTTTTGTCTTCTCTTCAAAACCTAATTGTATCCACCACCTTCCAGCCCCCCCCCCAAAGAAATGGGGACAATTCAAGTGAGCAGAGGGAATAGGATGAATGCTTGTGATGTCTTAGACATAAAATGCTATTTCAAGGTCAAGGGGAGAGTGTGTGAGTGTGTGTGTGTGTGTGTGTGTGTGTGTGTGAGAGAGAGAGAGAGAGAGAGAGAGAAATCCAAATTGTTGTCCCTTCAGTTCCCATCCCCCCCCCCCTGGTAAAAATCATTTTGGACATCAGACATTTTTGAGTTGGGGATATATTTTCTGTTTATTGTAATTAAAGCAATGATTCAATCATTCATTATAGGAATTGCTCTGTACAGACAATAGCTTCACAGAGTCTTGGACCTGGTATACAACTATCATTGCCCACAATACACCTGCTTGGATTTGTGTGTTCCTCAATGGTCTCTGAAAAAAATTGAGAGGTCAGGCAAAAGTAGAGATCCGGCACAGCCAGCAGGGCTTAGGGTATGTGTCATAGACAAGGTCAAGCAGACAGTTCGGTTCCCAAAGATGGAAGTCTGGATGGTTCATGCTTAGTTTTAATTAGAGAGGGCCAGTCAGGCCCCTATTGGCTCTCCAGATCACCTGGTCCAGCTGGTTTGATGACGTGCAATACCCTCTCTGACCATTATCTGGGTGGCACTGCAGTGCAAGAAAGACTAGTCTAAAGTTCTCTCTGCCTAAAAGGGCCTGGCTCAGGTTTCTGGGGGCCCTGGTCTGAGATACACATAACTTGGTGTCTTGCAGACTTGTTGAGCTCCCCCATCTGGGCAATTCATCATTAGTGAAGACAGTGGCGTCACTAGGATTTGCGTCACCCGGTGCGGGAGGCCTGCGCGACACCCCATGCAGTGGGCGGGGCAACGTCCCAGGTGGTGGGTGTGGTGATATACCATCACCCCACCCTCACTGGTTTTTTGGTTGTACCTTTTGTTAGATCACAGATATCCGGCCCGCGGCCAGCCTCTTGTCCCCTGAAAGCCTCTGGCCCTCTCAAATGAACATGACCAGAGCTGTGCTCTGATTGCATCTGGAGGGTGTTCTGAGGGCTGGAGTGAATGAGCCTACTCATTCAGTTATTCATTCATCTAAGTTCCACCTCTAATTTATTTATTTAAATTTTATATTTAAATTTTTTTCTAGCCCTCAGCACTGCACCAGATATTTCATGCGGCCCTCTGCCCAGAAAGTTTGGAGACCCCTGTATAGTCAATAAGACAAATTCGTGAGAACTAAACGAACCTCCAGGTTCAAAGGCAATTTACCTTCGAACACCAGTTTTTGAAGGAGCAGAACCATAGTCAGGATTCTAGAGGTGGGTGGGCAACTATTTTTTCAGTGTGGGCAATTAACAGCCCAATCCTATGCATGTCTACTCAGAAGAAAGTCCCATTATAGCCTAGGGCAGGGGTGCTCAATAGGTGGATCGCGATCTACCGGTAGATTGCGAGGCAAAATGAGTAGATCGCGGAGTGCCGACCCCCCCTTCAGGTGCCTCTGGGAGGAAACGCCGGGAGTCAATGGGGCTTACTCCCAGGTAAGTGTGGCTAGGATTGCAGCCTCACAGCCTAATCCTAGGCATGTCTACTCAGGAGTAAGTCCTGTTATACTCAGTGGGGCTCAAGGTACACCAACATACATTGTACACATAAATGTTATATGTTATGATGGCGTGAACATTGTAAAAAAAAACTCTGGTAGATCTCCGGGCCTTGCTGGGTTTCAAAGTAGCTCTCGAGCCAAAAAAGTGTGAGCACCCCTGGGTTAATTGCTTCCTATTCATTGGGACTTCACATGTTCAGGTACAAGTGAGGCTTTGCCTGTGAACTCATTGGATGGTGTGGCAAGTAAATGTACCAGTGCTACACCACCCTGTGGCAACCAGTGTGTGCGTGTGCCAAGCCAAAAAAGTGTGAGCACCCCTGGCCTAGGGCTTACTCCCAGGTAAATGTGCATAGGATTGTAGCCTAAGGGCCCAATCCTATCCAAATTTCCAGCGCTGAGGTAGCTGCAATGCAGCCCCACGGTAAGGGAACAAATGTTCCCGTACCTTGAGGAGGCCTCCGTGACTGCCTCCCCAACACAGGAAGCAGTGCATACCCTATAGGCAGAGCAGCAACGGCACTGGAAAATTGGATAGGATTGGGCCCTGAGCTGGGTATATACAATGTACTGGTGTGCAAAATGAAAGGGTGGGCAAACTGCTGACTCAAGGTGGGCAATGCCCATCCTGGCCCCCCTCTAGCTATGGCCCTGTGAAGGAGAACAACAGAAGGGGAGGGCTTTTGCTGGCGTGTTTGTGGGCTTTCCAACTGGCCACTGTTGGAACAGGACTTCAGGGTCAAACTGCCCCTTGTACAGGAGATCTGCAATGAGACACCCCCCCCCCCCGACATTTCCATGTTAACTTAAAAGCAGCCACTGGGGCAGAGGGGAGATCAGGAACATGGCTATGGGAGTACTGGGGAGGAATTAACCCTTCCCCACTAGGTTGTTTTTCCAATCAAAATTCCATCCTGAAGCAGCTATTAACACCACTAGAGGTGTGTGTGGGGGTAATATGGGGCATTTTGTTTCTCCCACAAGGCTAGAAGCAGCTTCAAGAGGACAATTTCAATCAGGGTAACAAGAAAGGAAAAATAGTTAAGCCCCCTCCTCCTCCTGTCCCAATCTGATTCAGAGCAGCTGCTGCTCAGTTAAAAAAATTAAAATGCCATAAGATTCTATCATGGCTCACCCACATCGCATAACATTTCTTACAGTCTTAACGACATCAAATGGTCACGCAAGAGAAGGCCGATATAAAAATGAACCCAAACAAAGCCTTTCAACTCCCACAATTTCTCCAGGCTACTATATAGTATATCAAGGTTCTTCAAGCCATTCCTCATGTCAAGGTGTCCGTTTCAGAATAGGGGTTAATTTCAACATTCAGCAGAGTCAAACAGTCAGTCTTGTCTCGTTCTGGATTGTCCCCTTTCCATAAGAACATAAGAAGAGCCTCGCTGGATCAGGTCAAAGGCCCATCTAGTATAGCTTCCTGTATCTCACAGTGGCCCACCAGATGCCTTAGAGAGCACACAAGACAACAAGAGACCTGCATCCTGGTGCCCAACCTTGCATCTGGCATTCTGAGGTAGCCTACTTCTAAAATCAGGAGGTTGGACATACCCATCACGGCTTTTAACCTGTGATGAACGTTTCCTCCAGAAATTTGTCCAAACACCTTTCAAAGGCATCTAGACTAGGCACCATCACTACATTCTGTGGCAAGGAGTTCCACAGACCAATTACATGCTGGGTAAAGAATTTTCTTTTGTCTGTTTTAATTCTCCCTACATGCAATTTTAGTGGATGTTGGCCTGGTTCCGGTGTTGTGTGAGAGGGAAAAGAACATCCCTCTATCCACTCAAACTATCCCCTGCGTAATTTTGTATGTCTCAATCATGTCCGCCGCCTGGAGCCTTTTTTCTTTCCAGGCAGCAGGTGGCAAATGCTATTTTTTACATTTCCTCACTGATGAGGAAAAAATACATTCAACACCTTGCACATAAGCATATGGGTCATCAGGATGGATAGAACTTTCATGTGACATACTAGCTTTCTAGCTGCAAGAAGTTATATTTTTTTTCATGGCTTTCCCCCCACTGAGTTGCAGCAATGGGTGAGCTAAGGCATCAAGACACACTCCATCAGTTCAGCTAGAACCCACAGCCATTTGGTTCCTCCACTCCCAAAAACTCCTCCCTCAGAAGGCTTTTCACCTGAACATTTCTGCAATTTTATAGAGATACCTCAATTGACTGTGTTTTTTCTTTCCACCTTTTCATGCTTTCGTTTGGTCTCTATTAGACTGCAGTACAGTCTCTGCTATTATTAAATCTATGTACAACACTCCAAAATATTGTGTGCAATAATGAAAGTGCAATTAATTTCATTAATATTTATATTTGTCATCATAAACTGTTGAAGTGTAATGGCTATGGGATTGAGCTATAAATCAGAAGTCCCTGGTTTGAATTTTGTCTCTCATGAATTCTCAACTGGTGGCCTTAGGGTCCAATCTTATTCAACTTTCCAGCACTTATGAGGCCGCAATGCAGCCCAAAGTTAAGGGAACAAATGTTCCTGTACCTTGAGGAGGCCTCCATGACTGTCCCCTTATCACAGAATGCAGCACACAGCCCATTAGTATGGCTGCATCAGTGCTGGAAAGTTATACAAGATTGGGCCCTTAGGCAAGCATCTCTCTCTCAGCCTCAGTCTTCCCATCTGCAAATAGGGAATACTCACCTCACAGAGTTGTTGTAAGGATTACAAGGAAATGATGGTGAAATGCTTTGAACCCTCAAAACTGCTATAAAGATTATGATCATTGATTAAAACACGTGAGCAGAACAAGCAGCCCATATGAACATCTACAGAATGTGGTGATGCAATCCAGGGAAAGTTGTGCTGCTCAGTTCTGATGCATACACGTACTGAACTGGCCCTACGTATATTGTAGGAAAATAGGAACTGGGCCACCACAAATATTCAAGGAAGTGGATAACATGCATATCATTTTGTGATTCAAAACAGGCATGACCCTCTAACAAACGAGATATTTTGGGAGCGGAAATGGTCCGTCCTTGCTTAAAATGCTTGTGCATAAATGTTTTATTTCTTCCAACCTGTGGACTCTGACATCAGGGTCTTCTGGGGCACGCACCCCAAATGAATGGAACATGACAACATCTGCATCTCCTTTCCAGGAAGCAAGATGTTGGACTTTACCGGCCTTTTTGTCTGATCCACCAAGGCACTTCTTAGGGCATAACTAGAGGCAACATGCAAGGCCGGCCCATGCATGAGGCCAACTGAGACGATCACCTCGGGCAGCGGATTGGCAGACCCACTCACCTCCACATCTCCACCTCTTCCTCCTACTTGCTGAATTGGGAAAGGAAAAGGGGAACAGAGCAGAAGTGTGGGGGGAGAGTGGTGAGCTAGATCTTTGGAGACTCTCCTCCATACTTCCTTTTCTGCTTCATTCCCTCTCTGTCTTCAGTCCAGGAGTTGGGAGGGGTAAGGGCTGGCACATCATGGGGGGGGGGCACATTTCACATGCTGCCTCTGGCTGGCACAGATAATATGAACTGTGAAAGGAACTCCTTTGTATGGCTACAAGCAGCTATAGCGTGGGATTTAACTCAGGAAATAGGTTCAGGGGTAAAAGAGTAAGTACCCCTTTTGCATCACAGACCACGTTCCCATCAGGCCCATACTGTCACTGCACCTGCTTTTCAAAAAAAATAAAACAATATTTGGCATTACACCCACCTCTAATTTCACATGTGCTTGATTTAGACATTTTTGAAAAACTGCATGTGCTTAATACCAAAACCTAATTTATGCTCACAATTTTTTGGAATAACGCAGTCAAACATGCTCTCCTGTGCACTCCTGCATAGTTTGCTGACAGCATTGCCATGTCTTATGATAAAAAACAAGTTTAATATATATGCTGCTTTTCAAAAACTTCACCCCCACGTAAAACAAGAGGTGGATGTAGAGTCACATAACTCCTGTACCATCTCAACCTTTAGAAAAACTGCTGTCACCACAATCACAAAAATGCCACAGTCACCCTGGTGGCTGTCTGTGTGCATAATGGCAGGGCCTATATTTCTTCAACAGCTAGGAAATGTGCATACGACCATTTGACGTACCAATGTAATCAGTGTACAAAAAAGAACAACGGAAAAAGTCAGAAAAGATTGTAGCAGTGGCATAGCTAGAAGGGGCTAGATGGTTCCCTGCAAAAAACTTAGTGTTGTGCATCCCCTCTAGGTACGCCAGTCAATAGTAGTACTATGTATAACTAATTCATGACAATCAGTGCTCCTCACAGTAAACTTATATTCTAACTTGACTTCATTAGGTAAAATCCTGGAGTGGTTCAAGTTTATAAAATAAAAAAAGAGGACCAAGTGCACCCCTGACATTTGTATAAAAGCAACCTGCGTGGATGGAGACTACTGCCCTCTGTTGGACACACTATGAAGCAGCTCCTTGTGTCTGTTCTGTTCTGGGGGAATGAAACAAGCCAGTCTGGTCACTAATTTAAGAATCCCTTTTATGCATACATCTATACATCTTCACCAGGTGTTGCCTCCCTTTTGCTCTAGCAACCTGGAATGGCTCCAAAGGGTAGGGAATGCTTGCACACTGCGGTGAGGTGCCGTGCAAAACTTAGTGCATTGCACCCCCTTTAGCTATGCTACTGCTGAAATTACAGAGGGAGCCAGGGAGGTTCAGCCCCCTTATCTTTTATTCTGGCCCCCTTAGCTATTCTTTTCAGAAGGTTATGCGAGGGGGGAGGGGACTTGGCTCAACTGGGAAGAGTCAAGGGTGGAGCTTGGGGATTTCATCCAGGGACCCTCCACCTGTTCTTTCATCCATCATTCTTAGAAGTCTAGTAGGTACTGGTCCAGATTTTCTCACATGAGATTTCTGCTTCCTCCTACCCCATCACACGATCTGTCTTTGAATGATTCATATTTCTGTTTAATGCAAGATTACAAATGTAATAATGCAGAGGCATGATGGCACTTGGCTCATCGGCGCTAGCGCAAGGAGAAAAATGGCTTTCAGTTTTAGTTCTCAAAAAGAGTGGCTTTTCAGGTCTGGGACTGGAAGAGCCAACTGCTTTGATGACCCAGGGCCTATCAAGATGCTCCAGCACCCAGAGTGATGTGCCAAATGGGCTTTGCACTGCCAGAACACTGCTAGTCCCAACAACAAAAGACCTTTGATGGTGGTGTGAAAGCCAGGTAGTTGTCGTGCAAATTCCAGGCAACTGTGCATGCCTTGCAAATGGGCGGTGGCATGGCGCACACACAGCAGCTGCTCCAGAAGCCTCCATCAGTTCCATTAAGTTGGCAGCAGAGGTGTGTTATGAGCGGGGAAGGGGAGGGCAGGATGGAGCTGGGGAGGGCTGGTTGGCAACCTTCAGTCTCGAAAGACTATGGTATAAGCCTACAGCGCCCAGCATTCCCAAGCGGTCTCCCATCCAAGTACTAACCAGGCCTGACCCTGCTTAGCTTCTGAGATCAGACGAGATCGGGCATGTGCAGGGTAACAGTTGCTGCAATTATATAAACACAAAGCACCACTTTCTGCACTCTAACTTTTGGAAAACACCAAAATCCTGAAAGAAATTAAGTCATTTTCTCTCACCTCTATCCATAGGTGATCAGGCAGCCTACAGAGTGGAGGAGTAAAAAAAATGGACTTGAAAGACCCCTGTCAAGAGCACCAATACTAGTCAAAAATGGTAGATGGATCAAAAATCTTGACTCAAGAGGAGGCCACTCCGTATCAGTATTTAATATAAATACTCCGATTCAGCAGGGCAGAATAAACCAGCTGAAACAGTTTTTAACTAAGGGCCCAGTCCTATCCAACTTTCCAGCACTGATGCAGCTATGCCAACAGGGTGTGTACTGCATTTTGTGGTGGGAGGGCAGTCATGGAGGCCTCCTCAAAGTACGGAGATATTTATTCCCTTACCTCAGGGCTGCATCAGTGCTGGAAAGTTGGATAGAACTGGGCCCTCATTTTTTATTTTTTTTAATGAGCAACTAGGGGTTGATATCCTTCTATATGTGCAATTATTTTAAAATCTAATAAAATATTAAATGACCCCCCAAAAAGAAAAGAAGCACTGAGTTCAGTGGGACTTATTCCCAAGCAAGAATACAGGTCTGTGCTGCACCAGCATATTTTTGCAACACACACGGAGCCTCCCAGTCGTGGAAACCCAGTTCCTTTGAGTTAAAGCATCACAAAGGCAAACAAAAGGTGATGGGGTTTTGGAAAACTTCTTTCCCCATTTGAAAACCAACAATTAGAGATTTCCGAAAGTTGATTTTTGGGGAGGGTGGAGTGGGTGGGTACAAAAGGAAAATAAATTCAAAAAAACAAAAAAACAGATTGCTTGTCCTCAATGTGCTCTTGTTGGTTGATGTTATGATAGTCAGAGGCTGACATTATGTGAGAAGAGCGATGTATCATCAGAACAGCATTGTTCCGAGGATGTACGATGCTAATACATCACCGGAGCGATGGAGCTTTAATGATGTATGGTGTCAAAATGGCCCTGGCCAGGAAGAAAACGTCCAAGAGACTCCGTCCATTTCGATTTATAATCAGGAAAAAACTTTCAAAATTGGTTGTCTCTTTCCTTTGTCAAAGTTTCACTGATGAAGAATAAAGTTCAAGGATAATGGCTCCCCAGCGGAGGAGCTTCAAGGCTTCAAGGAGTTTAGATTCACACTATGCTTTCCCCATGATTGCACTACGCACTGATCCCAAGTTGAAGATCCTTGTCCATGCTGGTCTTGCAAGTGGTTTAACACGTACCAACTGCAGGTCAGCATAGGTTTAGCAAAGGAAAACGAACACCTTTGTCCTCTCCCACTCTTTGGGCATCCTCCTCTCCCTGTAACAATATCACTGAGATACAGCTCCGCTTAACATAATTGGATATGAACATATATGAAGCTGCTGTTTGTCAAAAACACTGGTCCATCTAGTCAACACTGATTGATAGCAGGTTCCCCACTGCTACAGACTCAGGGATCTTTCCCAGCCCTACCTGGAGATGCTTAAGACTGAACCTAGCATCCTTCTGCATGCCAAGCAAGTGCTCTGCCATTGAGCTAAGGCCTCTCTCCTAAACAGCAACTGCTACAACCAGTGGTGTAGCTAGAGGGGGGAGTAAGGCACTAAGTTTTGCAGGGAGTCTCACCATGGCATGCAAGTGGTCCCTACCCCTCTGCTTTGAAGCCATTCCAGGAGGTGGGAGCAAAATGGAGGCGCAAGCGAATGCCAGAGAAGACCCAGAGAAGAGACAAACACCTCCGTTTTGCTCCCCTTGCCCAGAATGGCTCAGAAGGGGAGGGGGGCTGCTTGCACCCCACAGTGAGGCTCTCTGCAAAACCTAATGCTTTGCACCCCCTCTAGCTATGCCATAGGTTACAACACTTAAGTGCACGATGTAAAAATTACAGAAAGACTTTCTTCAAAATAATTGTTTTAGCAGTATGCAAATTTAATTAATAAACCAAATGCTTCTTTATAGGATTTTTACTGCCGTGTTTTATTGATGTTTTATGTTTTGTATTGTATTTTAATTGTGGAAAGCTGCCTTGGGGCATTGCATTTTGCACTGGGAAGATGGGATATAAATATCTAAAATAAACGGATAAAAGCTTATCCGATTAAATCAACTAAGATTTCTCTAATGGGGTGACAACCCTATAAATATTGGAACTTGAGTAGAGTATCAGTATTACTCAAGTTATTATCATCAGTTTCCGGGAAGGGTTGGTTTTCTGCTAATTGCTCCCCCCTGACCATGTTTTCCCTTAGCCCGTACCCTCATCTAGCATCAACTTTTAAAACCTGCAGTAACTTTTATTTGAACTCAGGCCTAGAATGAGGAACACACAATGTCCCCAGTTGTTTCCACTGTGTTTATGTCTAAAATTGCTGCTACGTTCCTTCCTTAAGACTGATCTCTCTTTCCATTTTAGTTTCACAAAACAATGTGAACGAAAGAAATCTTCATAAAACTGTGTGTGCGCACGCATGTATCTTTCCAGTGAAGCTATCAAAGACTCCATAAGGGTTAGCCACCCATCATCTCCATCACATCTGGAGCCTGGAGAATAGGAGGCTGAGAGGGGATATGATAGCGCTCTTCAATTACCTGAAGGGATGTCATATGGAAAAAGGGGCAAATTGGTTCTTAACCATCTCCGAAAGTAGAACTAGATCCAACAGGTACAAACAGCAAGAGATTCCGATTGGACATCAGGAAAGAATTCCCGATGGTAAGGGCAGTTCGGCAGGGGAACTGATTGCCGAGGGAGGTTGGATTCTCCCTCACTGGAGATCTTCAATCAAAGGCTTGACAAGCACCTCCTGGAGATGTTCTAAGAGAATTTCTTAGAACATTTCTTAGATGTTCTAAGAGGAAAAGGTATGTGAACTTTTAGTTGAAAAGCGGTATATAAATACTGTTAATAATAAATACTGTTAAATACTGTTAATAATTTCCTTCTACATGCAGGGGGTTAGACTAGATGACCTTTCACATACCTTCCAACTCTAGGATTGTATGATTCTAAGGGCACAATCCTATCCTGTGCTGGAACAGGCAAGCCTTACAGCACATTTGTGACCCTCCTAGGCCGGTGCAAGGGACTTGCGCCAGCCCACGTGAGCTGAGGACTGAGCTGTAAGTCTATCATATGATGGCCAGGATTATGCAGAGAAGCCACTACCGATCAATTTTCCCCCATGCCACCAGAGACTGTCAAGTGGAGCATTGGAGCCTTGTGCTCCCAGAGATATTCCATATATCTGGCTATACTGAACTTCCAAGTCCAGAGGCAGTGAGATACTGAATACTAGTTGCAAGGAGCAACTGCAGGGCTGACCTGTTGCCTTCAGGCCCTGTCTGTAGGCTACCTGGAGCCCCTGGTTGGATACAGGATGCTGGACTAGATGGAGGACTGACATACACACTTCCATTGGGTTGAGAGAGACTGAGTGGCCCACAGTCACCTAGCAAGCTTGCTGGCTGAGTAGGGATTTGAACCCTAGAAAGGTCTCAAACTGACCAGAGGGCCATCTAGTCCAGCATCCTGCTTCACACAGTGGCCCACCACCTACCTCTGAGAAGTCCACAAGCAGGGGAGAAAGGTATCCTCCTTTCCCATCACTGCTTGCCTGGAGATCTGTGCTGAATCTGGAGGTAGCACACAGCTACCATAACTAGAAGCCCTTGAGAGACCCTGCCCTTCATGAATTTTGTCCAGTCTTCCTTTAAATCTACCCAAGCTAGACTAGGGGCCATTGCCACATCTAGTGGCGACAAGTTCCACAGACTAATTCTGCACTGTCATCTTCCTGGTTCTAGTTTAACCACTGTTGCCAGTGCAATGCAGCAGACACTGTTGGATGTGAATTTGGAAGACCAATATGCTGCCCTGAGTTCTTTGGAGAAGGGGTGGGATCTGGGCCAGATTGCTAAGGTGAAGTCTTGTGTGGGACCTCCCCATGGCACCGTCTACCCCACCCCCATGGCACATTGGGTGCTGCCACTCCCACGGTACTGAAGGTTCCAGACTCAGCTCAGCTAGGTCAACTTCCTGATGGGCATGGGCCCTTGTCCAGCCCCCAACCCAATATTACCGCTGAATGGGATAAAAGTGGAAAATATAACGAAATATAACTTAACCACACAAGACCCATGATAGGGCAGGGCAGAGATCTTGCTGTGGCCAAAGTTTAAGAATATTGTCAGGAAGAAGCTTAAGCGAGTGTGGAAACTTGCGCATTGCAATTAAATGGATCCTACAGCAGCTTAACTTGGTTGCATCATAGTGCCCAATGGATGCATTGTTTCAGGTATAATTAAAGGATATATATAGGAAGATACATTCAATTGGTCCACTCTTGTAACAAATGGACCCAAGTTACTGCTTGCTCTCAGAGAAGCTATTGCCGTCTGGGCAAGTGGCCCAGAAAAACGCATCTCGAATTGAAGCAGGGGATAAGAGGTAATCCTTGGCATCCTGAAGGTGTGAAACTAGAGTATGCTTTTTAGGGTACTGTGAAGTACAGCCCCACAGCTTGGCATCCACAGGGCCCCAAATCCCACATGAATGAGACATGATGTGCGGAACGGTAGGTAGACCCTGGGGTTTTGTCTCAGCAGAGCCCTCGCCACTTATCTAATCTCAGTTTTCCTAATGATGTAGTTAGAATTAAATTAAGGTATTTGTAATCTAGTTATAAATGCATACACCAGGCACATTTCATCATGACTTGCGTAGTGCTGGTATTTAAAGGAGATGCCTTCTCCCGTTTTGTGGGCCCCTCACATTCTTTCCATTTTATTTGAATACATGTCTCACTTGTGGCTAAAAAAGAGAGACCAAAAAATGGTCCAGAGTTACACTCCATGAGGAGACTGAGTTGAGCGATGACCAGTTCAGTGCATGGCAGACTGCTGTTTTGGAGGGCTTTTCCCTCCAGCCTGGATTGAACAGGAGAAACATTCTTTACTCCACTGGTCAGTCTACGTGGCAAAGTTGCACAGCCATGCCAGACTGCATTTGGCGTTGAGAACATGAGAGCGACCCCGCTGGATCAGGTTAAATGTCTTTGTCGTCCAACATCTTGAATCCCATGGGGGTCAGCCAGATTCCCTGGAAACTCTGGAGGCAAGACACATAAGCCAACATTCCCCTCCCACTGCTACTTCTCAGTGTTCATGATGACCAATTCAGGCACTTTCACCAACGTGATCAGGAGGATAAACCAACTGCCGTACAATGAAAAGCTGAAACATCCAGGACTTCTTCATTTAGGAATAAGTTGCTTCAGTACCCCTAGCTGGGTTCTCAGTTCAAGGAGGGCTACTTTGCACATGAAACAGAGCAGACTTCAAGCAGCACACTGCCCACCTAAAATAAGGATATGATACTGACTGCCCACCTCCATCCACCTCCATAAGAACATAAGAGCCTCGCTGGATCAGGCCAAAGGCCCATTTAGTCCAGCTTCCTGTATCTCACCATGGCCCACCAAAAGCTTCAGGGAGCACACAAGACAACAGGACACAATCTCTGTCCTAGTGCCCTCCCCTGCATCTGGAGGGATGCATTTGCATCTCTGCTGCATCTTCATCTCCCAGTCCCTGGATTGGAAAAGGAAGAAAGGGATGAAGAAGAAGAGGAAGTGTGTCAGGGAAGAGAGGAGAAAAGTGGGCTACAGCAGCATTTCCCTGCCATACCACTTTGCATGGTCCACCTATTGGAAGTAGCACTGAAAGTAACTGGTGGTGACATCATCACAAATTCCTTCTGGGTTGTGAGACCAAATGTGATGTGACAAACATGAATAAGAAGCTCAGGGTGGACAGGAGGGCTTTTTGGAGTGTGGAAAAGCATGCTCTGGAGCTCTGCCCACCCAACCAAGCCTCCTACTGCTGTTTTGTTGCATCACATTGCTGGTCTCACTGCCGGGAAGCAGGTTTCCAGGGGTCCCATGCATATCACCAGACACCACCCTAAGTACCACCAGTGGTACTCATACCACTGGTTGATAAACACTGGGCTAGAGCACCCTGTCATGACTTTTCCAATCCAGGGAGTAAGAGGAGGAGAAGCTAGTTCAGAGGCGTCAAACATAAGGCCTTCGGGCTGGATGCGGCCCACGGAAGCTCTTTATCCGGCCCTCAGGCTCACCAAGCACCAATGACTTCCACACATTGCCCAGGAAACACTTTGTAGAGTGTGCAGAATTCATTTGCTAATTCATTCATTTGCATTAAAATGCAAGTGCAGTCTGGTGTCTTCTTGGGGGGTGCAAGGGTAAAAAGAATGCCAGATGCGTGGGAGTGGCAGAGAGGTGTAAGCATCTTGTGGTCTTGTATGCTCCCAGAGGCATCTGGTTGGCTGCTGTGAGATACAGGAAGCTGGACTAGATGGGCCTGTGGCCTGATCCAGCAGATCTTTTCTTATGTGCATACTACAAGGAGGAATTTCCAGGTAAAGCATCCCTCACATGCGCAATGTTCTCACATCACTATCGCTGGCTCTCCCTCTGCACATTTTGCTGGGCAAAAACACAACCCTCCTCGCCAAACCGCGTTGGGGATCAACAAACGGCATAAAATCTGCATGGAAGCATTTAATTAACAAAAGGAAAGTAAACAAACCAGTCAACTCTCCAAGGTCAGTCAATAAACACCAGCAATTATGAGTTGTCATTTGCATAGCGTCAGAAGCAGAGGCACTGCCTGCATGCAAAAGCACCTCAAGCTGAAGAATCTGCCCTGAGGACCTTACAGTCCTTGCAGAGCAAAACAATGACATAATGTTAACTTGGGTGAGTGGGAAGCCCGCAGTGCCTTAATGGTGCCCCAGGCATATAAATTAAAGTTCTATCTTTGCCATAGCCAGCAAATAGTGCTGAGTCACCCGCTGCAGGATGGTAATTCCGTTTTTTGTATTGTGAGCTGCTGATTAGCGGGGCGATTAAAATGGATCCCACAGCCATTTTACAGAAGCAAAGAGTGTGGCCGATTCAGCAACTGGCCTATTGGCCCAGTCACATGATCACACCCCAGTCCTTGCATGACCCTAATTCCTTGGACTGTGACTATAAGGTGATGAACCCGAAATCTGTGAGCCACAGTCTTCCCAAGCCACTGTCTGAGAAAGGAAATCTCACAGGCGGACCTGAAGACCACTCTTCTAAAACAGGAACTCAAAACCCCTGCAGTGATGTGGGGCTTAAACCGGCAATCATGCGACTGGGAATTGTCTTCCTGTGCAACCAGGGCAGATGGCTGGAGGAAGCTACCTGAGATGGTTCCAGCCAGGAATTTGCGAAACCTCAAGAGATACTGAAGAGCTAATTGGATGCTTCTGAGGGAGATACTCTTAGTCTTCACTATGCTGCTGGGGGAGGCCACCTGCTAGTCAGATAATTGCAGATTCCCAGCTTCTTCTTATAATCCTGCAGCCTTCTGTTAGAATCTTCTCTCAACACCCCAGTCACTCCCCTGCAAGTCTCCTGTGAGATGGCAGGCAAGAGGCATTCCTAGAGGTCACTCAGGGCCAAACAGAGTTCCAGGGCCGCCAGCCAAGAGCAAGGCTTGGCATATATCAGGCTTTCTGATACTTGGGAGATAAGCTGAGTTCTGCCTCTTCTTGCAGCAGCTGCCAACGTGGGTTGGGTTTCTTCCAGGTGGCAGTGCTGGGAGGGGGGTCTGTCAGGGCACATAGACTCCCAGTTGCTCTAGTATATGCTGGATCCAGCTGCGGGATCCCAAGGAATAGGATGTCTCCAGTTCTGGTTCTAGGCATGGTCTGGTCCTGACACTTGTCACTGCTGTTTGCTGCATCCATTTCACTGCCGCGGAACACAAGGAGTTGCATCTGCAGTGGCATTGGCTGTCAGTTCCTCTCCGTGGTTTCAGGCAGAGGGGTCTTTCCCAACACTGCCTGGAGATGCTGCCGGGGATTGAACCTGGGACCCTTGGTACATAAAGGGTGTGCTCTACCATTGAGCTCCACCCCCTTCCCAAATCTTATCCAGTGTCCACACTGGCCTCTGCCAGGTTGGTACTGGCCAAAACCAGGCCAGCTATGAAACCCTGTTGAGATGGGACCCAAAGTGCTTTCCGCAACAAGTGCAATGATGATGTTTTCTAATGCAATAGGAAAAGAAAACTTGCCGTTATCTATTTTAAACTCTGTCACGAAAGGGATAATTGAGATGGAGTTCCATCAAGGAAGTCGTGCCAGTCTATATCCACACCATCCATTTTACCCAGCGCTTTTTAAAACCGTCCGCGGAGAGAAACAAATGCATCATGAAGGCAAGTTGTACATTCTCAATGCCACACACATCGCCCAGTCTGGGAGTACAAACACCATCCGTCTTTATTTTGGGGGTGTTCCAGCTTCGTTTTATCATCATAATGGATTGGAAGCAATGAAGTAAGCTGTATTAATGTAGGAAGCGGATTTGGGGGAAGCGGCGGCGACTTAGGGTTTATTATTTGGACCAATTCAGGACAGAACCTAAAGGAGGCGAGAGCTCAACAAGATCAGAACCAGGCTGGAGCCAAGCTAGGGTACTCATCTTGAGCACAGCTGCAACCGGGAAAGGGGCGGTTGCATGGGCAGCCCTCGTTGCCACGAATAGCTTCTGATGAAAAAGCAAAATGTATCATACTGACGGTTTAGGATTCTCTGAGACTTGCGCAGTGGCATATCTAGGGCCAATGGCACCATGGCAAGCACTGAAATTGCGCCCCTCATTCCACCAAGTGAATTTAGTCAGCAGACTACACAGAGAAGGTGGGACAGGGCTGGCTTCCCACCCCGTGATCTCCCCAGGTGAATGTATGCAAAGAACCACAGATGCTAAGCTCCCCTAAAGAAAAGAAATGAAAAATAGTGTTCGTTTGCTTCTTTTTGGAGGTCCTCTGAAACTGGTGCAAAAATGCACCATTAGCTGTGATGCAGAAACACACTCTTGGTAGAATGTGGGTTAAGTCTCTGCCTAGCGCCCCCCTTTCAAGTGACACCCAGAGCAGATGTCCCCACTTGCCACACCCTAGATACACCAACTGTTACCTTGCACATGCCTGATCTCGACTGATCTTGGAAGCTAAGCAGGATCAGGCCTGGTTGGTACTTGGATGGGAGACCGCCTGGGAATACTGGGTGCTGTAGGCTTATACCATAGTCTTTCGAGACTGAAGGTTGCCAACCAGATACACCATTGCATTTGGTGAATAGAGAAGCTCACCCATTGCTGGGCCTCAGCAGGGGGGGGGGGGTTGGACTCCAAGCAGCCCAGTTCCAGAATGCAGCAGAGCCAGCTGTCATTTCGGCAGGTGCCACAAGAAGGGGAGCCAAAGTAGCAGTCAGTAAGTGGCTGCAGGAGCTCAGGCAGAGGCAAGATGCCTGAACTAAGCTTGAACTAAGAAGCAAGACTGAAACCAGAGCTGTACAGGGCCTGCTGGGCAGAAATTGGCCCATGGGCATAGCTTGGGAAGTCAGAGTGGCAGCACAGCCTTTATGGCATCCTCAAAGGAGAGACCTCAGCCTGCTAGGTACGCTGTGGCACAGGAGGAAAGAGAGTCAGGTTCACTGGGCTACAGCGTTCAAGAAACTCCAGTTCAGATCCCTCTAGTGACTTATGTCCATCAAATGAAGGTTCTTGGAGGTCATGTGACGCCAGAACTCTTTTGTGCCATTTGCTACTCATTTTTTTAAGTATGCACCATTCCTACCAGCTCCAAGTTCAACTAGATTATAAAACCTCGCTGATCTATTAAAACGAATATGAACAAGATCCTGTACTCAGTGGCATAGCTAGAGGGGTGGAAGTTTTGCAGGCGCTTCAATGCGCCTGCAAGCGGCCCCTCCCCTTTGGAGCCATTCTGGGAAGGGGAAGCAAAACGGAGGCGAAGGCAGGGAGGTGAATGCCTCCGTTTTGCTCACCCCCACTTGGAATGGCCTGGAAGGGGAGGGGCCATCTGCAGAGTGTGTTCAGGTGCCTGCAAAACTTAATGCTTTGCACCCCCTCTAGTTACGCCACTGCCTGTACTCTATGCATCTTAACTAACAATGTACTTGGAGTTTCCACTGTGCTCACTGAGAATCCACTGTACTTGGACCTTAAATGGCTATGCTCATTGATGGTACTATTATTGAAAAAAAACAATATGAAAATTAAGTTTAAAGAGCAGTATATTCATTTTATTCATTTTAATGTAGTCACCGAAGAAGCACTGAACAACATTGAGTGCCTGCCTGTGCTGGAAGAGCTTGACAGTGAACCAACCCTAGAAGAACTTCACGTGGCCCTGGACTCCCTTGCCTTTGGCAAGGCACCTGGAAAAGACAGCATCCCTGCTGAAGTCCTAAAATGCTGCAAAGAGATCATCGTCACTGAGCTGCATGAAATCCTCTGTCTCTGCTGGAGAGAAGGTGGAGTACCTCAAGACATGAGGGATGCAAACATCATCACGCTGTACAAGAACAAAGGTGACAGGGGTGACTGCAACAACTACCGCGGCATCTCTCTCCTTAGCGTTGTAGGAAAGCTGTTTGCCCGAGTTGTACTAAAGAGGCTCCAGGTACTTGCAGAGAGCGTCTATCCAGAATCGCAGTGTGGATTCCGAGCCAACAGGTCCACCACTGATATGGTATTCTCCCTTAGACAACTGCAGGAGAAATGCAGGGAACAACGACAGCCACTCTTTATAGCCTTCATAGATCTCACAAAGGCTTTTGACCTGGTCAGCAGAGACGGCCTCTTCAAGATTCTCCCCAAGATTGGATGTCCACCCAGGCTCCTCAGCATCATCAGATCTTTCCACAAGGACATGAAGGGCACTGTTGTCTTCGATGGCTCCACATCAGACCCTTTTGACATCCGAAGCGGAGTGAAGCAGGGCTGTGTTCTTGCACCAACCTTGTTTGGGATTTTCTTCGCTGTCCTGCTGAAGCAGGCCTTTGGAACTGCAACAGAAGGCATCTATCTCCGGACCAGATCAGACGGAAAGCTCTTCAACCTCTCCAGACTGAGAGCAAAATCCAAAGTCCAGCTGAAATGTCTGCGTGACTTCCTCTTTGCCGACGATGCAGCTGTCACTACCCACTCTGCCAAAGATCTCCAGCAGCTCATGGATCGTTTTAGCAAGGCCTGCCAAGATTTTGGACTGACAATCAGCCTGAAGAAAACACAGGTCATGGTTCAGGATGTGGACTCACCTCCCTGCATTACAATCTCTGAGCATGAACTGGAGGTTGTCCATGACTTTGTGTACCTTGGCTCAACGATCTCCGACACTCATTCTCTCGATACCGAGCTAAACAAGCGCATCGGTAAAGCAGCTACCACGTTTTCCAGACTCACAAAGAGAGTCTGGTCCAACAAGAAGCTGACGGAACATACCAAGATCCAGGTCTACAGAGCTTGCGTCCTGAGTACACTTCTGTACTGCAGCGAGTCATGGACTCTTCACTCACAACAGGAGAGGAAACTGAGCGCTTTCCACATGCGCTGCCTCCGACGCATCCTCGGCATCACCTGGCAGGACAAAGTTCCAAACAACACAGTCCTGGAACGTGCTGGAATCCCTAGCATGTATTCACTGCTGAAACAGAGACGCCTGCGTTGGCTTGGTCATGTCGTGAGAATGGATGATGGCCGGATCCCAAAGGATCTCCTCTATGGAGAACTCGTGCAAGGAAAGCGCCCTACAGGCAGACCACAGCTGCGATACAAGGACATCTGCAAGAGGGATCTGAAGACCTTAGGGATGGACCTCAACAAGTGGGAAACCCTGGCCTCTGAGCGGCCCGCTTGGAGGCAGGCTGTGCAGCATGGCCTTTCCCAGTTTGAAGAGACACTTTGCCAACAGTCTGAGGCAAAGAGGCAAAGAAGGAAGGCCCATAGTCAGGGAGACAGACCAGGGACAGACTGCACTTGCTCCCGGTGTGGAAGGGATTGTCACTCCCGGATTGGCCTTTTCAGCCACACTAGACGCTGTGCCAGAACCACCATTCAGAGCGCGATACCATAGTCTTTCGAGACTGAAGGTTGCCAATACAGATTCATTTTAAAAAGATAGATTTTGCATAGATTGAGACATGGACATCAGGCTCCTCACATTTCTTTTTCCCCTTTGGGATAAGAAAGGAGGATGTGACAAGTGTTGGCCAAGCTCCAAGTCAAGGCCACACTGGAGGATCTGATTCTAATGTGGGCAAATGGGGAATCAAAGAACCAGATGGCATGGTAAAAGATGAACTGATGGCCAGTATCAGATTACAAGGCAGTCTGTTTTGCTCCTCAATCAAACGGAGAAACCCATTCTAAAGGAACTGTTATGAAATCAGCTGCAGAACTACCTCTAGCCACTACCTGGGTGATGCTGGGGCACAGCTGAACTCAAGCCAATCACTCTCCCTGCCTGGAAACTGCTGTGATGGCAGAGACCTGCAGCCAAAATACCTGGTTGAGATTGCCAGTGCCTTACAGGAGAAGAGGGCGCTGATGCCCAACGGTCAGATACTCAGGACGACGGCTGGCGGGTACCTTGAGCAGGTGGGAGTTTGGATGGTGCAGAGAGACAACCTGATGGCAACAAGATGATCTGTGAGTTTCATCACAGGCAGTGACATGGTGTTGTCGATCTAGTATCACCCGATTCCCAGCATCTCAGGAATTAGTGCTTTGGTTTAACTGCCTGCACGCCCCTCCTTCAGTCGACAGCCAGGTATTTAATTGTATAACCAGCTGTTTTCCTTGCAATTTTGCTAATAGGTAGGCTACACATTTCCAATACAGAGAAATTATAGCCATGTAATGAGAATAGGCACATCCCACCGAATTCCTTGAGCAACTGTAGTTTAAAAAACTATATTTTAAAACAATCTTCACTTGTTGCGAGAGAGGCCCTTTAAATATTATACACAGGTGCCGTGAAACTTTATCCACAGTTGATCCAAAGGTGAGATCTGTGAAGCAACAAAAGAAGGATAAACCACCCTTTCCTGCTTTCCCTCCAATTATTTTATTTTGTATTTTAAACAAAATGATCTCTATGTTGAAATTCTACCTGCGGGTGGAAAATAAAAAGACACATTTGAGAAAAACAGGAGGATTTGTTCTAAGTGGTTTGGCTGGATGTCTGACTGATCTCACTCTAAGTTGTGTGTCTGTGGTTTGTTTTTTTTAATCATTGGAGTTTGCCTGGAAGTAGAAAATACAATTATGAACCATAGTTCTGAAAAAATGATCAAGTGATGCCTGATTTTGGAGCTGATTAAGATGAAAGCCCAGGCTTTGATATCTCCTCTTGTAGCATCTTTCTCCCTCCTTCTGTCCTCAAGTTACTTCCCTCCACCCCAATCTTCGCATGGTCAAATCACGCGTAGTTCTCAGGCTCACATACTTTCCATATATCGTTTATGGGAGGAAAGAGAGAGAATAACTGCCATCCCGACTCCACGGCTAGTGGGGCACAGAAAATTCCTTCTACTCCAGCATTTCCCAAGCTGTGGGCCATGGCCCAGTGTGTGGTGGGTCACAGCAAAATGCTCCCTGTTGTGACACAAAGCATCCACTCATTTGACTGACTGCAGATTCTGTGAACACCGGGGGAAAGCCATTTTGGTTTGCTCATCGAACTGGAAGTGGCTTTCTGAAGCCTCCAGGCGGCCTGAAGCCCACAGAGGCCCATGGAGGCTTCTGCAGGCTCCCAAAGGCCTCAGAAATCCACTTCTGGTTTGACAAGCGAACCAGAAGTGGACACAGATCTGCAGACTCATGTGTCTGCGGGGGGTCCTGGAATGGATCCCCCTTGGAGAAAAAGGGCAGACTGTACAATTTCCAGTTTGCTTCCGCAAGGCATTCAAGGGCCCACAGAAGACAATGGAGTGGGTCGCAGACCTGGCGCGAACCAGAAGCAGCCTCCAGAGGCTGTGTAATGAGCATCATGTCGCGACGCACCACAGAGTACAAGGTGGGTCACAGCACTGAAATGTTTGGGAACCACTGCTTTACTCCTTTCCCCAGTGCTGGCACCAGGTTGCAGAGGGCCTGGGGGAAAGCCCAGCACAGGACCCCCATAGTGCATTAGGTCTCTACCCTCCACTAGCCTACTGGCAGGTGACAAGCACCAGACAGTACTCCCACCCTCCGCATTGGCCAACAGGAAGTTGAATCTGTAGTTGCAGCTCCTCCTCCTCCAGCATCCCCATCAGCCAGTTGCCTTTGTCCCAAAGGTTTCTCGGTCACAGCTGAGGCTTTTGGATGGAAGCCCATTGGCTGATAGAGAGGTAGAAACAGACCTGCCTTGTGGGCTTCTTGAGCCTTGTGCAGCAGGTCCTCCTTCTTCCACCTTCCCCACCAGCCAATGGGGACATACTTAAGCGGCAATGACACAGACATTTGTCCCTGAATGGCAAGCAGCCATTTCTGAAGACCACCAACCCACACTGGCGTACCTAGAGTGGCAGGGGGCAAAAGCCCCAGAGTGCCACGGGAGGTGTGGCAAAATTGCTGCCCTGCTTAGAAAGGCTCCTTTCCCTACCTTTTCTTGCCACTCCCACCTGCTCTGCCCTACTCCACCTCCTGAGAAAGGGGAAAAAAGGAGGGGTGGTCCAGAGTGGAGAAGAAGCATACCAAGAATGGCTATGAGCTCGCACTCGAGAAGTAACCGCGGTGATGCAATGATGTCACTGGGATTACTTCCGGGCGGGGGGGGGCGCATTTGTTTCCCATCACCCCAGGTGGCACGGTGGCCAAGACCACCAGTGCCAATCCCTTTACTTCACAACCAGAAGAGCTATAGGGTTCTCTGCTTCCTCAGTTATAGAACCCTCTGATATCTCAGAGGATGCATCCAATTTAGAAACTGTGAGCAAAGGATTTCGTGTTGAAACCTTAGCTGCCTCTGCTGCTACGTGTTCATTGATAACGGCAAACCAGCTGGGTGGTGGAATCTACCATAGGAAAAGGGTCTCCTGCCAATCGCTCTGCTTACCAGAACATCATACCCCCCCCCTTTTCAACAACATGAAGGTTCCATTTTACTTTTATGACTAATAGGACCTCCACTACTCCGTGAATGTGTCTAATCCCCTTTTTTTCAGCTACAGGCCATCACGACACCTAGTGGCAGCATTGTGAAACAGGCCGTCCTTTTGTCCACCAGTGTTTGACATTGGGTGACCCTAAGTTGTAGCATTTTACATATTTATCCTATAACAAGGGCTGGCCCATCCCTATCCAATTTTCCAGTGCCAGTGCAGCTGTACCAATGGGGGCATCCTGCTGTGGGGGTGGCAGTCACAGAGGCCTCCTCCAGGTATGGGCACATTATTTATTATTTATTCACATTTTTATACCACCCACAGCTGCTCCCCTCCTTTTGTCATCACAACAACCCTGTGAGGTAGGAGAGGCTGAGAGAAAGTGACTGGCCCAAGGTCACCCAGGAAGCTTCATGGCTGAGGGGGATTCGAACCTGGATCTTCCAGGTCTAAGTCCACCTCCCAAACCACTACACCACCCTGGCTCTCGACATTTATTCCCTTACCTCAGGGCTGCATTGCGGCTGCACTGGTGCTGGAAAGTTGGACAGGATTGGGCCCTGAGGCAGTTGCCTCAAGTAACAGATTGGCAAGGGGTGCCCCTGTCTCCTCACTCACTTCCACTGACCTGCCTCCTCCTGGACTAGAAAGGAAGAAGGAGATAGAGTGGAAGAGGGAGGAGTGTGGTGGGCTAAAGCCCTGCCTCTGATGCTTGAGCACAGGGGTCTCTAAACTTTTCGACCAAAGGGCAGCATCAAATATCTGGCACAGTGTCGAGGGCCGGAAAAAAAAATTTAAATAAATACATTAGAGATGGAACTTAAATGAATGAGTAAATGAATGAATGGGCTCAAATGCCCAGGATTTCTCCAAGCACCAACACAGCCAAGAAATAAAGTACACACTTAAATGGACCCCCCATTCCCCTGCCCCACAAGCACAACTCTGCTTGTGTTTGATCAACTGGCCAGAGGCTCTCAGTAGATCAGAGGCTGGCTGTGGGCCGGATAAAGACTGGCCACGGGCCGCATTTGACCCCCGGGCCGGGGATTGGAGACCCCTGCTCTAGCACACCTATTCTTCTCCACCACTTCTGCTCTGTTATGTTTCTGGGAGTGGTGAGACTGCCACATCACTACAGAAAGGGGGATTAGCATTTGCATCTCATATGTTCAAACATCTTTTTAAAAATGTGTGATTGCTTATTGGAAAGCATGACGTGATCCTGAATCTAACACAGGAAGCTATAAATTAGTTTGCTCACTACGGAAACGAATGTTGCCGTATCGTGTATGTACCAGGTCCGTCATCCGTGGGGAAAAAAGGGAAGGAGAGTTTTTTTTGGTGGGGGGGGAAGGCTCTCTCGTTACTTAGCTCTCACATGGGGAGGGGGAGTTTTCACCACAAATAGAGATGGGTTGCATCCAACTTCAGCATCTCCATTATCTACATCAGCAAGACCAATTGCTCAGAAAACTAATCATGGCATTTAATAAAATAAAAATGCCCCCTCCCCCGTCCATCTCCCCACAGCTCCTGGCTGTACTTCTCCTTAATAACAGCACTCACCGAACATTTGTCAAGCGAACGCGGCAGCTGCGTATGAGACCAGGCAGGCAGTAGCGCTGAACTGACGACCGGCGGGACTCTGGAGACGCGGCAGCCAATCAATCTCAAGAACTTGCTAAGTGAGAGATGGGATATAATGTAAGCCATTATTCCTTCCTTATGCATGAAAATGAATTATTCAGTAAAGATTTAGACTCCTTTTTATTACCATGTTGAATTTATGCTGCATACAAACCATAAAGGCAGATTGGAAATTGCCTCTGCACCTCCTCTGCCATAGCCCGGAGCTTCGGGGCTTGGCTGGCACTTACTCTTCCATTCGCCCAGGCCTTGGAGATTGTCAAGCCTCCCCCCCCCCAGTCTTCCCTGCTATGTCTGGGGCCAGCAAGCCCTGACTGGGGTCCCCACTTGCCCCATTTCCAATGGCCAGCTGCTGCTATTCACCCATTGCTGCCTTTTATCCAAACCACTGCACTTTTTGTCTGTAACATCTCTATTATTCCCATTTTACAGATGGATAGCCGTGTCTGAGACCAATGTGGTGGTAGGGTAGAGAGCGAGGGGAAGGAAGCTGAACCCTGAAGAACAAGGCCTCCAGCACCTCAAAGACATTTTAATTCATTAGGCTGGGTTGGAGCCAAACTAGGCATGATGTGGAAATTATTGATCTGCAGCTCACTCTCTCTGTCTCAAAACACTCCCACGGGGTAACAAATTTGGATGATAAGGGGTGGGATCTAACCCATTCTCCAGCATATTGGCCCTAAACCAAACTGTTCCCCTCTGTAAAGCTGATTTTAAGCAAAGAGGGGCAGGAGAACTTACAGAAACAAATTGTGCCCACCTGTGTGTAGCTTGAGGGGGTGCAAAACACTAGGTTTTACAGGGAGCCTCATCATGGCATGCAAGCGGCCCCTCCCCTTTGGAGCCATTCCAGTCGGGGGGGGGGGGGAAGCAAAATGGAGGTATATGCCTGGCTCCAAAGAGGAGGGAGAAGGTCTGCTTGCATACCACAGTGGGGCTGCCAGCAAAACTTAGTGTTTTGCTAAGTTCTAGCAAACCCCCTCTAGCTATGCCACTGGTATCTGTCTTCCATCATTACGAGCCTTTTGGATGCTTCTAGTGTTAAAGGTGATAAATGTCAGGAAAATTGTGGCACCCTAGTGGGGCAGTAGGGGGCAAATGCATTTCTGTGGGTAGAAGTGCTAGCTTGGTTTGGGGCCCTGGTTTGGTTTGGGGTCAGAAAACTTTCCTCAGAAACAACCACTTTTCCAGCCTTCCCAAGCTCAGTTCTCTTCATTTCTTTCCTCCTGCACTGGGAACAAAGTATACATGTTAGAGTGAGCCCCGCGTGGTTTGCTGTCATGCCATCTTTCAGGCTCTGAGGCCAGCATAACTGTCCTCGGCAAGAATGTCTTGTTGTCACCTGCGCAAAGGATACATTTTCAGCTCACTGAGGTCTCGAAACTCTCTCTTCAGTGTAAAATTGTCCTGCTAGCCTCTTTTAGCATTCATCTATCTAGAAAATCCAACTAGAGATACTTCACTGGGCCAGCCCAAGACCACCTGGCCTCTAAGGTGACATCGCAATGTTGCTCCTCTTGACCTGGTGACATGTCAGCCTCTGGTCCTCTCCTTCTCAGGATTGGAAAGGGAAGAAGGGGGCAGAATGGCAGAGAAAGTGTGGAGGACAGGAGATGGTGGACTAGAGCAGGGGTGCCCAAACCCTGCTCCTGGGGCCACTTGTGGCCCTTGAGGCCTCCCAGTGCGGCCCTCAGGGAGTCCCCAGCCTCCAACGAGCCTCTGGTCCTCCGGAAACTTGCTGGAGCCTGCGCTGGCCCAACGCAACTGCTCTCAGCATGAGGGCGACTGTTTGACCTCTCGCGTGAGCTGCGGGTTGAGGGCTCCCTCCACTGCTTGCTGTTTCACGTCTGTGATGCAGTAGCGGCAGCAAAGGAAAGGCCAGCCTTGACTTGTGCAAGGGCTTTCTTAGGACTTGAGCTATTACAAGACCTTCATTCATTCATATAAGTTCTACCTCTAGTATATTAATTTATGTAAACTTATGTAAATTTATTCAAATTTTAAATGTAAATTAATTCTTTTTTCCCCGGCCCCCTGACACAGTGTCAGAGAGATGATGTGGCCCTCCTGCCAAAAACTTTGGACACCCCTGGACTAGAGCATCAATGATAGGGCAGGGCTCTAGCCCTTTTCTCTACCCTTCCTCTTCCATTCCATCCCCCTTCCTTTCCAAACCGGGGGGTAGGAGGAAGAAGAGTAGCAGTGAAGGCAAGTGGGTTGACCATGGTGGGCACGCTTCTGCTAATCTCCTGCCTGAGGCAACTGCGTCAGTTACAGTGGCATTGCTAGGAGGTGCAGGGGGCACAGGCCACACCAGGTGACGCATGGGGAGGGTGACACCATTACGAGTCAAAATCTTGGTTTTTTCCCTAATACCTTCATGTTACATATCATTTGATGCGTAATTTCATGCAGAATGCAATGAAATAAACCATGTTGAAATATCTCTATTCTATCAAAAGGTATAGCCTAAAAAACAGTGGGGGAGGTGCAATGGTGCCTAACCATGCTCAACGCCCAGAGTGTTGCCCCACCCACTGCATGGGAGGAGGTCCATTACGGCGGTGAGACGCTGGCCTCCTGCACCAAGTGTCGCAAACCCTAGTGACACCACTGCAGTCAGTTTCATGCGTGGGCCAGCCTGTTCAGACACTCAGGTGGCGTTATTTTAAAGTCCTATTACTGAACTCTCCTCCTTTTAGCCCACATTACCAGCCTGAGCCCAAAACTTGTAGCCACTAAACGGGAATTGGAATGGAAACCAATACCTCTCTCTGCGGCAGATGTACAGGGAAGCCGTATGGGACTGGACTAGATTCCATTGGCTCTGAAAGCCAGTGTGCTGTCATGGGTAGTATGTCAGTCTAGCAGCACCAGCTTCAAGCCAGTCGGACCGGTTGCTCTCAATTGGGCCCTGTGCTAGGGTAATCTACTCTAGGAATGTCAAATACACACAACAAATACATCGCAATGGACACCTTACAAACACCATGTTGCAGGTTTTATCAAGAACAGCAAAAATGATGATTTGTTCCCAACAATGCTGTTCACTTCCATTTCGATTTTTTTTTTCCTAAACAAAAAATAAAATATTTTTACTAAATGGTTTCACAGCCACCAAAGCAAGAGGTTTTGCAATTACTATTGACTTTTCCATGGTAATTTACACACTTCGTTGGCATACTTGTAGGCTTGCACGTATGCAGTTTTATATTAAAATATGCTTAGATCCATTTGGTCCATTAACTCACGTGCACTTTTTAAGCGACATTTTCATTGCTTTCCATTCTACCATTGAGATACAAATAAACCTTATTCTATTTTTTTGCCAGGCCCCAGGTTCACAGCCGAAGTCAGTAGAAACTTAGATATATAAAGTCTATATCTCTATAGATTTTGTGGATCACGCCCAGCTCCACCATGGGCTGCAAGCATTGGAGCAGGCCACAAACATTGCTGCCATCTTTGGGGGGGCTTCTCGTTGGACCCTCTGTGGCCTGACACCCTGGGTGGCATCCCCTCACCCCCCACTTGCTACGCCACTGCAAAGCTCCACCACAAGTCCTCTTTAAGGAAGTGCCTTGCTTCTACGTCTTGCCACCATAGCGACGGCCTATTTCCCTGTCAATTTATTTTGGGGCATGTGTGTAAAACTAAATACCCCTTTACGAGCTTTCTACCATGTTGCTTTTCATTTGTCACTTTGAACAGGCAAAAAGCAACCTGAATCAAACCAAATGTTGCCTTCACATCCTGACACCATCAGACATGAACAGGCTAAGAAGAGGAACAAGATGGCAACAAACCCCAAACTCCCATGTGGAAAAAAATATCATGGCATGTGGAAAAAATAAGACAATAAAATTCAATTCATACTTCATCTGGTATTACTGTGGCGTTGCCGCTTCTTGTCAGGACCTGTTCCAAGCCAAAAAATGGAAGAGCTTATCTTGTCTGAGGATGTTAGGAAGCATCTAATCCCTTCTGCAGGTGGAGGGAGGCCAAAGGTCCTAGATTGTTCCAGGAGACGTGCAGACGGTGGGGAAACATTTGCACTCATTTCCCACTCCCCCCCTCTGGGTACCACAGCTTTCCAGATCTTCAGTGTAGAAGCAACAAGTGCCGTGGGAGAGTCTTGTTGAGGGATGCAGGTCAGTGGCGTAGCTAGACGGGGTACAAAGCACTAAGTTTTACAGGGAGCCTCACTGCGGGGTGCAAGCGGCCACTCCCCCTCCCCTTCAGAGCCAAGGTTAATGCTTATTGCTTTGCACTCGGTTTAGCGCTTTGCACCCCCTCCAGCTATGTCACTGATGTGTGTTTTTGTTTGCTTTTCTTATTTCATTTTTTTGTGAGAGAAAAAAAACCACATTTAAGAACACAATACAAACACCAGCAAAACAAACCACGGCAAACAGAATTAAGATGTATCTGTTTTCAAGACCATTACAAAGAGAAACTAAGATGAGTCTGTTTAACCCATTTTTGCCTGGTGCACAGGTGTACACATTTGGACCCTGTTGCATATATGCATCATTGGGCAGAAATGGCTATAAGGATATTTAAACAATCTATACCAGTGGCAATCAAACTTGCACCTGCTGCATGCCCAGAATACAGTCCTTGTCCAGACCACATCTGAGTGTTCTGCTCAGACGCTGTCCTCCTTTTGGGGGGGGCAGGGACACTTTGGGGAGACATGTCGTCTCCCTGGTGTTCCAGAAGGCCGTGCAACAGGATGTCCGGGCAGACAGGACTCCCCGGACCATTCCTGTCCTCTGAAAGATGAGGACATCACGCGGCGTCTGAGTGGAACCAAAAGGTCCACTCAGTGGGTGGACAGATCCACTCAAATGCTGAATCTGGCCCCCGGGTCTGGATAGGCACAGCCCTGATCTATACTATGGTATATTTCACACGTTAGATATATACATCTAGGAAAGGCTTCCAAAAATCCACAAATATATCCATTCACAGTTGTTAACTGTAAGCCATTCACTAGAAAGTTGATAAGGTCAAAATGTCTTCAGCCCATTAACTAATAGTAGGGGGGGCACTTATCCTTCCAATTTTTCCATGTCTGTTTTTAGCCACTGTAAGGGCACAGATAATCCCTTTCCACTGTCCCACTGTTAATTTTCATGATATCAGTAAATAGTTCAAAAGGACATAGCTATTAGCAAATGACAATGATTGTTGTAGTACAACATTAATACTATTGTTGTTGTTGAAATTTATATCCCGCCTTTCCCATGCCAAAGCAAATGTCCAAGTTGGCTTACAAAGCTCCATGATAAAGTATCATAATACGTAAAAAGAAAAGACATCAAAGTATTAAAAACATTAATTTTAACAATAAAGAGTAAAACCTAAAACAAAGTGAAACCTAACATATCATTGAGCCACATGTGAGACAAATAAGACTACACAGGTATGTTTGAGCCCTCACCAAAGAGTCATGAGGGAGGGAATAGTTCTCAATTCCACTACTACAGATAAGTCTTGCCCCTGAGCTGCCACCCCTCTCACTTGGGACATTTTCAGATGATCTAAGGACTTATGGAATGTATGGAAGGGGGCGATCTTTCAAGTAGCCTGGACACAAATCATGGAGAGTCTTAAGGGTTAGATCTTGAATTGGGACAGATTTCTAGAGGAAAAGTCCATAACGGGTTACAAGCCATGATGTGTATGTGCAACCTCCTGATTTTAGAATCTGATTTATGTCAGATGCAAGGGAGGGCACCAGGATGCAGGTCTTGTGTCTTGTGTGCTCCCTAGGGCATTTGGTGGGCCACTGTGAGATACAGGAAGCTGGACTAGATGGGCCTATGGCCTGATCCAGTGGGGCTGTTTTTGTATTCTTATGACCAGAAGTGAATGGGCAGGCAGTGTAGCTG
Organism: Tiliqua scincoides; assembly: GCF_035046505.1. NCBI lineage: Eukaryota > Metazoa > Chordata > Lepidosauria > Squamata > Scincidae > Tiliqua > Tiliqua scincoides. Next base: position 53,564,832 of record NC_089828.1, read on the forward strand.
CTGAAGCAACGGTCCAGCAGAGTCATATTGCCTAGCCCCCCGTGACCACCTGAACTGCCACATTCTGCACTAATTGCTGTTTCTGAACTGTTTTAGTGGGAAGCCCCATGTAGAGCACATTGATAACTTCTTCCCCCAAGAGTATTTCATACATGTATGAGAGGTGTGCAAGATATTACACCAGTTTTTAGATTATTTAAATAAACCTTTACTATAAATGGCCCTGTGGTGTTCAATAAACCCTAAAATATCTTTTTTGCTGAATTAAAGGCAGTCTAAGATTCATAGATAATGCAGTGATATTATTTAAAAACATTTTCCATTGGTTGTACAAGTCAGGATAGTCGAGCTCTGTATTCCTTCCTACTCTGAGTAGAGTGTCGTATTTGTTAAGTGATGAAAGGTGTTTATAAATAAATATTACAGACTTCCTTTTTCCCACCCATTGACTCTACTGTAGAAGTATTTCTTAGAGGGACAGTCTTAAAAGCAGATAATGCTCCAGGAATAAATTTAGACACTAGTCTGTAAATGCTGGAAGTATTGCCACTTAGAGATGATGGAAATTCATATCTAGTCATCAGCCTTGGGAATGAAAAGAACTCCTGATCTTGATCAATTAATTGATCTAAAGTACAAATTGACCTATTGGTCCAGATCTTTCACAGAAAGGATTGCTCCACAATCTCCAATTCAAGATTGGCCCACAATGTTCATTTAGCATGCGAGTAAGAATCAAATTCATATTTCGGAGCCATCAAATTCCACACATCTCTAACAAAAGATAATCCGAATGGGATCTCCTTCACTTTAACATATGTAGACCCCAATACGATCCATTTCCACAGAGGAGCCACTGTAGACGTTTCTAAAATAGTTCAAGGAGGAGTCCCCATTTGTGAGTAATCTCAATACCTACTGGAGGTTGAAGGGTAAGCTTGATAATAAAAACTAAGATCAGGAAGTCCACAAGCCCCTTTGTTAAGTGATAATTGCATCTGCTTAAAAGAAATCCTAGGCACTGCAGATCCCCATAAAAATTTCCTGAACAAGGTATAATGCTTATTAATATATCTTTGTGGTTTATATAAGAAAACCTCCTATCCTCCATACCTTCTTTACCCAGGCTTCGCGCACTGGAGAGGACACTCCAACTTCGCCATACGGCGTCGGCACAACACGGGAAGCAGCAGTTTACCGGTTATAAGTCTTTGCTCGATTGGCGTAGAGCATGACGCCAGGGGCTGCTTCCGACGGTGGGAGAGATCATTGCATCTCATTGGGCAGCTACCGCCCGCCTTAAGCTGGGCAGTCCCCAGCCAGTAAGGTGTTGCCTCGCCACGGTCCGTTAACCTCATGGGGTGCGTGGGGTTTAGGGTGAAAACCGACAAGCGGATCGACAACTCTGCACCATGCAACAGAAAACAGAAAACTACTGCCCTAAAGCTGGGCACCTGGAACGTTAGGACAATGACACCTGGCTTCTCTGATGACCTGCAAGAAATAGACGACGCACGCAAAACAGCTGTCATCGACATGGAGCTGAGCAGACTGCAGATGGACATCGTCGCCCTTCAAGAGACTAGGCTGCCAGATTCCGGATCTGTCAAGGAGAGAAATTTCTCATTTTTCTGGCAGGGAAAACCACCAAACGAAACCAGGGAACATGGCGTTGGCTTTGCGGTCAGAAATACCCTGCTGAAATCCATCATCCCACCTACTGTGGGAAGTGAAAGAATTTTGTCCCTGCAGCTCCAGTCATCAGCAGGACCTATCACTCTCATCAGTGCTTATGCACCGACTCTGTCGTCTCCAGCAGAAGCCAAAGACAAATTCTATGATGACCTGGCCACCACTGTCAAGAAAATCCCTGTAAAAGAGCCATTGTTCATCCTCGGCGATTTCAATGCTAGAGTTGGTGCTGATAACAGTTCATGGCCCACTTGCTTAGGTCAGTTTGGCACTGGGAGGATGAACGAAAATGGCCAACGCCTGCTAGAGTTTTGCTGTCATCACGGTCTCTGTGTCAGCAACACATTCTTCAACACAAAGCCCCAACATAGAGTCTCTTGGAGACATCCAAGATCAAAGCACTGGCACCAGCTCGACCTGATCCTCACCAGACGCTCCAGCCTTCCCAGCATCAAGATCACACGCAGTTATCATGGTGCTGCCTGCGACACTGACCACTCCCTGGTGTGCAGCAGAGTGAAACTGCAAACAAAGCGACTGTATCACACGAAAAAGGAAGGAAGACCTCGCATTGATACCAGCAAGACCCGGGATCAGAGAAAAGTGGAGGAATTTGCACAAGCGCTTGAGGAATCTCTTCCAGGCCCGGCCGACGCAAACGCATCCAACAGATGGGAACATTTCAAGAATACCGTTTACAACACCGCCTTGTCCATATTCGGCAAGAAGACCAACAAGGCGGCAGACTGGTTTGAAGCCCACTCTGAGGAGTTGACACCAGTCATTGAGGAAAAGAGGAGAGCTCAAGCAGCATACAAGGCCTGTCCCAGTGAGCGCAACCTGCAGGTCCTCCGAACTGCTCGCAGCAAAGTCCAACAGACTGCCAGGAGATGTGCTAACGACTACTGGCTCCAGCTCTGTTCCGAGATACAGATAGCAGCTGACACGGGCAACATCAAGGGGATGTATGATGGTATCAAGCAGGCCCTAGGTCCAACACAGAAGAAAATTGCCCCTCTGAAGTCTGCCACAGGCGAGGTCATCCAGGATCGGGCGCAGCAGATGGAACGCTGGGTGCAGCACTACTCTGAGCTATATTCCAGAGAAAATGTAGTCACCGAAGAAGCACTGAACAACATTGAGTGCCTGCCTGTGCTGGAAGAGCTTGACAGTGAACCAACCCTAGAAGAACTTCACGTGGCCCTGGACTCCCTTGCCTTTGGCAAGGCACCTGGAAAAGACAGCATCCCTGCTGAAGTCCTAAAATGCTGCAAAGAGATCATCGTCACTGAGCTGCATGAAATCCTCTGTCTCTGCTGGAGAGAAGGTGGAGTACCTCAAGACATGAGGGATGCAAACATCATCACGCTGTACAAGAACAAAGGTGACAGGGGTGACTGCAACAACTACCGCGGCATCTCTCTCCTTAGCGTTGTAGGAAAGCTGTTTGCCCGAGTTGTACTAAAGAGGCTCCAGGTACTTGCAGAGAGCGTCTATCCAGAATCGCAGTGTGGATTCCGAGCCAACAGGTCCACCACTGATATGGTATTCTCCCTTAGACAACTGCAGGAGAAATGCAGGGAACAACGACAGCCACTCTTTATAGCCTTCATAGATCTCACAAAGGCTTTCGACCTGGTCAGCAGAGACGGCCTCTTCAAGATTCTCCCCAAGATTGGATGTCCACCCAGGCTCCTCAGCATCATCAGATCTTTCCACAAGGACATGAAGGGCACTGTTGTCTTCGATGGCTCCACATCAGACCCTTTTGACATCCGAAGCGGAGTGAAGCAGGGCTGTGTTCTTGCACCAACCTTGTTTGGGATTTTCTTCGCTGTCCTGCTGAAGCAGGCCTTTGGAACTGCAACAGAAGGCATCTATCTCCGGACCAGATCAGACGGAAAGCTCTTCAACCTCTCCAGACTGAGAGCAAAATCCAAAGTCCAGCTGAAATGTCTGCGTGACTTCCTCTTTGCCGACGATGCAGCTGTCACTACCCACTCTGCCAAAGATCTCCAGCAGCTCATGGATCGTTTTAGCAAGGCCTGCCAAGATTTTGGTCTGACAATCAGCCTGAAGAAAACACAGGTCATGGTTCAGGATGTGGACTCACCTCCCTGCATTACAATCTCTGAGCATGAACTGGAGGTTGTCCATGACTTTGTGTACCTTGGCTCAACGATCTCCGACACACATTCTCTCGATACCGAGCTAAACAAGCGCATCGGTAAAGCAGCTACCACGTTTTCCAGACTCACAAAGAGAGTCTGGTCCAACAAGAAGCTGACGGAACATACCAAGATCCAGGTCTACAGAGCTTGCGTCCTGAGTACACTTCTGTACTGCAGCGAGTCATGGACTCTTCGCTCACAACAGGAGAGGAAACTGAGCGCTTTCCACATGCGCTGCCTCCGACGCATCCTCGGCATCACCTGGCAGGACAAAGTTCCAAACAACACAGTCCTGGAACGTGCTGGAATCCCTAGCATGTATTCACTGCTGAAACAGAGACGCCTGCGTTGGCTTGGTCATGTCGTGAGAATGGATGATGGCCGGATCCCAAAGGATCTCCTCTATGGAGAACTCGTGCAAGGAAAGCGCCCTACAGGTAGACCACAGCTGCGATACAAGGACATCTGCAAGAGGGATCTGAAGGCCTTAGGGATGGACCTCAACAAGTGGGAAACCCTGGCCTCTGAGCGGCCCGCTTGGAGGCAGGCTGTGCAGCATGGCCTTTCCCAGTTTGAAGAGACACTTTGCCAACAGTCTGAGGCTAAGAGGCAAAGAAGGAAGGCCCATAGCCAGGGAGACAGAGCAGGGACAGACTGCACTTGCTCCCGGTGTGGAAGGGATTGTCACTCCCGGATTGGCCTTTTCAGCCACACTAGACGCTGTGCCAGAACCACCTTTCAGAGCGCGATACCATAGTCTTTCGAGACTGAAGGTTGCCAATATATATTATATAAGAAAATTGCACCTAAGACATGGATTATATGGGATATGATATTCATTTTACGTGGACAGTGGGCCATCCTTATCCGAGGGTTCAGCACCCACAGAACTGACTTAATGCGAGTGCCAAGTCTACATCTGGAGCGCCTCAAGGACCTCCTGGATGCAACTGGAGGTGCCTTCTGATAGCATCCAGAAGGTGTTCTGTGGCATGGGGATGTCACGTGTGGCTTCCCTGCACCTCAGAAGACCTCCTGGATGCTCTAGAGAGGTACTTCCGGTTGCCAGCATGGACCCATCCCCCATGGATTTGATTAATGGCAGAATCTGGTATCTGCACAGGGGGGTTGGCAGGGAATGGGCCCTCCTGCAGATATGGAGGGCCATTTAAAGATTTAAAGGGGGCATTTTATAAAGGGTCCAAATATATATCATGTATTAATTTGTTAAAGTTCGACCCAATCATCTGAGTTACATCCCTAGGAATTAAAATTCCAAGTTATTTAATAACATTAGGACACTATCAAAACAGTAAAGCATTGAACACATTCTGTAAAATACTGTCCCCCAGTGGCATCACTTCAGAATCTAGACCATTTAAACCAATATCCAGATAAATCACCATTAAGGTCTGTATTTAATAACTAGATTAAGGGTGTGGAACATCCAGCCAAAACACCATTTTTCTTGGCCCAGGAATAAAATAAAAAGTCCAAATATCATCGTGATTCTGACTGAAGTCAAATTTTCCAGCAATGAAGTACTTAACTGTCTAAAAGTATCCCAGTAAAGATACTGAGGCAAAGAAGGAAGGCCCTTAGCCAGGGAGACAGACCAGGGACAGACTACACTTGCTGCCAGTGTGGAAGGGATTGTCACTTTCGAATCTGCCTTTTCAGTCACACTAGACACTGTTCCAGAACCACCATTCAGAGCGTGATACCAGAGTCTTCTGAGACTGAAGGTTGCCAACAACAACAAATCCCAGTAAATACTTTGAATTCTTTTTTTTTTTTTTAACTTACTTATAAATTCTTCAGGGGGGAAAAGAAATCCAGTTTTTCTATCAGACAGCATCCAAAGTTGCTTACAAAGTTACAATAAGATAGTATAAAACCCAACTTCTGTAAAAACATTTAAACTGCTTTATAAAAGCTTTAGACTGCAGTATGTAAGTCCCATCCAGCCTGTGGTTAACTTCTGAGTAAACATGCTTAGATTCATACTGCCTTTTGTATGAATTGTATTACACTGTCATAATCCTTGCAATCACCCTGCGAGGCAGGTCAGGATTAATTTTTATTAAACTTAATTTATATAGTGTCACTCATGTACATGGCACTTCACATGTAATGAACAGATAAATGGTTCTCACACATTTAGCACCGGGACCTGCTTTTTAGAATGAGAATCTGCCAATTTTCTCATCCCCTTACTATATATAATATACTGAAGCCTACGTATGTGTACGTGAACTAATTGCATGTTCTTTCCCATTGTATTCCTGCTTCCACTTAAGAAAATAAGAAGAGTCCTGCTGGACCAGACCAAAGGTCCATCTAATCCAGCTTCCTGTATTCCACAGCAGCCTACCAGAAGCCTCAGGCAGCACACAAGACAAAAAAAGGCCTGGTATGACTCCCTTGCACCAGACATTCAGAGACAGCCTACTTCTACAACCAGGAGGTCCTGCATACCCATCATGGCTTTTAAACTGCGATGGCCATTTCCTCCAGATATCTAAAGGCATATAGGTCAGACACTATCACCACATCCTGTGGCAAGGAGTTCCACAGATTAATTGGGTGTTGGCAACCTTCAGTCTCGAAAGACTCTGGTATCGCGCTCTGAATGGTGGTTCTGGAACAGCGTCTAGTGTGGCTGAAAAGGCCGATTTGGGAGTGACAATCCCTTCCACACCGGGAGCAAGTGCAGTCTGTCCCTGGTCTGTCTCCCTGGCTATGGGCCTTCCTTCTTTGCCTCTTTGCCTCAGTCTGTTGGCCAAAGTGTCTCTTCAAACTGGGAAAGGCCATGCTGCACAGCCTGCCTCCAAGCGGGTCACTCAGAGGCCAGGGTTTCCCACCTGTTGAGGTCCACTCCTAAGGCCTTCAGATCCCTCTTGCAGATGATCTGAAGATTAATTACACACTGGGTAAATTAATTTACCCAGATTAATTACACACTGGGTAAAGAAATATTTTCTTTTGTCTCTTCTAACTCTTGCAACACTCAGTTTTAGTGGATGTCCCCTGGTTCTGGAATTGTGTGTGAGAGAAAAGAATATACTGCCTATATAGGGTTGCATTCCTCCTTCCCCCAGTCAGGCTCCTGTGCCCTTAACAGTGGTGTGACATACAAAAATTCAGCAGTCTGATTTGGAGTGAGGCATGAATAACCCTCTCTCTGTTGAATTATTGCCTGTTGAACAGCTCTGGAGAAGACACAGGAGGCAATCTTAGGGGGGAGGACAAGTCTTGATCTGCATACGTTTGGCCATTTCTTCACCATGACAATAATGGGGAATTGCAGGAGAGTAAGGGTTTAAAACACACACACACCCCTCCATAGTTGCTGTCTCCAAGGAGAGAAAGATTTCTGCAAGTCTGGGAAGCTGCAGAGAGATATTTGGGCAGAGTTAAACTGAACCACCACCAGCAGATTGAGCACTTCACAACAGTTAATTACTTCTTTTCAGCAGCAAGCAAAGTGTCCATCAGGAGTGACAAGGACATGCTATTTCCAGATCATGAAATCTGCAAGTCAAAGGTGAAGGGATGGCTGCTCACAGCAGAGCGATAAAGGGGGAGAAAATATAGGTTGCTTTTTTTTTTTGCCTTTTTAAAAAGTTACAATGTAACAGGAAGCGGTGGGCCAAGATTGGACTGGCTTAGTTTGGATTGCCAATCATTTTTATACCTCTGCACTTTAAAATTGTAATAAGGTGCTGAAATGTGAAATTGACTGGGCTGATGTGGTTTTGCTTCCTGCTATTAAAATATAAGTGCTGGGGGGGGGGGGGGGGGCTTTGAACTTTCTGCATTTTCCAAAGGCTCCGAAGCATTGTAGGGAGATGGGGAAAGACACTCCAATGAATATTTGGAAGGAAAATAAAAACAAAACAGAACCATAAAGGAACCAGGTGGGAGAATTAGGTGCAGACCAGAGATGCATAAACCCATGTGAAAACGAGCAGTTCCCACAGTACAACCACAGGTTGGAGCGCAAAGCCCATGTGGGTTTTCCTTACCAGTGACTGTTTTCTCATGGAATATCCAACTACTTTTTCACCTTTTATTCTGCGAGTTCTGAATCTTCCACTTGGGTTTTGAAGGTATGATAAGAAAACTCATGTCGTTTTCAATACCTTTGAGTTTTGAATCCTGGGAGGGGGGGCAAAATGGTGCCCTAAACTGGCTCTTGCAGAGCCCACCTTCACCAGAGTTGTCCTCCCATCTCTTCCCCCCCCCCCTTACTTGTGGTGTAGAAGACACAGTATTTTCTTGATCTTTTGCTCTGTGAACTTGGTTGGGATAGAGAGGAAGAGAACCCCATCTGTGCATCTGATTGGAATGGAGAGGAAGGGAAACCCATAAGAACATAAGAACAGCCCCACTGGATCAGGCCATAGGCCCATCTAGTCCAGCTTCCTGGATCTCACAGTGGCCCACCAAATGCCCCAGGGAGCACACCAGATAACAAGAGACCTCATCCTGGTGCCCTCCCTTGCATCTGGCATTCTGACATTCTGACTCCTATCCCTTTCCTTCAGGACAGCCAACTGGATGAGGCCCTCTCATCAGCAATCCTTTTCCCCCTGGAAGGAGAAGAGGAGGAAGTGCCATATGTAAGTAATCCTATGCACACTTACTTAGAATCAAGCTTCATTGTCCAATAGGGCTTACTCCCAGGAAAATGAAATTAGGTGTGCACACACATCTATATAACATTTGGAATTTACATCTGTCTTCTTTTCCAAGGATGGGCATCTGCTTGGGTGATCATCTTCATATACCTGCTTTGGGGCACAATCCTATGTCTATTTAGTGACATCTAGATTAGATTATTGCAATGTGCTCTACGTGGGGCTAACCCTGAAGATGGTCATTTAGTGACATGTCTATTTAGTGACATCTAGATTAGATTATTGCAATGCGCTCTACGTGGGGCTGACCTTGAAGATGGAAATTACAACTAGTACAGAATGCGGCTGCTCGTGTGGTTGCTGGGGCACGTAAGTTTGACTCTGTCGAGCTGTTGCTCCAGCGGCTACACTGGCTGCTGGTTCTGTTCCGGGCCCAATTCAAGGTGCTAGTTTTGACTTTTAAAGCCCTCTACAGCTCGGGTCCGGGGTATTTGAGGGACCACCTCCTTCCCTACAATCCTGCCCATGCTCTTAGATCATCTGGGGGGGGCCCTTTTGACTGTGCCGCCACTAAGAGATGTGAGAGGGGTGGCAGCCAGGAAGAGGGCCTTCTCGGTGGTGGCCCCCGAACTGTGGAATACCCTCCCCTTAGAACTGAGAACTGCTCCCTCGTTGCTAACGTTTCGGCGTGGACTGAAGAGCTTTTTATTTCAAAAAGCTTTTAACTGTTGACAGGCTGGCTGGCGTTCTTGCTTTTATATGAAAATCCAGGGGGTTTGTTTGTTTTTAGATTTTTTTAATTATGTAAATTGTTATAAATTGTTTTTAATGTTGTATTTTTTAAAAAAATGTTGTAAGCCGCCTTGTGTGCCCATTGGGCAAAAAGGCGGGGTACAAATTAATAAAATAAAATAATAATAATAATAATAATAATAATAATAATAATAATAATAATAATAATAATAATAGGTTGTGAGCCCCAAGGAGGAGCCAGTGGCTTGTTCCTGTGTGAGTGGGTCAGCCTCCCCCCCCCCAGAGGCACAGTAAACAGAAAGCACATGCATCCTTCTAGTGTAGGTAGAAATGGGACATTTACTGCTCTCAGATAGCACACCCTCAAGAGATGCTCCCACCCTTTTCAGTGGGCAAGTGCTGCAGGGAGGATGATTGACAGCATGGGAGGAGGGACCAGCATGGTTTTTGCCATGAAGAAACTCCCAGATTGCAGTGAACACTTGGTTGCAGATCCCACATGGGTTGAAACTCACCAGTGTGTCTCAGACTTGTATTTTTCTCACAGAATAGCTGCACATCTCTTGGGGGTCTTAGGCCAGGACACTGTGACAAAATGTTGTATGCTCAAGCAAGTGAAAAAAATAATTGATGGCAACTCCATATCCATCAAATGCAGTGGCCAAGGGCACTGGGATGGACAGGTCCCTTTCTGCCTGTTGGTCAGTGATGGCCATTTCAATTCCACCAAGAGGCCTTTCAGATGCAGCAAGTTCATGTTGGCATCCTTCGGTCTCAGAAGACTATGGTAGAATGGTGGTTCTGGAACAGAGTGCCCTCTCCAGTGCGCGAAGCCTGGGTAAAGTAGATATGGAGGATAGACTGTTTCCCATGCAGCAAATCCCCCCTCTCAACATTGTTGAAATGACTGAGACATACAAAATCATGCATGGGAAGGATAAAGTGGATAGAGAGATGCTCTTTACACTCTCACATAACACCAGAACCAGGGGACATCTGCTAAAATTGAATGTTGGGAGGGTTAGGGCAGACTAAAGAAAATATTTCTTCACTCAGCGTGTGGTCAGTCTGTGGAACTCCTTGCCGCAGGATCTGGCCTGGATGCCTTTAAAAGGGGATTGGACAAGCTTCTGGAGGAAAACTCCATTACAGGTTACAAGCCATGATGTGTATGTGCAACCTCCTGATTTTAGAAATGGGCTATTTCAGAATACCAATGAAAGGGAGGGCACCAGGATGCAGGTCTCTTGTTATCTATTGTGCTCCCTGGGGCATTTGGTGGGCCGCTGTGAGATACAGGAAGCTGGACTAGATGGGCCTATGGCCTGATCCAGTGGGGCTCTTCTTATGTTCTTATGGTCCAATGGAAAGGCAGAAGCCAATACGGTTGGTTCCAGCAGCGTCGTAGGAGTTGCCCGAACGTGACTGTGTTCAGCCATGAACTGCCTCAGGGACTCCGGCTCTGGATTTTGCCTTGAGGTTGACTCCTGAAGCCTTTTCCATAACTGGATATAGGCAAAACAGTGGAGGTTTGGGATCAGAGTTTTCCTTCTCTCAGATGAGCTGCCTTCCCAGGCTATTGAGTCCCATCTACCCGGTGGCTGTTTAGTCGCCTCTTACGACAAGTACAGCCAAACTGAGGGCCTATTCTTATCCCCAGCACCCAGGGGATACAGATGCAGCAAGGAACCTACACAAACTGCCCATCATGCCTATGGATCTACCATCATGACTCCAGAATATATACTTTTTGCAATGTAAGGTTATATCTCACAGTTTCCTTCTTCCAGATTAGAAGATCTTAGGCTATAACCCATCCTCTCTATAGTTCCTGCCACTCCTAAGGAAGGAGATAGAGCCAAGGAGATGACAACGCCTGGTTTGTCTCATCTGAACTGCCAGATTGCAACTCAGAGACTGCTATTTATATGGGTTCTTTCCCTATGTTTCAATGATTCTTCTTCGGGAGCATTTGTGGAAAGATAGAACTGAAAGTGTTTCTGTTTCATTGAGGGTGGAAAACTGTGTGCGAGACATTGCATGTCCTCTTTTGCTAGATGTTACCGGTGCTGAGAAGATACAGTACCTCAGTCTGCTCTGGTACATCCCCTCACCTGTTTGGGGGCAGGGGCAGTGGTGACATCAGGCAAAAAAAAAAAATAGTGCTTTTCCCAGCCTATTGCTGGTTGGCAACCTTCAGTCTCGAAAGACTATGGTATAAGCCTACAGCACCCAGTATTCCCAGGAGGTCTCCCATCCAAGTACTAACCAGGCCTGACCCTGCTTAGCTTCCAAGGTCAGATGAGATTGGGCACGTGCAGGGTAACAGTTGCTACACCCTTCCATTTGCCCCCTTTCCGTTAGGTAGTCACCACATGATCACAGGTCAAAATCCTGGCCAAATCCTTGCCATGTGACTCAGCTCCATGCAGCTTTACAAAAGGCATTTTTCTCTCTGAATCAGGCAGCCATTATGCAGTGTGACAGGCACATAACTCATTTTTGGATGAATAGATCCCTTAATCTACGGTTTTTACGACCCTAGTTATATATATATATATTCTCCCCCATTTTTTTTAAAGTATTCGTATACAAAACCACCAAAGCTCTTTCTTCATAAATACAACACTCCCAATAAGGGGGCCAAAAAACCATGATGTATGTAGGGGTGGCGAGTTTCTTTTGCCTCCTTCATCTGAAAAATTATTGCATGATTCATTAATCCTCTCCTCTATTCCTACCCATAGCAGTCCCCCCTTCTCTCCCCCCCCCACCTCAAAGCAGCAACATATAAATAATCATTTCTCTATCATCCACTCCAGGTGTCAAAACTTCTGCAAAGTCATTCCAAGAACTATCAGGATAGGCCAAGAAGAGGGATGGTTTTAGGTCCAACACACTTTTACATCTGCAGTAGGAAATAGATAAAATGTTGTCACAAAGGGCTTTTGGTATCAAGAAGAGAAAAAAACCCAAAAGTAAAATTCCTTAAGAATCACGAAGAATATTTATCAGCCTCTTTTCAACAAGGGTAGTTCAAAAGCAGTTGACATATCAAAATAAATCTATGGTTTCCTGACCCCAAAGTGCTCACAATCAAAAAAAAAATTACTTATTCTCTCTCTCTCTCCCCCCCCCCCCAACACAAAATATTGTTGTTGGCAACCTTCAGTCTCGAAAGACTCTGGTATTGCGCTCTGAAAGGTGGTTCTGGAACAGCGTCTAGTGTGGCTGAAAAGGCCGATTCGGGAGTGACAATCCCTTCCACACTGGGAGCAAGTGCAGTCTGTCCCTGGTCTGTCTCCCTGGCTATGGGCCTTCCTTCTTTGCCTCCAAAGTCCAGCTGAAATGTCTGCGTGACTTCCTCTTTTCCGACGACGCAGCTGTCACTACCCACTCTGCCAAAGATCTCCAGCAGCTCATGGATCGTTTTAGCAAGGCCTGACAAGAAGATTTTGGACTGTCACAAAATATAAAACCTTTTTATATCTGCACCACAGAATACTAGTTTAAGGGAACTTCATACCTTCATACTGACCACAAGTTTTCTGCTGCACTGTAGCTCAGTACAAACTTTGTACTCAGGCCCCAGGTTCAATCTCTGGGTGGTGATGTGGAAGGCCCCACCTTGGAGAGTTGCTACCAGTCGGTGCAGACAATACTAAGCTAGATGGAGCAGTGGTGGGACTCAGTAGAACACAGCTGTCCTATGTTCAACTGACTGGTTCTCTGAAGTAGAAACAGCTGCAGTTGTAGGCAGAGCCTATGAGAAGGATTTTGTCAGGGGGTACAAAGTTTCTTCTGGGCCCCTTCCCAAAGGGGAAGGGGGACAATGGGGGCAGGCAGAACGGGGGAGGGTGCTGATAGCCACAACAGTCTTTGGCATGGAGGTCTACTAGGCTTCTTGATGCAGAGCCCAGGTCTACCTGACTATGTGGCATTAGCAGCTAGATAAAGTAATATAGAAAACCAAAACACACTCCTAAGTCTCTCTAAAATTTTTGAAATATAGAAAATGGATTGCAGAAAATTAGCATCATCGTATTTAGGCTCACACTAAAATGGATCAAAATGTACTTCTGCAGCAGCTGTAAACCCATAGCTGGGTCCCTGAGCTTCTATACATTCCTTCATAGTTATGGGATCCACAAGCCAAAGAGCTACTGTAGCAGGCCAGTTTCCTCCCAGATTAGACGCTGTTAAGGAGGGCCACAGATGCTTTCCTAGGCCTGGTGTGTATGGCTTGCAGCAGCAGTAAACACTGCATGCACATGGTTGTGCCCCAGCATTATGCGCTGGCAGTGAGTTCAGGTAAGATAGGAAAATGTCAGGTCCCAGGAACTTTCCTGGGCCCCCTTTCTGACCCTGGGCCGGGCTACAAAATTACCCCCTTTACCCCCCTCTCCTAGACCCTGGTTGTAGGAGAGCTGCTTGCCTCCTTGTTGTCGCAGGGAAATGGAACCTACTGGAGATAGTCCCAGTTTTCTGCTGTGCACCCCTAGTAGATCTTTGTCTCTATTTTTTTGCCTTTGTGGGATGTCTTGTTTACTGTGCTTGTTCCAGATTTCTGGGACCCCTGGCAGTGATAAGAACAGCACTGGCCAAGGGCCCATGTCTAGCCAAGGGTCCACCTGGTCAGACCAAGCCCAGCTCCCAGAAGCTAAGCAGGGTCAGGCCTGGTTAGTACTTGGATGGGAGACCGCCTGGGAATACAGGGTGCTGTAGGCTTATACCATAGTCTTTCGAGACTGAAGGTTGCCAGCCAAGCCCTGAATCCTCAACGCTGGTAGTACACCTGATGCACAAACAGTGGTGCCATAGGGGCACTAGTGCAAGGCTTTGCCCCAAGCAATGGGCACTTGGGGCAATATCCTGCATTTGGCTCCCATGTTAACTCGCACCTGCCTTAGGGTTTGGCTCCCACCTATCTTGCTCCAGATGGGAAGGCTAAGTAGTATTCTGCACTGTGCCAGCGTGTTTAAAAAACCCAAAACAGATATTGTGGGCTTAAGTTAATGTTATTTTTATTCAACCATAGTAATTTTCATTGGAGAACGAAGGATATACTTCAGTCTCTCCAGCGGAAATCAATGAGAATCAAAACCATTGAGCTTGGGCTGGATTGTGTACCATGCCTGAGTTTTTCCATTTGTACAAAATTAAGCCGCACAACAAACTAGTACATGAATAAAACAGGCAATACCTATTAGCATAAGGTGAGAATACCTGCATGAGGCACTCTAGGGCTGCAATCCTATACACACTTTCCTGCGAGTAAGCCCCACTGAGCACAATGGGACAGTGGCATAGCTAGGGAGGTGTGATGGGTGTGGCCGCACCGGGTGACATGCACGGGGGGTGACACCACTACTGGCCAACATTTTTTAAATCTTTTGAATAGTACTATCAGGTTATACTTTATTTGATGCGTAATTTCCTGCAGGATGCAAGAAAACAAATGGCGTTTAAATATCCCTATTCTATCAAATGTTATAGCCAAAAAACCAATGGGGGCAGGGCAATAGCACATCACCATGCCCGAGGAGGTCCATCCACAGGGGTGACATGCTGCCCTCCTGTACCAGGTGACGCAAACCCTGGAGATACCACTGAACTTACTTCTGAGTCAGCACACATGGAGTTGAACTGCACCTTTTTCAATTTTTTTCTCAAAACCTCCTTTTCTATGATGGCTTTAGCACAATGCCTTTGTAGACTTCATCCCCTACTGGCACTAAGCTCAAAGATATGCGTTTGCCCCCACCCCTTAATCAATATTTGACAAAGTGGTAAGCTTCCCCCCCCCCCCAGGCAAAGACCTGTCTTTTCGCTCTACTGTAAAGTGTTATGCATATTGATGGTGCTATATTAACAATATAGATCCCCGTAAAAGAGCCATTGTTCATCCTCGGCGATTTCAATGCTAGAGTTGGTGCTGATAACAGTTTGTGGCCCACTTGCTTAGGTCAGTTCGGCACTGGGAAGATGGACAAAAATGGCCAACGCCTGCTAGAGTTTTGCTGTCATCACGGTCTCTGTTCTTCAACACGTTCTTCAACACGAAGCACCAATGTAGAGTCTCTTGGAGGCACCCAAGATCAAAGCACTGGCAGCAGCTCGACCTGATTCTCACCAGACATTCCAGCCTTCCCAGCATCAAGATCACACGCAGTTATCATGGTGCTGCTTGCGACACTGACCACTCCCTGGTGTGCAGCAGAGTGAAACTGCAAACAAAGCGACTGTATCACATGAAAAAGGAAGGAAGACCTCACATTGATACTGGGAAGACCCGGGATCAGAAAACAGTGGAGGAATTTGCACGAGCGCTTGAGGAATCTCTTCCAGGCCTGGCCAATGCAAACGCATCCAACAGATGGGAACATTTCAAGAATGCCGTTTACAACACGGCCTTGTCCATATTCGGCAAGAAGACCAACAAGGCGGCAGACTGGTTTGAAGCCCACTCTGAGGAGTTGACACCAGTCATTGAAAAAAGAGGAGAGCTCAAGCAGCATACAAGGCCTGTCCCAGTGAGCGCAACCTGCAGGTCTTCCGAGCTGCTCGCAGCAAAGTCCAGCAGACTGCCAGGAGATGTGCTAACGACTACTGGCTCCAGCTCTGTTCCCAGATACAGACAGCAGCTGACACAGGCAACATCAAGGGGATGTATGATGGTATCAAGCAGGCCCTAGGTCCAACACAGAAGAAAACTGCCCCCCTGAAGTCTGCCGCAGGCGAGGTCATCCAGGACCGGGCGCAGCAGATGGAATGCTGGGTGCAGCACTACTCTGAGCTATATTCCAGAGAAAATGTAGTTACCAAAGAAGCGCTGAACCACATCAAGTGCCTGCCTGTGCTGGAGGAGCTTGACAGTGAACCAACCCTAGAAGAACTTCACGTGGCCCTGGACTCCCTTGCCTCTGGCAAGGCACCTGGAAAAGACAGCATCCCTGCTGAGGTCCTAAAGTGCTGCAAAGAGATCATCGCCACTGAGCTGCATGAAATCCTCTGTCTCTGCTGGAGAGAAGGTGGAGTACCTCAAGACATGAGGGATGCAAACATCATCACGCTGTACAAGAACAAAGGCGACAGGGGTGACTGCAATAACTACCGCAGCATCTCACTCCTTAGCGTTGTCGGAAAGCTGTTTGCCCGAGTTGCACTAAAGAGGCTCCAGGTACTTGCAGAGAGCGTCTATCCAGAATTGCAGTGCGGATTCCAAGCCAACAGGTCCACCACTGATATGATATTCTCCCTTAGACAGCTGCAGGAGAAATGCAGGGAACAACGACAGCCGCTCTTTATAGCCTTCATAGAAGGCTTTTGACTTGGTCAGCAGGGATGGCCTCTTCAAGATTCTCCCCAAGATCGGATGTCCACCCAGGCTCCTCAGCATGATCAGGTCTTTCCACAAGGACATGAAGGGCACTGTGGTCTTTGATGGCTCCACATCAGACCCCTTTGACATCCGAAACAGAGTGAAGCAGGGCTGTGTTCTTGCGCCAACCTTGTTTGGGATTTTCTTCACTGTCCTGCTGAAGCAGGCCTTTGGAAGTGCAACAGAAGGCATCTGTCTCCGGACCAGATCAGATGGAAAGCTTTTCAACCTCTCCAGACTGAGAGCAAAGTCCAAAGTCCAGCTGAAATGTCTGCTTGACTTCCTCTTCGGGCGGTTATGCAGCTATCACTACCCACTGTGCCAAAGATCTCCAGCAGCTCATGAATTGTTTTAGCAAGGCCTGCCAAGACGTTGGACTGACAATCAGCCTGAAGAAAACACAGGTCATGGTTCACAATCTGCATTACAATCTCTGTGCATGAACTGGAGGTTGTCCATGACTTTGTGTACCTTGGCTCAACAATCTCCGACACTCTTTCTCTTGATACTGAGCTAAACAAATGCATTGGTAAAGCAACTACCACATTTTCCAGACTCACAAAGAGAGTCTGGTCCAACAAGAAGCTGAGGGAACATACCAAGATCCAGGTCTACAGAGCTTGTGTCTTGAGTACACTTCTGTACTGCAGCGAGTCATGGACTCTTCACTCACAACAGGAGAGGAAACTGAACGCTTTCCACATACGCTGCCTCCGACGTATCCTCAGCATCACCTGGCAGGACAAAGTTCCAAACAATACAGTTCTGGAACAAACTGGAATCACTTGTATGTATGCACTGCTGAAACAGAGATGCCTGCGTTGGCTTGGTCATGTCGTGAGAATGGATGATGGCTGGATCCCAAAGGATCTCCTCTATGGAGAACTCGTGCAGGGAAAGCGCCCTACAGGTAGACCACAGCTGCGTTACAAGAATATCTGCAAGAGGGATCTGAAGGCCTTAGGAATGGACCTCAACAGATGGGAAATCTTGGCTTCTGAGCGTCCCGCTTGGAGGCAGGCTGTGCAGCATGGCCTCTCCCACTTTGAAGAGACACTTGGCCAACAGACTGAGGCAAAGTAGGAAGGCCCATAGCCAGGGAGACAGACCAGGGACAGACTGCACTTGCTCCCAGTGTGGAAGGGATTGTCACTCCCGAATTGGCCTTTTCAGCCACACTAGATGCTATGCCAGAACCACCATTCAGAGCACAATACCATCGTCTTTCGAGACTGAAGGTTGCCAACTAATATTAACAATAGTAAATAACCCCCCCCCAGAACTAGAAAGAATATAATATTGAGAAAAATCCATGTACAAATACTAACATAAAAGACTAATATATTCAACGTAAGCATTAGCCGATACAGTATATCCTGCTCTGAAATGCAGAGATTTAGAGCAAAGAAATTCATTTATATTGTGTCAGTCCCTTATCTCTCCTTCCCGGGGATTTGACACAGGAAAGAGAAAAATGAAAACCAAGTCGTACAGAAAAGATAGTTGCTTCTCTTGACCTCAAGTAGTGTAGAACTGGCCAGTTAGTGAAGTCATTACGATACACGAACTGTTTTCATCCAGGCTCTTTGGGAGGGTGGTCTGGGTTGGACATTGGCCTTCAGGTGGTAGGATGGGGACCTACAGCTGTACAGCTTAGTGCAACCTAAGGTGGATTGCACCAGTGGCAACATCATCATTTTCATTGTCATCTCTCTTCAGGTTTAAGGAGCTGAGGAAAAACGAGAGAGGTAGAAAAGACAGCCTAGAGAGAGAGAGAGAGAGAGAAAGAAAAAGCAGAAAGATGGACAGGTACAATAAATGTAATTTAAATTAAAAGCAGTTTCCAGGCCTCGGGAAATAAAAGGGATTAGTGATCTTAAATCTTTCTATGTATTTGGCCATACATTTTCAACAGCAAGAGGTAAGCAGAAGAGAAAGTCCTTGAGGGGGGGCAGAGAGGATTATCCCCAACTAAGAGCACAATCCTGAACCCTCGCTTAGCTGGTGCAGTGGCCATTGTGCCAGAGAGGATTTGCAAACTTGCCATAAGGCACGTTTGTGGCATGCGGAGAATAGGCTGTGCTGGCAAGGAATCCTGGGGCATCGCTTGGAGTAAGGGGAAAAGTATCTCCTTACCATAAGGAGACCTCCAGCTGACTCCTAACCTGTACTGGATACAGTGCAGGACACGTGGCCTTGGCTGCTCCAGCACAGGTTACCATTGGGCTGCCGGGGGCACAGGTGATTCAGGCTTACTGCATCATGCAAGAGCGAAGAAAGTGGGTAGAAAGACTTGTTTCTTCTTCTCTCGCGATACTTGAACCCAGATAAAACCGACTGTCAGGAAATCCAGGACAGTCAAGATCGAGAACATCTTGCATAACATGTAAATTTAATCGTGGGATTCTCTGCTACAAGATTTTGGTACTGGCCACGAGCTCTGATGGCTTTAAGAGGAGAGTCAACCATTTCACTGAGATTAGATCTGTCAACAGCCATTAGCTGCGATAGAGCCTTCATCTTCAGTGGTAGTTGGCAACCTTCAGTCTCGGAAGACTCTGGTATCGCGCTCTGGATGGTGGTTCTGGCACAGCGCCTAGTGTGGCTGAAAAGGCCGATTCGGGAGTGACAATCCCTTACACACCGGGAGCAAGTGCAGTCTGTCCCTGGCCTGTCTCCCTGGCTATGGGCCTTCCTTCTTTGCCTCTTAGCCTCAGACTGTTGGCCAAGTGTCTCCTCAAACTGGGAAAGGCCATGCAGCACAGCCTGCCTCCAAGCGGGCCGCTCAGAGGCCAGGGTTTCCCACCTGTTGAGGTCCACTCCTAAGGCCTTCAGATCCCTCTTGCAGATGTCCTTGTATCGCAGTGGTAGTGTACCTCTAAATACTAGCTCCTGGGGTGTATGGTGGAAGAAGGTTGTTCCCTTTGTAAGCTGCTTTGGGGCTCTCTGGAGGCATCTGGATGGCCACTGCAGAAACAGAATGCTGGACTAGATGGGCCTTTGGGATGATCCAACGGGATCCTTCTTAAGATCTAGAGTCAAACAAGATACACTAAAGATACAGAGGTGCTATGGGGCAAGGGGGACATGTCCGTGCCTCTTCCTTTTCTGGCAACTGGCATGAAAGCAAAAAAATTCTCATCTATTGGCAACCCCAAACAAACACAATAAAGTGCCCTTTCAATCAGCGCTTCCCAATTTTTCTAGCACTGCAACCCTCTTCATCAGAGGCACTGGGCTGGGGAGTGTCCCAGAATGCCTTGCAACACCATAGCCGGCGCATGCTATAACCCACCAAAAACCGGGTCACACCAAGTGGCGTAGCTGGCCCCTCTGGTACCCAGGGCTGTGACTCTCAACACCACCCCCTCCAGAACTGCCTGACCTAGAAGAAATTGCAGTGACATGATGATGTCACTGCCAATTACCTCTGGGTTGTAGTTACTTGGAGTGGTTGCAGACTGACTGCTTTTTTTATGGGGGAAAAGCAAAAGAAGTGGTTGGCCACTCATAGGAGCTCACAACTGTGCCGAGTGTCCACGGGGGTGGGGGGCTGCAGGAGAATGTATTGCACTGAGGCAGTGAGGAGGCTTTTCTACACCCTTCAAAGTTTTGTATCTGGGGCCCTGTACCTGCCTGCCCTCCCTTAGCTACACCACTGGTCACACCCCAAAGGTGGGTCGCAACCCACAGTTTGGGAACCACTGCTGTAGAAGACTGAACCGAAGTTTGCCAATTCTAAAGAAGGAAAACTTTTCAAAATTAGAACCAAGAAGACAGCCAGGTAGATTTAAATCAGGGGTGTCCAAACTTTTGGGCAGGAGGGCAACATCATCTCTCCGACACTGTGTTGGGGGCCGGGGAAAAAAGAATTGACATTTACATTTAAAATGTGAATAAATGTACATAAATGAATATATTAGAGATGGAGCTTATATGACTGAAGGTCTCACAATAGCTCAAGCCCTATATAAGACCTTGTACAAAGCAAGGCTGCCTTTCCTTTGCTGCCACAGCTGCTTCAGAAACGTGAAACAGAAAGTAGTAGAGGGAGTCCTTGGTCCACAGCTCACGTGAGAGGCCAAACAGTTGGCCCTTATGCTGACAGTAGATGCAGTGGGCCAGTGCGGGCTCCAGCAAATTTCTGAAGGGCCAGAGGATCATTGGAGATTGGGAACTCCACACGGGCCAGATTGGGGGTCCCCGAGGGCCAAAAGTGGCCCCTGGGCTGGGGTTTGGCCACCCCTGATTTAAATGAATGGGAAAGAACCTGCTATCCCTCCCCACCTCCAATTCATTTCAAGACACTGTGCTTGAAAAAAAACAAACAAACAAAAAACCAGACCTGAGAGAGAACTGAAAGGCCAACAAGAAGGAAGCACAACATAATCAAGACACAAAGGCTGGGAGGATTAAGCTTTAAAAATGTTAATTCAGTAGAACAAAGGCTCCGGATGTGAGATGAAAGATGAATTTCCAGGGGACAGGGACAGGGCAGGCATCTGAGCCTCGCCTGTTAGCTTCAAAGCTGACACGCTTGCGCCGTTAGCGACGCGAGAGGCAGCCTTGATTTGATAAGCAGATGAGCCAAAGTTTGAATGCGAGGAAATAATATCGAGGTGGATGGCAAGAGATGGGAAGGGGAAAGAAACAGCTGTGCACACCGAGAGACGCACGAGGTGTCGGGGGAGAGAGAAGGTCACTGTGCGCCGCGAAAGTCTCCAAAAGAAATAGTGACTATAAGAGGAAAGTGGATTGCCGAGGAGACCAGATGTTTCCACGCCAAGACAATGATAAAACAGTAATTACAAAGAGATAGAGCATCCTTCATACACACAAGGGGGGGCAGTGGCGGCAGGTGGGGGGAGAGAGTCTTGTCTGGAGCAGGGTAAAGGATGTGGTGATATGCACACATTCCTGGGAGTTGTTTTTTTTAATCACACAGGCTACGGACAAACAGAGAGAAAGAAGTGCTTCTCAACATCAATGAAGATGTTATGATGATGACTGCTGCTCAGAGCAAGAGGCCTATTCAGACTCGCTGAGAGTGCAGGCACACTGGCACACCCATGGCAGGAGACAGAAAGGGCCAGGTCCTTCTCCAACCCCACTCCTATCCATCGAGGGGCTGCACCTTCATTTTCAGAACCATTGGAAGCAAAAAGCCACGAAGCTTCCTGGGTGACCTTGGGCTGGTCACTATCTCTCAGTGTCCTCTACCCTCACAGGGTTGCTGCGAGGTCGGAAAGGAGTGGACCAATTAGGTACGCCACGCTGAGCAACTTGGAGGAAGGGCAACATAAAAATGTGAAAAATAAATAAAAAGGAGTAAGGCCTGGGACAGGGGTTCTTTAAACGTTTTAGCACCGGGACTCACTTTTTAGAACAAGACCCGCCAGAAGTGATGTCATGGCCAGAAGTGACATCAGAAAAATTAAAATAATTATAAATAATTAAAGTAAAGAATTAAATAAGGGGAGATGAGATGGGGAAACGAGCCCTATTCCACCAAGTGAATCCTCTCTGTAGCCTGCCTGCAATAACCTTAACCCCCCCCCCACCAAAAAAAACACAAAACCTTGAAGATTTTCAGCCCTATCTACCCATTGCCCAGTTCAGTTTAAGTTCTTATATTGAAACCAACTCACAGTCAGGACCAACAAGACTTTACAAGTCTGCAAAAGGAAACAATTCACCTTACCAGCTCAAGCTTCTGTTTTATTCTTCTTATGGTGGGGAGAGCTGCCTTCTGGGGTATTTGTTGAGCTCCATTTTGATCAGATCGGGACCATTCTGGAGTCCTTGCATTCCCCTTCGCCTGACCGTCAACATTAGCCAAGGCATGTTTGCTTACTCATGAGTAAACACAAACATGTAGCTTCGTTTCGCTTTCCATAGGGCTTAATACATTTGTCAGCTTGGAGGGACTTCCTTCTCGGGTGCTTTTTGGGGGCTGCGTTCAATTTAATTGGAAGCATTCTGGTAGGGGTGTGTTCCTCTCAGCCTGCCCTTTGCAGTGCACTAAACCACAGTCACCAACTTGCGAGTAAACACATGATGCGGCTCAGCCTCACTTTCCATAAGGATCCATGTATTTTCCTTTTCAGCTATCTTCATGTTCAAGTCAGCTTTGCAACCCACCAACAATCAGGTCGTGACCCACTTGGTGGGGGTCACAGTTTGAGAAATCCTGGCCTAGGACAACGCAGTGCTGGATGAACGATGCAGTGAGGTTCATTTCAGGAAGCCCCATTTATTATCCATTTGGTGGTTTCATCTTTTCAACTAAAGAGAAAATTTCTGGCTTTTACTGGGTTTTCATCAAGTGCAGCAGTGAGAGGGCTGCAAGACATAACTGCCTCCTGGGAAGGGCATTCCTGAACAGCTCTACTGCATCTGGTCGGCAAGGCTTAAATGATGGCCGCAAGAAGGTTATCATGGCTGGCCCTAAACAGGCCAACAGAGAGGACCTCGCAGTCAGATGGAGTGTCATAAAGTGGCTGCTGATAGTGCTGGGAAGGGAACAGCCAGTTCACAGCTGGTCTCCGCTAATGCTTGCCACCACAGCCTGGCCCTCAGGTCACCTCCATTTCAGAACGTTTCCCACTTGACAGGGGGTGGGGGGTACTCTGTTAAGTTCCTCACATCGTTTAGCTTGGGACTTCTTAGGGCCCAACCCTATACTCCCTGCGCACCAGTGCTGAGCTCCAGCCATAAGGGAGACCAGGTTGCTGGCACTGAGACAGCAATAGTCGGCACTCGGCTTCAGCACTGATTAGTGACGCCACAGGAGCGCCTGGAGCAGGGTGTCCAAAGTTTTTAGCAGGAGGGCCACATAGTCTCTCTGACACTGTGTCGGGGGGCTGGGGGAAAAAAGAACTAAGTTACATTTAAAATTTGAATAAATTTACATACGTGAATGTATTAAAGATGGAACTTATATGAATGAATTAAGGTCTTGCAATAGCTCAAGGCCTATAAAAGGCCTTGCACAAAGCAAGGCTGGCCTTTCCTTTGCTGCTGCTACTGCATCACAGATGCGAAACAACAAGCAGTGGAGGGAACCCTCATCCACAGCTCACCTGAGACATCAAACTGAGATGCCCTCACGCTGAGAGCGGTGTGTCGGGCCAGTGTGGGCTCCAACAAAACTCCAGAGGGCCAGAGGCTCATTGGAGACTGGGGGCTCCCCGAGGGCCGCATTGAGAGGCCTCAAGGGCCGCAAGTGGCCCCAGGGCCGGGGTTTGGGCACCTCTGGCCTGGAGGAAAGTTGCACTGCCGGGTGGTGGTGAGGGTTTTCGGGGTGGGGGGAGGATGGAGTAGAGGGAGTAACCAGCCCAGGAGGGGGGTGGTGGAACTGGCCAAATCCTGCTCCACTGGATGCTATCCTCCAGGTCAGGCTGCAAAGCCCAACATGGAGGGTCTTCAGCAAAAGAGCCGCCGCAGACTTGAGTACTTCCATTACAAGCCATGTGCCCTCACTCAGGGCCTCACAAGATCACCTCACAAGATACAACAATTGCTAATTTGGTGCCGCTGAACCCCACCAGGGATAGGACTGGGCTGCCTGTCAGACAGTTCTTTGGATCCCAGCCTATGTTGAGAAACTACATTTGAAAGGTGCTTTGATGCTGGTTTTAGACCAGCCATTTTCAACCACTGTGCTGTGGCACACTGGTGTGCCGCGAGTGGTTAGCAGGTGTGCCACAGGAATTTGGGAGAAGGTCATTTATGAGTAGGGCCAATGGGGATGTGAGCCTCCCACTGGTGGCATGGTGTGCCTTGGCAATTATAAAAAACCTGATGGTGCGCCTTGACAATTTTAGTGCCTTGTCAGTGTGCCGTGAGATGAAAGAGGTTGAAAATCACTGTTTGACACTCATATCTTAGTCCGCCGTCCGCCCCAAAGGTTAGCAAAGGGTTCTTATGGGTCAAGACTGGGGAATAATAAACTAGCCACGATTCCAGCTGGAGGGAAAACGCATTATTTTTGCAAGCCGGAGGAAAGAAACACTGACTGCGGGGGAGGGGGGGCGCACTATTTGGGTGCTTTTCTAGACAGCAACCAACAGTTGCTCACAGCTACCCAAGCAAAAGCACTGAACTGTTATCTTCATTAAAGAGCTTAAAAATATCCCCTCCATTGAGCAGCTGCAATATTTGTTTCAACTGGGTTAATTAATCGATTAAAAGCAAGATACTTAATCAACAGGGGGAAAACTCTTTAATTGGTTGACAGGCTTAAGAACAAAGCCAGGGCCCCGAAATGAACTGAAACAGCACAGAAATTCTGATATTCCCGAATTCAACAAGACCAGCCTAGCGCGTAGAGAGACATTTTAGCTAACCGTCTCTAGGTAGCAGGGACAGCCTCCATTTTGTTATCCC
The DNA here is from genome assembly GCF_035046505.1 of Tiliqua scincoides. Taxonomy (NCBI): domain Eukaryota; kingdom Metazoa; phylum Chordata; class Lepidosauria; order Squamata; family Scincidae; genus Tiliqua; species Tiliqua scincoides. Next base: position 53,589,860 of record NC_089828.1, read on the forward strand.
TGTCCCGAAAAAAGTCACTGCTCCATTTTGATCTTTTAACAAATGCCTTGTTAAAAAACAGTTTGCAAGTGGACATTTTTAGACTTGTTGCCCTTCAGGATTCAGGAGCACATCCCTTGCCAGTTCACTGGCTGCCTGTCCATTTCTAGGAACAATTCAAAGGGCCGGTGCTTACCCTTAAATCCCTGTTTGACTTGGGACAAGGGTACTAAAAGGATTGCCTACCCCAATACAAAGCAGCCTGTATATCAAGGCAATCCTTGGATGCCTCTCACTGCTCTAGCAGCACAATCCTATGTACGTCTCTTCAGAAGTAAGCCCCACTGAATTCAATGGGGCTGACTCCCATGTGCATACTGTAGGACTGCAACCTTAGATGGGGGGCGGCTGGGGAGAAGAATCTCAATTGTAGCATCCCATTTCTGGAATTCTCTCCAACTCTCATGCCTTTTCGGTACCTGGTGAAAACTCTCTTGCATTCACTTAGCACTTGTACAGTCTAGTGCTTTGGAATATTCAAACCACTTCACATAGACTGTCTTGATGCCGGCTAACGACCTGCAAAGTATTATTACGCCCATACTGCATATAGGAAGACTGAGGCTAAGAGGGAGCAGCTTGCCTGACGCCACGTAGTGAGCTTGTGACCAAGGAAAGACGCGTAACAGCCTGGCCCCAGCCCTGCTCCCCACCTGCTCTGTTCTCAGCAGTCTCCAGCTATCTCCGTTCCAGCAATCCTTAGTAATCCATTTGCCTGTCCACCAGTCAGTCAGTCAGTCAGTCAGTCAGTCAGTCAGTCAGCGCCTCAGTCCATTGGTCAGCTAGTCCACCAGCCAGTCCTTTCTCCTTCCTCCAACCTTTCCTTCTCCTGCTACCCACAAAACCCCCTCCTCCAGGTGCTATCCCTGATGGCCTTGTTGCCTCTAAATGGGCACAGCTGTGCATCACACTCCATGCATTCTAAGGCCTGGTGTTAACCCCATGCTCCCCAGACCTGTCAAGAGCAAGGGGCCACTGTTGACACCACACCCTGCTCCTTGAGGGATCTTGCACGTTTCTACTAGTAGTCCAGCAGTTGCCAGGGCCTGCTGCTGAGTGCTCTATGCCCTTTGGCCCCCTAGGAAGGACTGCACCTGGCTACCTTCCCCCCCTCCACTATGCCCCAGACCAATGCTACCTTGGGCCACTGTGGGGAAGGGGGAGAGATGGCTGCTGCAGAGCTTTGTTGCCAACGTGAGGTGGTGAGAAAGGGAGAGACAAACCATGTTCATAAGCCCACAGGTGGGGAAGAGTGCACTCCCCCCAAAAATCCTGAGATGTGAAGCTGGCCCTGCAGGTAGACTAGGCTCAAAGGCAGCAAATGACCTTTCTGGTGGAACCGAGAGTTGAACTTGGGTCTCCCCAAAGGCAGGAACACCGCCCACTGTGGAATGCTGGCTCTCAAAAGCTTCAGGGGAACCCAGTTATGAAGTCCCAAGACACTGAGTCAAGGGGCCCTTCCTCAAACTTGCATCAGCAGTTCTCAGAGTCGCATGTCTTTAACACACTCAATTGTCCATTCAGAAGTCAGCATCACACCCACAATTCGCACCAGCTGAATTAAGCCATTTCTGCCCTACGCTGCATATACGCAACAAGGACCAAATGTGGACACCTGGGGGCCAAGCAAAAATGGGTTTTAATGCAACGCAGGCAGAGAGCTCTTAAGCACCAAGGAACGTGCTGTAGGCAGTGCTCTTATTTCTTCAAGAAATAAAAACCCATCCTGTATCTAGCAAGAACAAGGATGACATTTCTCTCCCAAGACATATCATCACAGTCAATAATGAAAATACATGTTAGAACACGGAACGGCGAGGTAAAGACTCCTCCTCCTGGGAGTCTACGATGCCCTTTCCTGTACCCATTATTATCCAGCACAAATTCTTATAACAAGTTTATTAAAAACAAACAGGTACCCCCCCCCCCAAAAATGTGTATATTCACTTTCCCTGAAGATGTTCGTCGACATCAATTTCTAACAGCCGTACCAACGGCCAGAGAAAGCAAGGCAGCTCAGCAGAAACTTTGGGCCAAACTACGTGCGGGATTTTGCCTCTTGATTTCTGGTTTTGATCCCTTTAACCCCACTTTATCTGGGCCACAGGTGTATACGTTTAGTCCCTGTTGCATATATGCAACATTGGGCAGAAATGGCTTAAAACAGGGTGTGGAGTATTATATAGTGAAACTACAGGAGGGAGACTTTAATATCTTGCCCCTATTGCAATTGTCCTCCTGCATACAATTTATGGAAGAAAGCATTAAGAACCAAGGAAGCCTTATTCCTTCTGTAAAGAGAGAAGGGGGTGTGTGATCCTGCTCAGAAACACATTGGGGACAAACTATTAAAGTCATGCTACCCCCTTACCACAGTTTCACAGTGCTGTGCACTCTTTTAAGAAGAAAAACCCTGACCAAGACACCAATGCACAGTGCATGTTTTGGGTCCCTGGGCAGAAAATGCCAGAGGCACATTGGCTAGACCAGCCATTTTCAACTGGTGTGCACCATGAATGGTCCACAGGTGTGCCATAGGAATTTGGGGGAGGGTCATTTATTCGTAGGGCCAAGGGGGTATATGAGCCCCCCATTACCAGCATAGTGTGTCTTGTCAATTGGCAAAAACCTGATGGTGTGCCTTGACAATTTTAGTAGTAATAGTAGTAACTTTATTGTCACTGTGCTACAGCACAATGAAATTTATGCACCTTTGAGATACAAGTATAAATATATACTACAATTCCAAAAGTCACACTCTACACACTCACCCACACACTCTATACAACATGCATCATAATATAAAAGCAGTATAACAGACCATAATGTGGTTTTCTCGGTGTGCCAGGAAATGAAAAAGGTTGAAAATCACTGAGCTAGACAGAGAGAACACACAGGTTTTGGTCATAAGGGACAGAAACCCAGGGAAAGAGATTAAACTTCAGTGGCTATCTAGCACAAGCTACCCAGTAAAATAACCAAGGCAGTCCCTATGTCTCCAATAGCAAGACAATACTGAGCTGGGGGCGTACCAAAAACTTCACCTGCATGCCCTTTCCAGAAGTGACTTTTGAAAGGCCCCAGGAAACAGCTGTAAAATCCTATGTAGCAAGTCAGGCCTGCAATTCCCTTACCATATTCAAGGAAGGTAGATAGGCCTTTTTGGAGAGGCTGGGGGTGGTGGTTGTATGGGGAAGAGCATGTCTTGGTAGCTTGTATTGCAGTGCCATCTACCGACTCCTGAGCTGTACTTGTAACAGGAGATACTGAGCTCAGATTCAAAGAGATCTCAAGTCCAGTTTGGCTCACTCTTCCTCCCGTCCCTCAGTCAAATCGAAGACCAAGCACACAAGTATCCCATTATGGTTGAGAATAAAAAACTGGGTAGGCACCAACTGTTTAGCCCCAGGGGCACAGGCAAGACAGGGCTAGTCATCCAAAAGGCCAACTGAAGCAATTGCCTTGGGCACCCAATTGGCAGGGGCACCCATCTCTGCCTGCCCAGTTGCCTCCCGGGTTGCTCCTCCTCCCATCCCCTGGCTTGAAAAAGTAAAAGCAGAGGGCAGGAGAGTGCTGAACTAGGACACTGGAGAGCAGAGGCTGGCACATCACTGGGGAAGGAGGGCAGCATTTGGCCAGACCAGAGGCAAGGGGAAGGAAAGTATAGCACCAGACTTTCTAACAGCAAGTGTGGCTCTTTTGAAAGTGCCTGCCCTGTCCTCAGATGCAGTTAATAGGGAAACAGGGAATGGGAGGAGTGTGGATGAACAGTGGCAAGCCTGGATCATCTGCCCCAGGGTGGGAAGTGGGGACTTGTTTATTTCCTCAAATAGGGTTCAGGAAATCTCTTTTGAAGTGGAACATGCAGAGGGCTGCATTTTACATATATTTGCATACCTTCTACACCTTCCACTGAATTCTAAGTGTTCAAAGCAGAAATATACAACACGAGAGAAGAAAACATCCAATTAAGAAATATAAAGGGGTATTTGAATGTGGGTCTGTCAAGAAGATCCTGCCCTTCAAAGCTTATTGCTCACCACTCAGCCAGCCAACTCCACAGTTTGACCTCTGCCAAGCCTAATGCAATCCACCAGTGGCTTACCAGGCCTTCTCTCAGTTTCTTTGCTCTTGTAGCCCAAAACCAAGGTTAACTCAGTGACGTAGCTAAGAGGGTGCAGGGGTAGCAACTGCACTGGGCAACAAGCTTTAGGGGGCAACAAGCTGAGCCTGACACTAGTGACCAAAATTGTGAAAACCTTGGCATGTACAAATACCATTATGTGACATATCACTGAAAAGGTAATTTAATGCAGAGTACAATGAAACAAACAGCATTTCAGTATCCTATCAAAAGTTATGGCCCTTTGACCAGAAAATGAACACACAACTGCCTTATGGAACAAAAAGTGGATTTCTTATGAAAGACTGACTTATGATTGGCTCTCAGAAGAATGAGATGCTGTGATACAGCATGGAACCAAAAAGGTGTTCATATGAGTCAGCTCTCATTTCCATGTATTATAGTACAGTTACCCCTGCTAACTGGGTAAAGGGGCATTTTTTTTTCCAAGTGGTGCTATAATTATCTTTAGCAAGGGGAGAATAACTATCCCCCTTCACCCCAGCACAGTGTCTCTAACCAGTAAGGGGCACACTTTTTTTACTTAATTAAATTTGATTTTGTCCTGAGGGTGGGCCTACAAAATCTTCTTTGACACCATGTAGCAGAGAGATGCCTTAACTATGCCACTGGCTGGGGGAAGGAGTAGAGCAAGCAGCTGATGAGCTGCTGGGGGAAGAGACTGGTTTTCACTTTAAAAGCCCAGGCATGGCATCACTTCGAGGGCATCCTTTTGAGCTCGGCTACACAATCATTAGCTATACCACTAGGTTGCCTGCAAATTCTTGCTGCACCCCAGACAGATCATGGGTTTCAGTGGATGTTTACTGCCCACCCCCTACTCCCAGAGCAGGTTTGTTGCAGACACTGTGAATCAACACACATTTTTAGAAACACATTTTATTCATTTTTTTTTTCCAAAGTATAAATCAGAATATGTACCCACACCGTGTATGTCAGTGATCAGGGGAACTCAATACAGTTAGAGTGTCAATGCTTGAACTTGTATCACAACACTGCTAACAAGCTTTTCCTCATTACTGGTAGGGGAAGGGTATAGCAACAGGACTGTATATGCCACACTAGAAGTTCTGCACCTAAATCTACTGAGATTCTGGGCCAACACCACTCAAGAATTCTGTTACCGTATGCAAGTCTGCACATAGCATTCTTGTTTTGCAAGCCATAAAGGGGCTCAAGGAGTTGTGTGTGACATTAAAGCGCCCTTTTCCACCCCAAAAACATTTTATTCAAACACCTGTTTGGTATCCAAGCAACTTTGCAGTCACAGGGGCTAGTAGCCTTGTTCTTTACAAATCTTCAGGTGAATTCTTGAGCCTGCACAGCATTCTGATTTTTGGACTCCCCTAAAAAATACCACCATGCTGATGTTCTTTTTGCTTCCACAGTAGAAGGGGGCCTGGGAATGAAGCCTTAAACCGCTTTTTAAAAAGTTGCTTAAGCCATTTCTGCCCAACCTTGCATATGTGCCACAAGGGTCAAATGTGTACATCTGTGGGCTGGGCAGAAATCGGTTAAAATTCACGCTGTTGATGGTGGGAGGTGATACAAGGTGTCTTGAACACATTTAAGCAAGCCAAGCTTGCTCAAAACTATCAAAAGAAAGCAAGTGGAAGCCTGCATGGGTTTGATTGCAAGACAGCTACTAAAGCCTTTTTTGTGGATTTCTACACAGACCCAGATGCTATTCTCAGAGGATCTTTGGAGTTGAACACCTTTTGATGCCATCACTAAACACACACCAAAATCTTTGAACATAGACCCATGTCATGAATCTCTCATTTTAACAAAGTGCTCGTCCCTTACAATGGGTGATACTCAAACTGCTGAAGAGCCTCATTTTATGGGCCTATATAAGCCTCTTCCACAAGTTACTTGCTCTAACTTTACAGTGAAGCAACCTGAGACGTTCTGTAGAAAACCGTCAATATACATAAGGTATTTCCAAGCATCTGCTCTGTCAGTAACAACTCAACATTCACGTTTAAATTCATTCATATTTTAATAGTATTAAATTATCTTAAATTACGTGATTTTTTTTTAAATTTCCACATCTGAAACCAATCTAAAAAGGAGCAAAAGTAATTGACACACCACTGCAGCATTAATTCCAAATGTTATTTTTCCTTCTTTAAGTCAGATCTGTACAGCCAAAAAGCAGCAAAGAGTCTGTGATTACCATTCATACCATACTGCAAGCTGGGAAAACAGCCGTTGTGTACACACGAGCACATTAAAAAGTTTATACCTTCTAGCGCGTCATTGTACCGACACATCCCAAACCGTTTCTGCCTATGAAGGACATTTTGGTATGAAAAACATTGATTTTGTTTAAAGTTCCCTTTTTTTGTTTTCTCCAGTGTTGTTTTTTTTCTCCTCTTGTACAAAATATTACAATGATTTTTATATATATTTACATAGGTTTTTTTACACAGCTAGAAAACAGTTATTACAATCAGGCTTGGCAATCAATTGCGTGTGTTAAATATGATCCGGGAAATTAAGATGGCTGCAGCTGTAGTGGTTTACTGTAATCGCGCCACTTAAAGGCGTTCGCAAAACGGCAGTTTCTGTTCTTTACACACAATGTACCTTAATGAAAACATGGCATCATCATCATCAACATGCCATGCATTCATTCTACCACAGACAAACTGAGAGGTTCAACTTCAACAGGTCCATCACAGGCTCTCCCCAAATTCCTTTACCACAGTTTTTCCAGCACATCTGAAAGCAACTTTACTTCCAAGTAGTCCACTTCGCATTAAGGTAGCCGCCTTCCAGAAACTGGGGTGCATCTGACACAATTTAAATCCTCCACGGACAATTTCACAACCTTCCTCATACAGGATTTCATGTTTGCATGTTGAGCTCCACTTCTGGACCCAGGTCAGGGAGAGGAAAATAAGTGAGCTGGGCATTAAATAAAGCTACAGTATTTTTATGGCTTATGGTTCAGCTCCCTGCCTTCTCACAAAGAATGAGGTATGCAATGCAACTGATGAACGCACTGCGATCATATAATGATAGACTGTTTTGAGGGCAGAGGGTTTTTTTTGGGGGGGGGGATTGCCAAACCTAATTCTGAAACAGTGCCCAAAAAAAGGAGAGAAAGAAAGGGATAAGGTAGGGGGGACAGGGAAGACTAGTCAGGAAAACAGCCAGAGGACTTTCCTAGTAGCTCTCTACCCACTGAGCAAACCCTCGTTCCACCAACGTTCTGTTTATCGACACCAACTGAAAAACAAAAAGAAGAAATAAGTGTTAGAACATGACTTTACTGCTTCCAATATATTCCTAGGAGAACTGCCTATTTGTGATTGCACCATAAATCTGAATATTTTTTAGTTCAAATAAGTCTTACTGTGAAAGGGTACAACTCAAAATCAGGGCTATACCTGCTTCAATTCTGTCGAAGCACAGAACACAATACAGGTTGAGCATCCCTTATCCCAGGGGTGCTCACACTTTTTTTGGCTCGAGAGCTACTTTGAAACCCAGCAAGGCCCGGAGATCTACCAGGGGGGAAGGAAGTGTCTGACAGACACCCCCTTTAATGTATGGAGCCCCTGCTGGAGTCTAGTCAGTTTCGTCAGTTTTGTTGCTGCATGCCTGAAGAGCAGCTAAAGTGTCAGTTTCAGTGTCAGTTTAGCTAAATATGTCAGTTTCATCTAGTCACTAGACGAAACTGACATATTAACAGTTTGGAGAGACAGGGCTCCGCGATCTACTCATTTTGCCTCGCGATCTACCGGTAGATCGCGATCCACCTATTGAGCACCCCTGCCTTATCCGAAGTGCTTGGATCAGAAGCAATTTGGATGTTGGATTTTTCCATATTTTGGAATACTTGTATATACATAAGAGATTTTGGAGATGAGGACCAAGTCTAAACAGAAAATTTTTACATTTCACATAACCCTTATACACATAGCCTGAAGGTATTTTTATACAATATTTTAAATAATTTTTGTGCATGAAACAAGATTTGAGCATGAAGCACAATTTGTGTTTTTATTTCTTTAGGCAAGAGTCATGTGGGCACTCAGAAAAGTTCAGCATTCCAGAATATTCTGTATTTTGGAATTCAGCAAAAGGGATGTCTAGCCCGTACTGGGTGCAGAATCCCACTTCCTTTCCTGAGAATCTAAGCTATCATTAAGACAATATCACATTTCTTGGCCCTACAACTGACAAAACTTAAAAAGAACTTGTATATAGTGAACTCTTACATGCTGAAGACATTCTTTACTTTGAGCATGCAAGAGAAACACTTGTCCCATGATTTTTAATTCCAGATATGTGTTAAAGACATGCAATTTTCATTTTGTGGTTAGTCTAACATTAGATGTAAACTTTTATAAGCACAAGGAAAAATACAGCAGTGAGTGAATGCACTCGGCTTCAGAAAAAGACCCAATATGTCCCCAATCTTTGACCCAAAGCCCAGAAGTTAGAGGAGCTTTGGAAGCTCGCAAGGTGGGGAGCTGCCCTGCTATTTGGATGCCCAGTAGCTCAAGCTTTTCAAAATATAACTATTAGCTTGAACAACCTAATGAGGGACTGAGAGGAAGGCAGGCCCCTTTCCAAGTTAAGCATTCATCTGGTGGAAGACCCTCGTTCTCTTCCAGTTTCCCAAAAGCGAGCGCTCCGCAATCAAAATGAACATTAGCTCCCAAAAACCTAGCAAAATTCTTTTTAAACAGCACAGACACAGAACTAAATAAGACTGGTGGGGGCGATGCAGGCAGAGGTGCATCAGAAATAAGGTGGGGGCGATGCAGGCAGAGGCATCAGAAAACAGCAAGCGGGAGAGAGTTCCCACCTGGAAGAGAAGCATTCTGGAAGCCTCAGAAGCATCATTATTTTTGTGATGCTTCAGTTGGTCTTAATAAAGGGTATTACACCACTATCTCTTCTGGATACTCTAAAGCAGGGGTGCCCAAACCCCGGCCCGGGGGCCAATTGCGGCCCTTTGGGGCTCCCAATCAGGCCCTCGGGGAGCACCCAGTCTCCAATGAGCCTCTGGCCCTCCAGAGACTTGTTGGAGTCTGTGCTGGCCCGACGCAACTGCTCTCAGCATGCAGACGACTGTTCAACCTCTCATCTGAGCTGTGGGATGAGGGCTCCCTCCACTGCTTGCTGTTTCATGTCTGTGATGCAGCAGTGGCAGCAAAGGAAAGGCTGGCCTTGCTTTGTGCAAGAACTTTTATATGTCTTGAGCTACTGCAAGACCTTCATTCATTCATATAAGTTACATCTCTAATAAATTCATTTATGTAAATTTATTCAAATTTTAAATGTAAATTAATTCTTTTTTTCTCCGGCCCCTGACACAGTGTCAGAGAGATGACGTGGCCCTCCTGCCAAAATGTTTGGACACCCCTGCTCTACAGTGTTTATCAAATTCCAAGCATCAATGAAACAAGGGCTCCTAATTTGGGGGGGCAACGTCACAATTGTGACATGTTATCTTCCCCTGGAGAAGATTAAAACAGGCTGCCTCTTGCATCCATTTGTAAAAGGCCTTTTTGGTTTGCTCCAAGGCCTTTTTAATATGGTTGCAAAGTAAAACCATTGACTTTCTAGTGTGATTTTAAATTCCAGGTTATTATTTTGGCGAATATATTGCCTCTGATTTTATGCTCTTAAACTTTCATTGATTGTTTAGCTGCCTTAACCTTCATTGCTTGGGGGTTTCTTAGATTAATACACACACATTTTAAGCAAAAGCCCACAAGGAGATTAAAAGCAACCAAGCCCACCCAACCCCATGCATTGCTTCTATGTAAATTAGACAATCATATCTTCAGACATGGTGGGCCTAATGACCAATGCATTACAAGTGCTCCCATTTTCTGCATCAGCATCTTTCCACACTGGGTGGCTGCCAGACCAGAGCAACAAGTCACGCAGAGGTTCATTGGGAAGCTTCCCAGTGAACAGATACTCTGAACCCAAAAGAAACCTTTAATTATTTCTTGGGGCACAACAGTAGGTCTCTTGTGACAAGCAGGGAAAGAGTAACTGTCCCACAAAAGCAGCCAAGAAGCACAGCAGCCCAGGCAGATTTTTCAATGCAGATTTAACAAAGTTCTGTTCTTTGCTAAGAGGACGAGACAGGTGGGATTTGAGATTTAACTTCTGCACAAATCTACACCAAGAATGTTCACTTGCACACTGTTTTAGGAAGTGCACATACCTCATCTCCTATCATGCTCCACAGCTGTATTAGAGGCAATCCTGTTGCACTGTCATAACTTGTAACCTGAAAGGAGAGAAAGTTCTAGAAATACCCAACAGATGGACAGATAGCAACAGAATGCAAGCTTTTCATCAGCAATTTTAGCACCCAAAGCTGAATGCCTTGTACACACACACACACCTTAATGTTAGCAATGCCTTTTTCTTAATTCAATTCTAATTTATGAACATGGAACATGCATGGCAAGCATCTTCTATTTTTGGAGAATCAGCTACCCCATATGTATCTTCTGCTATCTTATGTTTTCAACCCATCCGGATCTGACATTTCTTCTTGTGCAGTCAGGAAGGTGGCTGTGTTTACAAAGCAGCTTTCTACCATGGCTAGTCTACAGGGAAGGTGAAACCAACTCAACCCCACAGATGTAAATTTGCAAGTGCAAACATTACACACTTAAGAGAACTCAGAAAAGCTGCGTGGGAGGAAACTGGAGGCTAGAATGTGATACCAGATCAGAAAAGATCCATCTGAAGTGTTGCGGTTCTTGAAAGATAGAACCTTTCTTCAACTGTAAAAATCCCTATGGGGATTTAGAACAACCTGCCTATGTAAACTGCCTTGAATTAAAGTCTGAGGAGAAATCTGATGACCAAGAAAGGTGGTATATAAATACCTGTATAATTATTATTAAAAAACCAGTAAGTTTTTTAGAAAAAGCTGGTAAATACCTAGCAGAGTCTAAATTGTTCAAGGGCAAGTGGGTTTGTCCATCACCCCACACACTCTTTCCCCTTGCAAGAGTGACTCCTAGGCATAGATGCAGGCCTTCTCCCTTGCCCACACCAAGCCCCTTCAGACAAACCTCAGAGTGCCCGAAACAGTTCATTTCGTGTACCTGTGCAAGCAGAGGTGCACCTCTGGTCATTTCACCCACTGCTGTGTCAGCTTCAGGTGAAAAATGATCTTCATCTTTTGTGGAAGAAAAAAGGAGAGAACAAGAAAGTCATTCTGGATGCTTTTACCAAATGCAAGGCAAAGCTGGTCACACCCTAAAAGCAGAACATTCCTATATACAAAAGCGATGCATGCTACTGCTCCCTTTGGTCTGCACCACTACCTCTGCTTAGCAATCTGAGAGCATGCTTGAATGCTGTCCTTTACAAACCAGTGATCTCCCTGTGGGTAGAAAGCTAGCTTCAGCAAGGAGACACACCCAGAGGCATCCTCTTGGGTCCACACTCTTAAACTGTGTTAATGTGAACATTATCCAAGTACAACTGGCTTCACTCCTTTCCCAAGGCACTTCTGCCAAAGGAAGTGACTGTAAGGACAAAACTCATTGTACCTTGCCACAGTTTCACCCTATGAGAGCCTTAAAGGAGAAGGCAACACATTCCTGTAAACATGAAGCAGTACAAAGTTAAGACTGAATCATTCTACAGAGTGCTTCATTTGATTCACCTGGGTCTGTGTTGCAAAAGATCTCACCCCTCAAAGTGATTGAAGAACTCTGAGTGTCTGCATTCACATAATCAATACACACAACTGGAATCTGTCTTGACATACTACCCGCTCCCCCTTGGTCCTCTGAAATATAGAACCACAACATACTAAAATGCAGCCACACAAGCTCCTGACACTCACACCAGTGGCATTCATTACCTGGAAGTGGCACTATGTTGTCCAACAGGACTTCAGCTCCTTGGAAGGGTAGCGTTACAAAGTCAGACCTTGAACAAGAAAGATTGTCAGTGCAAGGAAACAGCTTCTTTCATCATAGCACCTCTCCTACAAGGGCAGGCTAAAGCATTTGGGGCTTTTTAGGTCAAGGGAAGGCATCTGGTGCTGGGGGGATGAAGACAGAGGTTTAAAAAAAATCATGCATGGCACCAAGAAAGGGGAGAGAGAAGGTTCCTCCCTCCTCCTCCTCTATAAATACTAGAACTTGCCAAGTCCCTTCCTGAACAGTTAAGCTTGGAAAGCTGCTGATCAGCATGCAAAAGATCCCGGTTCAATTCTAGCAGCACCTCCAGGTAGGGGCTAGAAAAGACCCCTGGAGCCCAGACCGTGATGATAGTACTGGACAGACAATTTGACTCAGGATAAGGCACCACATTAATGGAGAACGGTCTCTCACTATGTGGTGTGATCACAAAATAGAACACACAAGTTCAGACTAGGCCCTACACCTCACCAATTGCTGGGTGTGAGGACTGTTGCCCTCACACCCTGCTGCGGGTGGATCAGCCGCCTCTGAGAAACAGGATGCTGGGCTCGATGAACCTTGGGTGTCATCCAGTGACCAGGCTCTACTTAGGTTACAGGCAACAGAATTTTCGTTTGTCTCTTGGGAATACTGTGCGTACTTATCTAATGTAGGCTAAAGGGACCATGAATGGGGCTTCCTTCTCTCCCACTCACACAAATGCAAGAGGAAGGAAAAAAGTGGCTGCTCTTTGCCCAAGAGTTTGCTCAATTCAAACATTCCTCCACTCGCTGAATGCGGTCAAAAATCCCCCCCAAACTTTTGATTTCAGGGTTCCTTCATGCCCTTCATCCTAAAGCAATTAATGTGACCCATCCTGAACAGCATACTAGAGCAAGATTAGACTGCAAGCATTCCATAAAATGTCATCTTCTCTAAATGGTGACTTTAGGCCTCCCTCAGAGAGTTAGGTAGCAAGTTTTAGGGGCATCAGATTGAAAAGACTGCACCATCAACCTTCAGTCACATGGCACACAACAGAGTTTATTCTAACAATGTAGTGGGACTTGAGTTTAACAAGGACCTAGGCTGTTTCTTAAAAAGGAGAAAGCCAGTAATATATAAATCAGAACAGAAAAGATGAATACCATTTCCTTTTAGAATTCATAAAATATACTTTAGAAGTCAAGTGATCTACTTTTTTCCCCAAGAGATCAAAGATGTTTCAAAAAAAAAACACCTACCATAAAAAACATAATTATGTGTTTCTATACAGATATTAATGCAATTTCTATAAATACTGAAGTGATGCTCCAAACCAGAATACGGAAGGCCTTGTCAAATAAGAGTGTTTTTAGCCTTAAGTTAAAAATCCACATGGGAGTTTGGGTCTCTCTTACTGAAAAGGTCCCATTTCCAGATCTCTGTCAATAGCAGTCTGAGAACAGGGTTTCTGATGCAGAACTCAGCCCAGTATGGCAGGATGCAGTCCCTAGTCCAGCGGATCTGAAACTGGAGGTCCAGGACGCAATTTTTGGTGGTTTGTTAAACTGACAGGGCAGATTAGACTAAGTGCATCAAGGGTTAAGTAAGTTGCTACTTTGGAGTGGGGAGCACTGCTGCCCAACCACCAGTATAGCCACACTCCTTGGCATTTATAAATCAGGCAGCAGCCTCTAGGGCAGCTGTTCTCACACATTTAGCACTGGGACCCACTTTTTAGAATGAGAATCTGTCAGGACCCACCGGAAGTGATGTCATGACCAGAAGTTATATCAAGCAGGAACATATTTAACCATCCTAGGCTGCAATCCTACCCACACTTACCCAGGAGTAAGTCCCATTTACTATCATTGTTAAAAGAATGTACATATTAGCTTGTTAAAAGTACAGGTCTGCCACATTTCCCCAAATGCAGTCATGTAGCATCAAGTCTAATACACTAAAAATAAAATATTAAAATGAAAGGGGACCCACCTGAAATGGGCTCATGACCCACCTAGTGGGTCCTGACCCACAGTTTGAGAAACACTGCTCTAGGGTCTCCAAAAAGTTTTGGGACCACTGCTCTAGTCACTTGGTCCCAGACTGTTAAGCATTTTTAAAGACCCAGTACTTAGAAATGGGCTCAGAAGCAAACTGGTAGCAGCACAAATGGATGTGCAAATATTCTGCACATTTACCTCCTCTCAATTATCTTACAACAGCATTCTGAATCAGTTGAAGCTTCTGAACCATTTTCAAAAGGTAGCCTCATTTACAGTGCATTACAGTAGTCATTAAACTAGAGCCTTCCCTTAGTCTCCCATTCTTTGCACAGTATCTCAGTTTCTTGCTCTCATTTTTCCTTTGTTTCATCCCCTTCTTTTTCCTTCTCTCATTTCCCCATTTTTCCTTCCCTCTCTTGCTCAGAAGAATCCTGGGATATACGGATGCTACACTGGTTGCTTTTACAGTAGGGGAAAAAAGCAAAGAATAAGTCTTGAGCCTTGGACCAAGAGCACCTTATAGCAGAACTTAAAGGGATGGGTGTAGGTACTCCCTGGGGGAGGCAGAACCCATGGCTAATTAGGGGTCTGAATCCGAGTCTAGTAATCCACTGGAGGACCACACACACACACACACACACACTTTCATCCACATTTTTATCACATGAACCAACCCAGAGAGCAGAAAATTTGACTCCACGGTCTTGGGATGGAGTTCTCAGCCTGCTCACCTGATCTGCCGGATTGTGTCAATCTTGACTCTCTCATATCCACCATAGTCAACATATCTGATTTCCACTTCACTGGTGTCCTTGAAATAGCCAATCACTTGGGCTCGCCACCATGCCCCTTCCATCCCTGGGGCGGCACACACAACACCAACTGTAAAACACAGGTCAGGAGTAGGTCAAAAATCACACACCCAACTTCCTGTCCAATTAAAAATGTCACATTCTGTCTGAGCAATTTTATGCCCTAAACTTTCTTTTTACCATCTTCAACCTGACCGTCAGACAACTGGGAAAGAGCAATGTCCTGAAGTCTCATTTGTTTCCTTCTGCAAAATCCCAGAAAACCACACAACATGAATTTGTTCAGCCATTCACTATACACATACATCACATGACTTGTGATAGGAGGGAACTGCCATACAAACTGGGGTGATGCTGTTGGAATATTTACCTTCCACTGGTGTCGGCAGAGTTGGAATTCCAGGTTGGGAATAGCAGAGATACATTTGCTGGTCTAAACTTCGCAGGGCGTGGAAAGTGGGGTGCGTATGTTGCTGCACGAACAGGTGGCCAGCATTGACTTGGTTAACCACAATCACTTCCACTGTGACGCCATCCGGAAGCAAGAGCTGTAATTGTTGGAGGAAGCGAAGAACTATGTTTCTGTACAAGTCTTATGGGAGGAAGGTACAATCAATTCCCCAGCTTCATTTCAGACGCTTTTTGTGCATGGCCACTAGCAATGAGTTAACCCAAACCCCACAGCTGGGTCAGGGGGGGTTTTGCAGCGAACGAGATGTGAACCCAAATTTCAAGCTGTTTGCTTGACATCCCAAAAGCCTAAACACCAACAGAGGCACTAGTTTAAACTAAATGGCTCAATCATCAAGCATGCAGGATTCAAGTCATATCTTATGCTTGCAAAAAACACTTTAGAAAGTGAAAAGCAAGCAGTTAGATTTTTCCTTAAGTTAAATGGTTCTCATTATGATAACTGTTTATCACTAGTTTGTATCCCAAGTTAGTTATGACTTTGCACAATTGAAATCAATGAGACTAGTTAATCACCATTTAACTTCAACAGGCCTTAGCGAGTTGTAACTTACGAACAAAAGCTAGCATTCCTAACTGCTTTAATGGCTGCACAGCAAAGAAAAAGCAGACACTATCCTGCATTCTCAGCCCAGTTCAAAGTTACTGAGCCACCTTTTAAAATTAGAGACTAACTATGGCATTCAGAGGTACCAATGATAGTGAACCCAAGTTTAACATAGTTCAACTCACAGATTACTGTTATGATCCAGACCAGAGGTGCCCAAACCCCAGCCCTGGGGCAACTTGCAGCCCTCAAGGACTCCCAAAGCGGCCCTCAGAGAGCCCCCAGTCTCCAATGAGCCTCTGGCCCTCCAGAGATTTGCTGGAGCCCACACTGGCATGATGCAACTGCTCTCAGCATGAGGGCGACTGTTTGACCTCTCGCATGAACTGTGGGATGAGGGTTCCCTCCACTGCTTGCTGTTTCATATCTGTGATGCAGTAGCAGCAGCAAAGGAAAGGCTGCTGAGCTATAGGCCTTGAGCTATTGCAAGATCTTCATTCGTTCATATAAGTTCATCATTAATATATACATTTATGTAAACGTATGTAAATTTATTCAAATTTTAAATGTAAATTAATTCTTTTCTTCCCTGGTCCCCAACACAGTGACAGAGAGATGATGTGGCCCTCCTGCCAAAAACTTTGGACACCCCTGATCCAGAAGCTTAGGTTTTGAAGAAAGGGTTCTGGGATTTAAGATTTGCAACAAATAAGATTTTAGCAAAATGCATGAACTCTAGAGGGTCTTCCTGGAGTAGCTGAAGCCAAAGTTCATCACATGTTGCAAGTCACGGTAGGTATGTGCAAGGTAGAGGTAGGCTGCCTCTGATTGCCAGATGCAGGGGAGGGCACCAGGACACAGGTTGTGTCTGTTGTCTAGTGCAGGGGTGTCCAAAGTTTTTGGCAGGAGGGCCACATCATCTCTCTGACACTGTGTCGGGGGCCGGGGGGGGAAAAGAATTAATTTACATTTAAAAATTGAATAAATTTACATAAGTTTACATAAATGAATATATTAAAGATGAACTTATATGAATGAATGAAGATCTTGCAATAGCTCAAGGCCTATAAAAGGCCTTGCACAAGGCAAGGCTGTCCTTTCCTTTGCTGCTGCTACTGCATCACATACGTGAAACAAGAAGCAGTGGAAGGAGCCCTCATCCCACAGCTCACGTGAGAGGTCAAACAGTCACACTCACACTGAGAGCAGTTGTGTTGGGCCAGTGTGGGCTCCAACAAGTCTCCAGAGGGCCAGAGTCTCATTGGAGACTGTGGGCTCCCTGAGGGCTGCATTGAGAGGCCTCAAGGGCCGCAAGTGGCCCCAGGGTCGGGGTTTGGGCACCCCTGGTCTAGTGTGTTCCCAGAAGCATTTGGTGGGCCACTGTGAGATACAGGAAGCTGGACTAGATGGGCCTTTGGCCTGATCCTGCAGGGCTCTTCTTATGTTCATATTACAGAGCAAGGCATTTGGCACAGCCCACACCAGAAGCCTGAATGCTTTGACTTGCTAGGAAAAGTAAATTACTAGCAGCCTTGAAAGTCTCTCTACCAACAAGCAAATCTGCTGGCAAGCTGTGATGGTTCATCTACAAGGAGGAGCATGTAGGGATTCTTGGTCAGTCATGTTTTCTATGTATGTACTGCTCCACATGTCCTTGCCATGCCTTGCCTTATTGATAAGTTCCACCCAGCTCACAACTACTGCACCAAACCCCAAATTTATAACATATGTTGGGAGCTTAAATTTCTCCTCCAAATCCACAAAATTGTGTTTGTATTAGATGTTTTCAAACAAAAGATATTTCCAAGCATTTTAACACAACTCTGTTCTGAGAGCTCACAATTTACACCAGCAAAAAAGCCACTGGAAAAAGGCACTATAACTGGGAAGGGAGAGACAGTTGTCCTCCCTACATTAAACGTAAGAGAACCATGACTTAAAGGCACCTTTTAGCCCAGTTGGCCGAGGGTTCATGCTCCCAGAATCTCACACTGCATACAGACCTGCATAAAATAAAGGGGTCATGCAATACTAGAGCGTAATCAAATGAATATGACCCAAACATCATCCGGTGCAGCTTATTTACAGGTGCATAAACTCATGTCAGGGCCATACTTACCCAGGAAGTTATGGGAAGGGAATGTAGTGGCAGTGGGGGAGGGGGTGGCGCATAGATATTGGTAAGGCTCAAGTCTTTGAACTTCTTCCCAATCAGACTCAGTGCTTTGTCCACATTTTGCTGAGAGCCTCGGGGGAGAAGAGGAAACAAGAACACACATTAGAGAAGTAGCACAGCCAATGAAGCACACTTCTTTACATGTACTTACAGCCCTGTGAGGGCAGGTCATAGCTGCTCACAACAGTGACAAAGAATCAGAGTGGCTTCTGCAAGGTCACTCAGTTCAGGATCACCACCTTGAGTCCAACTAGACGACAATCTAGCCCAGAAGTGTATTTACTGCAAGAGGTCATGCCAGATGCTTCTGGGGAGCCTAAAAGCAGACCATGAAGTCAATAATCCTTTCCTGTTGCTGCACTCCCCACCCCAGTAACTGGTATCCAAAGGTCAATGCCACTGAACATGGAAGTTCTATATTGGTCATCACCATTACTAGTCATAGACAGACCTCGCTTCCATGAATTTCTCTAATCCCCCTTTAGAAGTCATATAGACAAGAGGCCATCACTGTATCCTGTGGCAGTGAATTCCATAACTTCAGTCATGTGGAGTACTTTTGCCTGTCCTGAACCTACTGCCAAACAGTTTCAATGGGTGACCCTTCAGTTCAAGGGTCATGAGAATGAGATACAGAATCTGAATCTAGGTTCCCCCCACCCTCAAATGCTAACACACTGGACTAACCATAAGACCAAGATAGCTCTTAGAAAAGCCTCCCGAAGACATTGGTGGATGCATTATTGCCTGATATTGCACCCATGTCTTGGTACCTGCATGACCTCCCCTTTGTCAGGATTGCATATTCCACAATAGCAGAAACACCGCTAAGTACAGTTGGCCTGCAGGTTGCATAAGGGTTACGTTTCACGGTCAGCACGTACAGCTAAAATCACATATACTCCAATTTGCCTTGAAAATCATTTCCCTAGAAAGTGTACCATCTCTTTGAAGAGGACAAAACACACACAGGAACTAAGACCAAAAAGCAGCTTCATTCTCTGATTGTAGAATTCCCTTGCGCTATTCAAACTGCTGGTATTTTGTTTTTGGTTTGCCAAACGTGTGAAGCTGAATTCACGCACGTCTAGCGCACAGAAGATGTGGGCTGACTGTATACCATTGGGGCCCAGATTAGACATTAAATGGGCCCTCTTCCAGGTGCAGGTTTATGTTTACTTTTAGTACTGCAGCTGTACAAGAGCCATGAGTGGATCTTGACCTTGACGGAGGTACATAACTGTTTACATCCATGCTTCTTGTTGCCAAAAATCTCTCCTTCCCCACCACAAAAGGTGCTATCGCTGCAATGATACTTTCAACACCCCATGCTAGGAAAATCTAGCTCTTTAACTTTTTCCCCTTATAAAAAAAAATCATGGTTCACCCTTCTATGACTGGTGCTTAAAGCCTCCAGGAGATAATGCCTAGCAAAAATACAAGGCTCCCAAATTTAAAACTTCCAGGAACTACTTTGTTCAGATAGCTGGTGTTCTATGCAGCTCATTGTCAATGAAGAGCACCTGCTTTGCATGCACAAGGTCCCAGGTTGCATACCCAACCTCTAACACAGTGAAAAGGATCACAGACAGCATTGCTAGGGAACATCTTGGAGAGCTGATGTCCACTAAGGCCAAGCAGACAATGAACTACACAGGCCAGGGATCCAACTAGGTACTTGGCAGCCCCCTACATTCACCTGTCAGTGTTTCTCAAACTGTGGGTCGGAAGCCACTAGGTGGGTCATGGGTCCATTTCAGGTGGGTCCCCATTCACTTCAATATTTTATTTTTAATATATGAGACTTGATGCTACCATGATATGTGACTGCATTTGGGGAAAAGTTCCAGACCTGTACTTTTAACAAGCTACTATATGTCTATTCTTTGAACAATGATAGTCAATGGGACTTACTCCTGGGTAAGTGTGGGTAGGATTGCAGCCTAGAATTGTTAATTTTTCTGCTTGATGATGTCACTTCTGGTCATGACATCACTTCCGGTGGGTCCTGACAGATTCTCATTCTGAAAAGTGTGCCCCACTGCTAAATGTGTGAGAACCACTGACCCAAGCGATTTGGTACTCAGCTGGGCTGACAAGACAAGGAACCCTTCCACTCACCTTCTATATGGCAGATCTGGAAGTCCTGGGTGTAAGGTAACGTGGAAATGTAGATTTTGGCACCGGACGCTTGTTTCAGGAAGCTCACGTACCTCCCCTGCTTGCCTATCAGCCGGCCAACTAAATGCTGCGTAAAGACAAGACAAAACATGAGCAAGTATTTGGAAGGGCTAAACCCATGCGTTTTATACCTCCACAGCTAGATCAAGAGCAGCCCCAACTGCTGCTCTGAACAAGCAGCAGCTCTTGAACAGATTTGCTCAGGAGGCAGCCGTTCTTTTGGTTAGCATGTGGGTAGAATTTAAATCATTGCTAAAAAATCTTAACCAGGAATTTAAGCTGCTATGACTGTTTCTTCAGCACTCTGCAATGCCTTTCAACTTCTCTAAATTAAACTGCCCGTACTTCAGGAGAAGCCTTTCCACACTGAACCTACCTACTCAAAGTGTGCCTTTCCTCTAAGAACCTATATGGCCTTACAGAAATTGTATATATTCTCTTTCTGTCAGCTTTTCCAGTCCATCCTCACTTAAGGGCTTTTAGTGGAAAAACTTTTACTTAGAATTCAGATGACTGAAGATTAGTCTTTGGAACATCTCTTCTGGATTTTCCTAGCGCCACTCTAATTCTTAAGAGTGAAGCCCAAGTTATTTCATTTCTGGGTCACCACTTTCATGGGCCAGTTTTAAGAAACTAAAATTAAGGATTTTTAATTATAAGTTTAGAAGCCAAGGGCTTTATTTGATTACATAAACTGCTTTGTGAACTTTTTCTGGTGAAAAATGGTACTATAAGTATTTCAATTAAGACTAAGACACTGGGGGTATTGCAACCGCCAATCTCTCTTCTATTTACAGCTGTTGCTGTGACTTCTTCCTTACTTGCCTGACATGCAGGTAGAAGTGAGAATCTAGGCTTACAGGTTCATTAAACCCCCTCCCATCCCCATTGATGCAGCTTCCACCCCCTCTCTGTTCACTGCTTAATTTGTTCAAGCTACGCCAAAAGGCAACAGCATCACTGCAGAACCCTTTCTTGGTCCTCTCTTGGGCAGCTGCACTGATCATTACTGGGCTAAGTAGTTATGAAAAGCAAATACACAACTGACATATGCACAAAAATATTTTTGTATCAGCAACATTACATCCTAAGGGGGGGGTGGGAAATCAGAAGTCTGATGTTGAAATGGTTTGGGAGGATTCATGGCTAGAGCTGTCATCAATCCAGAAGTGCATTGCTTTTGTGTTATTTGTCCCCATCTGGGAAAATATTTGATCCAGTTCTGACCAAAAATGCCTTTCCAGTCTATGGGAGTGGAGATGCAGCCATGCTGCTCCTGGGGTCTAACACCAGAACGCTCTGAGGCAGCATTCAGCTCCAGCCCAGAGCCTCTAATGCAGGGGAGTCAAACTCATTTCACAGAGGACTGAATAGCATTCATGATGCCTGCTGAGGGCCGAAAGTGAGGTCATTAGGCAGGAAGTGATGTCATTAAACAGGTCATGACTAAAAATAAGCACTTTTTCTCACTTGCGAACTCATTAGC
This sequence comes from Tiliqua scincoides, assembly GCF_035046505.1. Classification (NCBI taxonomy): domain Eukaryota; kingdom Metazoa; phylum Chordata; class Lepidosauria; order Squamata; family Scincidae; genus Tiliqua; species Tiliqua scincoides. Next base: position 53,611,614 of record NC_089828.1, read on the forward strand.
TGCAACTGATAGAAGAGAAAATATACATATCTTGATCATATTCAAGATACAGGAGAGCTCAATTTTCAAGCGGGCTTCCCTTTCAGCAGTAACACATCAGCACGGCTCAGCAGCTGAGAGCCTGAAGGCCGGGCAAAAAGCTCCCGTGGGCCACATCCGGCCCCCGGGCCTTATGTTTGACACCCTTGCTCTAATGCACCTGTAGACAGATGAGAAAGCCAAGTTGCTTTTGTAGCTGTGCAGGCCGTAAGCCACAGGTGGATCTCCAGCTCTAGCGATGAGAAAGGGCGAAGCACAGCCAGGATGAGAAGGAAGGCTATTTGTTGTAGCCCCATTGCTTTTGGACACCCTTCCTCCATTCTTTCACTATTACAGAGCCTTAAAACTATGTTATCGCAAATCACAATTCAAACACTGTAGTGTTTCTCTAACAGGATAATACACTAAAGACAACCTCTTAAAATTATCATATATATATCATATATATGATGGAAATGGATAAAATTACGAGAAGTTTGAATGAAGAAATGTTAGAGAAATTTCATTTGGAATGGTATAAATTTAAAGCCTACTTGGAGAAAAACTGGAAGGTCAAGGGTTCATTATGGTTATTAGAATGTTAATAAGAATTATATAATGAACAAAAGTTTATCTTGGTAAAAGAATAAGAATTATATAATGAACAAAAGTTTATCTTGGTAAAAGAATAAAATTATAAATGGTTAAAATGCTGTGGGAAGTCCCGGGGGAGGGGGGAGTGGAAATGAAATTTATATTGAAGTAAAGAAAAATATGTAGAAATGTAATGAGTGATTTGAAACTTGATGTTTTGGACCTACTATAGATATAATGTATTGTGAAAATCTCAATTAATTATATATTATATAAAAAGACAACCTCTTAAAATTAAACCTCATTGCACATCCGTGAGTCTTCAGAGTTCAATTTGGAAAAAAGCTATTTCTAGTTTTTATACCTTGCCTTTCTATACAGTTTTAAATCATCATCAAAAGCAGTAATCAGAATTTCAAAAAGCAGCAGTCAAGTCTAGCCAGCTGCTGAAACAGGTCGAGGCAGAGATAGGGCAAGGCAGACCTTACTTGGGAGGCATACCAAAGTCTCAGTGCCACTAAAGGGGCCTTTGGTCCACTTGCTGTGCATCCAATGGCAGAGACTGTAAGGACCACAAGGGGGATGTAGACCAAGCAGGTTCATTCTAACTACAAAGCCTCTGTTTGATCAGGCTTGATGTTCAGCAACATTATCCGAACACCGCCAGGCATGGATACAGCCATGTATAGTTGCAAACAGTTGCGAAGTGTAAGACAATTTTTACAGAAGTCAGCCAGGTTTCATTGGTGTGGGGAATGTGTCAGCCATTACCTTTGGTATTTCTATCTCCCAGATGACAAGCTCTATCTTACTGGATTCTGTCCCCATTTTAGAGTTCTGGCAGCTGTCACTCTTCCTGAGGGCACAGCCACTGTCCACTGAATCCATACTATTTACATCTGAACCTGCAAAGAGAATTACTAAGATAAAACATGCTGAAAAAGCACCACAAGCCATTCCTAGCCCCACAGATATCTACGAACGTCTATTGCATCCACATGCAACCTGCTTCCCAGAAAAACTTGTAGGGCCCTTTGTAAGTCTGCAGGTCTTTCCAGGAGCTAGTTGGGTATATTTCTTCCATAGGAGGGAGAAATGAGATAGGATAGGCGAGATAGGATGCCTCACTTCACCAAGTGAAAGTCTCCAAACTTGCTAGCAGCCTGGGAGATATAATGTAGGGGAGGGAAGGGCAGATTTTAGGAATCTGCATCATCAGGGATGAGAGCCCATTATTCTTGAGACATCCTCTGGGATGACCCATCTATATTGGGCCAAGTCAACAATGCGGAGTTACAAGAGACCAGGGATTAATATCAAACTCCAAAATCAAACAGCAGAGTTGCACACAGACCTAAAACAGTGGCAACCAATTGGGGCTTGCTGTACAGGTGAGGGACACAGATGCTGAGAGATAAGCAAGCAATTTTTTTCATTAAACTAGTCAATCCTTTTTCAATTCACTTCTAGTCTTCCTGCCATTTAGAAGGAGCACTCCATTTAACCCCCCTTCTTCAACAGTGAGTCTACTTCCACCTTCAATGAATAATGAACACAGCAATCAATGCACTGTATAATTGCTACCAGTCCCCATTAACTAAGGTTGCAACCCGCTTTGCGCATTTACCTAGGAGGAGGTCCCACCGGCAGCAGACTTACTCCTGAGTAAATATGCACAGGCTGCAAGGCTCATTATTCACTAAACCCAGTTCACAGGCATCTTGTGTTGAATAAAGTCAAGTGCCAATAATCCTGACCAGTTGGCTATGCCCCAGAATTCTCTGGGGTGCTCCAGGATAATGGCTCCTATGTGATATATAACAGGAACACTTAAGTGGTCTGCAAATATTACAGTACACCAATTTTTAGAAGCCCAAAGGATTATTAGGCTTTCGATTATGTCAGGCTTTAAGCCAATCTTCTATACTTGCTTCCCCCCCCCCCACATCCTAACAAATCTAGTCCTAACCAAGGCATAGGTAAGACTGACTGTCCTTCAAAGCAAAGAGCTCTTCACCCAATGGTTGCGCACTTGCTGTGTGTGTGGAAGGTCTGAGCCTCGGCATCTCAATTTAAGAGGAACTTGGGTGGCAGGGCTAGGAAAATCGTCTGCTCAAGACCCTGGAATTCTGCTGTCAGTAGAGGGCCCTTCTAGACCTGTTCTTAGCTCAACCATCAGGGCAAAAGGGGGGAAGCAGTGAACATAGCAGAATGGAAGAAGAGGCAGTCCCCCAGGAAGGGCTGAAATTGTACCCAACACATTTCAAGAAGAACACCTCCTCTGAGACCATGGCACCTTCCAAGTGGAAAGTCCATCTTCAAGGAAAGATCACATGGAGAAAAAAAAGGCACCATCACCTATGAGGAAGTTCAAAATGCACTGGGGACCACAACCAAGACTGAAAGCTTGCCAAGCTTTTTTCAGCAGCTTTGGAGTTTAACTCCTGTTTTCATCTCCACTCTTCCAAAAGCCTGGCATTGTTCATGCATTCCCCAAGAAAGTCCAATCAATTAAATGCAAGCAAAAAAAAAATGGAATGCCCAAAAAGCAAAAATGAGAACTTTGACTATTTTCCAAGACAAGAAAAGGTGTGATCTGCAGTCCTACCCCTGGCATGGAGATTTGTCAGCTTCCAGAAGTCATACCAGCAGCCTCAATATGACAAACAGCAGTTTACATGAAGGAGATCCCGAGGCGAGAAGCCTATTTTATGCCAGTTCATTGTTACGGCTCCACCTTCCATCCCCACCCTCAAACTGATTCAAATATCCAATTTAAAAAAGTCAGGTACCTCTACAGGGCCAAATTCATTCTTCTGTATTTTCAATCAACAGGTTCTCAAAGATGAGCCCATACAGGCTTTAAATTCACCAATCCAAAAGGATCAGTGAGGCTTGTTTAATTCACACATAGCAACAATAGGGAGAATATTAACTTCAGTATCTGGAAGGCAAAAGCCATTAGAACCACCCAGAAAAGTGCACCAATAATGCGAGAGGGAGAGCAAAGCTGCCTTGCCAAAAGGCTACCCAACTAGTGAGTCCACACCAGAAAGCCCATCCAGGGGCTTGCCGGTTCACAGCTCAGCTTTCTCACCACTATGCTGTATTATGTAAATTAGGAAGAAATTCGACTTAGGATCAGCTTAGATGGCAAACTGAACCAAACTGTTCTCCTTAGACAAAATGTTCTGCCAAGTTGCACTTCAGCACAAGTTCTTACGGAGTTAGTCTTGCACTGGAGGCTAAAAACGGCCCCCGGCCAACAGTTCCAACGTTGCACGTTACAAGATGACACAGGAACACATCGAACATGGGAGTTCACCTCCACTGTAACAAGCTTCAGAAAAACTAACCCCATCTCCCAAGATTGGCTGCCACTGAAAGGATTGGGGAGGTGCACAATGATGTCTGCACCAAGCACTAGAAAGCAGGCTCAATTGTACTAACTGCTAGGAGTTTTAAAAGGTAGAGAGCCCAATTTTGGGCAGTAGCCACGGGTGCTTCATGCAAGGTCTAGAGCCACCATAAGCAGGTATGGAACCCACACCAACACCTGGGGGCCTACAAAAGTGCCGATGGGTCAGAACAAGTTTCCATCTAGCCAATGCCTCCTTTCCTACAGCGGCCAACTGAGGCTTCCGGAAGCCCACAAGGAGGTCAGAGCAGCATCAGCCTCTCCCCGCTTGGCCAAACTGGATCCTTCCTGTGCAGAAGCAGCATATCCTCAAGCACCAAACTGTCCTAATGGCCAGTCACACACCTTATTCCTCCTCCTCCTCCTCCATGAATGCGTCTACTCCTTTTAATGCCATCACCATACCCTGCTGCAAAGAATCTTAAGGCGAACTACTGGCCTGTCCCGAATTTGCTGCCAAGTAGTGTCTTGGGTAACCTCAGGTTCTAGAACAGGACCGGTTTGGAAAAGCCCTCCCCCATGAGTGGTGTTTACCATTCTACCATATTGCCGCTTCTGTTTCAAATTGATCTGTGCTTAGGGAAGCTCTGGGCAGTCGTGTCTGGCCACATATCCAGCTGCATAGCCCGTGGGGACGCTGGGCAATAGACACAACTACCCAGATCATCCCTGCGCACAGATCGGCTTGAAACAGAAGCAGTGATGTGGTGGAATGGTAAGTGCTGCTTGGGTCAGGGAGGGCTTTTAGGGGATACTTGAATTTTGGGTACTAGAATTATAGAGGACCCTCTCTAGCCATTGTTTCTGCAACACACACAGTATGAGAAGCCCCTCTCTTTCATACCCCCACCCTGAGTTGACTTTCCACTCTGCTAGAAGTCAAACACTGCTGCGTTTTCCCCAAGGAAAGACACATAAAAATCAGAAATGCATCTTACCACCCGAGTGATCGCCATCTGCTTCGGCCTGCCACTGCTGGTCGTGTCTCAGATCTGGGCAGTCCTCCTTGAGCACTCCGTTGCTGTATGGCACCTTGTTTTCAGGTAGCGAAGGGGAGGGAGGTTGTTCGCTTGGTGCCAATCTATGTTCGGAGTCTTTGTCTATGGACATAGTCAACAAGTCCCGGCACTGCCCCAACGCAGGAGGGGAGGCATTTTTCAAGAGGTCCTCCGCACTGGCTCCATCTTCCGAGGTGCTTGCACTACAACCAGAATCTTCTGCCACTATATGGGAATCCTCAAATGCTTCCTCGAGGTTTGAAACTACAGTCAAGTCGCCACCAGGCCGCTTGGCAGGAATGGAGTCCCTGGGTTGACCACAACTTGGGTTCGCCAAGAGACCATGTGTCAAGTGGCTGGAGTACATGGTGTGACGACTGGTGTTCTCTTCCTGAAGAGGAGCAGGGTCTACTGTTGCAGTCTTCTCAACAATACACTCACTCCCCTTGCTGGATTCCACTTGGCCACCAGTTCCTACGGACGTCTTCTCCAGTGGCTTATCAACCTGGCTACCCGCCACTTGACCGATTCTCCCAGACACATCACTAACGGATCCAGAAAGCACTTCTTCAGTTGCTGCCAAAATGACCCTGGAAATTAGATGTATGGCTACTTGCTCAATCGTCTCAACCTCTCTGTCCAAGGTTACTCCTACAGTCCTCTCATTCTCCAAGCTATTCTTGTATCCAACATCTCCGATTCTGTGGCACGTCACCAACATATCACCATGGTCAGAACTGGGCACCTCTTCTTCTGGGGACAATTCTGAGCTAGCAGGCTCTGTTATCTTATCACTCAACATCCCAGCCTCACTCTCCACCTCACTAGCAACACCACCATTCACCTCTTCTCTTCTAGTTTCATCAGCATCGGAAAGGGTCTTGGGAATGGTTTCACTGGCCACATCAAAGCAGGGGACAGACAAAGAACCGGCATCTAAGGAAGTGGCCGAGTGACACCGGCCCTCTCTCAAAACCTTCTCAGATGATTCATCTTGGATTGCCACATCACCACTATCTCCCAGCTTTTCCAGACAAGGAGAGGTTAGTGTAGATGCCATCACAGAAGCCAGTGAAAGCTTCTGGTCTGCAAGGTGAGTGGCATCCCATTTCCCCTCAGTAATACCTTCAGTGGTGCGTGAGTCACCAGCTGTTTGCCCGTCCAGGAGAGAAGCCACATGTGCAGGGGGCCTACATACACCCTGAGACACCACGATTTCCAGTTTTTCACTGTTGTCCTGACACTGAATCGTGCTGGATTCGATGGCGCACTGCACAGCAACAGGGTCCTCTGAGGAATCCAAGCTCCAAGCGCCACGATCTGGAGAGGAGGCCCGCAGTACTGATGAAGGCTTGCATGCGATGGTGGGTTCAGCAAACTGCTTGGCTTCTAAAGGCAGGGAGAGTTTGCTATTCAACTGTGCTTCTTCTCCAGAGCAAGGCTCCTTTTCGGGGCTGCCTATGCCGCGTTCTTCCAAGCTGGCCACGTCTCGTCTGTCGTGATTGCTGATACGCGCCTTTTTCTGCGCAGAAAACCACCACCACCCGATGAGTGCCAGCACTCCGGGGATGGTGAATGGCAGCAATGTGCGGAAGCGTAGAGCCATTTTGGAGACCTTCAGCAATTACACCTGGAGAGAAGCAAGAAAATCACGTTAGCATTTCAGTGCTCTACTGGTCTTTGTTAGAACTGCAGCTCTTAATGGATTAAAATCAATGCAACCAACAAATAGTGGGGCCTCCATACAAATCACGTTACTGTAAACACCACCTATGACAGGCAGTCTTCATGGAGGCAGTCCCCCCCCCTTTTTTTTTTTGCACAGGAGGGAGTGCTTCCTCCAAGGTGATGCTTGTAGCAACCTACACATGCATCTAAATACACCACAGGATTCTCTCCAGCATATGCACATTCATGTAGATTTGACCAGTGAAAGCTCATCTGTTCCATAATCAGGTTACTGCCTTAATATTTTTACCGCAGCAAAGAACACTTAATTTTTACTGTTTTGGGTATTGTTGCAGGAAGCAACTTAACACTTCCAAATGCAGAAAAAAGCATAAATTCAACCTACAGGTTCATATCTATCACCACAGCGAGCAAGTGAACTCTCATCTCCATTATCTCAACTAAAGGCACTAAAGATTCTGTAATGTGCAGGACTGAAGGAAAGCAAATGCAAGTTGCATATGGGCCCAGAAGCACGAGCTTCCCATACATCCTTGGGTCACTTCCAAAGACAAAACACCAAAAAAAGGAATTCTCACTCCAGAAAATTAAGGCTTGGTCCCCAAGTCTCTCCCAGCCGGCCCTTTGCACTGGGTTACCTGTAAAGAACCGTACAGTTACTGTCACTTTTTGGCTATGTGGACTTGGAAGGCACATGCTGCAAAACCAGTAAAGAGTTTACTGGGGAAAGGGAACACACATGGAAACCACAGGCCAATTTTGCACTTGAGATCAGAGGCAAAGCCCAAAAGACACACTTGGCAATTTAACCTCGTCTTGCCCAGGGACTTTAACTGCAGCGACCTTCTCCTGGTAGGAATTCAAACCTGCACCAACTCCAGCTCACTGGGTACTTTTTAAGGGGAGTATCATACCCTAAGCTTCAATGGGGAGTCAAGTCTGAACAAGACAAATTCTTTCCCACCTGGGCATGGCTATTTTAGGAATACACAAGTCATGGAGAAGTCATTGGCATTTTTAAAAAGGTAAGGCAACTGGGCATGCCTTATCATCAATATAGCTTCTCTTGGCCAATTCAGTTGTCTCTTTTGCCTCTTGAGGGGGTAGGAAGGAAAGGCAGGTTCAATGAGAAGCTGTCCTCTTATCTCAACCCTTGAGCAACACTATGCCTGATCTTATCTGATCTTGGAAGCTAAGCAGGGTCAGGCCTGGTTAGTACTTGGATGGGAGACCACCTGGGAATATCAGGTGCTGTAGGCTTATACCATAGTCTTTCGAGACTGAAGGTTGCCAACCATTTGGGCAACACTGATAAAGGCTGAAGGAGCAGCGTTCATGTGACTCCTACTCCTGGTAGGCCTCTTCCACAAAAACCCCCTCCCCCAGTTACACCCTAACTCTACACTTCACAGCAGTGGTTTTCAACGTTTTTTGTACCACAACCCCCAAAAATCAAGCTATGAGGCAAGACAGCAACAAGAGGCTGTGCAGGGTGATATCAGGAACTCCGTTCTGATAAGGCAGTACCATTATTTGATTGGATCCAAGCCTTCTCTTTGCCAGGCTTTGAAAGGTTGCTGTGACACTCCCCCCCCCCCCAAATTAGGCTTCATGACCACACTGGGGTCATGACCAACAGGTTCAAGAACACTGCTTTATAGGATGGACTAAGAATTCTTATTCTGCCCTTCCCATTCAATTGTTCCAACAAGATGCAGCGATTTAAGAGTAGGATCAGGGAGACCCAGGTGCAGATTGTCACTGAGCTATAAAACTTTTCGACCAACTCTGGGCCAGTCACACACTCCTCCAAGCCACCTCCAAGGGTTGCTTAGTGGTTAACACAGGTGATGGAGATACTGCATGATGCCCCAAGTTCTTCAGCAGAAAAGCAAAACAAGCCTTTGTTTTAAGCCATTTCTGCCCAACGTTGCAACAGGGATAAAATGTGTACACCGGTGGGCTGGGCAGAAATGGATTAAAATGCATGCAACGAACATATGTGCAAGGAGATGTGACTTCACTACCTCAAGACACAGGTTGTTGCAGGCAAGGCTTGGCCACACAGCTGATCCGCAATCGCCACAGCACCAAGCAGTTAAAAGTGATTTAATGCAACTGTGTGAGCTTGCACCATTTAAAGTCCCCCCCCCAAGCAAGCCCAGCCACAACTGCAAAAGGAGGAGTTTCCCCTTTGGCTTCCCCCACACCCCTGAGAAACGTCAGACCGATAAGGATTAGCTTTGGCACAGTTACAAACCTTTGACATCACGTGAGCATCTAAGCCACTCTGCGTTCACAGAAAGGTCACGGCACATGCTATCCCATGCAGCCTTGTTGCTGATCACAATACTAGAAACACACAAGTCTAGCAGCAGTGTTAGCTCCTGCTTATTTTTATTCTAGGAGGATAGCAGACAGCAGCAATAAGTCAAATAGGTGAAATCAGGCTATAAGCCTGACAAGACAATCCATTGTGAACCTTGCATTTCAAGCCTTCCACCAACCTTCAGGGGTAGAGAGCTCCACAACGGAGGTGCGGCTACCCAAAAGGCCCTGGCCGCATGTCACCACGAACAGCAGCTCCAAGCAATTTCTAATTGCATGCAAGTGTTCAGAAGCCTGTTGCTATGTTTGAATAATCATTGCTGCTGCACAGGAAAAGCAGTGCTTTGTTACACAAGATTTTGTGCCGAAGTGGGGGAAGGATGTGCGAAGGAACCTCTGCCTGCTTACTTCACTTTAGCCAAGATCCAACCTAAATCAGGAAAATCCTAATTACACACCCGCTTTTCTAGGCAAAAGCCTTGGCCAGACACCATTGTACGGCAAGGCAGAATATACATGTGGAGGCTGTGACACTTTCACACGTCCCCAGTTAAGAGCGAGACAGCTACAGACTGAAGAGGTTCATGCCACATGCTGCCTGTCGCACTCTGCTTGTGCCAGAGCTCCCTCCGAGTTATAAAAAGATGAGGGAGGCATTCCTTTCCTTAACAGTGGAGAATCCGCAGGCCTTGTGGCTGGAATGCAGGGAGTAAACAGCTGTCCATTCAGAGGGCTGCTTGCTGGAGAACATTCTTACCATTTACCTTGGCAGAGTTTAGGAGAGCAGCTCTGTGCCCTTGGAGACACTCAAGGTTGAGAGTCAACATGCAAGAATCTCAACTCTAGCTGGTCTCCTTAGAAAAGTGACTGGACTTCAGGCAGGGGCTCCTACAACAGAACGCTCTTCCATTATGGATAAAAACAATCCTTGCAATAGAAAGCTAGCATGTCAGGGAGAAGGCTAATCTAGAACCGGTTTCCTGACTTGCTAGTTTTCTATGTGCAAGGATTGAGGTGGTTTTTTTTTTTTTTTAAAAACTAAGAAATAGAGGAGCATTCCAACATGTGAGCATGAAGAACAAGAAAGCTGCCACACCCTCAGTGAAAAGCAGGCCCAAGACAGCCCCTGAAAAACCCTGGAGCAGGAGAGTGACTCATAATGCTTGAATATGTGTTAACAGGACTGAGACTCTGCTGAAGGCAGGTCAGAAGAAAAATCATCATTTAGAAAGTTATTGCAACTGTTTGAGGATACCATGTTAATCTGAAAACATTACTAGGTTTTTTGAATATTTACTAAGCGTTTGTACAGCACTTTGAGTGCTCAAGTGATCATCAAGTGATGATCTTGATGCCACCCTTACAACAACTATGTAAGGCAACATTTCTCACAGTATGCTCCTAGTAGCTCCAAAGCTTCCCAAGACCCCTTCAGGGTGTTCATGAGGACACCATAAATGGCCACTATCTGCTCAGCACTGCACCAGCTCTGTAAATGCAACAGCAGGTCCCCCTGAGACTGTTTAGGAGCTCAAAGGGCTCCGGACATCAAGAAGTTTTGAGAACCACTGTTTAAAGGTAAATCGTATTAGTATTATCCCCACTGCATAGATGAAAGGACTGAGGCCAAGAGGAGGAATGCGCCTAAGATCACAGAGGCCATGGAAGAGATGTTTGGTACTGAGGATTTCCCCAATTCTCAGCTCAGCCACAATTTCAGTGAAAACTAGACTACACCCACTTCCTTTAAACATTGTGCCAAGACAATATTCCTTTTATAAACTGCTGCTCTATGCTCTTACATTTTTATCTGACTACTGTTTTTAAGATGCATTGCAAATATGTTTATCTGTTTTTTAACTTATGTTTTTTAACTTATGTTTTTAACCTTTGTTGTAAGCCTCCTTGAGTTCCTTCAGGGAGAAAGGCAGCGTAAAAATAAAGTTAATAATAAATAATACTAATAAATAATAAATAATAATACAGCCCAAGTTTCTGTCATTTACAACACTGTTTCTAGCAAGAAGTGTTATAGAGACTCCAACCTGGTCATTTCATCACTGTACCCCTGGACAAATTCCAAAAGCTATTTTTTGCTTTAAAAGTAGCCGTCGGAACACCCTATATCTCAGGCATCATGGGCACAAACTTCTACAGAGTTTGGACCCCAAGCTCCTTGTTGACCTGCAACTGGAATACTAAGCCCAGTTCCCCCAGGAGCCATTGATAAGCCTTCCAAGAGCAGATCCTTATAAGGCCAGAGTATGGTTTTTGGTGAGGCAAAAAAACAGTGCTGCCTAGGATCTGAGGAAGAGAGAAGCAAGGTGACTTTCATTTCAGCTCCTACACACACACCAAAAACTCCAAATGAAAAATCTCATCCTAAGGCAAGTTACACATGCTACCGCTGTTGCCAAGTCTGAAAACTGCTGCTCAGGATTCCAGGTCTCACGGCAAGCAAGATTCTGCATGCAGCAAAACTCTGGGACACATGGAATGTCATCGGCCCTGCTCAGGGATTCACCCCAGAGCCTCTTCTGGGGTCTGATCACTTGAGCATCACCTTAAAACAAGCAGCGTCTCTCAGAGGTGTTTTTTTTTTTTAAAAAGACACTATCAGGACCCACGTAGGTTTACTAGACTTTTCTGAAAATTGAGATATAGAAATACGTAAATAAAAAGTTTACAACTAACAAGAAAAAAAGACCCTCAGAGGAGAGGAAGTGGTGTAGAGCCACATGAAACACTGCCAAAAAGTAATCCATGCAATTTCATTTCATTGACTTGAAACAAAAGAACTGCACTTTAAGAACGATAAAATCATCATCGTGTATTCTAGAACGGCATAGCCAGCTGACACCCATCACAGACTGTGGTCGCTCAGAGCCACCATGTCTGGTGTGCCAGGAGGCACATACACCCTCCTTGTTGTACGAGAGAGCAGAAGGTCACTCCAGAGCTATCAGTCCCTCCAACAGGGATCTAAAGTTACACCCTAACTTTTTGGATGCCCTATACTGGTGCCCTATACTTTTTCTCCTATGCTCCCCCAGTTCAAATATGAGGTACCTACTGTCACACAGGCCACCTGCCCCCTTCTTCTACAACAGGGTGGTTCTCAGGTTCTCCTACTTCCAGCTGTTAACCAATCTGGACCTGAATGAACCCCTAGCCCTCCAACATCAGAAACAAGTTGGCAGTAACATTAGAAGGGTAGTTTACTTCCATGCAGCAACTTTAACCACATATTAAGGCACAGAACTGTATACCATACAAACATTGACAGAATATAGCACTTTAACAGGAAAACCCTAGTTCTTTGCCAATAGGTCTTTCCTCCACAATACAGTCTAGCTAACAGCTGACAAGAAACTCAGCAGAACCCAAAGAAGCTATCTCCTCCCACATTAGCTGGGGGAGATTTTATAGATAGCACACAACTCACTCCTACCCCCTCCCAATTTAGCATCACAGATGTTTTTAACTTCCCAATCACAGGCTCAGTCATCCCAAGCCACGAAAAAATCTTACAGTTGAAATTTAAAGTGAAACAGACCTAATGCTTACTCATCCATGGCACCTACTGTCTTGGGAGTTAGTGGTGAAGAGAATTTGCAAGTTCCCAGTTCCCTGTCATGAACTTCACAGCTGGTCATGTCCATTTCTCTTAGTCTTCCCATCTGCCAATAGAGACCATTGGTACACTGACCAACAAACCTATAGGTCAGGGGTGCCCAAACCCCGGCCCTGGGGCCACTTGCAGCCCTCGAGGCCTCTCAATGCGGCCCTCAGGGAGCCTACAGTCTCCAATGAGCCTCTAGCCCTCTGGAAATTTGTTGGAGCCCACACTGGCCCAATGCAACTGCTCTCAGCATGAGGGCAACTGTTTGACCTCTCGTGTGAGCTGTGGAATGAGGGCTTCCTCCACTGCTTGCTGTTTCACGTCTGTGATGCAGTAGCGGCAGCAAAGGAAAGGCCAGCCTTGCTTTGTGCAAGGTCTTTTATAGGCCTGGAGCTATTTCAAGACCTTTATTCATATAAGTTCATCTTTTATATATTCATTTATGTAAACTTATGTAAATTTATTCAAGTTTTAAATGTAAATTAATTCTTTTTTTCCCTGGCCCCGACACAATGTCAGAGAGATGTGGCCCTCCTGCCAAAAACTTTGGACACCCCTGCTATAGGTCAAGTGTAGGCAACCAATAGCCCACAGGCCAGAGCCAGCCTGCTACCCAAAACGATCCAGCCCAGAGGCCCCAAAAGATATATCCACCTGGCCCATGGTTGTCCTTCAAAAGGATTTCGAATTTGTAATTCTCTCTGTAAGGCTTACAATACAAGCAGAACAAGGACAGAACTTCCTTTGACATAATTCTGTTTGGGCACTTGTCTCTTCCCACCATGCTCTTTTTTCTTGGCTCTATGGCCTCATCAGGAGGTTCATGCATGCATTCTGACTACTGAAGGACCTGATATCTGGTCCCTATGCAGAAGACAGTTGCTAATCCCAGCTTTAAATGAAGTGGTTTAACGACTCATGCGTGATACAGTTATTAGTTCCCCCTATGGAGCCCACAACCCTGAAGCCTATAATCTTCCTTCCCTGAACACTACTGCCCTAAGCAAGTTCAGTCTTCTCCACTTCTGATGGCTTTTAAGTTTTTAAATAAACATCAGACGATCCTGGCACAGTGGTGTAGCTAATGGTCGTGTAGCCCGGTGCTGAGCTCAAAATGATGCCCCAGAAGAGATGTCACCACCAGAGGCGACATCACACTAAGGCTTTTTAAAAAAGCCAGCAGGGGGGAACCCTCCCGCTCTTCTGGTTAATCGGCCATAACTTTTGATAGAATACAGATATTCCGATGCTGTTTGTTTCATCACATTCTGCATTAAATAACCTTTCCGATGATATGTAACATGATGATATTATTCATACATACCAAGGTGTTCACAATTTTGGCCACTAGCGACAAGGTCAGCTTGCTGCCCCTCTAATCTTGTTGCTGGTGCAGCTGCTACCCCCTGCACCCCCTTAGCTACACCACTGTCCTGATGGGGGTTGTTTGGCCCTCATTCACATGGCCCAGAGATGAGGTACTTACATTCTCCCCTCCCCAATGGAGTTTAAGGAGGAAGTAAGCTTGTTGCACAGGATCCATCAGTTAACTTTTGCAAATGGAAAAGACAAGCCCTCTAAGGAGCCCTGCCAATGTGCAGCATATGGAGATCTAAGTTCAGGGAGTGCCAGAAGAATGCGCTTACACTTCCATCAAGCGCCAAAACCAATGGCATAGTAGTCTAATTTTTTATTCTCTGGAGCCTTGGGCCTCCTTCATGCTCTCAGATTTTCAGTCCAAGTCTTACCAGCTTAGAATTTCTTGGGAAGTGTGGGGGGGGGGGGGGGAGAACTAAAAGCATGATCCTTGCAGGACACTAGAAGCAAGCAGAGTTGGGATGCAGGATGCTGGACTGGCCAAAAGGTCTGAATTCCAGTCGTCCCTCCTAATCACATAATGATATAATTGTGTAACACAATGGAATTGGAAGGATGTGGAAGGCACCGTCAGGAAAGCAGCCGATTGGGCAAAGAGCAATGGTGGATGGGCCCTGGTTGCATTAAAAACTTAAGTCACAGGGGCTGGGGAAATTTTTCCAGGCTAAAAATAGCCAAAGGACACATGAGCTGCCTTATAAGCCCATACAGAAGCTGTAGATTCTAGGACATAAGTGAAGTTAGACTAGTACTCCAGTAAAAAGGGAAAAAAATGACAATTTCTCTTTCTCAGAGAAAAGATCCAGCTATATCAACAAGGGAGTTAGAGATCAATTAGCATGAAGTCCAAGGGCTTGTGGTTTTTTTTTTTTGGGGGGGGGGGGGTCTAAAAAAGTAACCAAAAGACATTTGTGGGATTGAGAAGATCAACAGCCCAACTTGAATACTATACTGCTGGCATGGACAGACCAGGCTTGTGAGGCACACTTTGCTGTTTTCCTCTAGAATCCTAAAGTTCACCCATCACAAGTAGACAGAAAATCAGAGGGGGGAGTAAGTAGATGCAAAGTGGCAGCTCTGGGGTGAAGCCAATTACTGACTGCTCCCCATGAGTCATACAGTAGCATGACAAGTACAAACCTACATGAAGTAGCCACAGATCAGGGATCCTTCCAGCCAGATTTTGATTAAAAGCTTTTGCTGTTAGTTAGGAATCAAGAAACTGGAAAGCAAGTATTTTATTGAATACTGCAGCTGGGGAAGACCCAGGCAGACTACAAATGGCCTGCCTAAGGTCACCAGGTGAGTTCACGGCAGGGGTGTGACCTGAAACAGGGAAGTCCCATCCTGCTAGCACAATCTTCGCCACTGTACTACACCAGCACCTATATATATAGCTGTTGATGTAATCCAAGTTTTAAAAAAAGCAATGAGGCTGGAGCACTCCTGAAACCAGTGTGGTACATAATCTCCTGAAAAAATGTTTTCCACAACAAAAATAAAACAGCAAGATTCTAGTCCTCATGGCTGAGAAACGTTTGTCATAGAGCAGGGGTGTCCAAAGTTTTTGGCAGGAGGGCCACATCATCTCTCAGACACTGTCGGGGGCCAGGGGAAAAAATTAATTTACATTTAAAATTTGAATAAATTTACATAAGTTTACATAAATGAATATATTAAAGATGAACTTATATAAATGAATGACGGTCTTGCAATAGCTCAAGGCCTATAAAAGGCCTGGCACAAAGCAAGGCTGGCCTTTCCTTTGCTTCCGCTACTGCATCACAGGCATGAAACAAGAATCAGTGGAGGGAGCCCTCATCCCACAGCTCATGTGAGAGGTCAAACAGTTACACTCACACCGAGAGCAGCTGCATCTCCAGAGGGCCAGAGGCTCATTGGAGACTGTAGGCTCCCTGAGGGCCGCATTGAGAGGCCTCGAGGACCGCAAGTGGCCCCAGGGCTGGGGTTTGGGCACCCCATCATAGAGAATTGGAAGTAAAAGAGTAAAACCCAGAGAAGTAGCATCCCTAGAAATATTTTTGATTTTCAGCCCTAAACCTTTCATCTCATTTTTTTTTCAGCGTCACATTTGTTGCCAAGTTTAGATCCGAAATCGAGGAAGAGCTACACAGTATAGCCTGAACAAAGAACATACAAGGCCAGCATAATTACAGGTGTCCCAGGCCACACAGAACCTATTCATTTCAAGAAATGCTATACTTAAAAAACCAAACCCAGGTGGCTCATGTGAGCCGAGCCACACACTCATCTTCCTACAGCAGGGCCTATCACCTTCCCAAGGGAGGAAATTATATCTCTAGCAAGTAAGGCCTTCTGTTAATCCTAAATGTGCACAGCAACAGAGCCCAGCTACCTAGCTTACGCATGTTTGTAGTCTTCTTTGTCTAGGTCCTCTTGTTCCAAACCCAAAGTAGATAATAAAACTGGTCCTTTTGGCTATTACAGCAGTGGTTCGCAAACTTTTTAGCACCAGGACCTACTTTTTAAAGAGACACTATCAGGACCCGCAAAGGTTTACCAGACTTTTTTTTGAAAACTCAGATCTAGAAATAAATAAAAAATTTACAACTAACAAGAAAAAAGACCCTCACATTTATCTCCCTCTATTTGCGCAAGTTTGCAAACTACAGGAGCGTAGCTGTTTGCAGGGCAATTAGCAGTTATCCTGCAAACTGCAGGAGCTGAGCTCTTTGCAGTGTAATGAGCAGCAATATGATTTTTTACTAGCTAATTAAGAACATAAGAGCAGCCCCACTGGGTCAGGCCATAGGCCCATCTAGTCCAGCTTCCTGTATCTCACAGCAGCCCACCAAATGCCCCAGGGAGCACACCAGATAACAAGAGACCTGCATCCTGGTGCCCTCCCTTGCATCTGGCATTCTGACATAGCCCATTTCTGAAATCAGGAGGTTGCGCATACACATCACCCGTAACGGATTTTTCCTCCAGAAACTTGTCTAATCCCCTTTTAAAGGCGTCCAGGCCAGTCGCCATCACCACATCCTGTGGCAAAGAGTTCCACAGACCAACCACACATTGAGTAAAGAAATATTTTCTTTTGTCTGTCCTAACTCTCCCAACACTCAATTTTAGTGGATGTCTCCTGGTTCTGGTGTTATGTGAGAGTGTAAAGAGCATCTCTCTATCCACTCTGTCCATCCCCTGCATAATTTTGTATGTCTCAATCATGTCCCCCCTCAGGCGTCTCTTTTCTAGGCTGAAGAGGCCCAAACACCATAGCCTTCCCTCATAAGGAAGGTGTGACCCAGCCCAGTAATCATCTTAGTTGCTCTCTTTTGCACCTTTTCCATTTCCACTACGTCCTTTTTGAGATGCGGCGACCAGAACTGGACACAATACTCCAGGTGTGGCCTTACCATCGATTTGTACAATGGCATTATAATATTAGCCGTTTTGTTCAATACCTTTTCTAATGATCCCAAGCATAGAATTGGCCTTCTTTACTGCCGCCGCACATTGGGTCAACACTTTCATTGACCTGTCCACCACCACCCCAAGATCTCTCTCCTGATCTGTCACAGACAGCTCAGAACCCATCAGCCTATATCTAAAGTTTTGATTTTTTGCCCCAATGTGCATGACTTTATACTTACTTATATTGAAACGCATCTGCCATTTTGCTGCCCATTCTGTCAGTCTGGAGAGATCCTTCTGGAGCTCCTCACAATCACTTCTGGTCTTCACCACTCGGAAAAGTTTGGTGTCGTCTCCAAACTTTGCTACCTCACTGCTCACCCCTGTCTCCAGGTCATTTACGAAGAGGTTGAAGAGCACCGGTCCCAGGACAGATCCTTGGGGCACACCGCTTTTCACCTCTCTCCATTGTGAAAATTGCCCATTGACACCCACTCTGTTTCCTGGTCTTCAACCAGTTCTCAATCCATGAGAGGACCTGTCCTCTAATTCCCTTGCTGTGGAGTTTTCTCAGCAGCCTTTGGTGAGGGACCGTGTCAAACGCCTTCTGAAAGTCCAGATATATATTGTTTTACTAGCTTCAGGACTTGAGGTAATCAGTTACCTGATCCTTCCATTACCTTTCACTACTCACCAAAAATCAGGCCACAACCCACCAGTGGATCCTGACGCACAGTTTGGGAACCATAGAGACTGTGGGAAGAAAGGTGAAAATATAAAGGCAGTTTCCCCCTTTTGTCATCCCCTTTCCAGCCAAATCTGAACAGACTGGTGTCTTTTTTTATGGACCAGATACTACTGGCAAGAGTCTAGTCCTCACACTGGCTACAATTTGGAACAAGGGTGTAAAGTTATTCCTGTTGAATTAAATGTGGCACATAAACGTCTTTCTTCATATTGAGAACAATGACCTACAGAGAAATCTGAGCATGGGAAGGGTGTGAAGATGCTGACTGGCAGTTATGATTGTAATAAAGGCCATCAAATACTACACAATTCTATCAGTGAGATGTGTAAGTTATGCAAAGTTTAACCAGGTTTGCATCCTGCTTTTCTCAAGGGTGAAACAGAAACGCACACATGCTCAAGAAGTTACAGTTTCAAGACCAAAAGCATCAGGAAACAGACACAGAACTGTACCCCAAGTCAGGGTCATCACATGAAGCTATCTTGCCAGGAGCAAGACTCTTGGTCCATCCAGTTCATTGTCTGAACTGAAGGGCAGCAGCTCTTCAGGGTTTCAGAGAAGTATTCACCCCATGTCAACCCAGAAATGCAAGACAGGTGATGAACCTGGAACCTTCTGCTTGGAAAGCAGGCACTCTACTATTTAACTAGGTCTCACCACATTAGAAAGATTCAATGCCTTCCCAATGGGCAGTGGGCACATGAACATGTTGGCCTGGCAGCTTTCCTTGGAGAAGGCCAATGCCACCACAGAAGGGACCCAGCCCCAACAGACACACTTCCCTCCATCTGTAGGGGCAAGAACAACAAGGGTAGAGGGTTCTTCGGCCCAAAACAGTTCAGAGTTTTAAAGGCAAAACACAGCACTTTCAATTAAACTCAGAAATGGACAACTGACCACTGCCAGCCAGCAATCAGGTAGCAACATGTGTACCAGTTTGTGAATTATTCAAATTCAAAATAATTTTTGAAAACGTGTACAAGTTTTTGCATCTCATAATGACAAGTTCTCAACTAAATGAAAGGGACAAAAGCAAAGGACAATATCATGTCCATTCTGTAATTCCATACAGAGTACAACCTGCAATACTGGGTCTAGAGTTCAGCTTCCCAAAGAGAGGGACCTTTATTTTAAAATAAAAAGCAGCATTCTAGTCCTTATGAAGTTTCTGGATGCTTTTCAAAGGCAGGCCCATATTTATGCTAAACTTGAAGAAAGTAACACCCAGCTATCTGATCTCCTAAAACTCAGTCACTCCTCTGGCTCAGTAACTTAACTGTCATAAGGACTAGAAAGTTGGTTTTTATTTTTAAACAAGGGCCAGGCTTTTCAAGAAGCTGAACCTAGTCCCAATTTCGCAGCTTGCATTTCACTGAATTTCTGAATACATGGCACTGAGTTAACACAAACTTCTAATGTGAGAATTTGCCATAATCAAGGAGCAAGTAGTACAGTCAAATAAAGCAAAATGACATTTGTCTCACATGCACCACCACAAGCCAGGAAAGAGAACTTAGGGCACAATCCTAACCTGGTCTATTCAGAAGTAAGTCCGATTTTGTTCAATGGGGTTCACTGTCAGGAAAGTGTGGTTCGGATTGCAGCCTTAGACAACTGAATCAGTCAGTGCCAAGCTAAAATAGAGAAATGTTTGGAACTGTGAACTTTTAGAATAAGTACTGAGAGAGTCCTTCCAGAAGGGCTTGTGAAGAGATGGCACACCTGATGCCAACAGACCTTGCTGGCACACTAGAAGAAGGCTACTGGATTACCGAAGAATCAGATTTCACCTCTTCTCTAGAAAGCCTGACTGTACATACCAAGAGTTTCACAATTCCTGCTTCCCATCGCAACAAATCTACAAGTCAGGCTCCGATTGTACAGTTAAATGACACCGTGCCAGAGATCAGCTACCAAGTTCATAAACAGTCAGCATTTGAATCCAAGGCTAGGCTCCAGTTCAGTGGTTCTCACACATTTAGCACCAGGACCCACTTTTAGAATGTGAGTCTGTCAGGACCCACCAAAAGTGGCACCATGACCCGAAGAAACATCATTAAGCAGGAAAATTTTGAACAATCCTAGGCTGCAATCCTACCCACACTTACCCAGGAGTAGGTCCCATTGACTATCGTTGCTAAAATATACATAGTAGCTTGTTAAAAGTACAGGTCTGTAACAGTTCTCCAAATGCAATCACATACCACGGGAGCATGAAGTCTAATATATTAAAAATAAAACACTGAAATGAATGGAGACCCACCTGAAATTGGTTCTTGACCCACCTAGTGGGTCCCAACCCACTGTTTGAGAAACAGTGCTCTAGCCTACCCACTAAGCAATCAAAGGCTCAACACAAACTCTTGGACCTCTTGCATGCAACATTACTTTCCACTTACCTGTAAAAGTAGTCAGATTCTCTCTCCTGGATCTGATCTTGGGGTTACAAGTTGTGGCAGAAGAATGTGACTACCAGAACAGACAGGTACAAACCATGGCCTGCTCAAGGGTGATTGGGTTTTTCTCCATAATGAAGTTTTGCACCAATCCATCCTTGAAAGCATCCTGTACAGCTTATACGCCATACCTTTGTCTGGATATAGTATTATTTGGGTGTTAAACTATGTGTCAGAAATGTACTTTGCCCTTATTATACTGTACAAATAAAGCATTCTGAAAAGCAAACAAGGCAGAAGGAAAGCAGGAGAAGAGACCCACACAGAAAGCTTCTGCTACAATCCATCTGCTACTATCAAAAAAGGTGACACAGGGCTCACTTTGGAGGTTGCTGCAAAGATCAGCATGGCTAATCCTCTGGACCCAGGAAAAGACTTTCCACCTGCCCTGCCTGGACAAAGCAGAGATTTGTTTTTTAAATGAAGGCAATTCAAAACAGAAACCTCCAGGTAGAAAAAAAGTAATTGACACTTGTTAACTCACTTAACTGTATGGATGCAAGTGCCGCAAGACAGCTTGACTGGCAGGGTTTGGTAGGCAGTGTGCCCAAGGGGAATGGCAACTTGCCAAAATCAGAGACTGCAGGGCAAAAGCAGGCCTTTGGTCTTCCCCCAGTTCCAGGAACTCCATTTAAGAACCCCACCAGGCTGCTTTCAGTCCAAGGTGAGCTGTGTAGGCAGAATCTGCAGAGGGATGGGCCAACTTGGGGGATTTTCCTTGGGCCGCCTCCTCAGTCCACCAAGAATAAGCAAAACAGCAGCTGGGGCAGAGCCAGACCAAAAATGGTGGTTCAGGGTAGGGGCCAGTTGCCAATTACATCCTATGAGCCACACCAGCGTCTCTCTGTGTGCTCCCCCATGGACTACCAAATTTAGTTGTATTTTAATGTGCAGGGATGGGGGTACATGGTCCACAACGATTCAAATTGTTGACTCTGTAGTCCATGGGCTCCAAAAGGCTGGGAACCACCGATCCACTGCCAGCCACTGTTCACTAGATCCTAATCTGCCTTCTGTCCGCTTATGTCCTCTAAACCACTGGTCATCAGCACAGAGATATCAAGACTATGAGAGAGATAGGTGAGGGGAAGAGATGCACACCTCCTACCTTTACAGAATCCAAACCCACTTTTTAATCCTCATCCCCACGAGCTCAAGCAGGAGGCTAGCATCCTCCTCTGTCATTTCATACTCACAACAACCCAACAAGGTAGGTCACCCAAAAATCAACCACCAGCCCAAGTCCGTACTATTTGCTTCACAGCCAGGCAGTTACTGAAACTCTAACTTCCCTGTCCAAGGACCAAGAGTTTAATCGCTTAAGAAAAGCATTTGGAAATGAGACCAGGCGAGGACCCAGAAGAGGCGACGGTGCATGAAGTGAAGGTGCAAGAAAAGGTACAGGATGAAACTGGTTACAGACGCAAAAGCAAGAATGGCTGGAAAGGGATCCAGGGCTTGATGCATGACAAAACCACATCTTGCAAGAGGGAATGAGGACAGGGAGAAACAAGGATTTCAATTCAATTTTGGTGCAATGGGGTGGCCAACCTTTCAACTTTAGGGCTCCTGGACCTTTAACCATTGCGCAGAGGAAATCTCAGCAGCCTTGCAAGTACTGAAATTCCCTCCTCTACACAATTGTTAAAGGTCCAGGAGCCCTAAAGTTGGAAGGTTAGCAGCAACTGTTACCCTGCATATGCCCGATCTTGTCTGATCTCAGAAGCTAAGCAGGGTCAGGCCTGGTTAGTACTTGGATGGGAGACCGTCTGGGAATACTGGGTGCTGTAGGCTTATACCATAGTCTTTCAAGACTGAAGGTTGCCAACCAGCCACCCCTGATCTACACTATCCAACAGAGACCACCTACTTTGGGCAGAAAGTCACCTCTGCATTGTAGCAGGCAGAAACACGCTTGCGCACCGACATGCAAATTCAATGCAAGCTCAGAAGACAGGAGGTCCAAGGCAGACCAACACAAACAAGACTTCTTTGCAATGGATCATTAACTTATGGAACTCCCTGCCTCAAGATCTGGTGACGGCAACTTGATCTGCTCCTCTTTTAAAGCCAGCAAAGCAACTGATGGGAGTTAATTTCATCCTCTACTACTAGAGCAGCCTGAAGGCAACTAATGGGACATGATAGGAAAAGGACACTGAACTAGACGGGTCTCTGGTTTGATCCAGAAGGGCTGCTCTTAGGTTCTAAAGTGAACTGCATGGACACAAGTATACCACAATACTGATGTCACAGTCAGGTGGCCTTTTAAATACAAGTTCTTTAAGACCCTGAAGTCTGATAAAGATCAGGGTGACTAATATAATTTGATCAACAAAGGCAAGCCAATGTTCCACTAAGACTGCCAGAACATGCTCAAGAAAGTTTAGATTTCTCTTTGACCCTGTCTGCACTTGTGGGGCTGGAAGGAAAGGCTATCCAGAGACACACATACACACAAAGCAAACAGATCAAGCGCCAGGCTACTTTCTCCTGCTGGTGCCAGGGAAAACACTCTCCTTTCAAGGGGACTCTGCTTCTAAGGCAGTGCCTGGGCTTTGCTGATTGATGACTGCTCCTGAACACAGAGCTGCTCAATGCGAGCTACCTCTGGGACCAGCTTTGGATGGAACAAATATGCAGGGAGATTTTATAAAACAGGAAGACTTGATGGTCCTCAGTGTCATGGATATGTACAGTTCAGGCCTAGTAGCATTGCAAGGCCTGAACAAAGCTAAAACAGTAACCCAGAAGTGGCTAGCATTTCCTAGCTGCTAGGATTTACAACTCAATGGAAGGTGATTATGTAGCACCTAGGCAGCCAGAAAGACGCCCATCAAGGATGGAATGCAGCTGTAGATCTCCAGGGGGAAGAGAAGAGCTGAGAGGGGAGCTTCCAGCCCCACTTCTGGAGGACAGGGTCTTGGTTCCTTGTCTCTTGGTGAGAGGTGGTGGGTGCACATCCTGCCCGCCAGGACCATACGGCCATAGGTAACTGGCCTGAGGATCTACAAAAGAAGCTGACCCAGGTGAGGGTTAGAGAATAATAGAGTTAGCAAGTTAGCTTCGTTGTTTTATGCTGATATGTTTCCTAGAAGTTTTTTATGCCTCTAGCATTTGCTGCCTTTTTGTAATTTTTGTAACCCTACGTATTTAATAAAGTAAAAAATCTTTTTACCATGTTGGTTCATTGTCTGTTGGGGACAAAGGTTCAGAATCCTGCCTAGCCGTTCAGCAAGCTACCAAAAATCCTCATTGTGGACTAGAAACTTGAGGACTGAGACTTTAAGTAAAGAAAGTGCTCAGTGCCTGCAAGGGATATAGTTAAGCCTAGAGGGTCTCGGTGTCCCTGGACTGAGGCACTGGCTCTTACAGGATGGTGGCAGTACTACCGAACAGGGATCTTTGAGGGCTCTAGGGTTCAGAACCAACAACTCTGAGCACCCAGAACCCTGGGAGTGAGACCCAGGTCTACGACACTCAGGAACAAGAACTGTACAATTTACACTGTTAATGCCGCTTGTGAAGTTAAAAAAGGTACCTGCACATCCCAACACTGGAGTCTCAAAAATTGGCTTCCGTCATTTATGGCAACTGGAGCTGGGTGGAGGAATTACACAAACACCTGCCCTTATCAGATCAAGGGGACACCTAGCCCAGCATCCTGGTTCCCCCAGCAGCTAGTCTGATATTGCCAGAAGCAGAGCTTGAAGAAGACAGTCCTCCCCAGTTATTTGTCTTCTGAGCCTAGTATTCAGGAGGTGGACTGTCCCCAACCTGGAGGCTCCCTTCAGCTGGCACAGATGGCAGCCATAAATAGACCTCTCCTCCCTCGTGCAGGCATAATTGAACTTTAAAACCATCTAAGCTGGGGCCATTGTCACTTCCTGCAGTATGCCACCCACAAAGTGGCAGAAGCCACATGAAACTGGTATGGGGGTTAGGAATTCAGCTACAGCCACAGCCAACTATAACACCTCTACCTGCAGCATAAATTGGCCCACCACCCGGTCATGCGGATGTTGTACAAGTTCCACCTACTTTGTGCCAAACAAATTTCCTGCCACATATGCAGAGGCTGGCGGTGCTCCAGCTACCAACCTGGTCTCTGCTTGCTTAAGAAGTACCCTTCTCTCCAGGTTTCAGCCCATGGAGGTAAATATATAGTCAAGGACTTCCTAGGACCCCCTTCAGGCAACTACCTGGAAGGGTTTGTCCTTGTTAGACATAACACACTTTCATGGAAATGGCCAGTTTGCAGAAACACAAGAACAGCTAAAAATCAGATGCCATAGTTAAGAGTGAGAGCCAGAGGTCACACACTAATGTCACCAGGCAGAGAAGGCTCTTCCAACACCCCTGTGCCAGGTCTAGCAGAGGCAACCTGGAGGCAGACCAGCTCATACATTGAGTGAGCTTCTTTGCAAGGTTGCTTCCTGGAGACATTTCAAAGCAGGCCTATTTCATCTCTTATCATTAAGTAAGAGGGTTGATTCATGGCCACTATCAAGGCAGAGAAACCTGGCATTTCAGCTTCTGGCAGTAGGAACTCTTGGGAGCAGGGAAGAGGTGATTGGGGGACAACAAGTCTGTATGTAGATGTCTCTCAAACTCTACCACAAGACCAGGAAGCATTCTCCTGTACACAGACAACTCCTTCCGTCTTCAGTGAACTGCATATTGCCATGGCTGCTCCCATAAAAAATAAATGCACATATAAACACATAAAAATAAATTAAAGGCACATACAAGTCAACGCTAGGTTTAAAGCAATAAGTTGCCAAGTTGTATTTTTAAGATGTGTTCTACAGGAGATGTCAGCTTAGAAGAGGCATTCCTCCTACAAGAGAGTAGGAAGAATACCTCTTCTTTGAGAGCACCCCCCAACACCAGAAAATTGTAGGTATTTATAAAAGTGTCTTGCAAGCAGATAAAAGTGTAAAGACATAATTTAGCTAAACTTTGTGATTGTGTCCACACTAAGTGGTGTAGGAGCAATGTCAGGTTTGCCACATGGTTTTTTTATAATGCAAGGGAGCTGCTTCCAAGAGATCTGGGATCATCCACAAGCCTAGACATCCGTTCCTGCACCCTTCCCATGAAGCGGGGAAGACAGAAAGAGGGTCATCTTGTTTTGACTTGCTCATAACCGTCTCAGGACCGGGATGCAAATACATTTCCCGGCAGGTATGCTCTCATGCATCTGTCCGCGCTGTGCTAGAGACTAGGAGCACCCTCAAGACTAAAAGATTTATGAGAGTAATAAGCAAGTACAAATCTAGAATTTAAGTGACTGCGGAGTAGAGATTCCAACAACTAAGGCTGCAATCCTAACCACACTTTCCTGAGAGTAAGCCCCACTGAACAAAGTAGGACTTCTGAGTAGACCTGATTAGGATTGTGCCCTGACTCTCAAACCAGCCAGCAGAGGTGCACAGAGGCCTCATCAAAATAATCAGATTGACAGTCCTGTTTTACAGATGAAGAACGTTAAGGCTGTGAGAGAAGCACAAGCTCAGACGCAATACAATTTTTTTAAAAGTTTGATATTTTTATTTACTGTTCTTCCATTGGGAGACAACCAGCCTTGGCAATCAACTCCAAGTCACCCAGACATCTCCCAGTAGATCCGGATCTACCTTCTGCCTGCCTCTACAGGAAGAGATCTTCGTAAAATATTTTGCTGATGAGAAGTATGCAGGCTTGTGGGTAACGAACAACACTTGCCAAAAAAACCCAGATAATTTTGTGCAGTAGTATTAGCCGAAGGAAAAGAAAGCTAACACCACAGCAACAACTCTTTAATAGTTTCCGCAGAGAAACAGGGTCATCACAATGGAACTTTTAAGGCAGGAAACCCAGGACACTGAGCAAAAAGGTGTCTCATCCTCCTATTCATTCTGTCTTCCCTTCTTCACACAACGTACCACAGGAAGTTGCCTAGAGAAGTTGGGGCTTTGAAAGGTTTCAACCCCCATCTTAAAAAACTTTAAAAGTTTCAGTATAAGAATTCTCCACTGAACCCCAATGAAAGTGAATGGGGAAAAATATGGAACTTCAAGGTGCCAGGTCCCAAATGACCCTAGTACGGGCAATGCTTTCATCTGATGCAATAGTTGTGCTGTGTGGATGCAGCAGTTCAGATCTGGAGATACCGTATTCACCATTCAGCAGACACTTTATTCTTTCTCTAGGACATTTTTCAACTGAAGGATAAAACGTACAGTTCCAAGAACCCTAGTAGTAATCCCCTTGGGGTATTACAGACAGCACTGCTTATTGGGGGGGGGGGGTCAACAGCAATTGAGTATTCTTCCCCCATTTCCCTTTCCTTCCTCAGGTCAAACCTTCTAGCTCAGGGGCATCAAACTAGTTTCACGCAGAGGACCATGCAAGTTAGCAGGCAGGGTGCCTGCTGAGGGCTGGAAGTGACATCATTCAGCAGAAAGTGACATCATTAATGGCCAGAAATAAGCACTCTGTTCTCATACAAACTCATTCACTCCAAGCGACAGAAGAGAAAGTGGGCAAATCATGTATATAGTTCCAAGATACAAGAGCCCAATTATAACAGAGCCAGATAAATTGCTTCTGGGGGCCATGTTTGGCCCACAGGCCTTATGCTTGACACCCTGTTCTAGCTCTTAAGCCACCCACTACAGGGACCTGTGCTCTCATTCTTTGTAAAACCCACAGTACATGATGGCACACTACTGCCACCTTATCTTTTAAAATTACAACTTTATTATAGCTTACTCATCCCAGTATTATATCAGCAAGGGCCGTTACTGCAAACACAGGTGAGTGAAATCACACCAGGTTTTCTTCAACAACATTTTGTATTTTCACTCCACAGCAACAATTAGGGTACTTCCAGGACTAAAGGTCCAAGAACTGCAATCATGCTGAAAGAGAACCAGCTCCAGCTCTCTTGGCTCACAATCATTTTTCACCTGCCCAACTTCATTTTGGCTTCCTGCGCATGATATTAGCTAAACTCCAATGCAGCAAAAAGTAACACCTAGAACCAGTGCCCTTTAGACAAGCAAAGCATCAAAATGGGTACAAATTGCAAGTAAGGAGATTCTGGATCTCCTGGAGGAAAAGTCCATCACGGGTTACAAGCCATGATGTGTATATGCAACCTCCTGATTTTAGAAATGGGCTATGTCAGAACTCCAGATGCAAGGGAGGGCACCAGGATGCAAGCTTCCTGGGTGACCTTGGGCCAGTCACTTTCTCTCAGCCTCACCTACCTCACAGGGTTGTTGTGAGGACAAGAAGGAGGGGAGGAGCAGCTGTGTAAACCGCCCTGAGCTCTTTGGAGGAAGGGCGGTATAAAAATGAACAAATAAAAAAAAGTCTCTTGTTGTCTTGTGTGCTCCCTGGGGCATTGGTGGGCCACTGTGAGATACAAGAAGCTGGACTAGAAGGGCTTATGGCCTGATCCAGCGGAGCTGTTCTTATGGATGGATACGAGGAAGAAATTCTTGATGGCAAGGGAGATTGGCAGTGGAACAGATTGCCAAGAGAGGAGGTGGGTTCTCTCTCATTGGAGATATTCAAGCATAGGCACCAGCTGGAGATATTCTAGAGTGATTTTCTGCTACAGACAGGGGGTTGATGACCTTATTGCTACCTTCTAACTCTGATTCTATTGTTGCAAAGGATGCTTGGAAGTTTGCAGAGCTTAGAAGGGCAAAATTGCATACACCAGAGGAACTGTTAAGATGTCCCAGTCAAAGGGTGGAATTCAGCACCTTAAGTAGTTCTCTGCCATGTTGATTCAGCAGATCCTGCCAAGAAAGAGGCATTCATGCAAGATTTGCAACCAAGTCCTGCTTTCCTCACCGCAGAATTACCTTGGTACAGAAGTTGACTTCAGGTATTCCGAACCTTGGTACACAAAGCAGGGAGACAATGGCAAGCCCCATGCCTGCCTGTTGCTAGTCAGTTTCTAGACTGCAAGTTCCTTGGGGCAGGATCCAAGCGCTCCAATGGCGCTCCTTAAAAGAAAGCCATTCATACACAGAGAAAGCATTTTAGATGGTAAAACCTATAGCCTCCTCCTTTGCATTGAAGCCCAGCCCACACTTCCCTTATAAAAGAGGAGATCCTGGCATTGCCAGCCCAGGGAGTGGTTTGGCCTATCAGAATTTACTTCTTGAAGCAGTTCATCAATTTTGTTTGTACATAGTTTCCACCTCAAAGAAGGGTGAGGCACTCCTTCCAAGCAGATGGCCTTTGCTATCACTAGCCAAGCTACATGCACAGGTAAGTGACCGAAACACAGGACAGGGCCAGCAGAATCCTAGCTGGATCTACTTCTTTGGATGCAAGAACATACCAGCATTGGACCTTACCTCCAGGCTGTTCTTCAGAACCAAGGTCTCATGACATCAAGTGCTCTCCCTCTCACAACTTCAGAGAGGGAAATCACGAGCTAGTCAAGTCTGCTGGGCCACTGGCTGATCTGCTCAGATGTCATAGGGCCCCTGTATTTATTTCATGCTGCCTGGGACTTGTTTGCAAGGCCTTCTGTGCCAATACAAGGCCCCTAAGTGTCGCAGAGGGCTTTCGGATCAGATCACAAAGCTCTGCAAGCCTTCACCCAGACAACTTTGAGGCAGTGGGAATTCAGAATGCTGTAGTCTGTTAACTTTGGGCTGCTACTGAACATAGTCAGAGTATATTCCAATCAGTGGAATGTTCCATTACGGTCATTTGCAGAAGACACGCTTGCTGCTTAAAAGCTAGGAAGCTTCTGGCATCCCAAGGCTCACCTTGAACCTTATGGTCAAGAGGATGTTCAAATCACAGGGCAATTGTGTGTTCACTGTATGGCAGCCTTAGGCCCCACTGATCAATTTTATCCTCAGACCCCCAATCTGTAAAATGAAATACAATCATTTATGATGGTCAACAAAGAACAAGACAAGACCTCACCAGACCCATAGAGGCTGCAAACTTCAGAAATAGACACAAGACCTCAACCAGCGAGTTGTAATTACAATTTGTTTTAGTCAAAACTCTTGCGTTGTACCATGTGAACAGAAATTAGCCTGGGACAATGACAGCTTGTGGGGGCCTGTCCTAAACCCTCACTAGAATAAAGATGGCAACGTAAGCATAAGTGGCATAGCAGATTACCATTCAATACTCCCCAAACACTGAGTAAAGTAATATGTTGTTGAAAAGTAGTACAGTATATAGCTCTTTCTAACAGTGAGTTACCTCAAAGCAGTTTGCCACAATTCTGAGGTAGCACTAAAAGATGTAGCCAATTTAAAGAGATGCTAGCTTAACGTACACACCCCACTCAATTTTCCCCATCTGTAAAATGGGCACAGTAGAAGGCTACATCACAAAGCAGAAACTGGGCTTTGCAATTGTAAAGCATCACACAAGAACATACACCAGGTTCTTAGCATGTGCCAGGCACTGGTTTTTTACCCATATACCTGCCAGCGCTTGAGCCTAGAATACCCAAGACCACCTCTACCCCCATGTCTTATCACACTAACAGCATGCACCAAGTTAGGACTGACACATAGGGTGACATAATTTGTTGCTTCCTTTCAACCAGGCAATTACTTTCCCGGATAGATTTGCAAAAAGTTAAGACTCACACCATCTTCTAAAACAATGCAAGTTTATTTTATTAATGATTACTTGGATCTCCTTCAGTGGCCAAGCACAAGGCGGTGTGAAGATGCTCCAGTATTTGCAAGGTTGCATATTCCGTTTTAACAGGTAAGATATATGTATGGTGTTAACATGATCTGCCCCAGGTCCTTGGCAAGAAGCAGACCACAGGCTAAAAACACAAAATTTACTCCAAATTAGCAAGGTGCCACAGGACCAGCAAGTGGTCTTTAAGCATCGACGGTCACTGCAATGCTGACATTAAACAGGTATAGACTGACCAGTTCTTTGAAAAGGACACTACCAAGAGAAGGATGCAAATAGTGAAACGAAAAATGAAATTTAAAAAATCAGTAAAGGGTCACAGGTTGGGGAGGAGGAAAAGAAAACTGAGGTTTATAAAATGTGGAAAACTATTTCTCCCTTTTTCCTACTACTACAAAAGAATTTGATTGCCAGGAGATTTTGGAAAAAAGAAAATAAGGCCTTCACTCTGTGCAGAATATACTGAATGACTCATTCATGGAAGAGAGGTTTATCAATGGCTATCGGCCATGATGGTTAAGTGGAACCATATCTTTGAATAGCTCCCTCCCGGGCTGGAGGAAAAACAGTAGAAAAAGATTGTTGCCTTCACAACCTCCTCTAGTTCTGTGGGACTACATAAGCCTGACCCATCAAGATTCATGTTCTCAATGCTATAAGCTGAAGGCAACTGTAACAAAAAATTAAGCTACAGTAGCTGTCCAAGTGTGAACTGTGGAGCCAGGAAGAGTCCAATTAAAATCTTTCTCCTGCCACCAGCTTGCTGGGGTATAGGCAAGCTGCCTTTCTTGCAGCCCTGCCATACAAGGACAATGCTGGCCTATCTTGCAGGGCTGTTGCATGTGATCTGGCTCACACACATTAAAAACTTCCAGATCATAACAAACTGAAGTATTATGAAAACTCAAAGTACTGTTTCTTGGTAATAGTCTATCATCAATAGCCTTCTGCACCAAGTCGAGGCCTATAGCTTTTGTTATGTCCAAGCTACAAGTACACTTGCAACCATAGCCTCAGAGAAGCCAGATCTCCAAGAATATTCCACCACCACCACCCAAAGGATTTTCAGCTTTCATTAAAAAAATTCACAGCATCTCATTCTCTGATCTGCTGTGTTTAAAAAAGCAAGCAGGCAATATTCTATTCAATTACTTGCCAAGGAGTAACATCAGTGGTTTCCAAACTATGAGCCGTGGGAACCAGACAGGGAAGCCAGGGAATCCTCACAAAAAACCACCACTCCTACACAATATATAGGATTATAGCCCTAACGGGGAGCCGTGGCCAATGGCTCAAGGAAGCAGTCATTCAAAAAATGACTAAGAACCACTGAGTAACAGGATTAAATCCAAGAACTTTAAACATATTCAGCTACCTGTGCTTATGTTTTGGAATGATCACCCTGCTCCCATAGCACAGTTTTCTAGCTACATGACAGAAACAAACGCTAACCTTAAGGTGATCGGCTCTCCGCTGTGTTAAGAACAGCCACACGGTCAACATTTGCCACATGGCAAATGCCCCACTCAAATCCAGCACAACAGAATTGCTCTTTGGGAATGTGGTTCCCAAACATGGTGGGGGATGCCTTTTCTATTGACACATCAAGGACAAGTTTATTCTATTAAGGAAGGGCTTGTTCTCCAAAACGCCTTGCCTCTGGACGGCGCATGAGGTGATGAAGAAAGCACACGGAACCAATGAGAAAACTAGAGGAGGGTATAGATGAGGCCGGAGTGAGTGACATTTCTCAAGTTACCATTCAACACCAGCCCTGCTAGAGAGAGGTGCGGCAAGGGTGACCTCTAGTAGGGACTTGCGCCAGAGAGCCGGTGCAGTGTAATCCCTTTAAAAGAGAGTTTACGAGTCAGTTAACCAGGCCTGCTCCTTGTTCACACTGGGCAGAAGCAAGCTTGAAAAGAGAAAGCAGACAGGGTGGCTTGACCTTGCCTTAAGAAAGTTCAAGGTCCCCGACTAAAGCTACCCATGTGCAAAGGTTGTAGGGGGCATGTCCAGAGTGCCCTCTAAGTTATTGGAGGTGATGGCCAGACACATGCCCTCAGCCAATCAGGAAATCTAAACTTTGTTCTTGTTCACAAGGTGTCCTCTCCCTCCTCCTCCTCCTCAAATGCTTCTCTCTTGTGAAACAGTATTGACATTCCCAAATCTGTTGCACTCAAATAAAGGTACGTAAGATTTATTGCTCCTTCCTTCTGTGTTGCATTTTCAAACAAGATGGCTCTTTTCCAGAAGAAAGAATGTCAATGCATTTGGGGGTGGGGGAGAAATCTAAAGAGGCCATTCTGGTCTACATTAGTAGAAAGAACAGAACCAAGGTGTGGCAATTAATCTAGAGAAATTAGCACAAACAAGGTGGCTGGAATGAATGCAAGCAATGAACACACCCAAGCCTGATTTATTCAGAGTAATTTGCTTGGGTCAGGGACCTGCAGGTCAGGAGGTTTTAAAATGCAGGGGAGCATCTGTTATTTCAGTGTATTGTAAGTTTCAAAGTATTGCTTCTCCTAGTACAAGGCTGAAGTTGGTGTATGTCTTGTTTTTAAATCTGATTTCTCTCCATCTAAACCTAATCCACCATATTGCATCAAGTCCCACAGTGCTAGCCATCCCCTCCCCATAAAAGAACCATCACCACAACCGCATCACTGAACACAATGTGGTGTAGCAGTTAGAGTGTCAGACCAAAAACAGGAAGACCCAGGTTCAAATCCCTATTTGGCTACAAAGTTCCCTTGGATCAGTCTCCAAGTTTCACCCTAACCAACCTCACATGAAGGTTGATCAAAATGGGGCAGGGGAAGAATGACTAAATATTTATTTATTCACGAATTTATACCATGTTATCTCCCTCCCAGCATTCAAAGTGGCTATAAATCACCCACCTTGAACCTCTTGAACTAAGGCTAGGATGAAACTATTAGAAACTCAAATAGCACCAGCTGGGTTTTTTTAAAAATAGGATTTCCCCCTCCCCCAATGCTTCAGTAACACAGCAGCCTTGTAAGGTAGGCTACTATCAACCCCATAATTGGTTAGAATATTCATATCCTCCTTTTGCTATATTCAAAGCAGCTCCAAACTATAAAGAGGGAGGTGAAACAGAGACTTGACAAAGGGCACACAGATCTGAACAGGCTCATAACACATCCTCTTAAATCTTTATGCCACACCAATACAAGGGGAGAGAAAATGCTATACGTATGTGTCTACTGTGATCTACAAGACTTCCTAGGAGGCAGAATTACAAATAGTCACAGTCACCCAAACACTTCAGAACAATTTTGCCAACACCAGCCTAGAGGGGAGGCCAAGTTGCCAGCCTCCAGGTGGACCTGACACATGTTCCTCCAGACTGGTAATTAGCTTCCTCTACTAGTTCCCTGGAAGCTCACTGCAAGGATGAAAGCCTGGGATGACCATACATGCCACCCTAAGAGTCTTGGAGGGCACTATCAGGATAAATAAGCTGTAAAGAAATGGACACTGAGAAGCAACAGGATCTCACGGGTAGAAAAACCTGAAAAGTGGGGCTTTGGCACTCTTCTCCCACCCAAAAAAAGTTGCAAGAGGACTGTTAACCCAGAAGGGCAAGGAAGCAGAGGCGGAGAAGAGTAAGCGATGCAACCGAGCACGTGGGAAGGAAGTCTTCAAAAGGGGAGACCCAAGGACGCTGCTGCTGAGAGCACAGCTAGGTTAAAGGTGGAGCAGTAGAACACAGTCAGGAGGGAGTGCTCTTGACCTCTCTTCCTAAAAAGCAGTGTCCTTAGCACCCCCTTAGCAATCTCAGACCTGACCCACAGCTAGGAGGACAGAGAAGCAGGACGGGGCAAGCAGCCTTGGTGGAAGGTGCCACTGTGTAGGAAAAAATCACTGCCTGGCCTACTCCTCCTGTCTTCTGGGACCACATGCAGGAGCCAGCAGGTGCAGAGAGCCCACGGTGGGGATCCTGATCCGCAACACGTACAGCACTCTATAGATCAAGTCATGCCCCCAAAGGGAGCAGGACAGGCTGGGGCAAGTTGAAGCCATTTCTGCCCAACGCTGCAGAGACGCAACAGGGCCAAATGTGTACACCAGCGCACCGGCCAACATTAATAGGTTGGCAACCACGTGCGCGAGTGAGTGAGTGGATTCTCCATTGGGGGAGGAAACCAGTTTAACCCAGTGGTTCGGCACACATATAGGTTCTCCATTCGAGGAAGAAACCAGTTTCACCCACTGGGTCCCAGTGGTTCTCCCAGACAACCCAGTGGTTGTGCATGCATGTAGGTCCCTATCAGGGGAGGAAACCCACTGAGTGGGTCCCATTTCACCCACTGGGGTGTGTGTGTGTGAGAGAGAGAGAGAAGATTCCCCATTAGGGGAGCAAACCCAGTGCTTCCCCCCACAGGCTCCCATTCGACCCTGTGGTTCCAGTGCTTCCCCCACTTGCAGGCCCCCTGCCCCATCACACTCCTCGCAGGAGCCGGGTCTCTGCAGTGCATGCAGCGACCCCCGGCCTGCTGCTCCCCCCACTGACCAGAGCCCGGCAGTGGCTGGGGGTCTCGCAGCCCCAGCTCCGCCTGCTTAGTCAGCCCCACTGCAGAGCCGCCCTCCTCCAAGCGCCCCAGAGGTCCAGCGTGCGCCCCGGGGTGGGAGCCCCCGAGGGACCCCCAGGCCCTTCGCCAGGGAGCCCCTTCCCAGCCGCAGGAAGCGCCACCCACTAATTAAGCAAAGCCAGGCAATACTCACGCCCCGC